>NC_136059.1:976812019-977412019 GCF_964261635.1 Lissotriton helveticus
AAGCAGGTGCCACCACCAGTTGCTGAGCCGGCTGTCCACCTATAGCCGCTCCAATTATGTCTCGGCAAATGCCACCACCCTGCTTGCGCGGCGCTCCTTGACCCAGCAGCACCAACTGGTCCAGTGCTGCGAGGATATTACCCGGGTGCTGGAGCATTTGACCACCGCCGTCACCGCACTGCACGCACCTGTGCTACCGGCAATTGTGGGGGGTGATGATGCTAGTGAGGGTGCCTCCAGTGTCAGCAGCCACTCTGCCACGCAGGCCCCCCCACCTAGGCGCAGCACAAGGGCTACGCCTGCTCCAGCTGCCCAGGATGAGGAAGAGCCTCACAGGCGCCTGGGAATTGTGCGCCGGAGGCGCCAATGACATTGTGTCAGGGACACAGGCGCAGGCTGAACTTAAGCCTGCCATGGGCCGTCTCATGCAGTATGCATGAATACTGCATTTTGTAAATAGTTGTTAGCAAGACCCTTTTTTTTTGTGATTCAAACAAATACATTTATTTTGGTGCACACATACGCCTTGTGTAATCATTACAGTTTGCATGCAATTGTGATATGTGGGGTGGGGGAAGGGGGTGGGCTAGAAATTGTTAGCTGTGATGTGGTTGCGACGTCTGTGGCCTTCAGCTGGGTTCTCCCCGCGTGCATGGTGCGCATGTGCTGGTGGCCGGTCGTCCCGCTCAGATTCACTGCCTGAGATGTCAACTGGTATCCGGCGCTTGGTTGCAATGTTATGAAGCATTGCACAGACAGCCACAATGCGGCAGCACGCTGCAGGACTGTAATACATGGCCCCACCTGTCTTGTGCAGTATACGGAACCTGCTCTTGAGCAGGCCAAATGTCCTTTCAATACAGTTCCTTGTCCGGATGTGCGCAACATTGTAGCGGCGTTGCTGAGGTGTGGCAGGGTTGAGGTAAGGGGTCAGGAGGTATTCCCGTAGGGCGTAGCCACTGTCACCTGAATGAGAGGAGCAGATGTTGATTGCCTGTGCAGCGCAGTGACTTCATTGCAATGTGACATTGTCGACAAAGTGTACTTACCAAGTAGGTGTCCTTCCCCAAACTCTCCCCTGATCAGTCGTGTGTGGAGTCCGCTGTGCCTGAAGATAAAGGAGTCATGGGTACTCCCTGGGTACTGGGCCACAATGTCAGTGATGATGGTCTTGGCATTGCAGACCATCTGTATGTTGAGGGAGTGGTACGACTTCCTGTTGCGGTACATATACTCCGTGCCAGCTGGTGGGCAGATGGCGACGTGGGTACAGTCTATGCAGCCAAGGACATGGGGAAAATGGGCAACATTATAAAATTGTAGTTTTGTGAGGTCCAAATCCTGTTGGCTCGTGGGAAATGTGATGTGCCGGTGGAGCTGGGTGAGCATGGCGTCAACATAAGTGTGGAGGCAGCGTGACATGGTGGGCTGGGATATCCCCCCAGCAGCGGCTACTATGCCCTGGAAACTGCCGGATGCCAGGAGGTGCAGGCTGCACAATACCTGCACATGTGTGGGCACAGAATTGTTTCGCCTTGTTGGGTGCTGCATGATGGGGTCGAGTTCTTGTATCAGCCAGGTGATCATTTCCCCATTCAGCCTGTATTTAGCATATATCTGTTCTCTGGTTTGCCCCAGCAAGGTGACCCGCTGCCGGTAAATCCTTGCCTGCCTCATGCGTCTCCTCCGTGCTGCTCGCTGTAGCCTTCGCCGCCTCACCACCATGTACATCCCAGGCATTGTGGAACGCCTATTGCTGCTGCTGAATGTCCTTATGTGTGATTGGTCAGGCCTGGACCTGTTGGTGATTGGCTAACAGTTTTTCAAATTTTGGTTAATCATGGCTTTTATGGTTACCACCTGCTTTGAGTTGTCCTTAAATTGCGCCGCGCTAATGTGCGAATTAGCGCTTTTTCGCTAATGTATTTCTTTCATGAATGCCGATTGAGACAATATTGCGTTTCGCTATTCAATTCGCAGATTCCGTGGTTGGTCGCTATTTCATTATCGCTAATGCTCGACTTCCCGGAGTCTGCGACTTTTACAGCGTAATCGCTATTCCGCTCGCTATTATTTTTTAGCGATTTCGCTATTTCGTACTTGAATGCCGATTCCGTGTTTTGCACCCGCAATTGCGTTTTCGCAGCCATTGCGGGCGCTATTTCGCTTCATGAATCAGGCTGTTGGAGTTTCCAGGTGGTTTACAAAACTAATTTAGCATCAGCCTATTATCAGGCAGCATTACATTCCAACTTCAAACACTTGATAGCATTTGTGTCACCTTTGGTACATTTTAATTTTGCAGACTGCCATTCGGCTTCATATCTGTTTCCTCTGTATTCAAGAGAATTGTGTCCAAAGTTCTTGAATGAATTAAAGAATCAGTAGCATTCTGTGATGTCATCTTGGTAGCTGATAGAGACAGAGAGGCACATGATATCTTCAGACTGGTACTAAAGTGGCTGTTGGAGACAAGAATTATGATTATGAAAGAAATAGATGAATTTTTCAAAAGTACCATCAGGTATTTAGAACATGTTATATCATAAAAGGATATAGAACCCCAACCAGGGTTGGTTGAAGCTATTTTCAAGACCCAAGACAGCCAACAAAGAACAAATAAACTCATTCTATGGGTTTGCAAACTGTATTGCTTTTAAAACTTAAAAGATTAAGAGTTTGGTGAGGAATAAAATTTATTTTCTGTGTTATGATGCATATGAAAGGAAATGTAAAGAGTTAAAGATAGAAATTGCTTAAGCAAAATCTTGAAACCATAATGTGTGTATTATAACAGCAGATGGCAGCAAGGTTAGTCAAAGGGCAGTGATCTCTCAGGGGAGAGATAGCAATTATTATGCTATAGGGTTTGCATCAAGGACACAAGATCAAGCCGAAAGGATGTACTGTGTAATTGGAAAAGAATTGTTAGCATACTGTTGATCAGCTGAAAATGTGAAGTACTTTTTGCAGGGAATGAACTTCACAGTACTTGATGGATCACTAGCCACTTGTACACAGCTTGAATAGTAACATGGTCAAAGACGATACTCTCAGCATAGCCAGGTTAACCCCATAGCTGCTGAGGCTTTTCCAGCCTCAAAGCGTAGCCCTTTTGATATTTGGGGCACCACAAAAGGTACCCAGGCCAAATTAGCATTCTTTTTTCCACACCTTGAGAATTCCACAGGTAGGCAGGGTGTGTGGATTCCAGTGAAGGAAGCCAAGAAAATATCCAAAATATAGCAAAAGAATATTTTTAAAAATGACACCAACAATAGATTTATTGTGCTAAGATTATCATCTTACCAGTTATGATGGACAAGACGAATTGTAAAACAAATATATGTTTTATAGCACAGTTTTAGAACTTTATTCCTTTTTATGGTTTTAAACTACTTGCAGTTTGTGGTGGAAACAGGTGTGAACCCCTTGGATGAACCCGAAAATCTATACATTTCTGAAAGTAGACAAAATTCTGAATGCAGCAATGGATACTGTATGTAGATTGTTCATGATTTTCTCAAACAAACTACTCATTGAAATTTAAAAAATGAAAATATGTAGGGAAAAATAATCGGTGGCAACGTTTTCATATGTATGGACTTTTTTCCCTGATGGCCATTGTACAAAAGCCCTGTATCATTATGTCTGGCAAACCCTTTTAGTTGCAGGGATATCTGTAGAGACAGTATGTGCAATACCCACAAATAACAAGTAGCTGCCGCCTTAATGATTTCTTTTATTGTCTACCGAACATGCAGCAATTCATATGGTAACTTCCAATTTGATAATAACAAATATTCTACTATCTTGTGTTCCCCACACTACTCCTGATGAAACTGTACCCCACTTATGTAGCCGGGTCCATTGCCTGTGACATGAAAGGCACAGAAACTAGGGACACATTTATTTATAGTTCTTGTAACACAGCACAGTACAGCAAGGTAAGTTGCTGCACTTGCCTTGCACGGATGGGAGAGAGCTGAACAGCAGGATTGTTTTTTTGCAGAAAGGAATGCCTTCTTGCACAAAACAATCCTTTGAGCAATATTACTCATTCTATGTATGTTACAGAATGCAGCACACATTGAAAGAGGAAGTCACACGGAGAAAATAAGATATTTTCTTCTTGTTACACCTCTGACGGGTAGGCGCACCATTTTGAGGCAACCCAGGTTTATTAGTCTTTATAAAACAGGGTTTGCATTAAAATGGATGGATGGATGCAAGGGAACGCCCATGGTACACTCATGTAATGCCTACCCGATGCAAAGTAATGCAAAGCATCCCTGTGCGCTGCCTTGAATTACTTCGCATTTACCATACCACATAAATACACACAAATCGACTTTGCATGGCTTAGTAAGTGCCAAAATTGATTTGTGTCAGGGCTGCGTCACAAAAGTCACACAACACCATTGCAAAATCTTAGTAAATCTGGGCCCTAATGTAGAGACTTCAAGTTTGTGGCTTAGAAAGTGACCCTTTTTTGTGACGTGGTAAGGTGCAGAATTTGGGCCTGGGCTCCCCAGGAAACCTACCAAACCCAGACATTTCTGAAAACTAGACATCCAGGGGTGATGTCCAGGGTGTTTTGACTATTGTGGATTCTACTACCTTTTCTAGCTTACAATGCCCTCAAAACCCAAACCATGGGCTTAAATCACACAGTTTCCTCACATCTCTGTGAGGGAAAGTTACAGAATCTGTGCAGATCAACAAAATTGCTACCATTGTTCTTACTCTCCCCTTGATAAAAAAATTGTACCTCATATGTGTGTCTGGGCTTAATGTCTGCAACAGGAAAAGTCCCCAAACACCACATAGAGACAGGAATTGTTTTCATTAAAAATGACAATTTTTGGCGATGTCAGTAGCTGCAGAATTTGAGTGCAGGCTCATTTGCAACCCAAGGACACCTGCAAATCCCAGACATTTTGGAAAGTTAGAATCCCAGGGGCGGCCATGGTTATCTGACTTGCCTGGATCCCCCTACCTTTCACTGCCCACACTTCCCTGCAAACCTCAAACTTTAGCTTAAATTACTCATTTTCTTTACATGCTGGGAGGACAAATTACAGAATCTGCGGTGATCCAGAAAATCCCAACCACCCAGTGTTCTCACACCTCTCCCAATAAAAACATTAGCACACGTGGGTGGCTGGGCATAGCACCGTCAGTAGGAAAGGCCATAAAACATGATGTGGAGACGAGGGGCTTATTTACAAGCCTTTTGTGCCACCTTTGAGTCACTTTTTGCGAAGCACTGCTGGCGCAAACTCCTGCCCCATATTTACAAAGACATGTAAAGCCACCCTACACAATTTTCCTGTACTTGTAAATATGGCCCCTTCTCATGAAACACTTTGTGTGAAAGGGGTGTGACATGGATGTTGCTGTGGGTGTTCCCAAGCAATACCCATGTATTCTGCCGTATTTCCAGATTTACAAGAATTCATAAACCTGAAAATGCGTCAGAATGCAACAGCACCCAATGGGTGGCGTTAGCGGGGTGCAACGAGGAGAAATGTTTACATTCCTCCCTGTTTTTTCCTCTTTATAGGGATGCTGCATTCTGCAGCACACATAGGAAGAGGAAATCACCACTTCTTATTTTTTATTATTGTTTTTGTGTAGGAAGGTGCGCCTTCCTGCACAGAAACAAACTCCACACAACGCAGGCACCATTCCACCATGGCGCAATGATGCCTGCATGGCACATGGCAGCTGATTGTACGCCAGCACAGGGGAATGCACAGGGATGTGTCATATTATTGTAAATATGACATACCCCTGTGTTTTGGAAGTGCCACAGCCAAAGGGCTTGCAGTGCCGCGCTGCTGCACTTTCTTGTAAATACAGTTCATAACATTTTCTCATGGAAAATTACCCTTTTGATGATGTAAGTAGTTGTGGAATTTGCCTGCCACCATGGAAACCTACAATACCCAGACATTTATGAAACCTAGACAGTCAAGAGAGGTCTGACTTGTGTGGATCTCACTAGCTTTTTCTACCAACAGTGAGCTACAACCTAAAACAGAATAACATCATACATTTACCTCACATTTCTGAGGGGAAAGTACCAGAACCTGTGAGGGTACATACATTTCCTATTATCCAGTGTTCCCAACTTCTCCCAATAAAACTGTATTCCACTTGTGTGGATGTATGCTTGAATGTAAGATCTGAATATTTGTTGAGGTCTTCACCTGACGTCACAAAAGAGAACAGTGGTGAACCATGATGAAGAGTGTTTGATCACTGTGGTGGATGTTAGTAATTCACATGGGATCTTGAAAGAGCAATGGTTTCATAGCATAGAAGATAATAGGAGTTGCTACAGTAGGAGTATCTGTAGTTGACAAGTTGCAGTCCATTTGAGGTACTAAGGGGGAGAACATCCTCAATTAATTTGTGCCCAACATTAATGAGGAAGGGGCATTAAGGTTGAGTGTATTGAGAAACGGTGGACGAAATAACTACCCCAAAGGTTGAAGATGTCAATGGAATGCTAAACAGTACTAAGGTGACAGGCATGGAGTGAAAAAGTGTGTTGGTAGAATTAAAGGAGGAGACTGGGTGCAGGTAAAAAACTACCTGTATGTCATGAAAGATAACTCAAGGTTTAATTTCTCATCAATAGTTGAAGCAATGAGTGGAAATGCAGTGCAAATACATAGTAAAGAGTGGTAGAACATACAGAGGGTAGAACGGATCATGAACACCAGAGTAGGACGTGTGAAGGTGATGCTAGAGAGACCCAGACCGAGTATACTGTAAATAAGAATGGATGACAGGCAACAAAGAAGTTTGAGAACACACAAGAAAATCAAAAGGTTTTACACAGAGTGAACCATTTAGGAAGCCTGCATTATGGAATGTTCTTGTTTATTCTTCTGACCTGTAATATTTTACTATATTTATCTAAACAGGAAAGTATTTCTGTGGTCATGCTGTACATTCACAGTCTAATGTTATGATTCATTTAGGAATGGCAGTGTTATTATTATAGTGTGATGTGATATAGTCTTATGGAAGGTTCTACTTACCTGGTACTCGACTGGGATTCAAGTGAAATGTTGTCCCTTTAACTGGGTGGACATTCCTATAATGATTGGTCCCAGGCATGGAAGCACGGTTGTGACACTTAAACTGCTCCTATTCTCTTAAGTTGTGTTAGCATAAATTTCTTCTCCACAGAGTGCTGCCCCAAGGACAATGCATATCTGTTGTGAAGCCTTCTTTACTTCCACTTAAATGTGTTTAGCTGATATTTTAAATTTCACCTAATCTCTTATTTGTCCTTTTCAATGTTACTTCTTATCACTTCTATTGAAACACCCTCTCTCAGGACTAAACCAAGGTTGAAAATTATTCTCTACTTTTGTATACCACACTCCTACATCATCTGAGTCTCCTAACAGGTGTTTAAGCTTTCCTTCTATTGATTGCCTCCACGCCTCCTATTTGCCTCTACCTTTAGTTGTCCTTCTGCTAAGAGTCTATCACGTGTCTTCAGTGATTCAGATGATGATGCTCATCTTTGTGTAACACCTGCTGATTCAATAGTCAAGTGGATGACAGAGATCTCAACAACCATAACATGCTAAATAAAGACCTGCTGTATTGACAAAAACCACCAGCTGGAAAATGCCTCAATTAAAGAATGGCTTTACAACTGCAGATCTGCTAATGGCTAAAACATTTATTGCTCATGACATACCGGACACAAAATTAGGGGATTTTCCTAATCACAGAACATTGGCAAGCCATCATAGATCTCCTAGTACCTGCATGATATAATGTTGTAAGTAATATTGGGGGTGAAGTAGCCCTAATCCATACATATGATTTGTGCAAAAATATGCATTCTCAAAACATTTACATAATTTGATTCACTCAAATGTGCTTCTCTTACTTGTCCTTTATTCACTTCGGCTACAATCCATACAGATCTTACAAAGGTCTGATCAGAGAATTCACTGAAAACCTATTTGAGCAAGAACTCTCAAGCTCTTAGAACTTCTATCTTGATAACTTCAATCTAAATTGGAACAATCCACTGGACAAGCCCTCTTCATCTTTCAAGACCCTTCTAAATTGTTTTAATTTACACTTAGTCTCCAAAGCTTCTACTCATATCAAAAGCAAAATTCTGGACTTAATCACACATTATTCCATATCTACTAAGTTTCATTCTCCAGTTTATGTGTTCTGGTTAGGTTATTATTTTATCCAATTGCCCTTTGCCATACCTATTCCCCTCCCTCAGCTACCTGCCATTACAGACGTGTCTGTAAAAGATCATTCAGACAACAAAAGAAATTGCATTGGTGATAGACTGCAACCAACATTTCCAAACAAATATATATCTCCAGATGTAAATGCATTGATTTATAGTTACCACTCAGTGCTATTAAATTAAACTGACACCAGAGCTACTGCCAACACTGCCACCAATGCAAGGAAATTCATAAACTAGAAAGAATCGCAGATAAATCTCCAGATTCTCTTTCTACTGTATAAAATACCAGAAGAAAAGTCTTGCTTTTAAAAACTCCTTTTGTCAAGATAAAATCAAGTGCTTGCTCAACTGCCCTAGAGAACTATTCACAAGGGTTAATAAAAATTATCACACTAGACCTCTGCCTTGAGCTCTCAGACCTCCATCACTTGCAACACGTTTTTCGACTTCTTCCTGCACAAAGCATCTTCTATTAGAGATTCCTTTCGCAGACACATCTCTCCCCCACGTGTCCTTCCTCTGCTGAAAACAAAGGTCTGGCAATCATTCTCTCCTACCAATGAATCATCTCTGGAACTCATAAACCAAAACCTTCTTTCTTCTATGGTGATGCCATACCGTTGCACATTATCAAAATTAACTGTGAGTATTTATCGATAATATGGTACCAACTCAATAACACCTAACTAACATCGGACAACTTTCCTGATAGTCTAAAGTAGGACAAATTATGCTCTGGTGAAAAATGCCAAGCGCTACAGGCCGATTACCAAATAGCCCTGGTTGAGTAAGCTCTTGGAGAAATGAGTCACCATCCAACTGACAGAGTGATAAAAGGTAAATCAACTACTGGCTTCAAATCAATTTGGATTTCGAAAGGCATGTAACACCAAGACTGACTCTTTAAAGACACTAGATGATATTCATCACATTATCTTAAATGGTTACATCAGCCTCCCTAGTCAGCTTCATCTGCCCAAGTGTTTTATACAATAGATCACCATAAACTCTTACAATGTTGGAGACACATATTTGCCTTAAAGGTAAGGTTCTGAAATGGTTCTGATCTTTTCTAATGAATTGATTTCAATTAGAGAACAAATGTACTTCTGTCTCAAGATTTGCCAAGTTACACACATAGTTCCTCAAGGGTCAGTGCTTATACCAGTACTGCGCTACATTGAATTTATGAGATTAATAATTTACCAAAGGACTCCTTTGCTAGTACACTGTTGATGCTCAACTTTAAGTAAAGATCTCTTCCCAACTTAGCATAACTTGACATAACATAACCTCACATCACATAACAGAACATGACATAACATGGCAAAGCATAGCATAGCATAGCACAACATAACATAACATAACATGTGTGATGAAAACCTGCACTGGCTCCCACTGAAAGCAGGAATGCAATTTAAAGTAGCTTGCATTACCTAAAAAAACGATATGCATGCAAACACTTGAATACCTATGTCCACCATAGCATTATCATGTGTTTCTAGAAATCTCAATAGCTTCCATGAAATATACCCTGGAGACCAAAGAATGTGCATCAAACTTAGCAATGTCTCAAGACTTTTCTGGTTCTGAACCCTTAATCTGGAACTCCTTCTAAGTCAAGATTAGGTCTGAGTGTAATTCAAATTAGAAAGGCTGGGTTGATGACATTGGTAACTGAGCTGGCATACCCATACTCATCCATTGGAGGGATCTGTCTTGAGAATAAAACCTCACTAGTGCCATTTTTGCCAACACGAAGCTGATAAGCTAACTGGTGGATATCTTGTAACCTTGAAAACCCTTGCGGTGTCGCACCACCCTGCCCTGGACTGGATAGGAGGCTCTGCCTCCTGGCTGGCACCACTGGCCTGCGGGGCCGGGCCTTCCATGGGGGATTACACTAGCTCTTTAGCCGGCAAGAGCTCCAGACTCCTACCTGTTCTGATGCCAATTTGGCCTGTATAGGAAAGGTCTTGCCGGAGGGATCCACCGCTAAGAGTCACAAGCATCTTTTGCAATATTTAACCATTTAAAGATGTCGGAGAATCCAGAGGAACTCAGCACCAGCCATCCACTGCCCATGCAGTGAGGCATCCCAGCACCTTGTCACATTCCAGGGGCTCATTCCGAGAGCCCCAGCCAACTGCCACAGCCGGCCTGGAAAGCGAGAGGCTCCCACAGAAGCAGGATCAAGACACTCTACCAAAGACCCTCTTGGACAGTGCCACATGAGTCTTTAAACCCCAGCCTTGCTCCACAGGACCCGATCACCAGGCACCTGTCAAGGAAATAGGGTTGCCCTACCAGCACATTGGCCATCTGCCACCCACTGGGGCCGATGGGAGCCAAGGCTTAACCCCTGCATGTCAAGAGTCCCCATTTTGAGTGTCAGCACTGAGCCATGAAAGTAGGCTAGGGTCCCCCTTGCCCTGGGGGAGGTACAGAGAGGAAAATAGCTCTGTTCCCCTACACCGTCAAAGTGGCTCATCTGGTTCTGGTACACATGTGGAAGCTAGAGCACTTGGCTGGAGCATCTTCTACTACCCCTCGAAGCAGTTCACATTGGCCTCAAGTGGCATGACATCTCCACCAAGAGGAGCCAAAGTTCTCACATGGTTCTGGCTCCTTATCATCCAGCCTGCCCTGGCACCGAACACAAGCCACTCATCAGTCACTCAAAACCCAGTCAAGCTGAGATCAGGCTTGAGAGGGCCCAAGTGGCAGGGTGTTCAAGGCGTACCAGCTAGGGATGCAATGTGATTCTGGTACATTAGATCAATTAGAGGAACGTATGTCCCATGTATTTCCTTTCTATCATCCAAGCAATCAAATACTGCAAGTTAACAAAGTTGGGCATAAACCACTCACCCGAGTGGTGGTGCAGTACTATGATTTAACTTTTCGCCTCCTTGAACGGATTGATGGCAAGTCTTTCCTAAAACCATTGTGCGTGATGGCTCTCCTTTGATCTAGATATTCTACTGGGCAACCAGGAACAGGGCTTATCACTGGACCAAACATGCTTCTTTCAAATATTTAAGAGAATGGTATGGTCCCCCACTCATTACATTTTTTCCACATAGTGTTCTGTACACATATTCCACCAGCCCTGGAAAAACCCCTTCATCAATAATCACTGAAGCCCCATAAGAAGGTCGAAATAGATTGGAGTATAAATATAAGTAACCAGAAGTTACTGTACAACCAAGAAAGAAAGAAAGAATGAATCCACAAAATAGGTGATGAGAGTATTTATACCTTCACAACCATATGAAGGATCTCTGACCATATAAGGTCCCCACAGTACGGTGTGCACTGCATCACTGAGGGTCAAAACACGTTCCCAAAGATTTACAAATATTTAACCGTTTTAGGGCCACCCTATAGGACAGCCCTTCCACAATATGCTCTAGGTATGACCTGATATGGCACACAAGGACAAATGTAAGGTGTCAATTTAATGTCTTGATATTTTGTATGTATATGTTTTTTTATGGTGTCGTGGGTCGAAGGATCTATTTATATTGTAACACAAGTTGACTTTGGCATGTCATTGGCCTGTATCACAGGTGGCTATTGAAAGAAAATAGTTACATCAAGTGATGAATATATTAATAATAAGACATGTCTTCTCTTTTTAGGTGCACAACTTTATATTAATAACAGAAATGACGTAGCTGAGTGATCAAAAAGCAAAGTCAAATAATGTGTAAAGGTCATAAGATGACAACTTGAGATACGAACAAGGGACGTATCTCTCCTCAAGAAATTTAGTGGTATAGAGAGTATTCTCATACTCTTAAAAACATATTCTATAAGTGGCACTTCTACTGCGGTTTATGCCAAACCCATTTACCACTTTGGCAGGGCGAATGGATTGATAGGAAATATCAGGAGGCTGCTCCACTGCAATCCACTATTGCAGCCCAAAGTAATGTCAACTACTATCCCATTTTAACCTATGGGAAGAGCAAGCCTCATAGTGAAAACACACACAGGTATTCCTCACTACCTGGGTGCACCTGCACTAGTGCGCACACACACCTGCAAATGGCAGATTGGACACATAGGGCCGAATATATGACCATTTTTGCAGTCACAAAGGGAAATCGGGCCGTTTGCAACTGTAAAATAGGTCTGCGCTATGTATAAACCCTATTTTGCGAGTTGATAACCTATTACCAACTCTCAAAATAGGGTTTGTGACTCGCTATTAGGAAGGGGCATGCCAAGGGCATCCCTTCCTAATAGCAAGTCATACTTCCATGTATGATTGTTTCGTGGCCGCAATTGAGGCCGCAAAACACTTGCCGTTTACCACCCATTTCAAAAAGGTGTTAGGCCACTCGCAAACAGGAAGGGGTCCCCAGGGGACACCCTCCCCTTTGTGACTGGCAGCAAAAATATTTTTTAAGAGCAGTCAGTGGTCCCAGGGACCAATGCCTACTCTTAAAAAATGAAACTGAAACGTTTCAGTTTTCTTTTTAAAATTCATCCTGTTTCCCTTTCAGGAAAACAGGCTACATTTAAAAACAGTCACAGACATGGTAGTCTACTGACCCCAGCAGGCCACCATCCCTGGGAGGGCTAGACATTCCCAATGGGTCACAAATTGCGACCTGCCTCATGAATAAATGAGGCAGGCAATTTGGGACCCCATTAGGAATTGCCAACAGTGTCTGGAACACTGTTGTAAATTCAATTTTGTAAGTCGTAATGTGCGAGTCGCAAAACGACGCAATTTGCGACTCGCAAGTTGGATGGGTCATACATCTGGCCCATAGTTCCCAGCACCAGGGATCTATCTGGGCCGCCCAAGTCTGCAACGGCAGACTGGACATAGGCATAACTAAATGGGTGTCAGTAGGCACACAAAAGCCTGCGATGGCAGGCTGCACACGCAATCACTGGCACCATCAGGGAGAATGCGCACATAGGCAGCCTGCAATGGCAGGTTGCTCATGAGTTTAATCATGGTAGATGCCAGTGTGCACACACCAGTCTGCAATGACAGGGCCAGCACATGGGCTTACCCAGGCCCTAGCACCTTAGGTGGGAGTGCTGCACACCGCCCTGCCCACACCTGATGGACATGGGTTGCCCCTTACGGGTGTGATTGCGCACATTCCACCTGCAATGGCAGACTGGGCACCTTGTTATTAGCAGCATGGGTGCAAGCGCGCGGACACAGGACTGCAATGGCAGGCCTGTCTCTGGTGTTAGAACACCAAGGATGCAGGAATGTACTCACTGGCCTGCTACGGCATGCTGGGCACCTATTCAAAATGCCATAGATGCCAGGGCACCTCTTGTAGCCTGCAAAGACAGGCAGGACACATATTTGAAACAGCATGAGGGCCAGTGCTCATACCCACAGGTGTAAGTGTGCGCTCCCAGTTCTGCACTGCTAGACCGGCCCATGTTTCATAACACCGGGTCAGTACCTCTTCCTTGCCTGTGTAGGAATGTGCACAAACTTCCATAGTGCCTTGACAGTGAGGATGTGGTCAGAGCCCTGAGGCCACAAAACAGAATTGGCAACACCCCAGGAGTCTCCAACGGGAAGCGTTGACCTCCAAGGCAGGGGAAGTTCCACATGGGAGTCCCTCACTACCTCGGCAGGCAACATCCATATGTACCCACCAGGCCTTCAGTCTACCACCCCACCGGTGCCCTTCAGGGCTTCCCAGGGGGGTGCCCTCCTGGTTTGGGATGACCCACTCAGGGTCGGCTGAGGCGAAAGTGATGCAAACCTAGACAGTGGCACAATGGTGCCCCACAGGCCTTCAATGACATGTCTAATTCATGGCTGACAGGCTATCCAGTAGGTGGCACACACAGTGCTACGTTCCACTACTAGCCAGTGCCATACCTACCCTGGGTATGTGGTGTACTTGTTTAAGAGGTGCCCGAAGGTACAGCATCTAAACTGATCGCCTGTGCACCCCCACCTTATGCAGGCAAAGCGTGCGCTCACACCCTCCCTCTGCTGTACAGTGGGAAGGTACCCAGATTCTTATGGTCAAGCTGAGAGATTCTGCAAAGCTTAGGAGGAAAATGCATAATTGTTTGAGGTAAATTTCCCTAAGAAGGGCTATGTCCAACACAGGCCAAGGCACAACCTGAGCAAGACACAGAGGTGATGTGTCCTGGCTTGGGCAGCTGGAGCCATCCCACAGAATGGTAATTTTGAGCTGCTGTGCAAATATACCAGGTGGGAAAGGGCAATGAACAGGCACACAGGCCCAGACAACCAGGTGGCAGCCCGGACTAGTGCTCCCTCACCCTATCCACTATGCTCTGACCACTTTACAAGCTGTCAGGCTGCTTGCCCTTCACTCTACAAAGTGACTTTCAAAAATGACAGATATTTGAGTCAGACAGTCCAGGCAGAGTGGAAGCTTTTTGCTTGAAACAACAGCCAATGATGGCCAAGCAGTCCATCCCTAAACGGACCAAGTGTGCCCAAATGATCTGTGCTGGGTAAACTGCCCCAAGAAGGCTGCCCTGCATGGGGATACCAGCTTTGAATCCCTACCTGCTCTCTGGAAAGTAAGGCTCAGAGGAAAGACCCAATGAGCCGGGATGGAAGGCAGCCACAGACTCAGGTTCCCGGTACCCTGTTGTCGGCCAGTACAGACCAAAGTACAAGGGTGTCCCTCACACCTTGTCCCTAGCAATCCAGAGGAAGGCCACCTGCCTGTCTTATACTCCATGCACACTAAGTGGAAGGGGATCATTGGAGTGAACACATCCGACCTCTAGGGCCCTGGCTGGGCTTAGAGAGTCAAAGAGCCTTAATCACGACTTTCGGGTCAACCCAGCCATTGTGATCAGGGTACAGGCCCTGAGCAGGCCTCTTTACATTGGGATGTCAGCCTCAAATTCCTACATGCTCTCCAGGAAGAAAGGCTCAGAGGAAAGGACCATGAGACAGGGCTGAAAGGTAGCCAATGACTCAAGCCCCTGGGACCCTGGTGTAGGTCAGTCCAGGCCTGCCTGGCACCTGGGGAGAAAGAACAGAGTACAAGGGGGCCCCTCACACCAGGAAGGCAGCCACTGACTCAGCATCCCATTCACCATCAGGCAAAGGGCTCTGGGGGCCCCATGGAGCTCACACCTGGAGCCAGGTCCGGGCACCTTAAGAAATTGTGGGCTGATGAACAGAGCCCAGCTCTGGGCTTTCCAACTCAGAGCCCACCAGGCCTCTGACCCGGGGCACACTCACAGCGCCTTCACAAGGGCAAGTCTTTCCAGAGTCTAGTGATCCTTGTCCCGGGCACTATGTAACATGGAAATCAGGTCAAAGGGGTACTTATCCTTGGCCCCACAAGACAACTAGGTGTTCTTGAGATCCATGCACATCGAGTGACAAAGGGTAACATTCAAGAGAATGTATCCGGCCTCCTGGTGCCCTGACTGAACTTGAAGCTTCAAATGAGCTGTCATTAGTGTCACGGTTAGCAGCTGTGAAGAAACCCAAGCAGAGAACACACCTGCCACTAACCTTAGGAATCTCACCAGCGGGGACCACAGCTTGACGATAGTCCTCCCAGTTGCCAATAGCACTAACCCTCCCTATGCATATACACACCAGGGATGGATAGTACTCCTGGGAAAAGGGAAGGGAATAGGGAACCGGAACGTTGTTGAGAAGACACCCCTCTTAGTCTGGTCTAAAGGTCTTGGAGTTCTTCTGATGCACAACGAGTCTACAAGACACAAAAGGAACAGATTAGAACGTACATTCAGGATACCCCTAATGAGAGGAATATGGAAGTAGGACAACCACTTACATTTAACCCACTCTCTGAAAACCTGAACGACGGTAATGTGTATAATCGTGGGCTACTAGGGTCTCGGTAGTTTTGGAGCTGTTCCGTCACAGCCCAGTGACAAAGTACAGGAGAGCGTTCCAATACCCCCAGGTAGTTACTATCACTCCTGGTGGGCAGGGCGCGACTTGATTAACAAAGTTTGACAAAGAATAAAAGTATCATATCGGGAGACCAGGCTTCCTAACTAGCACGGCCGTGCTACCTCTAGGTCCTACCTTAGTCAAGTATGAATGGAGAAGCGGCACCCGGTCTTCGGCGTCTCAGCGTCCTCAGCGGGAAAGAAAGCGTCAGCGCAAACCTCCTCTCGGCGTCCTTAGCGGGAAAGAAAGCGTCCGCGCAAACCTCCTCTCGGCGTCCTTAGCGGGAAAGAAAGCGTCCGCGCAAACCTCCTCTCGGCGTCCTTAGCGGGAAAGAAAGCGTCCGCGCAAACCTCAGGCTATGTCTCACTCCGGGAAGGATTGACAAGCACCCGGCTACATCAGGAACGCCCTTTTATGCCGTACCGGAAGTGAGTTCCGTTTTGCCTTGACCCAGGGCGTTCTGGGATTTGTAGTGCAGTAGCGGCATCGTCCTTTTTGCTCCCTACCTAGGTTTCTGCCGGCAATCGCTACAATTAGGACTTCTAGTGCAGCTCAGAATTTTGAAAACTGATTCACGTGAAGAAAATGAATTTTTTGTTTTTTTTATCTTTTTAATGAAAAAATGTCACCAGTGACGTTAGCATGGAACATTTTGCACCACGCGTGTAGGTGTGGTAAATTACCCCTAATTTGAATTATGCCCAGGCCTAGTCAAGATCAGAACTTCAAAGCCCCTGATGATTTCAGAAACAGACTCTAAATACGTTTTCTGCCATTACTAGTCTTGGACCCATGATCTCCTACTTAGTCTCACACCTGTTCCCTACAGACTCTACAGCTGACTCTCCCAAGTTTTACCATCACTTCACTCATTAGTTGACCTTTTCAGACCGGTCCGACCCTCCTCGGGTCCCAGCACGACCTAATCTTTCTTTTTACTTTCTCTTCACGATTGGTTTTAATTTGGCACATTGTTTATTATGTTTTTTTCTAAGTGATGCTAGTGTTCACATTATTGTTCATTATAAAGCGAGCTGATACCTTCAAGTAGAGTGGGCTATGTGAAATGCAAAAAAAAACCAGAAGAAGAAGAATTAATTCGCTAGTCTCTCGATTTATGTATTTTAGTTTTCCCCAGACTGAATGTGTATGTTTATAACACAAATAATTACAAATGACTGAGCAAGTGTTGCCGTACTTTGGGGCCTATTATGATTGCGGTTTTTCCGCATCCTCCGGGCCGGCGGAAGCCACCGCTGGCCCGGAGGATGCGGAAAAACCGCAGCGGACCCACCAAAGACCCGCCGCCATATTAGGATGGCTGGTGGGTCCTGGTTTCCATCCGCAGCTTTTCCGCCGCTGTTGGCTTACAACCGCGGCGGAAAAGCTCTAATATGGTGGCGCTGTCTCTCAGACACCGTCCGCCATATTAGGAAGGGCTTTAAAAAATGCTTTGCCGCGGCGGGTTTACCGCCGTGGAAAAGCATGTGTAACTTCACTGCGAGGGCCCGTTGCGGGCCCCCTAGGTGAAGGGGGGGTGGGGGGTGCACATGGGGGGTACCTATGGTACCCCCCTGCATTTGTATGCAGAAATCCGCAGGCACCGCACAGTGCCTGCCGATTTCTGCATACAAATGCAATGTATGCATTTTTACCATTGCGGCGGATGCAGCTTGAAGCCGCACCCGCCGCAACAGGGTGGCGGTCACATCCTAATTGCATAGGAGGGAACTCCGCAGGCAATGAGGAGGTTCCCTCCTGCTCTATGGTGGCGGACGGACTCAGGTCCGTCCGCCATCATAATCGGCCCCTATGTCCAGAAAATAGGCAATACTGAATATAAAGATAAATTTGCAATTAATATACTATAGGCTATCTTTAGTAGACTTTACACATTTTTGCGAATGATCTATAGATAGGGATTTTACTTATATAACTATAAGCCTTATTGGGGCTTTTTATGGTGATGTCATAAAGGGCACATTTGAGAGTAATGTGTTTTCATGTAAAGTGAGTTGAAATATTAGTTAGCTTCTTAGCAGGTCACACAATCCATATCTAAAACACACTTTTGTTTAAGTTTCTGAGCCTTGGCAAAGTACAAGAAAAATGAGAAACACTTGTTGGCTAAAATGATGTTAATGAACAACACATCTGCAATTTGGAGTATAACTGCAAAATTTTAATTCCTAGATTTTGAAAAAATATTCTTTGGATCACAATAAAAAAATGAATTTACATATAGTAACTAGATACGTAAGCCCCTTTGTCTTTTAATCTTGTATACAAGTGATTTATTGTAATTATTTTTTGTTTCAATGTGTTTTGTTGGAGATTCTATTGTTTATGTGTCATTTTTTTCTCCATGTGGTCGCTTTATTTGCTGATTCACGGATTTTGGTGAAGCCCTATTTTTGGCCTCACGATTGCAACACGACCAGCAATCTTTCTTGACTTAAACAGATTTTTCTGTTACCAGCGGGACAAATCCATTTCTCACTTAGAGTCTGTTACCATAGTCTTAAGTCCTTGGTAGAAGCTGACAAACCAGACAATCAATGTTCCTCTCTATGTATGTATGTGGTATTTCTATAGCACTATCTAATCAAAAAGGCAGCAGAGCGCTGCACATGGTCAAAGGAAAGCTTAAAGTTAATGAGTAATAGGAGAAGAAGCTAAGTTGTGGACGGTTAATTCATGGTCACAGAGTGTTCTTTAAAGAGGTAGGTCTTCAACTTGTTCCCAAATTGGAACAGGACTTGTGGAGGTCTTGATTGTTACTGGATATTGTTCCATGTCCTAGGGGCATAGATAGAAAAGGCCTGTTGTATAGTTGTTTTCTTTTTTACTGTTCTGCAATCCTAATGGTGGCATGATTGTGATTATGTCGCGAATTACCCGAGGTGGTGAAGTTTTAACCAAGATAAGCATGGGTGTTAGTTGTGATGGCTTTGTAAATGAGGCCTCTTGTTTTGAGAAAAGGTGTACGCTGGCAAGGGGAGCCAATAGAGTTCAATCAGGATGGGTGTGATGTGATCATATTTTTTCAGGGCCTGGATGAGACAATTCTGTGGTGTGTAGGATGCCCTAATAGGCACCAGTGTGGTGTCTGCGAGGCCATGGAGTTGGCCATCCAGAAGCACTGATATATGTGCTTGAACGTTAGTTCTCAAGACTCTTTCCGGAAGAAATGGTCTGACTTTAGAAGAGAGGGCTGATACTAGGCTGTCTTTGTTTCTTTAGCAATGTGGTCCTTGAGGGAGAGGATGGCATCCAGGGTATAAATACATTTAGTTATGAATCCTTGCTGTTGTCCTCAGGAGCCTACAACTTATCAGCTACTTTGCACAGTTGCGATGCTTGCTTATGCATGAAATATATTTTGTGTGTAGTGCCTTGGTGAACCCAAAGAGTGCTCAGGAATCAGATTACCAAAAGCGTCAATCAGATTTCCAAGTGTGCCCCGGCAATGCAAGAGGCATTTGCACACATTTTAATCTCACTTAGGCACTTTTGGCTCATAAATGGAGCTACAACTATTTACTTGGTGTATAGATAAAATGGTGATTGTGTTGTTGTAAAGTTAATGCTCACACAATGCTATGGGTGCTTCCTTCATGTGTATGGGAGTTGTAGTTTCAGCCTAATGAGGTAATCCCTTTGCCCATGCGCGTTCTCCATATTGCTGAAGCATGAGAATAGGAAAAAGCTATTGAAGAGTTGTGCCAAATGCGCACCAGGGGAGATGGCTCACCCCTAGGTCCCCCAGGGCACCCTTTAGGAGAGGACATGGATAGGCTGAGGAACCAGCAGATGCAGGGGCGTAGCTTGGTCAGTAAGTCTGCAGGAGTGTGAGCTTCGGTTTTTCTGAGAGTCATGCTAGCTTATCATGTTAATCACTGAATGAGAAGCAGGGCATGTGGGGGCTTAAGGGCCAGTGGAAAGGGAAAGGAGTGCATAATGTGATGGGGTTCTTTAAACTCAGTATTTTATAAAAATACACGTGTTTTAAGGCCTTCAAAACAGAGACGAGACTGTGTGTGTATGTGTTTGTCTGAGTATTTAAAAATTGCAGGTGAAATCTGACAGATACCTTACCATCCATGACTGAAAGCTCCTGTCCACAACTATTTATTAAATAATGTTCTTTAGGGGGGTGTAATGCAATGCCCCAAACACCTTCCTTGAAGCTACCCCCCTGAGCAGAAGACCCATATTGGCAATCTCACTGGCTCCTTTAAAAAGAGAGTCTGGGGTGCCCTTGCCCAGACAGTTAGTGGCCAGACTGTACATTTATGAGACTGAGCAACCTGCTCCTTATCCCTTGGCAAAGCCTCGACTTTAGGTCTCGACGAGGGTGAGTGAAATCTGTGACTATACCCATCATCATACGGGCAAGGGTCAGGAACCATATACGAACAGACAAGGCAGGTCCGGCTTTAGAGTAGTGTGACTGGTGTGGCCGCACTTGGCGCTGACCTGCAGAGGGGCACCAACCTCAAAGGGGAAGGGGGCGCTGTGTTGATAAATAACTTACGATTGAAATAGAGGCACCTGCTGCAGAGTTCCATGTGTGTCCAACTTTCAGGCAGCAATAACAATGTCAAGTTAACTCTTGGGATTAATGTTCCTGGTAGAGAGAGAGAGCAATGGAGTTTTATCTAGTGGCCCTTTTGACTCGCCATAAAGTAGCGCAGAGGGTTAATATGCCTGCTGCAAAGAACAGATCGTCACTTTTTGTGGATAGCTAAGTAGATTAGTAAAACCAGCCTTTTCCAGGGCTTTAAAACAAGTGAAATGTATGTGGCGGACAGGCTATTGAGAGATGAGGGGCTCTTTTGTTGGGTGGTATTGAAGGAATCCGAGGAGGAGGTCAGGGGTGGAGGGGCACCAAAAAACCTTGTTGCACCGGACGCCACCAGCACTAAAGCTGGCCCTGAGACAAGGAGAGCATAAGCATGTGATAAATAACTCCAAGTATGTACTTCACTGTCATCAACACATGCACTACCTCTTTAACTTAGCAAGAGTACTGCAGAAAGGGCTTATATGCTGTTGATGGAGGGCAATCGAGCTTGGATTGCATGGCCATATGCAGAATTACACGTTTTTATTACAGAAGGGTCTGCAGAAGCTTAAACAGCCACTTCTGTGATGCCCATTGGGCAGGATCACATTTGGAACTGTGCAATTCGAAGGGGCCATTGCTCCATTTTCTTCATTTGAATGTGGAGTGGCCCACGCAAAAGAAGCAATGCCTTACCAATGCACCTTTCCCATTTTACCCATGCAGATGCAGAGGCATCCATGGTCTCTGCAGCTCAATAACTTTGCACCGTGCAGGGGGTGGCTGAGAATGCACTCTCCAAGCGTGCTTCTCGTTCCAGCCCCTCTGAGGCTAAAAAAGCTCACGTTCTTGCTTCTTTGCGCCGGGCCTCCATTTTGTTTTCCAACATGCCATACAACTTTGGACTGCTGTGAAGGGCTGGCGTGAAATAGGATTACTAGGCCTAAGAAAATCAACAAATTTAGCACAAACATGGCTGGAGTTATGGATCCAGTCCAACTGGACGCAGACTCTAGCCATCACTGTCAGTTGGCCCTTCAGAGCTAGACATGCTCCTCCAAACACGGTTTTGTTTTACATATGGTTGTAATTACAAAGCATGATGTTTCAGTCACTGAAACTACATTTCATTCGGTACCTAATGGGTGCGTTTCTTACACCTCTGCTCAGTGTAGCAGGGCTGAGCCCAATATGTTATGTTATGGTATGTTATGTTATGTTATGTTACGTTACGTTACGTTACTGTATGTTATGGTATGGTATGGTATGTTGGTCTTTGTGGAGCGCTCTACTCACTTGGGAGAGTATCCTTTGCATATCACAAAGCAAAAGATTACAGACCAAACATAAAACCTTATGATTTATTGAATGTTCATGCACAGTCACCTAAGAGATACTGCTTTGGACGTGTTCTGCTGTATAAAATCACTGGAACTTCAGTCAACACTCGCAATAATCAGAGGTGGTGCAAAATTGACGAAGCAGGCATTGAAAATGTATTCTATATACTGTGCAACTGCAGGATATTGCAGGTGGTAATGCACTTTATTGAACTGTAAAGCTAGATCAATAAGATTGAATATGTTAAAGATTATGGATGGTTTGTTTAAAATGTACATTGAATTTATAGATGTTGTAAAGTTAATATGGTTAAATATCAGCCTTGGATATCTATAGATAAATAAATAAAATCTATTATCGACACAATTTTAGTCAATTTGCATTTTCCCTTTCTTTCATCTTCTTGGAAGTGTTCGGAATACTTTATGCTCGTGAACATTATGCTTGTCTTCGACTATGAAGAGTGTTATATATATATTTATATATATGTATATATATACACACACACACACATGCACATGTAGAGTCAATCCAGTTAATGTGGGTCATATTCGGAATGAACATTTATGCTATAAAATCTTTTCTTCCAGTAAGTATATGCTGGTCTAGTTAATTGCACTCACTTGTGAACTTAACCTGTAACTGCATTTTTAATTTGTTCACACCCATATTTCATATGGTTTTCACACCTGATTTGAAATCATTGCAGGTTGTGGGTCGGACGAGCCGCTTTGGGGTCTATGACACCACTTGGTTATTGTCCTGACCCTGAGCCCTCTCCCCACTCTTCTCCAAATACTAATCTGCGTCGACATAATTTTCACGTTTCCGTTTCCTAAATCTGTAAGAAATAGCGGATAGTAGAGGGCGTGGAAGGGGAAAGGGGCAGTGCCCCCTACTCTGTCTGTCCTCTCCCAGCAGTGGCCTGCTGTCACCCTACTTCATGTTCTTATGCTTCAGTCCGCATGTTTCAGAAAATAAGGTTCAAGCTGTTTGCTATGTCAACAGAGAAACCATTTTGCTGAACAGCCCTTGAAATAGCTCCATGTCTATCCACAAACAGTCCTCTGTCACTGCAACAAGGCCAGCAGTTGTAAACAGTTTATGGTGTGATTGCTGGAACAACAGTTGCTGCAATAACAGGCGTTTTTCTTCCCTATGCTTGGCCTGTTGCACTTGTGCGCCACTGTTGAAAAAATACAATTTGCTTTTAACTTCCTGCAGACAGCATGGCCGACAAATGTTTATGATTCTGCTCAGCGTCTTGAGAAAGAGCCCTATAAATTATAAGGCTCGACTTGCCAGTAGAACGTTCAACATGAACAGATATATTTGTGGTGTTTGTGTGTGTGTGCGCGCGCGCGCCGTGTAATGACATGAGATTTTCCAATCCACTTAAGAAATATGGCAGCCTCAGTGTTACGTGAGAGTCTAAGAGCCTCATTGTTAGTTAGTGGGGAGTAGGGGGTGGGAGTATATTCATTTACCACACAGAAATACCCTCCTTACGAGTTAGCTCGAATCGGGTGCGGTATTTTCCACACGTGGCGTCTGATTATCAGTGGCCTGAGTCGATGCGACAATTAGCTCAACCGATAAAAACCCAACAAAGGTGTTTGGAATTTATCGGACGTGATAGACGTCGCATGCTCTGAGTTTTTGCGGGATAAAGGGAATTTTGGAGCTTACCACGCCATAACCCGCATGTTGCAGTTAATACTGTAACTGTGCACTTTTCTCAATTTAAATGCTGGCAGGCTTAACCTGCTAAAATGTAATGAAGGGTGAGCTCTTTGTTGCGTCTACTACTTGCTGGATGCGATAAATACCGCACAACTTAGAATTTCACCTCGCAACCAACAGACTGTTATGCACGGTTCGAAATAATGTGCCACATTCGTAATCAGGGCCTTAATAAATACAATTTCCCTTGGGTTGAGGGATTTGCAAAGTTGGTAGATATCTCCTATTCCGCATTTTCAGCTTGAAAATGTGGAATCTGTATCAGCACTGAATGTTGCATGTTTTGCCTTCTGTTACAAACATGTATGCTTGATACAAATATAATTTTAACCTTCGGGAATCTATCTGGGTAAAATCGCAAGAGTATGATCATTTTCACACAGTTCATAATTGTTATCCCTGTGCTAACAAGCATTTGCACAAGGTTCAAAACGTGTCCCTGAAGTTGTATTGAGCGTCCTGGTTAATACGATGACCCCAAGGTGAGGAATTTACCATGTATGGTAAGTACTTCCTATTCCGAGTCTTCAACTTGCAAATGAGGCACACCATGCGAAGTTGCTGTTTAACACACCTTTTTGCACGTTTTGCCCTTTTTACATTCCTTTACTCTCTCATAGGTTTCAGCAAGTTTGGCCCAACGGAATATATCAGTGGAAAACAAGGAGGATGTAAGAATTACCACACAACTCACAATTCTGCGATCACAAATACATTTTGCCTTGAACATGTAGTAAGAACCCAAACCGTGGTGACACCGTAGCACATAACATACCCCATTACCAGAAAGAGACTTTTCAGACTGTGAAAGGAAAGGCAGGTGCTTCTCTTTTTTCGCCCTGCTGGAATCGCGAGAGTTGGTCACAGAGGGGCAACAGATCACATGGTTTAATGTGAGGTCACAATCGATCTGTTAATTGAAGAGGCCCGATGAAGGCCATATTTAAGAGTGTTTTTCCCACTAACTTTGATGCTAGCAGAAAGGGCATACCAACTGTTGTTTTTGTTTTATCTGTGCTGACGTTTCATCGTTTTTTTTTTTAATCAGGAAGAAGTGAAACAAATTGTCTAAAAACGCTGGTCCCATCTCATTGGACTTAAAGGGTGCGAAGAAACTTCCTTTATTCTCCGGCTTACATTAAAAGTTTCAAGTTGTCCACACATGGAATACAGCTGTGTTTTGTGTTGTTGCCACATCCAAACAATATCTTTTAACAAGCCTCAAAAAAGCAAGACCCGACCAAGGGCACTTTCACAACAAATAAAATGAAACCTAATCCTGCCATACCTTTCGCAGCTGTCATTTCTTTCCTTTCTCTCTTTTCTTTTTCTTTCGGGAACCATATCGGGTATTTATCATAAACACGAATGGTACATCCAGTTTATTTTCTAAATATGAGCTATGGAAAAACTACTGCGTGTGTTCGCAGGCTCAAGGTCAAGGTCATTCCGGCCTCCGTACGAGGCTGCCCAGGCCTGAAAGCACGGCTCGCTTTTGTTCAGTGGACGAGGAACAGATGACATCCTGACAGGCGCTTATTGATCTTTTTCACATTTCCTCTCACTTAATGCGGCAGCATGACCGTCTTGTCTCGGATTCCATGTTTTTTTTCCAATTGATGTGGGAGGAACGCTGTCTCTTTATTCTGCATTTTTTTTTACCACTTGAAGAAATCTCTAGGGATCTCCCAAATTGCCAATTTCGTTTTTACTGCACACTTGGGTATACACCTGTTTCCAATTGAATTGTTAGATCTGAAGATCTCACTACTGGGGGCCTGCAAAACCTGCCATACCAAGCAGGAAAAATGTAAGTCCAAGACATATGGCTGTCATTTATGTTTTATTGGTAAATGATTTCGGCCCCTTCTGTGGGTGGGGGGTTTGCCCGAGCCCCCGCTTACATCATGTAGCTGGAACTTGACTCCTACTGTTGTAACTATGTGCATGGAGCATTCTCTTTAACTTCTTGTCCTCGGGGGTCATTGGTATTGAAAACGGATTTTCACTCATAAAATATGTAAGATTAGTTGAAGGCTGCGCTTCAGTGCCGGATTTCAGAAAGCATGGCACGTAAAAGCAGGAATGAACTCGAATGGTGATGTGTTCCGTTTCTATTTCCAGATGGCTTTGTGGAACAAAAGATGTTAAAAAAAACATCCCTACCATCTGTGGTACAGGGTCAAATGCCCAGAACGCTCGCGATGACAAGTTTCTTAGGAGCGACTTCCATGCACCTCACCTTTACACTTGCCACATAATTATGATATTTCAAATGTCTGTTGAAATTCTGAAAATGTTGATTCGGCTTGAAATGTAGACATGAATCTCATTAAGTGGGAACCGCACCGCACAGATTTCTGAAGGAGAACATGGTCCTGGGAATAGAGTTATTCGACTGATGACAAGGCTGCAATTTTTGGAGATGGATGCTAAAAGACCATGTCACCACCTCTAAAACACGTATGGTCCTATCAGTGAAGTATCGGGTAGAGCTGGAAGAGCGCTGTGATAACCACCGGAGGCTTTGGCTGAGACACAGGAATTTTATTACAAGTACGGACCCACGTCACAGGAGACATCCGGATGGATCTGAGTACTGACCACGAATTACCACTCTCAGAACCATGCTGGATGTTCCAAAGTGGAATACATGACATAGGCAAGAGCAGTTTCATATAATAACAGATTAGATCACATTACATCACAATAGGCCCTCGGTATAACCATGCTACAGCACCATCTCCCAAAAACAAAACAAAGAAGACCCTCTCCATAGCCAAGAAAATATAATGTACTACGGAGAAAAAAACCTTCAAAACAGTTCAAAATCCTGAAATTTAGCAGGCATTTTCACAGATCTAGAAGAACAGGTCATTCTCAACCATCTCAACATCACCACCACAAGTTTGTAAATTTCCATCTGAACATCAGAAATGGGAATTACATTATCCTTGGTCCACCATCCTCTACCTTGAAGTAGAACAGAGGCTTTGCTGACTTTTATCAATTTACAGGTAATGAGAATTTGGATTCTCCCTTCAGTACGCTGTTGTTTTTTTTTTATTAGGACAAAATCATTCTTTTTGACCCTGGACTCATGTACATTGTGTCTAGAATCATACAATTTCTTCTGTTCTTCCTGTTTTTCCCTTACTCTATCCCTCAGTAACTGATCCTGGGAACTACCTCAATAATTTTAAAATTGAAATCAAGAGGCGAGCTACAACCATCCGGCAATAAGTTTGGTTCAGGCTTCCTACCCCGTAGGCTTTTAAATGAAAAAAGTACCGTCGTGGAATGGGGCGTGGTAAGATAGCTCCAAATCTTATCCTCCCCAAATTTTGGGACATGTAGGTGAACAGAGAGTGCAGTTTGAATAACTTCCTTTAGAATACAATTCGCTCTCTCATCAAGACCATTTGAGAAAGGACGATACAGAGCAACCTGTTAATGAGTGATATCTAAACTTGCCATGAAGTTGTTTATTTCTTTGGACAGAAAATGTGTGCCATTGTCAGTGATAAGAAGTGGCGGGCAACCTTCAGTTAAAAGTATCCTTTTCCAAAAGGCAATTGCTGACTTGGTATTTGGACAATCTACAAATGAATTGTAAATCCATTTAGAAAAGTAATCAACTAAGACAACAATACATTTCTGGTGAGTACGTAACGACTGGAAAGGACCTGAGAAATCCATAGCCACTTAAATCCAAGGACCCGAAGGAAGAGGGACAGGATGAAGGGGTTTGCAAAGGTCACTCAGTGCTCGTCTGACATAATGCACTGAGGACATTTTTCAATCAAGGCTGACACCATTTTGTCCAAACCAGGCTGCCAAAAAGGCTGCTTCAATTTTTTACAAGTCACAGATATGCCCAAGTGACTATATGAGCCATGACCTCAAAACCTACAGACCCATCTCCCTGCTCCCGTTCCCAGCGAAAGTCATCGAGAAAGCCATCAACAGCCAACTCGCCACATTCATTGAAGAACACAACATTCTCGACTCCTCCCAATCCGGCTTCAGAAAAAACCACAGTACGGAAACCGCCCTCCTCGTGGCAACAGACGACATCCGCACCCTACTGGACAAAGGAGAAACAGTAGCCCTCATCCTCCTCGACCTATGAGCGGCGTTCGACACAGTCTCCCACCGCACCCTAATATGCAGACTCTACAACGCAGGAATCCAGGACAAGGCCCTCGACTGGATCTGCTCCTTCCTCTCCGGCAGGACGCAGCGGGTCAGACTCCCCCCTTTCCTCTCGGACCCCAAACCTACCACCTGCGGAGTCCCCCAGGGCTCCTCCCTCAGCCTGACGCTCTTCAACGTCTACATGGCTCCACTTGCCCCCATCGTCAGAACCTACATCAACATCGTGTCATACGCAGACGACACCCTACTCATCCTCTCCCTATCCAACGAGCCCAACACCGCCAGTCGCAACTTTCGAGAAGGCATGGAAGCCGTCGCCAAATGGATGAAAAACAGCTGCCTACAATTAAACACCAACAAAACAGAAGTACTCATCATGGACCCAAACCCCGACGCCTGGAGCGACACCTGGTGGCCCACCGCCCTCGGAAACCCGCCAACCCCCACAGACCACGCACGCAACCTGGGAATCATCCTGGACTCCGAGCTCAAAATGGACCGCCAGATCAACTCTGTCTCATCTTCCTGCTTCCACACCCTCCGCCTCCTTCGTAAGACCTTCAAATGGATCCCCCTCAAACACCGAAAGACAGTCACTCACGCCCTGGTCACCAGCAGACTCAACTACGGCAACGCACTCTACGCCGGAATAAACAAAAACCTCATCCGCAAGCTACAGAACATCCAGACCGCCGCCGCAAGACTGGTCCACAACCTGCCAAAACACTGCCACATCTCCCAGCACCTGCGCACACTCCACTGGCTCCCCATCGAGGCGAAAATCACCTTTAAGATGCTCACCCACGCACACAAGGCCCTCCACGGCACCGGACCAGCATACCTGAACAGCCGACTCAAATTCCACGCACCCCAAAGGACCCTACGATTAGCCCAGCTCTCCTACGCCGTGGTCCCCGGCACCAGAAAGACCAGATCGGGAGGCCGCTCCTTCTCCTTCCTCGCGGCCAAAGCAAGGAACGCCCTTCCGCTCCACCTCAGACAGACAACATCGCTCCCCATCTTCGCAAGAAACCTCAAAACCTGGCTCTTCGACAGACCCCCTCCTTGATGGAATGGAACCTGCACCCCCCCCACCCCTAGCGCCTTGAGACCCTTACGGGTGAGTAGTTGTGCTTTAACAAACCCCTGATTGATTGGTTATACGCTCACAAAGCGTAGAGGGTGGAACAAATAATGAACCACGCATACAAATCTGGCTCTCACAGGACAAACTATGTAACTTATCAAACTGCGTTTTACCAGAAGGCCAAACGACCTTTGTGTAATGAAACATTTTTTGCAGAATTTCATCACAAGCAGTAGCAGTCAACTATTCCTTCTCAGAAATTATGCCAGCGCATGTAGCCACAATGTCCACAACAGCAACAACACACTCCTCATCACTTCTACCTACATCTGAAGAGATAGCAAGCGGTAAATGTGATAAACAAACCGCTCTAAAAAAAAAAATCCTCCCTGAATATATTTGACACACATGTTGAATTCTTGAAGCTTCGAAAGTAGTCTAACTAAGCGTGCAGACGCTTTTCCGAAACCATTGCCATCTGAAAGATAGACTAGTGGCTTGTGGTCGGTAAATAAGTCCAAAGCTATTCCCCAAATATACGTTTACAACTTGTCCACTGTCCTAACACAACCAAGAGCATTGTGCTCAATGGTGCTATAATTAACATCTGTGTCAGATAAAGTGCAAGAAGCAAAGGCCACTGTTTTCTCTTGTCTATCCACCCACTGACAAAACACAGCCCCAAATCCTTTGAGACTAGCATCGACCATGATGAAATAATTTCCCTTACGATTATATGGCGGTAGTGCATGACCATTGATTACTGAGTTTTTAATGCTCTCAAAAGTTTTATTGACTTGAGAGGACCACTCAAATTTAGCTCCTTTTTTGAGTAAAGAGTGTAAAGATTTGACCAAGAGAGCGCACCCTGGAACAAAGCGTGCATAATATTCACAGAGGCCTAAGAAAGATTTCAAGGCATCTTTGACCACAAGAGAGGCTGCACTCCTGATGGTTTTAACATTGCAAGCTTTGGGCTTGATACCTGTCGCTGAAATTGTGTCCCAGATACACCACCTTCTGGTCCTACAAATTACATTTTTCAAATTTCCCTGTCATACCATGTTCTTCTAAGATTCTAAACACTCTTTCCAGGACAATCAAATGCTCTTCAGCTGTTTTAGTGTGTTCCAAAATATCATCTTGAAAGGCTTTCAACCGATGTTCACCTATGAAAAGTGTGTCCATCATCTTTTGAAAAACACTTGCAGCTGAAGCTAGGCCAAATGGGAGTTTAAAATACTTAAATGCCCCATATGACATGACAAATGTTGTTAGAGCTTGTGACCAGGAACTGAAGGGAATCTGGAAGTAGGCAGAATGGAGATCTGTGGTGGAGAAAAATGTAGCATCTCCAATATTGGCTAATAACTCTTAGATACAGGAAAGGGGAATGGCAATCAACAAGTATGTTTTGGTTAAGAAATCTTCAGTCCACACATAATCTTCAGTCTCCAGAATGTTTTCTGGTCAGAACAACCTGAGAAACTCACTCCGCGGAGTCAGTGGGAGCAATGACACCTTCAGCAGTGAACTTTTCCAACAGAGACTTCAAGTCCTCCATTATGCTCAAAGGCACTTGACGCACTTTGTGAATGACTTTTAAGGGATCTTTCTTAAGCTTAATTGTGTGCTCACAGCCTTTTACTGTGCCAATGGTATCACATAATACCCTGGGAAACTTAGAGTCACACCTACTTAAGTATCAAGTGACAAAATAGGTACTTCTCCTAAAACCATTGGCTCCTCATGGCCTGGAGGCAAATAAATTCCCAACTTAGCCAAGCCCAACCAACCAATAATGTCTTGACCCTTGACAGCTACATTGACTCTGGTGGCTGTTTTTCTACCCAAATACTCCAGGGATGTTATCAAATACCCCAACAGTTCTACATCATGTTCTCCAAAAGCTTTTAGGCAGATATCTGGGACAATTAAAGACATACCATTAGACCATCATTTAAAAAATGTGGCATCCACTAAGATGGTGACTGGAGCCCCCGAAACTGCCATACAAATAATAGGCTTCCCATCCACTGAGGCCTAACAAAAGGACCTTCTATTTGTTTAGAGGAATCACTAGAAGGTATATCAATTGTTAATAGAACATTGGCAAACCTGCCCACATTGCTGCTAGCCATGTCAACATGACTGATTTTGATCTTATCAGAATTTGTCAGAGCACTTTTACCATGCCTTTAAAGTGACCCATCTTATGACAACCATTGCACCTTTTTTTTACTGCAGGACAGGTAGGATGGTTCACCGTATGATTGTGGAATCAACATTGGAATTTTATTAACTGATTGATTAATTAAAATCATTTCAGTAAAAACAAAGACTGTTAAAAGAATCATATTTGTACTTAACAATACCACCCTCCTTCCCCCTACACCCTCCCCTCCCATCCATATCTTGGCTTTGTTGTTGGCCGTATGCCCTTAGACACGTTGCGCAGTCCCCAGTGTTATTTGAAATTCATTTTTGATAAAAAATACCTCATTAGAAATTTTTAAAATAATGGACTTGATGGTTCTAGTAAAAAGGGGCGCACTCCTCAATACCTGTCGGGGACCAGTCCGCTTGCTTCAGCAGAATTTGATGTATCAGTTACAGGAACAGGATTGCATTCATACGAGAACTTTAAGGCAAGCCTGATCAGGTGCGTGAATTTCCCCAATCTTGCTAAAGTCATAGTCTTTGATTTGGAAAAACATAAGCCTGAAGCTTCTCTGTAGGTCCTTGCTCCATTGACAATACAGGTCAGGCGAAGGAGTCGCCGACATTCATTGTTAAGTTTGGGGCAACAGTAGGTGCAGCCAGAATTCCTTCGTGAAGGAGTACAGCCTATATTCTGTAGCTTCTCCCTTGCGGGTCCATGCTGGATTAAAATCAGCGATATATAATATAGTAAGTCTCATAAAAAAGTATTTTACTTCGGGCTTGCGATGATAAGGCCTCGCTTAGGGAGGGTTGGGCTTTTCCTGACATGTACAATTTATTCAATGGCTCTAAGTTAAAATTTGAGCAAAGGGCCCTAATATCTTGCGAAAAGGATGTTTCACACACTTGTCTATTTATTGCTTTTTTCCAAGCATTAAGTGAAATTTCCAATAGCAGTAGGCTTGGTGCCTCTAAATTCAGTATGTTGATCGCACTGCCAAGGCCTGCATGCCAGACAGAGCCCACCTCCTTAAAGGTGGATCTCAGGTGTTGTCTTAAGGAATCTGCTGGAGTCCTCAAGATCCTTAGGTATAGTTTTATAAGGTCCCACTGGCACGTCAAATCTGGCCTCGTGAGACCTAGCTCCAATCTCAACATTGATTTACTAGCTGACCTCGGGATAAGGAGCACTGATTTGTATGCTTTGGCTTGGGCTGAATGTAAAAAGACATCCAATGACTCAGGGAAGCCCAAGTGGCCATAACTAACAGCTGGAATCAGTTTTGCTTTTAGGACAGTCAGTATTGGTCCAGCCGAAGGACTTATCTGATGTTGGCTCAGCTGTTTTAGCAAATGCGTAACATTGTTGGCCTTGGCGGTCAGATGTTTCAAATGGATGTTTGCCATGGCCCGTTCTGAAGCCAGACTCCAAGATAGTTGTATGAAGCCACTCTGCCAATTTGCAGGTCACCCAATAGCCATTGTGCTTTCCTTTTAAGATGATATCTCCCAAATATGATTACTTTGGTCTTCCCCTGGTTGACTGTCAGGAAGTTATCCTTGTTAAAGCAATCCAGTGCATTTAGGGCTAGATGCCAGAATGTGAGAGGTCTAAGACCAATTTCATCTGCAATTAGCTTAACCCCAAGGTCCAGATGAAGCGGTGTAAGAGGAGTGCCAGAGGGAAAGACAAATAACTGTGTGGTGAAGGTGTTCTCAATCTTGTTATGCTACGAGGTGAGCATTTTTTGCCTGCTCCCACCTGGCAGATCAAAACTCTATTCACTGTAGGGGAGAGTGCAGGCAGGGTTTACCCACTCTCTCCAAGGGCGGGAACCACAGTGTCCTCCTTGGGACACTGCAAAGTATCGGACCTCAGGAAATGAAGTCCCCGGGGCTAATCTCTGATTGGGGAAGAGGGGGTCTCCTTGCTACACTCTCCAAAATCAAAATAATGTCCCCAGGAGATGGGGTCACCATGGTCTGAAAAGGCTTGGGGAGGGAGGCCACAAACCATCCCAAAAATTAGAATAACAGCAAAGGGGTTGAGGTCCCTGGAGCCTAATGATACTTGGGGAATGGGCTGCACGCTCTCTCTGCCTATTTTTTCATTCAGTCCTAGGGGATGGGGTTCCCAGGACCTGAAGAAGGCTGCATGAGGAGGCAACATGACCCCCTCACCTTCCATATCATTTGTGCTGCTCCGCTGTGGCCTAGCTCACCCAGGAGGGTTTATTTTCTTACAAAGAGGGAGCTCACACTTTTAATTTTTTTTAATTTTGCACCCTATTTGTGGAAAAAGAAAAAAATATATATGTTTTTGCCCCCCCCACCATGCTTGGGGGCAGGGTGTCCAAACCCTGGCCCTTTATATATTTTTTTCTTCTTTTTTGCAGGACAAGTGATTGAGTACTGAATCCTAAGATGGTTGCTGCAACATCATTGTTGATGTGGTGTAATTTTTAGATTTGGCGATTTCCCGAATCCTCGGAGGCGGGAAATATACAATGTTTTTGAGGCTGAATTTCTCAAAAAATATTGAATGAATTTACATCAAATCACAAAATGCATGCACGATCTAGCTTTCTGCCAAATTTGATGTAAATATGTTCAGCCGTTTGGGCTGTAATTGCCTGTAAATTTCCAATGGAAAAAATGAGTGAGAAAAACGTGTTTTGGGACCCACCATTTTTCTCGGCCCCCGCTTTATGGATCACTGTGAAATTTTCGAGGAAGGAGCTGAGGTGGATGACACTTTTTCTGGATTGTTTCTTGATGATTTGTGAAATGGCACCAAAGTTATAAGCAAACCATAAAATCCAATCAAAGGTTAAAGAAATGTTGTAGTTAGGTGAACACGCCAGTTAAAACATACCTTTTTAAATGTACTAAACCACTGAAATTCACCAGTTATATCTGTCTCAAGTAACAGTAACTCTATGAGTCTTTTATTAATATTTTTCAGTCTACAAAGTGCAGCAATAGAACCAACCAGAAGGGGGCTCTTCACTCCAGCTGAAGAGCATAGAGCTTCAGCCAAGACTGCTTATAGAGTAAGCTCTCCTGGGGTCATGGATTGAATGATCCCAGGAGACTTACATTTAAAACATTTTTTACTCGGCGACTGCGTCAGATACTGCAGCATGATGTATGATAGAACAATGCATGACTTTACCATGCATGCCTTTACCATGCATGGCTTAACCATGCAGTCTTTGCCACACATATCCCACTACCATGCAGGTCTTTACCACAAATGTAATTACAACAAACATAGATAGAGGTATATTATAAATTACCATTAACACACAAACCCTTGCCACGCATACCACTACCATGCTAACGCTTACCATGCAATTTACTTTCCTATTGGAAAATGTTGTTAATTATAAATTAAATAAATAGTAATAAATGATATTTAATATAGATAGTAAAATGCTACTCATATGTGTGTTTGGAACAATGGATTGTTGATGTTGCCTACTATCATAGCAAAACTATAAAGACACAATTTTGCATGGCACATCTCCATGCAACATAATGCAATGCCACGCAATATGCCACAAAACATGAAATACATTGCAGCGATACGCAAAATATTTCCAACACAATAGTACCACGCAACCCATGCCAAAACAACGCAACACTATGCAAATCATAAAAACATTATTTCAATGCGACGCAACACAATGCAAACCAAGGCAACACTTTAAAATTGTTCTCCATATTTTAAAAATTTAAATAAAAATGAAAAACTCATCTCAGCATAGTACATACAGTTTAACAAATTCATCATATACACATTCGGCTGTCTTTCATTTCAACGCATAGAATGTCCCTTGTCCCCAACTAAGATAGTTTTTGCATACTGTGAGGAAGGTTAAAAGGCATTTTTTTCACAAACAAAAGAATAATACATTTAGTCACAGTTTAAATCAGGGAAACAAACACTTTTCAATGCATATTTCATTGCAAATTATTGCTTACCCTCTAAAAAGATACCAAAACAGCCAGCCATCATTTTGTATTCAGTGGTACACTGCCTTCTGACATGACCACATGCACCATTGAGACCAGGAGCATACAGCCTACAAAATTTCCAAATAGTGCCCTTTATTTACACAAGTATATGCTTTCCATTAATCGTCCTAAAAGCATACTAATTGAATAACCAGGACAATTAATTCACCCAAAAATATTTTACATTTTGAGACATTCTGAAGGTTGCCTTTAAACACACCTTCGATCCATTTCCTACTGTTCCAATAATGTAAGTTACCGTTCATCCTTTTTTCTCGGATATATAATAGCAAAACAATAAATTAGGAAGAACCTATAATCTACTCAGGAAAGATGGTGAACAGCTTCAGGGATGGTCAAATTTCCTAATCTACCACAGCCAAATATTTACCTAAAGAAAGGTGCGGGACAATGAATTGGGGAAAACGTACTAATGTTACTCTGCGAGGTACTTACCTAAAGAGCTGGACAATGACTAGGTGGCAAAAATACTATTCTAACTCTGCCAAGTACTTATGTCAAGGAAGGCGCTGGACAGTGGCTGGGAAGCAAAATTAATATATTAACTTCACCAAGTACTTACCTCAAAAGAGGTGCAGGACAGTGACTGGGGGCAAAATTATTGTTCTAACTCAGCCATTTACTTACCTCAGAGACGGCACTAGACAGTGACGGGGGAAAAGTTACTATTCTAACTTTGTCAAGTTCTTACCTCAGGGAAGGCGCTGGACAGTGGCTATGGGGCAAAATTGCTATTCTAACTCCACCAAGTACTTACCTCAGGGAAGGTGCTGGACAGTGGCTGGGGGGCAAATTGCTATTCTAACTTGGCCAAGTACTTACCTCAGGGAAGGCACTGGACAGTGGCTGGAGAGCAAAATTGCTATTCTAACTGCGCTAAGTAATAACCTCAAGGAAGGCACTGGACAGTGGCAGGGTGGCAGAACTACTATTCTAGCTATGCCAAGTGCTTACCTCAGGGAAGGCGCTGGATAGTGGCTGGGGCAAAACTACTATTCTAACTCCGCCAAGTACTTACCTCAAGGAAGGCGCTGGACGATTACTATTCTAATTCCCCTATGTGCTAACTTCACTTAAGATGCAGGAAAGTGACTGGGTGCCAAATTACTACTCTATCTCCGCCAAGTACTTACCTCAGGAAAGGTGCAGAACAGTGACATGTATCCCTGGGGGCTCCCTGGGACACAATAATGTAGCCTTTGCAGGCTCGTGAGAAAGGCTGCTTGCCCCATTTAAATATTATCGGCCTCTGGGAATGGGTTCCCCGGGGCCTCTAGAGGGTTGAAGAGGGAGGGTGCATGTCCCCTCCCCTTTATTTTATTTTCACCCCTGGGGAATGGGGTCCCAGGTGCAGTGGCGGATCCTCCGCTATGACAGAGGAGCATCACCCCTCCGCTGAGAACGAGCAGAGGGAAACAGGGATTATAAAACCAACATATTATCATTTTATTTTTATTTCTCCGCTAGAGCCAGCCAAGTCTAGGCGGGAGGGGCCATGATGACAGCAGGGGAGGAGTAGTGCACACTGTAAGTGCACATGACAGTTTGGGTGACCATCTTAGGCTGGCCAAATCGTCATGCACACTTAGGTTTCTCCAGCCCAGCTTAGCTGCACAGTGGGTTGGAGAAACAGCACATATTCCCAGGCACTGTCTGAGTGACAAACCAAGCCACTCAGAGCAATCCTGGTGCTGCTCTCATACTTTTGAGAGCAGCGCAAGGATTGAGTGGGAAGCCTGTGCTGGTGTCCCAGGGACTGCTGGGACACCATCAGGCAAAAAAGGAGCACTGAGGTGTCAGAATAGGTACTTTTAAAAAATTAGAATTATTTCTCTAGTTTCCCGTCCCACCGCCCTCACCCCCAATTGAGTTTTGAGGTGGCCGCCACTGCCCAGAGCCCTCCTAGAGACATGGGGAATGGGGCCATGCATACCCTTCCCAAAATAGCTATGTGTAACCCACTAAGACCTGACCGTCCCTGGGGGGGTTGTTTTTCAAGCACAGTATTGGCTCTGAGTGGCATGGTGTTCACCATGCCCAACACCTGTGGATGGCTAACCCCAATCCAAGCCATGTACGGCTGTGTGGGATTGGCCACAGGCACATGAGGATAGCTGCATGGCATGGTGTTGGCCACAGGGGTAGTCTATGGCCGGAGCTTGTAACTAACCACCAGTGGGTCGCCAACTTCCTGCCACGCACAGCATTCGGCCATGCCCCGCCTAAGGTTATCTGCAGGGACTGGTCACAGGCCTGGCCATGTGGCCAAATCCCCATGGGGGGGCCCAGGGCAGAACTATATGATTGGCTTGACCAACTTGAAGGAAAATGCTGCAAAGGTCATTGGTGTAGGCATGTGATACATATTTCTTACATATATTGTTATTTTTTTGGGTTGCTGTTCATATTCTACCTGTATTTTTTGTATCCTCTTGTGCCAATCTACACCCAGTAAGCCCAGGATTCCAAAGAGAAAGCTACTTTGACCCTAGGTGTTAGGTTGTTTAACTTTGTGGTTGATCTGCTCCAGCTCACATCAAGACTGAGCCTCTAGTAGGCAAATCTCCTCAAACTCCATTGGCGGAGCGGAGTTACCAGCCCAGGGTTAGTTCTTGTACTGCAGCATTATATTTTCTGAAGGTGTGGAATTGAAGATTATTTTAAATCATTATATTTCTTGCTAAAGATGTAAAACTGATCATGCAAAACTGCATAATGACAGAAAATGTTCTTTGATCTGTTGTGAGTAACACCACTGATACATTAACTGTGGCAGTAGTAGCGAGTTGTGTGAAGAAGGCTGCTGCACCAATCAGGTCATCACTCATGTGCAGGTTCAAGTAAGCGACCTTGTATGCCAGAGTGGGTCACAGTGAAGTTAGACATAGTCAGATCACTGCTGTGCCGATCGGGCCATAATACAGGGTGCAGAGTGAAGGCAGTGACACCATATGCCAGGTGGATCCACCATGAAGATTACTTCTGTGCCGATCAGGCCATAGCTTGTATGTGGAGTGAAGACATTGATCCTGTATGCCAGGTAGGGCCGCTGTGATAATTAATGATGTGCCAAACTGGCCACCCCCCTTTATGGAATAAAGTTGGCAAACCTTTATTCCAGGTGGGACGGCCATGAAGAGTACCGCTGTTCTGATCAGGCAGTAGCCCCTGTGCGGAGTGAAGTCGGAGACCCGGTATGCCAGGTGGGTCCACTTTGAAGATTACTGCCATGCCGATCTGGCCATAGCCTGTGTACGGAGTAAGGTCGGTGACCCCATAAGCCTGGTGGGTGTCACCAGAAAGGACAAGGACCGTTGCAGAGTTCAAGCCTTTGTCATGAGGATAAGCCACCGTGGTTATCCAAGTGGGCCGAAACTCTGACTGAGGATTAGAACCAGAAAACCTACCTCTTACCTGTGGGAAGGATCAGAGGAACTTACCATCCCACAAGAGGAAGTGCCATGAATACTCAGCAGCTGCCCCATCCAAGCAGCGAGTGCTACTCACCAACTGCAGCCCCTACTGCTCCACATGGAGACTCCATTTGCACCCTCCTCCCAATTGCAGTTAAGACTGAGCTCAGGGCTGGAAGGCCCCGAGGGAACTTGTTCTGCAACATACTGTATCAGGCGCTGGAACACTTTTTTGATAAGAGTTGGAGTAGCCCTCCAGAGACTGAGAGTTCTCGAAAGGCATAACCTGACTGTCACCTATAGTGAATGAGCAAAAGCCACTAACACTAGTGAAAGGGATCAGCCTATTGAATACTATAGCCTTCACCTCAGGGTGCAGTGCGTATTGTTTGTGTAAGCCGCATTTCAATTTGTGTTCATATTTAATTACTACTTTTGTAATAAAAGAAAGTATTTGACTAGAATATCATATTGAGCTGCTATGGACTGTACTTTGAGTTGTGAACCTGTGTTCACCCCCTGTATCTACCTTGCCAGTGAGAAGCCTTGGACTGCTCGGCCCACACTACTACAGAGAGTCAAGTGTTGAAGAGGTTCTTGGCCCATTTGTTCAGGACCCTCCGACCCATAGTATATCAGACCCTGGAAAATCTGGAACAAAAGGCCTCAACCCCTTCCCAGTTTCTTCTGATTCCTCATGGCCCTCTGAAATGGGTTCTGACATATGCATTTTTCAAATGCTATTCCAAAGCCCTATCTATGGCTCTAAAACGATGAAGTACTGCAAATGATTGTTCAGGTGCTCACCAAGCTTTAGATTCAAAATTATGCTTCATCAAGTAAGAAGGACCTAGTAAACATGTAACCTTTTAATCAACTAGTGTAGTGTGCTTTTTTCTGAGGAGCCTCTGTGTGACTTTTGAAAATTAGGATGAAGCAGGGAGAAAGGGAAGAATGTGGTTGTCACAGGAGTGAAAGAAAGGATTCTATTCCCATGTGCTGCAGGAGTACATTATCCTTGCATGACAGACTGCTGTTGGGGAAGGGTTTATTTCCTAAATCTTTAAATTTCGTTTTAGGGAAATGTCCCCATTATTTTTAAGACTATAACCAGAAATATGTACGACGTCCACAGTCAAAGCAAGAGGGGTGAAACTATGGAATGTGTTTAAATATTAGGTGCTGACACTGTTTGTTCAGGAATCATAAATCCTGGGGGATGAGTTGGTTAGTGAGAATGTATTAGTGATTTAGTATTGAGTTGTAGCTCAGTTCATACTAATGTAGTTATGATCCTTATCTTGCTTAGAGTGAAGACGCAGGTACAGGTACAGGTAATTGAAGGGACCCTTAGGAGAGATGGATTCTTACTCTGATCCACATGGAAGGTGTATAGTTGGTTTTCAGATCCTTTTATGGTCCCTTTTCTGCCGATTTCGCCTCATTCAAGGAGCCTCAACTAGTATTTTTATTCCATTTTATTGGTAAGGGGTTTTGCCATTCCACTGAAGGGGACAAAGAACAAACACACATGGGCAACCCTGGTATGATATTGTGATATGTGGCTTTGTGAGGTAGGACCTGCCCATTTGCTACAGTTCTGGGTCTAGACAATAGTAATCAAAATATTTTGCTAAGTCTGTTAATAGTAATCGTTAACTATATTAACCCCCAACTCAAGTGACAAATTAATATTTTATTTTAAAGTTTTAGACAAAATCCACACCTCAAGCCCCATCCAACTTCTTTTCAGACTCCCCGAACACACAAATAAAAAGCACTCAATCTTACTAATGAATTTGCAAACTCTCTGGATGTTAGGCACTGCTGCCTGCTAGTCCCCCTTTGATTGACACTTTACATTAATAAGCTAAGCCTCTTTCCGTGGAGTATAGGCCTAGACGTCCCAAAAATTGGTGGTGTTCCACTACCTATGTTACTTTACGCTGATAAAGAGGTCCTGATGGTCCACACTCCCAAAGCCTCGCACCTTTCATTAACCCAGTTTGCCCAGTTTATGGCCGATCTACAGTTACTTACCAACATTTCTAGATCATACATCAGGGCCTGCAGCCCTATACAACTTAAAGTGCCCACCTATGCAGTTGCTAACAATCACTCAGAGAGGACTGACAGCTTTTCCTATTTGGCGATCACCTTCAATTCATCAGATTCATGGCCTTCTAATCTTACACACCCGAGAGCAGTGCTTAATTTGTAAAAAAATAAAAGTAAGTGTACAGCTCTTTTCAGGAGGCCACTGCCGCTTGCATCACACATTGCCCCTGCCAGCGCTGCCAATGATAGTAACAACACACCTACTAACCACCACACTCCTACAAGTGTGACAATTCGGACTATTCCAGGCCCTCAAAGCTATATGAATGGCTTGGGTGGCAGGTAATAGTCATTTGTAATGCAAATTCAGTTAATAACTATCTGTTTTTGTGGTCATTTCTAAATTAGCCAGACAGTGCCTCCTTGCCGCAGACTGTCACAGGCCCCTGTGTTGACAATTAAGTGTCAGTCATGAGCATCGGAAACCACCGGCTCAAATTTAACACTGCCCGAGAGGTGGGATTCCATTGTAATATATCTTGCCTTCCTGGGAGTGGATCGCTAACACCATTATTGGAAATGTATAATATGCAGTGTGTGTGAACCGCAAGCTATGGTGCAGGTGTGTGGAGTGTGGTATCCAGGGCAGCCTTAAAGGTGGAATAAATATGCTTCTGTAGAGGGCTTCTGTCCACTCCCCAAACTACTTCATAACATGCTTGTCGTGTAGAATTAGAACTTAACTACATCGAGAAATACATTAAAATGATGTCCTATAGTGTTATGGATTTCTAGAAGGCAGAACCAGGAAGCTAGTCTTAACAGGCTCATTATTTATTGTCTGTGATAAGATAAGGGTCTCAGTTTCAACCTGGCATGCATATGTTATAAAAACTCTATATGAGCTGGATGTGCTAGCCGTCTTCTGAAGACTCCATGACTAGTCATCAGGCAAAAAAAAAAGCTAACAAAAGTAAACTTTTTGAAACAAGCGAATTAGGAAAGGTTAACATAGAATGTGAGAAATTATTCTTTCTGGCTTAAATGCAATTGCAGTAGAGTAGTGGTCTGTATCAATATGTATTTATGACAGGGACGTTGGGAAAGAGATTTATTGTTTCATTTTAGGGAAGGCACAGTTATCCACTTACTTTCTGTCCAATTAAAATATTTTAAAGATGTCACAGTTCGCCCATGTGATGATAATTCCTCTCAGTCCCTGCTACACCTTTTTTGATTTTGTAAAATCTATGCACTTTATACCAAAGTGCCTTTACGTCAGCTATTACAAAAGCTTAACGTGCTGAGGGGAGCGTGGCTTTGGCGCCAGGGCAAGATGGCGGCCGTCTACTGAGCTCCGGTGCGGTTAAGGAGCTTCTTTGCTCTTTGCGGCCCTTTCCTCGGCTTGCCTGCCTAATGCTGATGCTGTCCACGGCTCCTTGTCCTCTGTGGTGAGTCCGCATGCCGTACTGACTCACATAGGTACATCTTGTGGCTCTGGTACTGCGGCAGTGATTTTCCTCACATACACACGTGTGGGCACTATTTTTTTGTCGCTTCACTCACTTTTGAATTTTTTGGAGGGTTTTTTAGCTTTTCCTCAGTTCTGCTGATAACCTGCAACATTAGACAACTATCAATGAGGTACAATACTCAGGCCCGGTGCTGCAGCAGTGATTTTGTTGCCTCTTTTTGTTGCTGTTTCTTCAAGTAAGTGACTATCTCTTCAAACATGTCTGCTCATAAATGACTTTGCTTTTTACGGCCTGGGTCTTCTTTTTTCTACTGTACTTATTGCTTGAAAGCCACTGTAGGCCTATTCTATGATGCCCATTAGTTCTTATTAAGAACAGCAACGTCAGGGAAATCAGGTTATGCAACTTCTTGTTTCCGAATAACTCTTCATGTACTCTTTAACACCGAACTGTTTGTGCTGATATTCTCTTCTTTGATGCATGGGCCAGATTTGTTATTTTCAAAACCTTACGCGGCATTCAACTCATTATATTAAGATGGCCAGTGATTTGCATTTACCCCTCCGTCTACTTCAGGTACAAAACCAAAAAGAGCGAAGAATGACCCTCCTTCTCCAATTTTATCATCCCAGAATCCTGTCTTAGACTCTTTCTTAGATGAGGTACATGGACTTAACCCGTGTATGTGTGCAACTAATGAAAAATTGCAACAAATTGAGGATCGATGGATTGTTATGGAGGGGAATATGTCAGAGCTGGAACAACGTGTAGGGGATCTTCAAGACATAACTATCAAGATACCTTTGTAGGAACAAGAAATTCAGAAGTTCAAACTACAACAAAGACCTTGAGAACTGAAATAGACGGACCTCTATGGTCTTCCTCAGACCTCTATGGTCTTCCTGAGAAGATTGAGGGCCCCAACCCTTTAACCTTCTTGAAGAAATTTCTTCTGGACCTCCTTGATCTTCAATCTACATTGCCAATCTACATCGCCTCTTAACATTCAACAGGCACATCGTCTAGGCCGTCATCAACCTCATTCATCTAAATGTGGCATCATAATGCTCTTCTTGGAATTCACTGATCTGATATGTGTCTTGAAGGCTGATAAAGTAAAACTTCATATTATTTGGTCTGGCCATAACCTTTTTATTTCACAGGATGTCTCCAATGCAACCAATGGCCATCGAAAAGAATTCTTAGCACTTGAACATCAGTTGAGACATTTGAGCATCCAATATGTTTTTCTACATCCCTGCCTCTGTAAGAACACCCATGAAGGCACCTCATGTTCTTTCGATGACCCGGCTAAACTGAAAACATTTGTGCGAATATTACAAATCACACTATGGAGACTAATGCTTGATATTTCCACATATGCATAACTCTAATCATGTTTTTTTTCTTCACTTTTGTTCAAATTATATACTTCGTCATGTTTATGGCTAATCTCTTTTTTCTTTTGTTTTCTTGTATATTATTGTGTATGTTACCCATACTCTTAATTTTACGCATGGTTATGTCTTATTTTACTCCTTTGTCTCTATGTTTTCTTTAAGTCTGTGGCTACCTATTCTACATTTCCCAGTCTTCTTTTCTGTTGCCATTCTTGCTCTGGGTATAAACATGCCCTTTGCTTACCCTTTACTCTCTTCACTTCAGATCTGGATTTTTATCCATGATCTGTCTAAAATTTCTTGTTTTCTTATTTCTTTCCCCTCATTCCTCTCTTTCTCTTATTTAACTTTTTTCTTTTTTGTCTCCCCTTCTTTCTTCTCTTGTTTTTTCATGAGTGTTTTCTTAACCCTTTTTTTATTTTATCCATAAATGTCCACTTATATTATTTCATGTTTGACAAACTGTCTTTTTTATTGGTCCGGCAGCCCATTGTGCCTGTTCCAGTATGCTTTCCCTCACCTCACAACATGTTTAATGTTGTCTCGTGGAATGTCTGTGGTCTGGGTCATCCCGTCAAACGTCAACAGGTACTTTCTCATCTATCAAAACTTGATGCACATGTTGCTTTTTTACAGGAAACACATTGTAATGATGTTAAATCACTAAAACGTAAGTGTTAATTGGGTAGTCGGGTTGTTTTCTCTCCCGCTGTTAACCGTAAAGGTGGTGTAGCCATTCTATTCCACAAGTCATTGAATATTCAGATTTTATCATCTGAATGTGATATGAATGGACGATGGGTTTTGGTTGGCGCTATTATATTTCAAAATCAAGATACTTTACTTAATATTTATGGCCCCGTTAAATCTGACCCTGAATTTTAGCAAAATGTTTAATTGAAACTTTCTTCTATTTCTAATCCTGATATCATTGTTGCCAGTGATTTGAATGACTCGTTAGACCTGTTCACCAAAAGAAAGACTAACTGTAAATTTAAACCTGACAAGTCTCACAAAGCTTTAATTCGCTATTGCCTCTCGTCCATTATTTGATGTACGGAAAACTTGTAACCAGATATATATGAATTCACATTCTTTTCCAATGTACATCACACCATGTCTCGTATTGATTATATTTTGGTCTTCAAATCATTACTTCCATCTATACAATTGTAAAAAAGTGGTTCTATTTTCATTTCTGATCATACCCCTGTTTTGTCTTCTTTTAATATGTCCTTCAATACCTCTAAATAGGGTGGTTGGCGTTTTAATAATTCTCTACTGTCAGAACAAACCTTTATTTTGGAAGCAACCTCTTTTATTAGTAAATTTTTTCAATTTAAGCAATCTAAAGATACCTCTGTTCATAATAATTGGACGTTTTAAAGACTTTCTTCTTGGCCTTCACTATTGCCTACTAATTCAAAACTAGAAAAGTGTTGGAAGCTAAGTAGCTCTAAGATCTTGAACATATTGAATTTCTTGAGCATACTTACTTCATCTCCAAATCTTCGTCGAGCTTACAGGAACTGATTAAAGCCAGGTCTGCCCTGAATAAGAGTGCTGCGGTCGACGCGTGTAATGTCCTTCTTAAAATTAAGTCCAAATACCATGAAGGCCAGAATAAAGTACGTAAAATGTTGCCCAATTATGTAAAAATCAAATCGTAATGGAAAAATATTGGCCTTATTTGTAGTGAACATAATAACAATATGATCTCCTCTAACTCTGACATTATTAAAACCTTCCAGTCCTATTATGAACTACTATATACAGAAGATACAATTGCTTCTGAATGTGCTATCAAAATTTTTTTTCAGGGACTCCCTATTCCTTCTTCCATTTCTGATACTCTCTCAACTCTTGAAAAAGATATCTCTCTTCAGGAAACTATTGATGCTATTAAGTGTTTCAAAAAAGCTAAAGCTCCTGGTTCAGACGGTTTTTCTGTTGAACTTCTATCTTTATTTTCCTCTATTTTTGCTCCTAAATTACTAGAACTTTTTTATTCTTTTGTGTCCAACTCTAAAGCCAGTGGCTCTTTTTTGGAAGCCCTTATCGTCATTATCACCTAACCAGATAAAGATTTCCCTCTCTAAAAATTATCATCCCATTTTGTTAATCAATTCCTTTCCCGTCGCAGCCCTGTCACTTGATGCTGAAAAAGCTTTTGATAGCATAAATTGACAATTTATGTTCTCTGCTCTTCATTGGTTTGGTTTTGGCCCAAAATGTACCTCTTTTATCAAACTACTATATGTTGAACCACGTGCTTGTGTATTTGTCAATGGTCATTTCTCCCCCTATTTAATTTGCATAGAGGCACTAGACAAGGTTGTCCTCTTTCACCGTTAATTTTTCTTCTTTCTTTAGAACCTTTTCTTGAACGTATCAGATGTAATCCCTATATAACTGGTTTTAAATTCAATTCCCAAGAAATTAAACAATTTGCCTATGGAGATGATATTCTAATCTATATGTCTAATTCCTCCACTTCCCTGAACCCTTTTTTGCAAGAGATTGGTGTGTATTCCAGTATTTCTGGTTACAAACTTTTTTTTCAATTTTTCTAAAACTGAGATGTTTCCATTAAACTCCTCCTATTATCGCTATATGTTTGACGATACTAATTTTACAATGTTTCAATATAAGATTAAACACTTGGGGTCTGGTTTTCCCCCACCATACCCAGTACACTTGCTCATGATTTTACTGCTTTAAAACGTAAACTCCAAAATGTATTGTCTTCCTGGTCTCCTCTTTTTTTATCCTGGTGGGGTAGATTTGATACCATTAAAATGACGATTGCCCCTCATGTTCTTTTCATGCTCTCTATGCTACCCTTTAAAATTCCTAATTATTATTTTTCAGAAATCACTTCTATTTGTACTTAATTCCTTTGGAACAACAAACATGTCTGTATTGCTTTATCTTGGCTTATTCAGCCAAAGACTGAAGGTGGTGTTCGTATTCCCGATTTTGAGTTACATCTCACTGCCTTTTTAAGTTGATAATTTTATGCTCTGACTAAAGAATATCATGATTTTTCTATACAAACATGGATTGTTTTTGAATGCTCTTTATTGCATGAATTTTCTTTTCATGATGTTGATTTTATGTCTAATTGTACATTCAAATCTAAAAAACCAATTTTAAAATACTCCCAACATCTATTACATACAATATTTACCGAAGGATCTGATTTTTATCAATCTTTCCTTGCATCCTCTATTTGGTACAATAATTTTATCAAATTTAGTCATAAATCATTTCATTTCAAACATTGGAAGGAAAAGAGTATTTGTTATGTGTATCATTTGGCCTCCCAAAACTCCATTCTATCTTTTATTCAGTTGCAAGAGAAATGTAAACGACCTGATTCCTGCCTACAACCAAATAACCAACTATCTCCTGTACTTCAATCCTTTTTACTAAACAATAACTTTACATCTGACATTACTCCATTCACCCCTACGACACAGTTGATGTGCTCAGGAAAATCTACCCATGTTTGTGTTTAAATAAATTACTAATGTGTGTGAAAAACGGAAATTACTAAAACGTGACAATTTGGAAGGTATGACCGAAAATGTGCAAAGCTGCACTTTTTTTTAAGAGTCAGAATAACACATGTAGAGTGGAAGATTTCTTTATAAGGGTTATGAATTATTCATTTACGTGTCTAATATTAATGTTCTTATGTTTTCTGAACGTCAGGAATATTCAAGCATAAAAACAAAAAAGCTCTTTTAATCTTCGTGAAAGTAGTGTACGTTTAGAAACGTAGAAATAATTATTCTTTTCTCTCTGACTTTCCTTGCTAAAACCTGTAGGCTTTAGCAAATGTATTGGTATGGGGATGTGCTTCTGTGCTCCCTTGTTTCATTTCACGTTACTTCCTGATGTCCTTTTAAAGATTAACATATTCATCCTTAGAGAGCGGAGAATAGTATGACCCTTTCCTGTCCATGTGAGGATTTAGAATGAAACTGTTGCCATGTAGATACAAAATAATGTAATTGTAGATTTCTTCTTCCTCTCTAGGAAGTTATACAATTTTAGACAAAGACTGCTTCAAGAAATTTGTGAAGTCATCGTTAGGTGATGTTTGCCTCCCCTAGTTACTGACCAATGAGATTGGCTTGTAGGGTTTAGGAAAGTTTTTCACTTAGAGTAACAAAGTTGCAAAATCAGTATAAAGATGTGGGTGGGAAAATGATCTTTGGCTTGTTCACATTCTAGTAATCTGTCCTGCATCCGTCGTATGCTGTATGCTGTGCTGATTCCTGAACTGGCTGGCTATCCTGATGCGGAGAATTACTTTCCTTAGAGACTTTGCACATCATCGGCTGGTGATGCTGCCCACACTATACTCTTACGGCCGTGGAGATAGTTTTCTTGATTAATTGCATGCTGTATGTTTGTTCTTTCTAATTTACCGAGAGCTAACTGTATTGTGATCACCCTGATGTTATTTTGTTTCCCTCTCTTCCTCCCTTATTTCTCACCTGAATTTGATGATTTCCGAGATACTCTACTTGTAATAATTGTGATATTTTGCCTGTGATACTATGAGCAAAGTTTTCTTATGATTTGTGTTTGTGTATGACCATTCATATTTTCTGAAATAATACCAAAAAGAGTACTTGAATAGTGTCTGTCATTATTTCCTGAGTCATGACTAATTTTTAGGATATCATTTGCCATAATATTGATGAATTTGTTGTGTAATTGGTGAACAGCTGTTTCTTCATTACAAGTCCTCATGAAGGAATAGTTCTCTGATTTCTCTACTTAGTCCCTTTTAGCTCTACCAAAGATTCATTGTAGGCCCTTTAATATTGCTTATAAAAAGATAATGACTTATGGGCCCGCCATTATAGTATTTAGGCTTCCTCAGGTATTGTAAAGGTTGGTGTGGGATATTATATGCCCCCCCACCTGCTTCTGCTGCATTCAGTTTTTGGTAGTTGCATCGGATGGTTAGTTTGGACTAAAATATTAGGTGGAGAAAAAGGCGTTTTTGCTGACTAGACGGAATTGACAGTTCAATTATATATGTTGAGTTAGTTTTGGTATGTTGAGATTTTGTTGAACGGGTCTGTCGAGGCCCGGGATATGCCTAAGAGCTGTTCTTAGTGTTTGCATACATTAATGTTTATGTACATTGACTGTTGGTAATACAATACTGGACTGTCGTCGAACTGAAAGTATAGAAAAAGGGAACTTTGTTGAAAGAAATAGTGGGGGTTTATTTGGGTCACTTCAGTAAGCACAACTGGAGAAGTCCCGAAAATCTTCCGCTTGTAAGAGGACAAGAATCACACTGGTCGCGGTTTATTGTTGGAGTGTAGAGTTTTCTCTTTGAGTGCATGAATATACCATTGATTTTCTTTTGGTGGAGCAGACAATTTGTGTTTATGTGGTTTGCTTTGTTTGTTAAAAGGACTTTAAAGACATTGAGGCTGATTTTGTAAAGGGAGGGTCAGTAGAAGGAGCGAACCTCATGTAACAGAAAGCCGCTCTGGTATTGGACAATTGATGAGCAATGTCACAAAGGTGCCGCACTGGCACTGGTTAGTTGGTGTGAGTCATGCTGCTATTGGACAGCGGAAATAACCTTGATCGGAAGTTGAAAGAGAGTGTTGTTAGGATTATATGTAGATTAGAGTCATTAATAATATTTTACTTCCAGTAAGCAGAGAAAATGAAGATAATAAAGTTGTTAAAGAAATTGTTTAGCAAAGATCAACCAATTGCAATTAGAGAAGGTACTCCAATAGCTCCTGAAGGTATGCGAGCAGCATTTATGGCATTAGAAAGCGGTTATCATACGTGTGCATGGTTAGAGAACTGGGTGAAATATACAGGGGATGAAGGTGAATTAGCTTTTCCTGAAAATGGTACTTTCAATACAAGGATTTTAGAAAACCTGAGGTTTTGGATGAATGGGTTGAATCCAAACCAAAGACCAATGCAGTATGAGGCTTTAGAAAAATGGGAGTATGAAGCATACAAGAGAGAAAGAGACAAGCATAGAATAGGTACAGTGAGCAGATATTCAGAAGCAAAGTGGGATGCTCGTAAGAAAATGTGGAGAAGAGGTACTGTTATAGAAACCAATGGATTATCCCTGTTAGAGAGGTTGATGAGACTGAAAGGGGAAAGTCCAAAGAGAAAAAGAATAATATAGAAATACAAGATAAGAATGTGAATGTGAATCTAATGGATTCAGATGATATTGATGAGGATTTCCTAAAAGAAATATTAATGAACAGACCGTCACCCCCATATCACGAGGAACAGATTAGTTTAATTACAGGTGATTCACATACTTCAAATGTTATACCTAGTGCTCTTTTGATTCAAATTGAAGAACAACCACAGAATAGAGTGACAAATGGAGTAAGGCCGGTTCAGTTTGAGAACAAACAAGGGATGATAATTAGGATGGAAGCAGCAAGAAACCCAGAAGTGTTGTCAGTGCCAGTGACGATTGGTCCAGTAGTTCCATTATATAGTGATGGACAGAGTGTTACAGGAGTAAATGCTTTGGCAGTCCCAACAGTGACTAGGATTAATGAAAGAGGTAGTGAAAGTAACAGTGCAAATGTGAGTATAGTTTCGAGACATGAAGAACAATTGATTGATACTTCAAGGAGAAATGAGACACCGAAAAGGGTGGTATACCAAGAACCTAGGAGATTAATACAGACTGAAGAGAGATTGAATACACAGATATCGGATACACCTAGAAGTGAGTTGGATGAAGTTGTACAAAGATCAATGGGTTCATCGCCAGAAGTATTAGATCAGTGGATTTGAGATCTAGCTTAGAGTTGTATTGGACAGAGTAAAGATGATTGTGTTGATGTGACTAAATTAAAAGGAGTACTAGAAGAAATTATTATAGCTACAATTCGTCCAGAGAGATTGAGCAAATTTCAAGATGATGAATTGTTGTTTCTTCGTAAGACTTTTACTCGAAGAGCGAAAACTTTAAATGAAACATTTGTTGAAACTGCCCAGATGTATGGAGTGGACATTGAGAAGTCAAAAGCATTACAAAAGATGTATAGATTAGATTTTACTGACAAAGATTTGGAAAACTTCAATGTTTCAGGGAAACGTTTGCAAACTAAAGCATTAATTAGCACACTAAGGTGTTGGGGTGAATTTGATCAGTGGAAAAGAAGATGGATTAAAAAGAAAAATAGATGAAAATACCAAAGTGAATGTAGCTTCTCTGTCATACCCTTTGAGAGAGCCAGAGAAAAAGACAGAATTGGATGATACTGTCGGGGCTTATCCAATGAGAGAACCTGGATGTGGTTAGGTTCACGTAGCATGGTCAAGATAGGACATTTTGTCATTTACGAATAATTCCCCGAGATTGAGAGAAAAGCCTGTTGAATGGTATAGACAGGTTGAAAGATTTGTGAAAGTATCAAAAGTTTTTGATATAGTGTTTCCAGCTGATTTGTGGATTGGGTGTGAAATTGCTGTAGATTGGCCGAATAAAGAATACCCAAGAGATCCCAAAACAGGAGCACATTCTGATGAGGTTATGAAAAAATATAATCAGGTAATTACATACCTGAAAGCGTAGATTTCTCCAAAAAAAAAGATTGGGTAAAGATTGATAGAAGGACTCAATAACTGAAAGAATCAGTGCATGCATATTACGAAAGGCTTCTTCAAGTGTCCAAGCAGTTTAGTGGTATAGAAAACATTACTGAAAAGGATATGGGATACTTTGTATATTGTTTTGTCTATGGTTTGAGACCAGAAATAAGTGCTGTGATTCAACAACATTTAATATGTTGGCAGAGTAAATCAGTTGATGAGATTCTTTGTTTTGCAAAATATTGTGGAGATGACATAGAGATGAGACATAAGAAATTAAAGGAGAAATTGATGCTAGCACAAATGAGAGCAGGCAAAAGGGAGGATTCCTGAGCCTAAATGCGACTAATGATGGTCAGACTACAACTGGTATGAAAGGTTTAGCTTCAAATGGCAATACAGTGACACAGATGATTCTGATGGGTCAAGGAAGAGGTAGAGCTAATTTTGCGAACATAGGAGATTTGAAGCAAAAACGTCCTTGTTTTTACTGTGGTAGGTTTGGACATTGGCGCCGCCAGTGTAAGATGGTGTTGAATAATAATGGGAACTCAGGTTCATTTGATCAGGGACAAGAACAGATGCAGAGTCAAAATCAGAACTATCAGGTGCAGATGAATCAGGTGCAGAATCAGAATCAACAAGTGCAGATGACAAATAGGGGACAGAATTTGCAAATTCCACAAGCTCCAATGCCAAATGATAATGTGAATGATCAAATGCAAAGACAAAATGTAAATACTGGTTTGCCTACAAATGATCAAACAGATTCAAGTGTGCAGGTTGTTTCACAATATGTTTTACAGCCAGATGGGAGCGATTTGGATTCATCACAATGACGGTGCCTGAGGGGGGAGGAGGAGTGCATTCTTGGTGTATCTCTAGTGGCAGATAAATCGGGTCCGTATGTGGATGGCGAGGTTGATGATAATGCCAGTCAGTCAAGTAAGCTTTATTCGACAATGTCATAAAAGCATAAAGCGGATAAAAAAATCATCTTTCATTTAAGTAAATGTGAAATTCATGATAGGAGAGTAAAATTATACAGTTCATTTCTGCTATATAAATAGGCTAAATCATGACCAAGATAATAGAATATTAAATTATGTACAACATATTATCACAAATACACTTGCCGGCAAATCACCCCTTCAGCAATTTCCTCCTGATATTCCAAGACCAACCTAGGAACTTGGCAACTGCGATATACACAGGCGCGTTGGTGCTTGTACGAATGATTCTAATAGCCGCCATCCCACTCCTAGTGCCCAATAGTTTACACATAGGGCCCAACCAAAATCTCCTCGGAGCAGAGTACGCCGGGCACCCAAATAAAACATGGCTGGTTGATTCCAAAGGGGCCAGGCAGCAGGGACATGCAGCATTTCCACCATTTGTCCACCTGGTTGTGAATGCTCTAATAGGCAAACTACCAATTCTCAATTGGAAAAAGAGCTTTCTGTCTAGAGGCTCTGTTATGTCGTCCCAAAATATCTCAAGAAGGGTCTCATCCTTGAATTCCAAGAAGACCCCCATGAGTGAGAGTGGAGGAGTGGTTCTAAAAACGCTTGAGGCTACCATTCCCCAGTATAGGCCTTTTAGTACCTTCTTCGATGGGAACTTGGCGTTGGATGGATCTTACCATAGTTCCAGCAATCCCATCTCTATTAGTATTCCAGCAATGCCAGAAAGCCATTTGATCTTGTGGAAGGTATCACTTTTAATTATATCCAAAAGGCCGGAGGCAAATGTTTTTAATTCAGATGTTAGCCATAAACGCCTCCAATACAATACAAGTCGTAAATTGGCAATGAGGTCAATTGGTCTCATACCCAAGTCATAGAGTACTCTGGGGTAAGTTAACAAGACTACGTAGAAACCTATTTTCTGATCCTACCATCATCTTTAGGTTCCCAAACCCCCAGATCTCCACACCATAAAGGGCGGTGCTTACCGCCTTTGCTCTATAGACACACAGGGCAGGAGCCACTGGCTTTGTCAATGACTTTGCATGCTCTTTGCTCAAAGCTCCAGCCAATTGCCGATGCTTGAGCGTAGCTAGATCAATCTGTTCATTCCAACACAGGTCATGTTGGATAATGACACCCAGGTAGCTGAAAGATTTTACTTGCTCCAGGGGTAACCCGTTCATATATATATTGCCTTTGTGTGACTTGTGTTGGTTAAAAGACATGAATTTGGTTTTTAAAACATTTATGTCTAGGCCACGATTGGTGCAAAAAGCCTCAAAAACACCCAAAACCTTTTGCAATCCACTTGGGGTCTTAGAAATAATAAGACAGTCGTCTGCAAACATTAAGATAGGTACTTTCGCCCCTGCTAGGATTGGGGCATCAACTTTTTCCTCAATCAGTATTTTGGCCACATCATTAATGTATAAAGAAAACAAGTCCGGGCAAGCACGCAGCCTTGACGTACCCCCCTTTCCACTGGAAACTGGCTGGTAACACTTCCAGGTCGACCCCATCTAATCTGGGCAAAATTGTGTTCATAGAGTCTCATGATTAATGAAAGGAGGGCAGGAGGCATACCCATGTCATTCAGAACAGACCAGAGGTTTGTGTGTGGAACGAGATCAAAGGCTGCCCTCAGATCAATGTAGGCAGCATATAAACTACCCCCCCTAATTGCACAGTTTTCCAGTAGAGCACGGCAAAGTGCAGTAATTGGTCGACTGTACTAATGCGAGCTCTAAATCCAGCTTGTAGGTGTGATAGTATACTCGATTCTCGCTCCCAGTCCTGAACCTTATTTAAAACCAGTCTGCCAAAAATCTTCTGCATGTTATCAATCAGACTGATTGGGCGGTAATTACCATGGAGTGACTTGTCACCCTTTTTAAAAACTGGAATAATTTCCGCACCATTCCACGATTCAGGTCTCGGTGCTCCTTTGGCTATTATATTTGACAACAAAAGTATGTACCTCCCCCAACATTCTCTATCATAAAGAAAAATGTCTGCCGGGACGCCATCCATACCGGGCGCCCTGCCTGCTATTACAGAATCTAGGGCACATTCTACATCCCCAATGTTAAACGCGACTTCGAGCCATGGGGTATGTATAACCTCTGCTCTGGGATCTCTGTTTAATTCAGTTCCCTTAGCGTATTGGGGCTTGAAGTATGCCACCCATTCTTCCTGTGCAACCCAGTTTTGTGGCTCTTCAGATGGGACCTCGTATCCCCATCTGAGTATGTTCCAAAAACGTTTGGAATCCTTTGCAGCACTAGCTTCTTTGAGCTCTTGCCACCTTTTATCGTCCCAGGCACGCTTGGATTTGTTTAATACAGATTTGTAGGCTTCCCTTGCAAGGCGAACATTGCCACTGGGTCCAGATTTTATTGCCCGGCCCAGATCAGCTCTAGCTTTTCTACAATCCTTAGTATACCAGCGTGGAGAATTTTTAACTTGGGCCTTCTTTGGCTTGCACGGTCTGACAAACAGTTCTTTTAGTTGGAAAAACAACATTTTGTGTATCTTAGTACCATAATCTAGGCCCAATGCCATATCATTGGTTCTGTAATGGGCGTTCAATTTCCGAGTTGCTTGCTCTAGCTTACTTGAGATAAAAACAATATTTTCCTGACATTCTATTACTCTGAGCCATTTTACGTGGCGCATGTCATTTGTGGGGACTACACTGGGGAAAATTCTTCGTTTGGTCCCCTGTCAGTCATGAGTGGTTTCCAATATGACAGAACCATACATAGAGGGTTATGGTCGCTCTCAAGGCGGTCAACAACCATCATATCCTCCAGGTGGGGCCACAATTCGAGATTCACTAGTATATAATCAATCCTACTAGCTCTTAAACCACTTTTAAAAGTGATAGCACCCACCTTATCCTTCAATGTCCTGCCATTGGCCGCGCTTAGCCCTTTATTTAGACAAATTGAATTAATCTGTATCGCCAGTTCAGTCCACCTCCTGACTGGCTCCAGCTCTATTTTAGGGACACCCCATTGCTTATCTTGCTCCTCTGTTAAGTCACAGTCGCCACTTATCAGCAGCTCAAAAGTCGTGTTAAAATCTCCTGCTACTATTATGTGTGATTGCGCAGAGTATCTGTCTATGAGGTCTTCTAGGACAGTAAATGTCCCAGACTTCTTCCCCTCTGTACTCCTTGCATACACAATGTAGATATCTACAGATTTTACATTTGCAAACTTAAGTGAAATTTTATCTCTGTTATTTGTAGGGAGCACTTTTATTTTAACGTCTAGGTCCTGTCTAATCCAAATTGTTAAACCTCCCGAAGGACGACCTCTTGCACTTTTTTCTGCAGGAACACTAAAATTTAGAAATCCCGGGAAGTGTAGTGGTTCGAGTAGCCAGGTCTCTTGGAATATGCATATATTATATGGATTGACAAATGAGGTCCATTCTGGGCATTGTATCTTGGCGTTCAACCCTTCAATGTTCCAGGACATGATTGAACCAGATTTCCCAAGTTCATCTGGTAAATTAGCAACTACACATGAATTTGGATTCTCTGATGGACAAGCTGGCATAAATTCAGCTTGGCCCTCGACAGTTTGCGGAGTAACCATTGGGCTAAGGGACTGCAGATTGCCGTTTGGATGCACATTTGGAGCTTCCACTACGGTGTGAACTGGGGGGGTTAAGTGATCTTTCTCTTTTATCAGTCAATCAATTGACTCCAGACTCGAGCCACCTTGCCCTCTTCCTGATGCTCGCTTTCCCATTTCTGCCAACCACTGGTGGGGGGCAGAATATCTCAATTGTATCAGGGAGTGATCGGGGGAACAGCTTCTAAACTCTAGTAGTATCAAACTTTGTGCCATATTTGCCAGCCTAAGGGTCAGTTCGATACAATCGGTTTCCCCCCCCAAGATAAGAGAGCCTTCGCGCTCTGGTGATATCATCCCTAATCACAGATCGACATCCCCTGGTGTGTCTGATCCAATGAATAGCTTTGTTCGTTAGGGAGTCACTTGTTTCTGTGTCCTTGCCAAGGGCCAATTTTGGGTCATTAACCATATAGACTTTAAACATATCTTCCTGATTGGCACGGGGTTGTTGGTTGCATCTGTTTGACAGTACGTTATAACTATCAGATTTTTTCGGCAAGCTGGTATTAATACTTGATCCCAGTATAGGAGCGCCCGATATTTCTCTAGATTTTACCTTTGTATACCCGGCAGTTTCCTTATACACAGCTTGCAGAGGCCCTCTTCTTGCTTCAGCCACTTCGCTATACAATACACCAGCCTGCCTTTGCGAACTAGTGCTGTCCCGGTTAGTCACAGGGCCTTGGGTATCACCTTACGCTGCTCTGGGCATTTATTAATTAGTGGTTTTGTAGCCACACAACAATTAGGGCATGAACCACAGCCAGATGTAACTTTATTTACTGTGGTAGTAAGAACATCAATCTTAGCTTGCATGCCCTCAATTAGCTTGCACAATTGGTTTACTACGCTGGTTAAGACAGCATTATCGCCCCCCAAGGGAAAAGAGAGTGTAGGAGAATCAAGAGGACCCCCCTGTCCCAGGTCGCTGGCTCCTCGTAGGATATCTTGAGTGCGCAAGTGATTTGTGTGGCCTTCATTCTCAGAATCAGTGCTATCAATGTTTGCTAGCGCTGAAAACCTATTTTTACAAAATATAATGGCTCAATCACTGGTGGATGGATAACTCCTGGATCTAAATCAATGCTGCCATTCTCAATGAATATACAAGCATCATTCCCTCCACCACGAACACGACTACATTGCTTTTTCCCTAGAAACATGTCAGGGACCACTATAGAGCCCTGTTTGCCAACCCTCATCTGCCAATTCCCCCACACTATCAGCTATATTACATTTAGGAGGGTGTTCAGACATAAGTATAGTTCCGCAATACTCAACCAATTCTTCAATACGGGTCATGACACAATTTTCCCCCGCGTGCTTTATTACTTTCTTGGCTTTTTACTTTTTATCGGCACATTTGGTCCCTCCGCCCCCCCCCATGCTTTTCCTTTTCCCCATTGTTCGAAGTCAAGGGTCAACAGTACCTTTTTGCTCCAGAGGGAGAAGTTAGGGGGGTGGCCCAGCCCTGCCTCCTTCGGCCCCTGACGGCCACAGACGGTCCCGCCCTTGTCCCGGGCTTCTCCCGGCACCCCCCCGCTTGCGATTCCCGCTATGCGGGTGCTGAGTTTCCTTTTGAAGCGCCTCCGGGCACGGAAATGGAGGTGCCGATGGCGCAAAGGTGCCTGGGGGTTGTAGTCCCCCTCCACACGGCGGCCGCGGTGATGGGATGCTGCGACGGCGGGAGGGAGACCGGAGGAACAACGATGATTGCAGGGAGCAGGTGAGGGAAAGTTCTGGCCCCTGCAGGTGTTTTGACAGCCCCGCAGGTGTTTTGACAGTAATGCAATTACTTTCCTTGTAGATACTGGTGCTATCCGTTCCACTGTGGAAATTACAAACCCACCCTTCTCGGGAGAGAGTATCCAAGTTGTCGGAGTATCAAACACACTCATTAGAACACCAATAACTAAGCCAATAAAAGTTAAAATTGGGAATTTCAAGGAATTACACAAATTTGTTGTGTGTGATTCAGGTCCCGTTAATTTACTAGGTAGGGATTGGTTGTGTAAAATAAACAGTTCCATTTACTGTACACTAGCTGGAATAGCGTTTCACACAAAAGATGAAGATGTATTCTTCAAAATGCTGAATCAAAGGGACAGAAGTGAATGAATTGTACCCATTGCTCACAGCGAATGATTTGCCAGCTGAATTGAGAAAAACTGTGTTGTCTGATGTGTGGGATTTTTCTGGGAAACATATCGGTCTAATGAAAGGAGTTGCTCCCATTCAGATTACAGTCAAACCTAATGCGGAGTTTCCAAGAACCCCACAATACAAAATGAGTCCTGATATTATTGCAGGAGTGACACCTGTGATAGAAATGTTGATTGAACAAGGAATCTTGAGAGAGATACTAGAGAGTCCATGCAATTCACCAATAATGGGAATTCGCAGGCCTAATATAAAGTACAGGATCATACAGCATCTGAGAAAGATTAACCAAATTGTTATGCCTTGTTGTCCTATAGTCCCGAATCCAACAGTGATCCTATATCAAATTGCATGTGAAGCAGAATGGTTCACAGTTATCGATCTGTGTCATGTGTTTTTCTCGATACCTTTGCATTCGGGTAGCCAATATGTTTTGGCATGGTGCCAAATTCCTCAAGGGTATACAGAGAGTGCCTCGATTTTCAATCAGATATTGAAGAAGTGTTTGGAGTCATTGGTCATGCCCAGAAATTCAGTTTTAGTCCACTATATTGATGACTTGCTGGAAGCAACGAGGACTAGAGAAGCTTGTCTGACAGACATAATTGCTTTACTGAATCATTTGGCAGTAGGTGGTCACAAAGTGCCACTGACAAAATTACAATTTTGTAAGATTGAGGTGCTTTATCTTGGACACATCATTGAAAAGGGAATTCACAAAGTTTCTCAGGATCGAATAAATGCTATCATGCGAAGAAATCCACCAAAACACAAAAATAGTTTCAAATGTTTTTGGGAATGGTTGGTTACTGCAGAAAGTGGATTATGACATTTTCTGTGATCGGAAAAAACCCTTCAGAGACTGACACACAAAGATGTGAGAGATCCAATAAATCTTGATGAGGAATGTATGAAGACGTTCCTGGAGTTGCAAGACAGTTTATGTTGAGCACCAGCATTAGGGATGCCACACTTTGAAAAATAATTTGTGATTTTTTGTAATGAGCGGGAGGGTTGCGCCCTCTCAATTCTAACGCAAACACATGAAACAGCACACAGACCAGTGGCATATTTTTCTGCCACTTTGGATCCTGTCACTGCAGCATTTATTTAGTGTTTTATATAGAGCAAACAAGACCCAGAAATGGGTATCAGAGTCCTTCACTTATACACTTACATTGTCGCATTAAACAGTACCAGAGCGGATCAATATATATATATGCATATATATATATATATATATGTAGCATTTAAGTTTTTTAAAAGTGCAATAGAAACCTATGAATGTAGTTGCCTCAATGGACATGTGAGGCGAGGAGAAAAAAAATTGAGAAAAACATTTGTATAATCATTAATACAATTAGAAGTAGCCTAGGTTATAGCTGATCATCCACTTGGGCTTGTTCTGGGTATTCTCAGTGTCACAGTAGGGGAAGCAGTCTTCAAGCAGAAGTTTCTGTGTGAGTATGGACCATCGCGATGCGCCTAGTGAGAGAGTGAGGAGCTTCAACTAGGTTCTGGTAATGGATGAGCTTACAGAGAGAAATACTCCGCAGGCTTGGGTGGGTAGAGTGATTGTCTGAATAAGGCTTCTGGGACATGTAAGGAGCGGGTTACTGTGGATTAAGGGAGGAATTTACCAGGATGTTTGAAAGCAGTTGCTTCTACCTGTGTGAGTCTTGAACAATGTGAGTCGATTGTTATGGGTCATCCATTGAGAGTGTTTGTTTCGCATTCAGTAGAGATTTTGCTGACGCGCACTCGAACACAGCATTTAACGAGTAGCTGTTTGACAAAATATGAGCAAGTGATTCTGGGTGCTGAAAATGTGAGAATAACGTGGTGTACTAGCCTGAATACAACCGCGGTATTGCCAACTCCAGACTCTGAAGAAGTTCTTGATGAAGTGGATCATAATTGCCTGGATGTGACAGAATTGTGCACAAAACCAAGGCCTGATATCAAAGACACACAGTTACCTGAATCTGATGTTGTGCTGTTTGTGGATAGTTCATGTTTGAGAGATTCAGAGGGTTGCTTAAGAGCTACCTATGTAATATGCACAGTAGCAAATGTGATTTTAGCATAATGGATGAAAGGAGTGAGCTCTGCACAAGTGAGTAAATTGAAAGCGCTTACTCGAGCTTGTATCTTGTAAAAAAAAAATGAGGGTTTCAGTTTCTACAGATAGTCAATACGGCTTCGGTGTCCTACATGACTTTGGGCAGTTGTGGTCCCAACATGGATTTTTTACCTCTTCAGGTTCACAGATCAAAACGGAGAGTGTGTAAATGTTCTGCTGATGGCATTACAGTTGCTGGCACAACTTGGGGTGGTGAAGTGTAGTGCACAAAGATCTGGTTGTGAGTACATAACACTAGGTAACAGATATGCAGATGAAATTGCTAAATTTTGTGCTATGTATGCATACTTGATTAATGTGGAACTATCAGTAAATTAGCAATTTCAACAAACAGAATGCAAACTATTGTTCACATCTGTTGAGATTTGGGATGAAGTGAGAGATTTACAAGAAGAGACGAGTGACTCAGAAAAAGAAGGTTGGATTAAATTAGGGTGCACTTGCAGATCAGATGATGAAGTCTGGGTGTACATTGATGGGAGAATAGTAATGCCAGACAGTCTTCTTTCTCAGATGGCTAGAGTGCATCATGGGACAACACATATTGTAAGAGATGCATTGATTAGATTGTTTCAACAGATATGGTTTAATCCAAAATTCAGAGTGATTGCAGAAAGTCTCTGTCAGAGATGCACAATTTGTCAGCAGCAAACCCCAGGCAGAAAGACAGTGGCTAGTATGGGACGAATTGGGAAAGCAGCTGGTCCACTTACCAGAATGCAGTTGGATTTTATTGAGATGCCCCCTTGCAATGGACTAAAATATGTCCTGGTGGTTGTCTGTTTGTGTTCTCGTTGGGTTGAAGCATATCCAACAAGACAAACTGACAGTTTAACAGTTGCTAAACTGCTTCTTAGAGAGATTACTCCTAGATTTGGTTTTCCAGTCTCGTTGGAATCAGATAGAGGGACAGAAGTCAAGTCAAAGTCAGCTTTATTCGATTGCTGTGTTAGTCAATCATAAAATCACAATAAAACATACACATAAGACATTGCATAAAAATACCAGAAAATTAAAATATATTCCTTAGTTCATTCTAGAATTTTCATGATTAAAATGTTGCAAATTCCACTTTCTGGACACAGTGATTTAAATACATATGCTTTTCCTCTGACTTAGCACTTGTTTTAAAAAGGTAACAATCCTAAAAACCCCATGCTCATTATCCAAGAGTTGTAATGCAATGACTACAGGTCTACATTGACGAAGCCCTAACAATTTTAGAATCAACAGTAAGCACGCTTTTCTTGATTCAACATAAGCAGTACAAAAAAGTACCACATGGATAGTAGATTGTACTGAGATATTATCACAGGGGCACTTTTGAAGTTCTTGAGCCCAGTCGTTCATAGTCGGAAAGGTAACAAGTCTGTGGAACATTCCCAACCTGAATCTAGTAAATAAAAACCTGGTAAATAAGTGTTGAATATGTTACTTTATTTTATCTTACAGTGTCATGTATGTTTTCTATTTCTATGAATATGCGTCACAACCTGTCATCTCCGAATGTTCGGAGAAAACATATATGACGTCACCGCTGTCATCTCTCAGATGCCGTGTTCGCTCTGCCAGTGACTGCGTCCCTTCTTCTGGCTCCCTGTGGGCCCTTTTACTCAGTTAATAAAAGTAAATTAATCTTTATTAAAACGCCTATTTATTATTTAAGCCCCCACAAGAAGTTGACAACATTTATCACACCATTTGGTGCGTACAGATACATCTGCCTACCATTTGGTTTAGCCTCCTCATCAAGCGTTTTTCAAAAATTGATGGACATCCTATTTAGTGGAATGAAGGGCGTCGAAGCATTCCAAGATGATATCCTAATACATTCAGAGACTGTGTGTGATCATCTGAAAATTCTTGAAAAAGTATTGGGCACCTTGAAAAAAAGAGGAATTATCACAGGGGCACTTTTGAAGTTCTTGAGCCCAGTCGTTCATAGTCGGAAAGGTAACAAGTCTGTGGAACATTCCCAACCTGAATCTAGTAAATAAAAACCTGGTAAATAAGTGTTGAATATGTTACTTTATTTTATCTTACAGTGTCATGTATGTTTTCTATTTCTATGAATATGCGTCACAACCTGTCATCTCCGAATGTTCGGAGAAAACATATATGACGTCACCGCTGTCATCTCTCAGATGCCGTGTTCGCTCTGCCAGTGACTGCGTCCCTTCTTCTGGCTCCCTGTGGGCCCTTTTACTCAGTTAATAAAAGTAAATTAATCTTTATTAAAACGCCTATTTATTATTTAAGCCCCCACAAGAAGTTGACAACATTTATCACACCATTTGGTGCGTACAGATACATCTGCCTACCATTTGGTTTAGCCTCCTCATCAAGCGTTTTTCAAAAATTGATGGACATCCTATTTAGTGGAATGAAGGGCGTCGAAGCATTCCAAGATGATATCCTAATACATTCAGAGACTGTGTGTGATCATCTGAAAATTCTTGAAAAAGTATTGGGCACCTTGAAAAAAAGAGGAATGACTGTCTCTAAGGACAAGTGCAAGTTTATGACAAACAAAATAGAGTACTTAGGTCATGTATTGTCTTCTGAAGGAATCACTCCAAAAGATGATCTTGTGAAGGCCATAAAAGATGCACCAAACCCTAATGATAAGGAGAGTTTAAAATCATTTTTGGGCCTCAGTGAATACTACGCTAAATTCATTCAAGGTTATGCTGAAAAGGTGGAACCACTGAGGAAATTACTTAGAAAGAATGTAGCATACAATTGGTCTACTGAACAAGAACGAGCATTCAAAGTAGTAAAAGAAGAAATAGCGGGTGCTCCTGCTCTGAAACCTTATGATCCTGAATTAGAAAATGTACTTACTGTTGATGCAAGCGCCAAAGGGATCGGTGCTGTTTTCTGTCAGCTTCAAGGTAACAGAGAGAATACAATTGCGTTCATATCTAGAAGTTTAAATGATACTGAAAAGAATTATAGTACCATTGAACGCGAAACGTTGGCATGTGTCTGGTCCGTGCAGAAATTAAAAGACTATTTGTGGGGTAAAAAGTTCACTTTAGTCACAGACCATAAACCGTTAGTTTACATGATGGATGGTGAGGGACGTGGAAATGGCAGGGCAAGTTCAAGATTGATAAGACTTCTTTCGAAACTTCAAGAGTATAATTTTGGAATAAGGCACATAAAAGGTGGAAAGAACTGTAGGGCTGACTGTCTGTCCCGCCTACCAGTCAGTGGTCAAACAGAAGAATCGCTCGATGACACAGAGTGCGTGGTGGCATTGGTGGATGCAACTGCCATGTGTAAAGGATCAATTACAGAAAAAGAATGGTTGGAAAACATGGAAAAAGATTCTATTTTGTTAAGTGTAATGGGTCATGTGAAATCTAAATGGCCCCCAATCAGAAATGTGCACAGTGAATTGAAAAGTTACCTGCAGGTAAATGATAAACTTACCATCGAATGCGGTTTCCTGAAAAGAGGTGAATTGTTTGTACCGCCAGCAGGATTAAGACAGAAAATAATTACATTGGCACATAAAGGTCACCCTGGCAGCACTGCCACAAGGAATGTTCTGAGGATGCATTATTGGTGGCCAGGTGTAGATAATGAAATTAAGGACTACATTGACAGGTGTGAACAATGCCTAAGGTCCGACAAACACTGGAAAGTTTCTAAAAATGAACTGCAGATTGTGGAAATACCAAATGGTCCATGGACAAAAGTTGCTATTGACTTTGCTGGACCTTTTAATATATTGCAGGATGACTGTAAAAACATAATTGTACTAACGGATTATTACTCTAAATGGGTATACTATAAATTTGTGAGTACAGTTACAACAGATGTGGTGATAACATTTTTGGAAAAAATCTTTGCAAGTGAAGGGCAGCCAAAAATCTTAGCCTCAGACAATGGGGCACAATTAATTTCGCATAAAATGACAGAGTTCTTATCTAATGCTGGAATCAAACAGGAGAAGACTCCTTTATATAGCCCTAAAAGTAACGGTCAGGTGGAGAGAGTAAACAAATTCATTAAAGAAGGCATCCAGTCTGCCATTGCATCAAAAAGGGGTGTAAAGGAATTCATTAGGGAGAAAATAAATGCCTACAATAACAAGCCAAATGAAACTACGAAACATACGCCTTTTTATCTGATGAGGGGTAGAAAATGTAACTCTATACTTACGCCTAAGTTCAGCAAATGGTACAATGAAGAAGTTATGTCTGATGAAATAAATGACAATGATATCAAGGTTAAAGAGCGCATTGTTAACAAACAGGAGAAGACAAAGAGATATTCAGATATAGTGAATAAAGTCAGAGAGAAGAGTGTGAAGCCAGGTGATTGGATTTTAATAAGGAAACCTACCATGGTATCAAAGGGGGAGACAAAGTTCAGTAAGCCTGTGAAAGTGTGTGAAACAACTGGTGGGGCTGTTCTTGTTGAAGGAAAAGGAAGGTGGAGCAAAGATGACATTGTAGCATTAAAAAATGGCAGGAAAAGATCATATTGAGAAACATGGACGAAGAAGACAAAAGTCTAGACGAGAGTATACTCGAGTGGGATAATATGTCTGGAAACCAAAGCTATTCAACTTTAGATGATGACATTAATGCTTCCATGGACGATGGAGAGAGAGCTGGGAGTTCTATGGTAAAGACAAGTGCCAAAATAGCTGACAGTGACAGTTCTGTGGTGGCACAGTCCCATAAACGTGATAAACCCTTTGGTGTTTCAGTGACTGACAATGTGTGCCCCAGCACCTCTGGCGTTCAGTCTAAATCGGGAAGAGCTGTCAGGATGCCTTAACGCTTTGAGGACTATGTTATGGAATGAATATGTTTGGTTCATACATATATCCTTTCTTATGTCAGTTTGGGAAAAAAGGGAGATGTTGAATATGTTACTTTATTTTATCTTACAGTGTCATGTATGTTTTCCATTTCTATGAAAATGCGCCACAACCTGTCATCTCCGAATGTTCGGAGACTACATATATGACGTCACCGCTGTCATCTGTCAGATGCCGTGTTCGCTCTGCCAGTGACTGCGTCCCTTCTTCTGGCTCCCTGTGGACCCTTTTACTCAGTTAATAAAAGTAAATTAATCTTTATTAAAACGCCTATTTATTATTTAAGCCCCCACAACAATAAGTGAAATAGGGTTGAATATTAAAAGTGGTTAAGATCAACTAATTATGCCGAACCGTTGGTTTAAAAAACTCTGATGACAGTCTGATTGTGTCCAGTAGCAAAAGGCCCTATTTTTTTAAAACTCTTTTCTCGTTATCATCTGAGTTGTTCCGGGTTTAGTACAATATTCAGTATGACCTAGATCTTGGAGAAAGTCTCAAACATATTTTACCTATGGGATCTTCAGGGCTCCTTCTAGTTTCAAACTGTCTAAGAGAATATCTCTATTTAGCTTTGTTTCATCTCTGGTCCAAAGCCTGTGCCATAAGAGTATAGGCTCTAACTTTATTAGATCAGAGATGTAGGGAAGATCCAACTTAGCATGACATATATATGACGAAGTGCTATTTGGTGCAGATAAGATGTACCTAAGAAATGAGTTTTCGACCCGTTGAATCGGAAGCAGATCAGCAAGACACCAGACCCCTGCTCCATATACTGCCGTGGAGACACACTTTTCTTTATAGATTTTAATAAGCTCTACTGGTGGTCTCTTTCCCCCAATTGTCTAGCAAAGTTAATAAGGGCACTTGTTAATCTTAGAAGGGCTAATTTCTTAGCTGATACTGCTTGAACCCAGGAATCATTGTAATCAAATAAAATTCCCAGATATGAAAATCTCTTAGCCACCCCAATCTTCTGACTGGTCACAAACATTTCCTTGCACCTCTTACTGCCATAGCCACTCCGCATAATAACATTTTTAGAGGTATTAACTCTTAGACCAAGGTCTATTTGAGTACGGGACATCAAGAGAGCGTCATCTGCATATAGGAATGCTGGTATTGGACGCCCAGCTACTTGAGGAAAATCTTTATTATCTTTCAAAAGTGCCTCACCTAAACAAAAGATTAAAAAGAAAGGGGGCCAAGACACATCCCTGTCTGACCCCCCTCCTAATAGGGAATGCGGCCCGAGCGCTCACCGCCCAGACCGCTGCTTACAAGCGCCTTAGCATTGGTATAAAAACGCTTACGAAAATAAATAATCTGTATATCAACCCCCATTACTTCTAGTATCGCCCAGAGCTTACTATGCTTCACACAGTCGAAGGCTGCTGTGAGGTCCACAAATGCTAAAAATATCTTTCCCTTCTTTGCACGGGTATATTTCACCATTAAAATTGCTAAGTTTAACTTTGTTCCACAGTCCCCACGCCCCCGCGAAAACCATATTGTAGAGCAAATAGAATCACAGATTCCTCAGCCCAGGCTTGAAGACTTTCTAGTAATATTCGACCTACTATTTTTGTCAGATTGTCCAGTAGGAGTATGGGCCTATAACATCCAGAGTCCTGCCGATCCCCCATTTTAAAGATTGGGACAATAGTTGGTTCTACCCACGTTGATAAAAAAGGGGTACAGCAGCTCGCAAAAATTACCTGGGTAATAAATGGGCCCCACAGTGCGGTGTTTGCCTTAAATATATCTACAGGCACTTCCTTCGCCCAGGAGCCTTACCACCCTGACTTGCAGCAAGCGCCCATTCACGTTGTCAAGAGTTAACTGCAGGTCTGCACAATAAGTTCATAGATCCGTGTTACCTTCCCCATGGCCATTGCTATCCATCACCTTCAAACTATCCTCCCCATTGTAGTCTTTTGAAAAATGGTTAATTCATTGATCCTCGGTTATAGTAATTTCGATGGTCGGACCTGCTTCAGTAGTCAGAAAAGGGGATTTAACCACCTTCCAAAAGGCTGAACTATCATTTGCTACGGAGGCCTCATGCAATGCCTCCCACGCCTCATTTTTCAAAACTGTTTTCCTCTCTCTAACTGCTCTCCTGTAGTCTCCTCTAGCTTGCCTCCCTCTAATTGGACATCTAGGTGTTTTATGTAGTTCATTTTTTAGGTTAGAGTATGCAGAAGTACACCTAGAGTCAAACCAGCCCAACGACTGACCCTTCCTACATTTATGTATGAAAAGTGCCTCCCTGATTGCAGTAGATATCAAATCAAAAGAAGACAGGATGCTATCGGAGGCAACTGATTCACTCAGACATAACTCCAAATCATTTTTACATTTGTCAACCACAGTCTTAGTTATCACCATTGGATCCACTGTCGACCAGTGCAAAGAGTAGCCGTTTGTTTTCCCGATTACTATATTTTCTAACATCTGATTATCTTTGTTGGGTCTGGTGGATTTACCTGATGGACATAGAGGAAAGTGATCACTCGGAGAATTATCAGCTATGGAAAACGAGTGGTTTAACAGTTGCTAAACCGTTTCGTAGAGAGATTATTCCTAAATTTGGTTTTCCAGTCTTGTTGGAATCAGATCGAGGGACACATTCTAATAATGAAATAATTTGGATGAGTTGTGCAGCATTACAGATTGAACAAAAACTGCACTGTGCTCATAGGCTTGAGGCTTCAGGAGTAGTTGAACAAATCAACGGCACAATTAAATCAAGGTTAGCAAAGGTTTGTGCTTCCACAACACTGAAATGGGCTGATGCATTACCATTAGTATTAATGAGCTTAAGAAGTATCCCAGACAAGAAAACTGGATTGTCCCCTCACAAAATCATTATAGGCAGGGCTATGAGACAGCCAACAGTCCCAGCAAATCAACTAATGAACATTACTGATGACTTGGTACTGGATTATTGTAAAGGATTGTCTGATGTAGTACGTTCTGTGTCTCACCAGGTTGGAGAAGTTGCGACAACAACTCAACAAGAACAAGGCCACAATTTGAGTCCAGGAGACTGGATTATGGTGAAGAAACATGTCAGAAAGTCCTATTTAGAACCTCGCTGGCATGGCCCTTACCAGATCATAATGGTAACTACTAAAGCTGTCAAGTGTGGTGGTCTGCCAAATTGGATTCACGCAAGTCATATGAGAAAAGTCCCAAGTCCACTTGAAAACGAAGAAACTGCTGAAAAAGAGAGATGTGAATGAGGAAATATTCCAGAGCAGGTTGAAGTTGGAGTAGAGTGGGCACAAGTTACTGGGACCTTGGAAGATAACACTGTCGCTGTTAATGGTGCGAACAGGGTAATTCCTTTAGCGCCTGCAGTTGCCAAAGACAAAAGAAAGATGAACTCATCTGAAGAAAGTTCAGAAACAACAGTTGAAAATGAAAATGGAAAAAGGGAAAAGAAGGGAGAAAAGTGGCCAAAAGAAGTGAACATGCTGAAATACACTGTAAATAGCAAAGTTCCTGAAACAATACTTGAGGTATCGAGTCAATCAGAACAAAGTGGAGCGAAAGAATAGAATCAAGTACGAAGAACGAAGAGTAAAAGTAGCAAACAAGAAATACTCAGCCCCAGAATGGACTTATATGGTTGTAGGTGCAAGTGAAAGTGTTTCAAATAATGATTGGGAAAAATAATTTTTGAAACTCTGTGAAAAGAAAGACAACTCTTGTAAGCCGCCGTAAGTGAACTGCTAATTTGAAGAGGGTGTCTAAAAAGAGAGATGAAACTTATGTGATCAATTTCCAGAAGTTTCTGAAGCTCTGGATTGAAAAAGCTCAAGAACTCAAGGCTCAAGTCTTTGGTGTGGAGTGCACAAAGTAAACTAGCCTAGTGAATTTACTAATTAGTTGAAGTAAATTTCTAGTTAGAATTTTTTACAATTTTTTTGTTTTCCTTTTCACATCATCTTTGAAGATGATTAGAACTGATACTGGTAAATAGAATCAGGGAATGTTTAGGCAGAAATACTTCAATGTTTGCGCTTTCTGTGTTTTATTAACAATGCATGGTTGGTTTTAACATTTGTGATACCACACTTTATGTTTATTAATGTAGTAAATACTACTAATAATAATAATATTGAGCATGTGTCTTTGATTACTAAAAGTGATCAGAAAGAAGATTCAGAGACTAATATGAAAGAAATAACTAGTAGTACCTTACATTTGGATAAATCTATTAGTGACTATTCGATAAATGTTTTTACGAAATTGCTTTGTGAGTATGTAGATACTATTTATGTAATCGATTGTTATGTGTGCATGCAGTTACCTACGTCAGTGTCTGAGGTTGTAATGTACCATCACTTACCACTAAAGTGCTAAAGTATAGTGGGAGATACCCTTTTTGTGGAAAAGGAATGGGTAGATAAGTTGTAACAACAAAAACTCCTTTTCCAATTTACTATTAAAAGGAAGAAGATTGGCTTCTATCTCAGTTTCAACAGAAGAGTAAAAGACTTTCACAAGTTACCAAATTTACATAACTACTGGTTCAACCATTGAGAGTTCTACCTAAAACTGAAACAGCGGGATTTGTTATATCTCTTTTTATTGTTGTTGTTCTTCATTTGCCAATACATTAAAAACATTACCATTTCAATGTTAAAAACACATTAATCACATTCATTTATAAAAACATATATACATTTAATTTCACATGAACATATTTGATAAAAGTACAATCATAAACAGTGATCAAATTTGAAAAGAATTGTCGACGCGGCGTTTCGGTGTTCTAAAATAGTTTCACCTTCTTCAGGACAATGATTCTTAAACATTTATCTAAACAAAAAACAATAAATTACTGAACAGTATCATGACACTACGTTTTTATTATGTTTTCTTATATTGGTCTTACTTGTCATTTCCCACCTATTATTATTATTCTTTGTATGACATATCGTACTTCGACTCTCTCATAACTACATATCCCCAATAGCCCCACATTTTTCTTCATATTTGGTAACTTGCCAAGATCTCCTGAAGATTTCCTGAAGAAATTATTCATCATGGCCCAATGTCCACTCTAAAATAGACATATTATTTTGTCCATACCTGATTCCTCTCCTCAGACTTTATATTAACCAGGTTCCTTCAATTTCTGGTCTGTTTATTACATCTTCTCTTCTAAGTCCACTATTCATTGGGACTAAGGATTTAAAAGGAAAGACTTAAATGAATACTTCCCTTATTATCACATTAGGGCTGATCATTTTCTAAGCCTGTATGTCGTGTCTTACCTGGGTAGTTTCCCAGGTCAATCACTCAAGCTTCTGCCACCATTATGAGGTATGGCGTTGCTGTTTAAAATAATAGGTAATGTCAAATGCCAATGTTAGCTATAGCTTTTCTTATTTATTAAATATATAAGTCGCAATTAACTATCTTGGATTTATTCCTTGTACTCTTTTCTTATTTCTTATGTCTTGTGCCAGCAGTTTCAAATTTCCGCTGTTAACATAACAATGTATATAATTATTCAGTTTTTAATCCTAAATTTATAATGTCCTATTCTTCTATTTTGAAGTCATGCCTCTCTTACCTCTTTGTTTTTAAAGTTATATTTGTTAAGGCGCTGTGTTTAATAAGGTTTCTTTTACTTCTTATGCCTATAAGACAAAAGTATATATCAAGAAAACTTCATCTTCCTATTTCTCTTGAGTTGTCCAAGTATTTTTATGTTCTCACTGGGTCTCCTCCTCACCTTGGAATTGGACCTTCACCATGAGTCTCATTTTTTAAAACATTTTAGGCTCTTGTCTTTGATGTTTGATAAATCTGCAAGACCTATGGGGAACATAATGTAGACTAATGGTCAGTGGTCCGCTATTTTACCTGTCCACTAGAAAGCCTAGGACCTATTTATTCACTTACTTGTGTTGCAGAGGGTCCTGCTGGAGCGTCCTTCCTCCTGGCTTTTCCGTTTGCTAATGGTTTCAAAGGAAGAAAAAACCTCCCTTTTATCTCACTGTTAATTGTCAATTAGCCTTCTTAATTAGTAGTTAATGGTCTTGTACCTGGATTTTTTCCCACTAATGTGGCAGCCATCTTAAAGGTTCTTATTCATCCCTTTATCCCTTATCGTCCACTGTTATTGTTCCTTTTCTACAGTGAACATTCTTTCAAATGTTATTGATGGGGCGATTGTTATTTGTTTTCTATATTTTGGGCATATTCAAACTATTTTTCATGGTTTCGCTGTCCATTAGTTTTAATCTCCAGATCCCCTTCACTATTTTATTTTTTATGTATATGTGCCCTTATTTTCGATCAATGTTTATTTTCGCCTTATTTACCAACTTTTTCGAGCTCTACTTCATGCACGAATTCGTGAAGCATTTTTTGTATGTACGAGCCTCTCTGCGCATGCGCAGGCGCCGTTGATTTCAATGTCGCGGCCCCCTTTAATATTTCATTTTTGTTTTATGCCTATATCCTTATTTCTGCAATTAATGTTTATTTCCGCCTAATCTAACAACGTTTACGAGCCGTACTTTATGTACGAACTGGATACAGCGTTTATATGAACCTCTCTGCCCATGCGCGGGTGCCATTTTGGATTCATTTTATACACCCAACCTCTTCAGCAAAGCATATAGCGTTCTCGTCTTTTTAGAACCGCTCTGCGCATGCGCGAGTGCCATTTTGGTTTGGGCGAGTCACCCTAAAGTTATATAGGGTTGTGCATATTAATAATACGTAAATCACTCCCCGCAAATATTTACTTTACCGAACACCTGGTCTGCCGGTTATAATATTCATTTACCATTAAGCACCATTAAAAACCGGGCTCAGATTTCAGCCCCTACTTTTTACTTTCACTGCCACATTTTCCTTATGGGAACTACTCACTTCATTTTAAGACCAGATTTAATCATTTTAATGACGTCTCTGTTTACTGATTAAACTTCTTATCGATATATTCCTTATAGGAATCACTTACTAATAAAAACCAGATTTAGTAATTTTGTAATAACGTCTCTGTTTACTGTTAAAACTTCTTATCAATATATTGCTGTTGGGACCTAGTATTGATATATATATGTACCCTGTACTCTGTATCTATAGCCATATGGTGGAATTATTAAGGTCTATAATCTGTGGTCTGTATAATTCTACACTCTGTTTGATTCATTCGTTGTTTGTTAAATATTTTTATTTTGGTCTCCTTAGTCATCGTTACCTCTTCTGTTGAAACTGAGATAGAAGCCAATCTTCTTCCTTTTAATAGTAAATTGGAAAAGGATTTTTTGTTGTTACAACCAATCACTTACCACTAACATATGGTATATATTGTGATTTTAAACAATGTCGCACTGCCTTATATTTTTTTACGAATGTTGCGTGATCCTCTAACCTGTTTTTGTGTGCTCCTTTGAGAACTAGGAAAATGGTAATTTGCTGATATGAAGTGCGCGTTTTTTAGAATTTGTTAACTGGGATGTATGCGTAACATTTATGATTAATACTGTATTAATCAAATAAAGTAAATTCTGATTCTGATATGGTATATCGTGTAGTGTACTAACTAGTTTGTTTTATGCTAAAGGGGTATGTCAGTATTTTTATTCAAATTAAGACTTAGTATTTTCAGAAATTCCTATTAGAAAGAATATAAATATAGTATATAGTGCTAAGGATGCAGAATATTTGGGAGAGTTTTTTCACACTATTAAAACGATAGATACAGTATATGCACATGGCATAATTTAACATGTAGATTACACAATATATTGATTTTATAAATTCTGTTGAAGATAGACGTAGAGAGTTTAAACGTAGGGCTGCTGAACAGAAGAGTAAAGAGCCTCCATGGGCACACAAAGAAGGAAATTATCAGAAGACTGAGACTTATGCTGCAATGGCTCTGGATTTGCCTCATAGGGGAAAGCTTTACATACTAAGGCAAAAAACTGATTATAATAATCATTTTGTTTGTTCCAGTGAATGTGAGCCCACTTTCTTAATTACTTGTGGTTGGGGATTAAAGGGTGGTACATATCCTGTTTAGCCTGGGGTGTATTTCATTTGTGGTAAAAATGCCTACTATAGGTTGCCATCACATTGGTATGGATGTTGTTATATGGGAATTATCTTTCCAAAAATCTACCATGTGAATGATAAACAAGGAACCAATGATAAGCAACTAACTCGCAGTAGAAGGGGTTTGAGTGCTGCTGAAATCATTGGGGCTATATTTGGTGCATTGATACCTCCAGTTGGGGTTATTCTAAATTCACAGAATATTCGAAAATTGTCTACAGTGGTTGATCGTTTATCTACGGATACCGCTGGAGGGTTCTTGATGGTTGATACTGAAATGGTTGCTAATAGGACTATCGTTTTACAAAATCGACTTGCCTTGTATGTACTATTGGCAGAAGAAGGCGTTGTCTATAGTATGTTAAAGATTCAATAATGTTGCACTTATGTCCCTGATAAGAGTAAGGATTTGGAGGGATATATTAGTAACATTACTCATTTGCATGATGATTTGTCAAAGCTTAAGGCCGATAGTGCATGGGAGAAAATTGGTAAGAATATTTCTTCCATAGGTAACTGGTTTTCTAATTTTTCTATCAGCTTATTAGGTAGAATATTAACATCGAAAATTGCTATTGCTACAAGTGTACTAATGATAATATTGCTTTACAAGTGTCACAGGAGTAAGCCTACTGAGGAAAAACCACAAGCAAGAAAAAGGAAAAGAGAAGAAATAGAAATGGAAGATCGAAGGGGGATTTATTACGATAATCAACAGTACAAAATTCATATATTTTTTGCGCTGCGCCCTCACTCACACTATTAGGTCCACATTTGTGGATTTAGGATATCCTTTCAAACATATAAAACATCCCTGAGCTCCTCCCTCTCAGAAAGGGGGTTGTAGCCCCCTGAGGAACTAGGTTTTTCCTCTGGGAGGAGAATCCCAAATGATGAAGCATGTCACCTTTGGTGAGTGAGGGATTTCGTCCTAAAAAGGGAAATGCCCAAGGTTAGTTCTATTGGGCATAGCTACCTGTTCTAGTTCACATTTTTTTTCTCAAGTACATCTGGTATTAGTGGTTTTTCACACTCTCTAACTATTTCTAAAGACCTCGGGATTTCGTACTGTTGATTGTTCTAATTTTGGGGAGCAAATCTGTGTGGTCTTAAAACTCTCCCTAGGACCCTCTGGCTTTGAACCGTATTTTGTTATAGATTTATTACGATTCCTGAAAGGTCCTAGGCTGAAACAAATGAGAATTACAACATTCTGATTGTTCATCATTAGATAGTAATCTGATATGGGTCGGTGTGATGGTTTTGGATACCATCAAATGGGGGAATGATGGAGCAAGATTTTTGTTAATAAAATTTGCTCAGGAAAATCTATCCATGTGTGTGTTTAAATAAATTACTAATGTGTGTGAAAAACCGAAATTACTAAAACGTGAAGATTTGGAAGGTATGACCAAAAATGTGCAAAGCTGCACGTGTTTTTAAGAGTTTTATAAGGGTTATGAATTATTATTCTTTTCTCTCTAACTTTCCTTGCTAAAATGTGTAGGCCTTAGGAAATGTATTGGTTAACGGATGTGCTGCCGGGCTCCTTTGTTTCTTTTCACGTCGTTTTCTGATGTCCTTGTAAAGAATAACATTTACATCTTTAGAGAGCGGAGACTAGTATGATTTTTTCCTGTCTAGGCAAGGATTTAGAATTAAACTGTTGCTATGTAGTTACAAAATAATGCAATTGTAGATTTCTTCTTCCTCTCTAGGAAGTTATATAATTTTAGACAAAGATTGCTTAGAGAAATTTGTACAGTCATTATTAGGAGATGTTTGCCTCCCCTAGTTACTGACCAATGAGAATTGCTTGTAGGGTTTTGGAAAGTTTTTAACTTAGAGTAACAACGTTGCGAAATCAGTAAAGAGATGCTGGTGGGAAAATGATGTTCGGCTTGTTCACATTCTGGTGACCTGTCCTGCATCCGTGGTATGCTGTATGCTGTGCTGTGCTGATTCCTGAACTGGCTGGCAATCCTGACTGCAGAGAATTACTTTCCTTAGAGACTTTGCACATCATTGGCTGGTGATGCTGTCCACACTATTCACCTAAGGTCGTGGATGTAGCTTTCTGTGTGTGGCGCCGCGGCTAGGGTGACTGACTCCGGAATCTGGGGATCATGGTTCGATCCCGGGGCCGGCGGCAGATTAGTCCAGCACCATGTGACTCTTGGCAATAGCTTGCTTAATCTTACCGACAGCCCCCAGCGCCTAGAGACCCTAACGGGTGATGGTTTGCGCTTTACAAATATGGATTATAATTTCACACCGTGCATTAGTTATTTCTTATTTACCAAGAGGAACTGTGCTGTGATTACCTTGATGTTCCTTTGTTTCCCTCTCTTCCTCCCTTATTTCTCACCTGAGTTTGATGATTTCCGAGATACTCTACTTGTGATAACTGTGATATTTTGTCTGTGATACTATTTTATGATTTGTGTTTGTGTACGACCATTCATATTTTCTGAAATATTACCAAAAAGAGTACTTAGAAAGAATAGTGTCTGTCATTATTTCCTGAGTCATGGCTTATTTTTAGGATACCATTTGTTATAATATTGATGAATTTGTTATGTAATCTTTGAACAGCTGTTTCTTCTTTACAGGTTCTCATGAAAGAATAGTTCTCTGATTTCTCTACTTAGTCCCTTTTAGCTCTACCAAAGATCAATTGGAAGGCCTTTGATATTGCTAATAAAAAGATAATGTCTTATGGCCCTGTCATTATAGTATTTACCCTTCCTCAACATTACTAATGATTCCATCCCCAGAGCATCCTTCATATATACATTTCTGTCTTCCCCTATCCCTAAGAGAAATAACTCCTCTATCGAACTTTTATGGGAGACAGATCCATCTCAATCATTATCTGTACACCAATGGGATCAATTGTGGCAAAACATGTTTAATACCTCCAAAGCTGCCAATATTACACAATCTTTATTTTTTGTGTACAATAGAGATGTTATTACTCCCTCCTTCCATCATAAAATTGATTCCTCTGTCTCTCCATTATGCTGGTTATGTCTTTCCTCTGATGGTACTTTGACTCATCTTCTTTATTATTGTCCTAAAGTGAATGATTTTTTGAAATTCATATGGTCAAAATATTTCTTGATTTTTCACATAATAATCCATTCTCTTTCCAAATTTTGTTTGGTACTTCATCGGCTGATTTTAATAATCTTTCTTCAAAGTCTTTATTATTTGATCTTTTTATTGCTCATGCTTTTAAAGTTATACTAACTTGTTGGATAGATAACTCTAAATAATGTATATTGGTTTGGTGGAATCTTATTTGTAATGAACATAGAATATCTATTGTCTCATATTCTTCGTTATCTCAAAAAATTAAATCTGATTTACTTTGGTTGCCTCTTACTACTTTTCTATCTTCACACTCATCACCTTCTAAAAACTCATGGTTTTCTTTCTACTCCTTCTCTTTCTCTCCCTTTCTTCTTTTTGGCTTTTCCTTTTCTCTCTCTTCCTTTTTGTAAAAAAACTCATAAAACATAGATAATTATTACTGGTTCATTTCTCGTTATTAGGCTTGTATTTCATATTTCCATGTTTTAGCTCACCAGGCCCTGCAGCCATCCCCACACTGCACATAATGAATGGCTGTGCGCCGCATGGGCTAGGCTACCTCCGGATGGGTTTGCCACAGGGCCCCTCCACAGGCCAGGCCCTGTAGCCAATCTCTTGCCACGCACAGCCAAAGGCCATGTGCAGTGCGGGGTTGGCTGTTTCTGAAAGAGTTGACCACAGGGCCATATGGTTCTCCCTATATAGACAAAGGGGGAGTGGAGTCTGGACCTCTGGGACCTCACAGACTGGAAACATTCAGAAACGTATACTCCAGGAAACTGAGAACTACCTCTAAGACAACACGGATCATTTAACTTCAACGCCACTCTATGATGTGCATGCAAATCAGTCATGCAAGACCACTTGATAGCCCATATAGTTGGGAAATAGAGAGTGGGAGAAAGATCTGATAGAGTTAGAGGACCAACTGACCCAGGAGGAATCAGTCTACATACTCACCCCCGCCACACAGTAGGCAACCTACCTAGAGGTCCTCAGGAGGAATTTAGGGTCCAGGCCTCTCAGGAGGCAAGGGCTCTTTTCTGGAGCAAGCAGTCTCACCGATTTGAAGTGGGTACCAAAACTGGGAAGCACCTGGTCTGGCTGGCCTGCAGGGAGGAGGAGCAGAGTTGTGTTCACATGGTGCGCAGGCCGATCAGGGCCCTGGCAATTATGGTGGATGGGATAGCCCAGGCATTTGCTATCCATCTGAATAGTCTGTGAAAATCACAGATGGTGCAGGATGGCTGTGCCATGGCTGACTTCGTACAAGACTTGCCAGTTCCCTGCCTAGAAGATGAGGCAAGGCTTACCTTAGAGGCAGAGATCACGGAACTGGAGATCTCAGAGGCAATAACTCAATTGCACAGCCAGAAAGCACCAGGCACTAATGGTTTCCCAGTTGAATATTACACATGCATAACATCCATAATCACAGGGCTGCATAAGGCAGCAATGGGGGCAGCCAACAAAGGGGGAATATTTTCCAGAGACTGGCGGGAAGCCACAGTAGTTCTTATTCATAAGGAAGGGAAGCTAAAGGAGAACTGTGCCCCCCATAGCTCGATCTACCAGATAAATATTGAAACCTAAATCTTGGCCAAAATACTGGCCAACCGTCTGCTGGGGCGGTGGACACACTAATTGAAGCCAGCCAATCAGGCTTAATGCCATATAGAGTATTGCTTTGTGAGTATGTAGATACTATTTATGTAATCGATTGTTATGTGTGCATGCAGTTACCTACGTCAGTGTCTGAGGTTGTAATGTACCATCACTTACCACTAAAGTGCTAAAGTATAGTGGGAGATACCCTTTTTGTGGAAAAGGAATGGGTAGATAAGTTGTAACAACAAAAACTCCTTTTCCAATTTACTATTAAAAGGAAGAAGATTGGCTTCTATCTCAGTTTCAACAGAAGAGTAAAAGACTTTCACAAGTTACCAAATTTACATAACTACTGGTTCAACCATTGAGAGTTCTACCTAAAACTGAAACAGCGGGATTTGTTATATCTCTTTTTATTGTTGTTGTTCTTCATTTGCCAATACATTAAAAACATTACCATTTCAATGTTAAAAACACATTAATCACATTCATTTATAAAAACATATATACATTTAATTTCACATGAACATATTTGATAAAAGTACAATCATAAACAGTGATCAAATTTGAAAAGAATTGTCGACGCGGCGTTTCGGTGTTCTAAAATAGTTTCACCTTCTTCAGGACAATGATTCTTAAACATTTATCTAAACAAAAAACAATAAATTACTGAACAGTATCATGACACTACGTTTTTATTATGTTTTCTTATATTGGTCTTACTTGTCATTTCCCACCTATTATTATTATTCTTTGTATGACATATCGTACTTCGACTCTCTCATAACTACATATCCCCAATAGCCCCACATTTTTCTTCATATTTGGTAACTTGCCAAGATCTCCTGAAGATTTCCTGAAGAAATTATTCATCATGGCCCAATGTCCACTCTAAAATAGACATATTATTTTGTCCATACCTGATTCCTCTCCTCAGACTTTATATTAACCAGGTTCCTTCAATTTCTGGTCTGTTTATTACATCTTCTCTTCTAAGTCCACTATTCATTGGGACTAAGGATTTAAAAGGAAAGACTTAAATGAATACTTCCCTTATTATCACATTAGGGCTGATCATTTTCTAAGCCTGTATGTCGTGTCTTACCTGGGTAGTTTCCCAGGTCAATCACTCAAGCTTCTGCCACCATTATGAGGTATGGCGTTGCTGTTTAAAATAATAGGTAATGTCAAATGCCAATGTTAGCTATAGCTTTTCTTATTTATTAAATATATAAGTCGCAATTAACTATCTTGGATGTATTCCTTGTACTCTTTTCTTATTTCTTATGTCTTGTGCCAGCAGTTTCAAATTTCCGCTGTTAACATAACAATGTATATAATTATTCAGTTTTTAATCCTAAATTTATAATGTCCTATTCTTCTATTTTGAAGTCATGCCTCTCTTACCTCTTTGTTTTTAAAGTTATATTTGGGAAGGCGCTGTGTTTAATAAGGTTTCTTTTACTTCTTATGCCTATAAGACAAAAGTATATATCAAGAAAACTTCATCTTCCTATTTCTCTTGAGTTGTCCAAGTATTTTTATGTTCTCACTGGGTCTCCTCCTCACCTTGGAATTGGACCTTCACCATGAGTCTCATTTTTTAAAACATTTTAGGCTCTTGTCTTTGATGTTTGATAAATCTGCAAGACCTATGGGGAACATAATGTAGACTAATGGTCAGTGGTCCGCTATTTTACCTGTCCACTAGAAAGCCTAGGACCTATTTATTCACTTACTTGTGTTGCAGAGGGTCCTGCTGGAGCGTCCTTCCTCCTGGCTTTTCCGTTTGCTAATGGTTTCAAAGGAAGAAAAAACCTCCCTTTTATCTCACTGTTAATTGTCAATTAGCCTTCTTAATTAGTAGTTAATGGTCTTGTACCTGGATTTTTTCCCACTAATGTGGCAGCCATCTTAAAGGTTCTTATTCATCCCTTTATCCCTTATCGTCCACTGTTATTGTTCCTTTTCTACAGTGAACATTCTTTCAAATGTTATTGATGGGGCGATTGTTATTTGTTTTCTATATTTTGGGCATATTCAAACTATTTTTCATGGTTTCGCTGTCCATTAGTTTTAATCTCCAGATCCCCTTCACTATTTTATTTTTTATGTATATGTGCCCTTATTTTCGATCAATGTTTATTTTCGCCTTATTTACCAACTTTTTCGAGCTCTACTTCATGCACGAATTCGTGAAGCATTTTTTGTATGTACGAGCCTCTCTGCGCATGCGCAGGCGCCGTTGATTTCAATGTCGCGGCCCCCTTTAATATTTCATTTTTGTTTTATGCCTATATCCTTATTTCTGCAATTAATGTTTATTTCCGCCTAATCTAACAACGTTTACGAGCCGTACTTTATGTACGAACTGGATACAGCGTTTATATGAACCTCTCTGCCCATGCGCGGGTGCCATTTTGGATTCATTTTATACACCCAACCTCTTCAGCAAAGCATATAGCGTTCTCGTCTTTTTAGAACCGCTCTGCGCATGCGCGAGTGCCATTTTGGTTTGGGCGAGTCACCCTAAAGTTATATAGGGTTGTGCATATTAATAATACGTAAATCACTCCCCGCAAATATTTACTTTACCGAACACCTGGTCTGCCGGTTATAATATTCATTTACCATTAAGCACCATTAAAAACCGGGCTCAGATTTCAGCCCCTACTTTTTACTTTCACTGCCACATTTTCCTTATGGGAACTACTCACTTCATTTTAAGACCAGATTTAATCATTTTAATGACGTCTCTGTTTACTGATTAAACTTCTTATCAATATATTCCTTATAGGAATCACTTACTAATAAAAACCAGATTTAGTAATTTTGTAATAACGTCTCTGTTTACTGTTAAAACTTCTTATCAATATATTGCTGTTGGGACCTAGTATTGATATATATATGTACCCTGTACTCTGTATCTATAGCCATATGGTGGAATTATTAAGGTCTATAATCTGTGGTCTGTATAATTCTACACTCTGTTTGATTCATTCGTTGTTTGTTAAATATTTTTATTTTGGTCTCCTTAGTCATCGTTACCTCTTCTGTTGAAACTGAGATAGAAGCCAATCTTCTTCCTTTTAATAGTAAATTGGAAAAGGATTTTTTGTTGTTACAACCAATCACTTACCACTAACATATGGTATATATTGTGATTTTAAACAATGTCGCACTGCCTTATATTTTTTTACGAATGTTGCGTGATCCTCTAACCTGTTTTTGTGTGCTCCTTTGAGAACTAGGAAAATGGTAATTTGCTGATATGAAGTGCGCGTTTTTTAGAATTTGTTAACTGGGATGTATGCGTAACATTTATGATTAATACTGTATTAATCAAATAAAGTAAATTCTGATTCTGATATGGTATATCGTGTAGTGTACTAACTAGTTTGTTTTATGCTAAAGGGGTATGTCAGTATTTTTATTCAAATTAAGACTTAGTATTTTCAGAAATTCCTATTAGAAAGAATATAAATATAGTATATAGTGCTAAGGATGCAGAATATTTGGGAGAGTTTTTTCACACTATTAAAACGATAGATACAGTATATGCACATGGCATAATTTAACATGTAGATTACACAATATATTGATTTTATAAATTCTGTTGAAGATAGACGTAGAGAGTTTAAACGTAGGGCTGCTGAACAGAAGAGTAAAGAGCCTCCATGGGCACACAAAGAAGGAAATTATCAGAAGACTGAGACTTATGCTGCAATGGCTCTGGATTGGCCTCATAGGGGAAAGCTTTACATACTAAGGCAAAAAACTGATTATAATAATCATTTTGTTTGTTCCAGTGAATGTGAGCCCACTTTCTTAATTACTTGTGGTTGGGGATTAAAGGGTGGTACATATCCTGTTTAGCCTGGGGTGTATTTCATTTGTGGTAAAAATGCCTACTATAGGTTGCCATCACATTGGTATGGATGTTGTTATATGGGAATTATCTTTCCAAAAATCTACCATGTGAATGATAAACAAGGAACCAATGATAAGCAACTAACTCGCAGTAGAAGGGGTTTGAGTGCTGCTGAAATCATTGGGGCTATATTTGGTGCATTGATACCTCCAGTTGGGGTTATTCTAAATTCACAGAATATTCGAAAATTGTCTACAGTGGTTGATCGTTTATCTACGGATACCGCTGGAGGGTTCTTGATGGTTGATACTGAAATGGTTGCTAATAGGACTATCGTTTTACAAAATCGACTTGCCTTGTATGTACTATTGGCAGAAGAAGGCGTTGTCTATAGTATGTTAAAGATTCAATAATGTTGCACTTATGTCCCTGATAAGAGTAAGGATTTGGAGGGATATATTAGTAACATTACTCATTTGCATGATGATTTGTCAAAGCTTAAGGCCGATAGTGCATGGGAGAAAATTGGTAAGAATATTTCTTCCATAGGTAACTGGTTTTCTAATTTTTCTATCAGCTTATTAGGTAGAATATTAACATCGAAAATTGCTATTGCTACAAGTGTACTAATGATAATATTGCTTTACAAGTGTCACAGGAGTAAGCCTACTGAGGAAAAACCACAAGCAAGAAAAAGGAAAAGAGAAGAAATAGAAATGGAAGATCGAAGGGGGATTTATTACGATAATCAACAGTACAAAATTCATATATTTTTTGCGCTGCGCCCTCACTCACACTATTAGGTCCACATTTGTGGATTTAGGATATCCTTTCAAACATATAAAACATCCCTGAGCTCCTCCCTCTCAGAAAGGGGGTTGTAGCCCCCTGAGGAACTAGGTTTTTCCTCTGGGAGGAGAATCCCAAATGATGAAGCATGTCACCTTTGGTGAGTGAGGGATTTCGTCCTAAAAAGGGAAATGCCCAAGGTTAGTTCTATTGGGCATAGCTACCTGTTCTAGTTCACATTTTTTTTCTCAAGTACATCTGGTATTAGTGGTTTTTCACACTCTCTAACTATTTCTAAAGACCTCGGGATTTCGTACTGTTGATTGTTCTAATTTTGGGGAGCAAATCTGTGTGGTCTTAAAACTCTCCCTAGGACCCTCTGGCTTTGAACCGTATTTTGTTATAGATTTATTACGATTCCTGAAAGGTCCTAGGCTGAAACAAATGAGAATTACAACATTCTGATTGTTCATCATTAGATAGTAATCTGATATGGGTCGGTGTGATGGTTTTGGATACCATCAAATGGGGGAATGATGGAGCAAGATTTTTGTTAATAAAATTTGCTCAGGAAAATCTATCCATGTGTGTGTTTAAATAAATTACTAATGTGTGTGAAAAACCGAAATTACTAAAACGTGAAGATTTGGAAGGTATGACCAAAAATGTGCAAAGCTGCACGTGTTTTTAAGAGTTTTATAAGGGTTATGAATTATTATTCTTTTCTCTCTAACTTTCCTTGCTAAAATGTGTAGGCCTTAGGAAATGTATTGGTTAACGGATGTGCTGCCGGGCTCCTTTGTTTCTTTTCACGTCGTTTTCTGATGTCCTTGTAAAGAATAACATTTACATCTTTAGAGAGCGGAGACTAGTATGATTTTTTCCTGTCTAGGCAAGGATTTAGAATTAAACTGTTGCTATGTAGTTACAAAATAATGCAATTGTAGATTTCTTCTTCCTCTCTAGGAAGTTATATAATTTTAGACAAAGATTGCTTAGAGAAATTTGTACAGTCATTATTAGGAGATGTTTGCCTCCCCTAGTTACTGACCAATGAGAATTGCTTGTAGGGTTTTGGAAAGTTTTTAACTTAGAGTAACAACGTTGCGAAATCAGTAAAGAGATGCTGGTGGGAAAATGATGTTCGGCTTGTTCACATTCTGGTGACCTGTCCTGCATCCGTGGTATGCTGTATGCTGTGCTGTGCTGATTCCTGAACTGGCTGGCAATCCTGACTGCAGAGAATTACTTTCCTTAGAGACTTTGCACATCATTGGCTGGTGATGCTGTCCACACTATTCACCTAAGGTCGTGGATGTAGCTTTCTGTGTGTGGCGCCGCGGCTAGGGTGACTGACTCCGGAATCTGGGGATCATGGTTCGATCCCGGGGCCGGCGGCAGATTAGTCCAGCACCATGTGACTCTTGGCAATAGCTTGCTTAATCTTACCGACAGCCCCCAGCGCCTAGAGACCCTAACGGGTGATGGTTTGCGCTTTACAAACATGGATTATAATTTCACACCGTGCATTAGTTATTTCTTATTTACCAAGAGGAACTGTGCTGTGATTACCTTGATGTTCCTTTGTTTCCCTCTCTTCCTCCCTTATTTCTCACCTGAGTTTGATGATTTCCGAGATACTCTACTTGTGATAACTGTGATATTTTGTCTGTGATACTATTTTATGATTTGTGTTTGTGTACGACCATTCATATTTTCTGAAATATTACCAAAAAGAGTACTTAGAAAGAATAGTGTCTGTCATTATTTCCTGAGTCATGGCTTATTTTTAGGATACCATTTGTTATAATATTGATGAATTTGTTATGTAATCTTTGAACAGCTGTTTCTTCTTTACAGGTTCTCATGAAAGAATAGTTCTCTGATTTCTCTACTTAGTCCCTTTTAGCTCTACCAAAGATCAATTGGAAGGCCTTTGATATTGCTAATAAAAAGATAATGTCTTATGGCCCTGTCATTATAGTATTTACCCTTCCTCAACATTACTAATGATTCCATCCCCAGAGCATCCTTCATATATACATTTCTGTCTTCCCCTATCCCTAAGAGAAATAACTCCTCTATCGAACTTTTATGGGAGACAGATCCATCTCAATCATTATCTGTACACCAATGGGATCAATTGTGGCAAAACATGTTTAATACCTCCAAAGCTGCCAATATTACACAATCTTTATTTTTTGTGTACAATAGAGATGTTATTACTCCCTCCTTCCATCATAAAATTGATTCCTCTGTCTCTCCATTATGCTGGTTATGTCTTTCCTCTGATGGTACTTTGACTCATCTTCTTTATTATTGTCCTAAAGTGAATGATTTTTTGAAATTCATATGGTCAAAATATTTCTTGATTTTTCACATAATAATCCATTCTCTTTCCAAATTTTGTTTGGTACTTCATCGGCTGATTTTAATAATCTTTCTTCAAAGTCTTTATTATTTGATCTTTTTATTGCTCATGCTTTTAAAGTTATACTAACTTGTTGGAGAGATACCTCTAAATAATGTATATTGGTTTGGTGGAATATTATTTGTAATGAACATAGAATATCTATTGTCTCATATTCTTCGTTATCTCAAAAAATTAAATCTGATTTACTTTGGTTGCCTCTTACTACTTTTCTATCTTCACACTCATCACCTTCTAAAAACTCATGGTTTTCTTTCTACTCCTTCTCTTTCTCTCCCTTTCTTCTTTTTGGCTTTTCCTTTTCTCTCTCTTCCTTTTTGTAAAAAAACTCATAAAACATAGATAATTATTACTGGTTCATTTCTCGTTATTAGGCTTGTATTTCATATTTCCATGTTTTAGCTCACCAGGCCCTGCAGCCATCCCCACACTGCACATAATGAATGGCTGTGCGCCGCATGGGCTAGGCTACCTCCGGATGGGTTTGCCACAGGGCCCCTCCACAGGCCAGGCCCTGTAGCCAATCTCTTGCCACGCACAGCCAAAGGCCATGTGCAGTGCGGGGTTGGCTGTTTCTGAAAGAGTTGACCACAGGGCCATATGGTTCTCCCTATATAGACAAAGGGGGAGTGGAGTCTGGACCTCTGGGACCTGACAGACTGGAAACATTCAGAAACGTATACTCCAGGAAACTGAGAACTACCTCTAAGACAACACGGATCATTTAACTTCAACGCCACTCTATGATGTGCATGCAAATCAGTCATGCAAGACCACTTGATAGCCCATATAGTTGGGAAATAGAGAGTGGGAGAAAGATCTGATAGAGTTAGAGGACCAACTGACCCAGGAGGAATCAGTCTACATACTCACCCCCGCCACACAGTAGGCAACCTACCTAGAGGTCCTCAGGAGGAATTTAGGGTCCAGGCCTCTCAGGAGGCAAGGGCTCTTTTCTGGAGCAAGCAGTCTCACCGATTTGAAGTGGGTACCAAAACTGGGAAGCACCTGGTCTGGCTGGCCTGCAGGGAGGAGGAGCAGAGTTGTGTTCACATGGTGCGCAGGCCGATCAGGGCCCTGGCAATTATGGTGGATGGGATAGCCCAGGCATTTGCTATCCATCTGAATAGTCTGTGAAAATCACAGATGGTGCAGGATGGCTGTGCCATGGCTGACTTCGTACAAGACTTGCCAGTTCCCTGCCTAGAAGATGAGGCAAGGCTTACCTTAGAGGCAGAGATCACGGAACTGGAGATCTCAGAGGCAATAACTCAATTGCACAGCCAGAAAGCACCAGGCACTAATGGTTTCCCAGTTGAATATTACACATGCATAACATCCATAATCACAGGGCTGCATAAGGCAGCAATGGGGGCAGCCAACAAAGGGGGAATATTTTCCAGAGACTGGCGGGAAGCCACAGTAGTTCTTATTCATAAGGAAGGGAAGCTAAAGGAGAACTGTGCCCCCCATAGCTCGATCTACCAGATAGATATTGAAACCTAAATCTTGGCCAAAATACTGGCCAACCGTCTGCTGGGGCGGTGGACACACTAATTGAAGCCAGCCAATCAGGCTTAATGCCATATAGAGTAAGTGTTTAGAACAAGAGAAATAGGATTTGGTCCTGAATTTGCCTTTCATTGTCACGTTTTAGAGTTTTGGCAAAGTGTCGAAGCGGTTGCCATTTTCTGAGGCTGTAAAGAAAAATAAGCAGTAGAGACTAATCGTGGATAGAAGGGGTAAATAGAGTATGGATGATGTATGTGAGGCATGGTGTGAGTTAGTACGTGGATGTTAGTTAATAAAAACTTTTAATTATTTTTTCTGCTCTAAGAGTGTTCTGAGTCCTGAAGAGAACCCCGTGAGAGATGAAATAGGGTTCAAAACGTGGCGATTGTTGTTTTCCTAGACAAGGGTGTCTTTGGAAGTATCTATCATGGAGGCTCATAATATGAATTTATATATAGTGTAATTAAGAAGCAACATATTGAGCCCTATTGGTACACTCTTTGGATTTTGCCCTTGTTAAGGGATTACAAAAACAGGGTGCTGTAACGCCAGCTTAAAAGGCAGTGTTTTGCTTTAGATTAAAAGAGAGAATAGCTCTAGAAATTACAGAACCAGAGATAATATTTTTCTTGTACTATGTGTTTCAATTTATTGTAAAGTCAAAACCTTTTTGTTTGGTTTTCTGTTTAATGAATGTCATTTAATGTTGTAATCTGAGTTGTGTCTCTATGTGATGTTCTGTTCTGTTAAATTGATGTTAAACTAGATGATTAATATATTCTGACAATTTGGACCAACTAATATGAAATAACAATAAGAATTACTTTTAATGAAAATAAAAAATGTATTGTCATATTGAGTGTACTGTGTAATCATGTTGAGAGTTGTTTATTTGGCATCAGTATTGGCATGCATGTTGTTTTGTGATTGTTAAGCAGGCCTCGCCTTATTATTATTATTATTATTAATATTATTATACTCATTTGTATGGCGCAAAGAATCATCCTCAGGGGGATCTCTCGGCGCCTGAGGAGAGGACACCCTATTAGCAGTATAATCTTAAAACAGGCAGGTCTTAAGCATTTTTTTGAATCGAGAAAGGTTTGTAACAGGCACGGATCTTCTCGGGGCGACTGTTCCAGTGGCTGGGGGCTAGATGAGAAAAGGCCTGACTGCCCATTTTGGCCTTCCTTTTTCTCCGCGTGCATAGCAGATTGTGATTGCTAGATCTCAGTTGACGCACGGGTTGATAACGTTCAAGTTTCTTCTTAAAATAGGCAGGGCCAGTCCCCTGGAGAGACTTAAAGACCGCACATAACAGCTTGAAGATAGCTCATTTCCTGATAGGAAGCCGGGGTAGTTGGTGGAGGAGAGGTAATGTGGGGGTGCACGCCGGTTTATTGAGGGCAAGGCAGGCTGCTGTATTTTGAACTATATGCAGTTTTGATAACAGTTCCTCCCTTATTACAGCCAGCAAAGAATTGCCATAATCCAGTCGACTAACCAGGAGCAACTGAATAAGAGTTTTTCTAGCCTTGAGAGGGATCCAAGTGAAGATCTTTCTAAGCCTCTGCATTGTTCCGAAGCAGGTGCCTGACAACGTCTTCACCTGTTCCACCATAGACAATTTATTATCAATTCTGATGCGTAGATTCTTAGCCCATCTTTTTGGGGAGGGCGCCTCTCCTAGTTTTGGTGGCCACCAATCTGGGGTCCACAATTCCTCTGCTTTACCAAACAGCGGTATCTCTGTTTTGATGGAATTAAGCTGAAGGAAGTTCTTCCTCATCATCTCGCTATGTTAGAAATTCTGTTTTTAAACTTTAATTTGGTTGCTGCAGGGTTCTTCTATATAGGGAGTATCACCTGCGGGTCATCTGGCTACGATATGGTCTCACACTCACAACTTCTAATAATTGAGGCCAAGGGGGGCACATATACATTAAACAAGGTGGAACTTAGGATGGATCCCTGTGGGACTCCCTTTTTCCACCAAAGTGGTTTGTGACACAAAGGAATCCAGCTGGACACATTGTGTTCTGTCAGACATATAGCTTTGAATCCATTTAAAGGCCATGCCTCTGACACCAATCTCTCCAAGCCTATCCAAAAGGATGCGAAGGGAGATGGTGTCAAAGGCTGCCGACAGATCGAAGAGAACTAACATCGCTGGGGTCCCATTGTCCAATGACATCCTTATAGTGTCAGTGACCTCCAACAATGCAGCCTCAGTGCTATATAAAGCAGGGACACCCGACTGAGATGGGTCCAGTAAATTATTCTGTTCCAAATAGCAAGAGAGATGCCGGTTGATCAATGTCTCCATGATCTTTGAAGAGCAAGGAAGGAGAGAGATCGGTCTATAGTTCTGTAGATCAATAGGATCAGCTAACGCCTTTTAGAGCAGAGGTTTAATACGTGCATTTTTCGGATGTATGACGTTACAACGCAGGCTATTACAACGCCTGCCTTTACAACGCGGTTTTTACATCGCATACCATTACAATGCATAGTGCTTTTAGGTGCTGGATAGTGAATAGTTTAATTTACTATTCCAACTCCAGTCCCCGTGGACACTAGGGAAGGTTATTGGATAGTAAATTAACCTATTCCCTATCCTATAGCGCCCCCCAGAGCAATGCTTTGCAATAGTTTGCGTTGTAATGGTTGCGTTGTAATGGTAGTGCGTTGTAAAAGTTTCGTTGTAAGTGATGTTTACCGCATTTTTCCACTTACGAGGAAATGTAGTTGTGGCTAACGAGAAGTTGCAGACTTCAGCAAGCACATCAGCTAAAACTGGGTTTAGTTCTGACATGACAGCAGGCGGCACCGGGTCTAGTGGGGATCCAGATTTCACATGAGTTAGTAAGGAGCCCACTTGCTCGCAGGTGATGTCAGGAAAGAATTCTAGGCTCTGCCGCCAGGGATTTTCCTGGGGGAGGCTCTCTCGTGGTCTACCTCCTCAGGCCCAAAGGAGCGATAAATTGAGTCAATCAAAGGCAAGGCTACGTTTGACAACGGCTTTAGTTCAAGTCGTATAGACTACATCCTTATTAAGGTTAAGCATTGGTCAAAACTTGGGGACTTGATGATTTTGGATCGTCCTGTGAGCGACCACAATCCACTAATATTAACCCTAAAAATAGATGAGGGCATTGAGTGTAATTTACCAACTGAGATATCAACTGCGGAGGCTGTTTTAACTAACGACCAACGCAGGGTGCGGTGGGCTAGGGTAATCGACGACCCCTCCATCCTAGGCAAAATTTCGTCCCCCGTTTCTCGCACCTTTTGTGCAATGCAAGCGCTCACATCCCAAGCAGAGGAGGATGAGAATATTATTTCACTCCATGAGAATCTGTTCAGGCAATTGAAGTCCTACTTCACTAAAAGTGGCAAATCCACTAAGGGGCCTATCCGACCATCAGGGAAGTCTTGGTACAATAAACCATGCCGTGTTGCATATGGCACATTGGTGAAAGTGATAAAATCTCGAAATACTCTGGAGATAAGGAAAGCGAGGCTTGCCTACCGTAAAATCCTAAGCAAGTCCAAAAAAGCATGGGATGATCAGCATTGGCATGAGCTTCTTGAGGCCAGTAGATTGAAAAACCAGACAAAGTTCTGGGACATAGTTAAATGGGGGAATTCCGCCCATGCACAAGTACCAGCTAATCATGTGACGTCAGCAGACTGGGTTGAGTACTTTGAATCCCAATTCAAGGGCGCGGAGTTAGCATCTGATAACGCCTAACGCGTTACTTCTCCAAATCTACGGTCCCCTAGCCAACCCCTAGTGTTTTTTATAAAAGATGCAGAGTATGCATTAAGTAAGGTCCAGGGAGGAAAAGCCCCTGGAATGGATTGCATTCCGGCTGATCTTTTTAAGTATGATCTAATGAATTGGGCTCCATACATTACACTTCTTGCAAATGCTATCTCAAGGGGGGCAAGTATTCCCGATTCTTGGCATGGGGCTGAGATTCTTCCCATATTTAAAAAGGGGGCCGTACCGTTCCGGGGAACTATCGACCGATAAGTCTGATAGATGCAATCCAAAAAATTGTCGCTAGGATGGTCCTCACAAAGATACAGAGTTGGATGGTCTTGGAGGAAGTTTTGTCCGCCCTCCAAGCCGGGTTTCGATCTTGTGTTAGTACAATTGAACAGGTCCTCAGGTTTATCTTAATCTATTGGAAAGGTTGTAAGCTTGGGTGGTGGTACCATTTATGCCGCTTTTGTAGATCTTAGGTAGGCTTTCTATCTAGTCCCCAGAGGCAAGTTATGGGATGCCCTAAGAACTATGGGGATGCCACTTGACCTTTTAAAAATGGTAATTGCACTTTATGAATCTAACTTTGCACAGGTCAGATGGGGCAAACAGGGGCAGATATCTGAGTGATTCCAAGTGACTTGTGGTGTTCGCCAAGGTTGCGTTCTAGCACCGACCCTGTTTTTGTTGTTCATTAACTGGGTGGTGCAGTATTTTGCAGGGTTTCCAACTGATGCACCAGCCTTAGGTGGTACCAAATTTCCGTTACTTATGTTTGCGGATGATACGCTCATAATGTCGAAAACACGGAAGGGCCTTCAGACAGCTCTGATTAAATTTGAAGAATTTTGTCATTTAAATGACCTTGAGATTAATGTATCCAAGACCAAATTTATGGTTTTAGCAAAAAATAGACCTAAGGCTGCCACCGTTTCCATGAATGGTTCCAACCTGAAACAGGTGAATGTCATGACATATCTTGGGGTTGTTTTAGAATGTAGGCTTAACTGGAAACCCCCAGATTGACACTCTCTCTTTAAAATTTGCGCAGCTTTCGGGGTGTTTAATTAAGGAACAGAGATCTTCTTTAACCAAAAGGATATGTCCTGCTTTGAAAATGTACAATGCCAAGATAAGTTCAGCGATCCTGTACGGCGCGGACCTCTGGGCCTTTGCCTGACCTTTCCCCGCTAGTCAGACTCCAAAACAATTTTTTTTTAAATTTAGTGGGCCTTCCCTCCTCCAGTGCCCTATTGCCTTTGTTGTTAGATCCGGGATGCAATGCAATTGATGATGAGGCACGTTATAAACCAGTGGTCTTATGGAGGAGAATATGGACCACGCCTGAACTGGCACTCTTTGGTAATGAAATTTTGGAAGTGAGATCCCTGTTAGGTGCGGGTAATATATCCTGGTTTAAAAAAGTTAGATCACTCCTGGAAAATATGGGTTTGAGCTACCTTTGGACTGACCCGGTACATAATCCTTTTCCTTTAAAAAAGGATTTTAAGGCTCTTTACTGGCTGACAGTTCGTTAAAAATATTTTAATACTGTAAATGCCTCTTCGTTGTCGGGCAGGTTTATGGAGCATAAACTTGACCCATTGTTTGAGGATTACTGGGATATAATCACCAAGAGCATCGACAGGAAGCTTTACCACCAGCTCAGGGTGGGTTCCCTCCCCATTAGATCCTTCACTAACAAATGGAAAGGCCAGATAAACGAGTATTGTCCATGTTGTAAGGACATGAAGGAGTCCCTTGGACATATTTTCTTTGTCTGTCCTGCCTATAGAGCACCCCGCATCAAATGGCTAAAGCCCATTTGTAGAAATATGGGAACGCGGGTAGGTTTGGTGGCCTTGAGGATTATGAGGGTAGATACTAGAGAACCTGTGGTAATCGCTGTAGCAACATTTCTTGGCTGGGTTTGGATAATTAGAGCCAATCATTTGGAAAAAGGTCTAATAGTTACTACATGATCTGCTATTACTTTGGTCTTGGAGAATGTTTTTATGTGTTTTTAACACCCATTTGCTGTTTTAACTAGATAGTTGCATTTCATCTTCTGTATATATAAATTTAGCTGTAGTACACCATGATATGAAATGTTTTGTATGCACTTTGACCACGATCCAGTATTGTTGTATTCGTATGATTAATTGTTTCTATACTAGGGTGTATCAAGCTTATGGAAGATTGTATGTTCATTTTATTTTTATTGCTTGTCTTTTTATGATGAATTAATCGAAATAAAGACGATGAAACTGAGTCAATCTTGTGAATGAAGTGACTCACTAGGTCCCCGCATAACTCCAGGGCAGGTGGCGGGAGGGGATTATTGGCCCTCGGGTTCGTGAACTCCTTCATAATAATAAAGCGCACCCTAGAGAAGTTTTTAGATTCCATGATACAGGAACCTAAATGTGCTCTTCTTGCTGAGTTTCAACTATTTAAATAGGCTCTATGTGCCATTCGGTAGAGTGATTCATCTAACTCAGATTTGGATTTCCTCCATTTTCTTTCTTTAACCCTGCATAGGGCCTTTTCTCTCTTGAGAGTGTCTGAGTACCAAGGGGCTTACTGATTAAGGGCCTAACCCTTTCTAGTTGACAAAAATGTAGAGTGACTCGTCATAACCTGAGGAGACTTTTCGGCTGCCTGGCGCACCTAAACCATGTGAGGGAGCCAGCCGTGATCCTAACCCTCGACACCACCAAGGCCTTTGACTCCATGGAGTGGCAATACCTTTGGGAGTTCTTATGCAAGATGGGCTTCATGGCATGGATAAGGCTTCAGTACAGGGAGCCAATGGCATGGATCCAGATCAATGGTGGAAATATGCACGTATTCCACTTGGGCAGGGGCACTCGGCAGGGCTGCCCAATGTCCCCCTTGCTCATTGTAGTCGCTCTCAAGCCCTTGGCTTGATGGATCCGAATGGATCCTTACTGCATCAGCTGATGTAGGACCTGGACTGGGGGATGAGATCTCACTCTATGTGAACAACATACTCCTCTACCTGGTGGACTCTGAGTGCTCAATAGGATGGGTCCTGCAGATCACGGAGGAGTGTGGGCCTACACAGGAATCTGTATAAACTGGGACATGTAAACGATTTATCCCCTGACACTGTGGGAACTGGACGGTGAATGGGGCTCTCCTCTGGGGTGGGAACCCACCAGGTTTAGGTATGTGGGAATTTATGTGGCAACGGATCACAATAGTTTTTTTCCCCACAATCTGGGCAGGGTCTTCGAAAACTATAAAAATTATGTCAAGCACCGGTGATGGTTCCCCCTAATGTCAATGGGCAGAGCCGCCTATACAAGATGATCCACCTACCTAAATTCCTATACATTCGGCAGAACATACCATTTGAAGTGCCTTCTCGATTCTTTAGGGAAGTAGACATAGTAATGAGAGAATTCCTGTGGGCAGTGGGAGCCCCTAGGATAGCATTCTCAGCCCTGAGCAGGAAACCCCTTGATGGGGAAGGCAGGGGAGCAATGGTCCCATAGGGGTATCTGCAATACTTGTATGGGGGAGCCCGGTAGGGTGCGCTGCTTTACCCTATGGAACTTTGACTACGGGGTGGGGAGGAAGTTGACAATGGAGACACCACTCTGGTAACTTGCAGTATTGAAAGAACTGCAGTGTGTCAAAGGGTACGAGAGGGGGGACCAGCTGTGTATCTACAAACTGATGGAGAGGTGATACTATTTCAGGACCTCTAGATGCAAAATGAGTTGGCAAGTAACTAGAGTTCTTGTTTTATTCAGATGTGACATATACTGGTGGCCCAGCTTCATTAGAGTTGAAAGTTCTGCGGGCACCCCTGCACAAACATGAGGTGTCACAGATCTATACCACACTGCTTAATAACTGTCTACCCTAAGTGACTGTGCTCATATACAGCTGGGAGCGAGACCTGGGGCGTTTTAAGAATGCACATGGGCCGCAGCATGTAGTTACCGTAGGGAAGTGCCTATCTGATCGAGATTTGGATTGGTACAACTAGAGATATTCTACAGAGGATACTGCCCTAGAACATGGTTGATGGCAATGAGCACCGTAGAGAATGATAGATGTCTTAGAGAGTGCAGACAAAGGGGCACACTATTGCTCACCATGTGGGCCCACGTATACAAGGATACTAGGATTCAAACAGCAAAACATAATAAAGAGGGTTGGGCCTTAGTTTGAACCTTACTCCAACTCTGGTAATGCTAGGAATATGGGGCAAGGAATCGTTAGACAAGTATGTGCAACTGTTTTGTAATGTGGCGTTGGTAGATGCCAAGTGGGGCATAATACGTAACTGAGGTATGGCGGCACCTCCAACGGTCAGGGCCTGGAGATCAAACTTAGAATGATGCATGCAGCAGGAAAAAACAGTTTATTGATCGTGAAGTGCCCCCAGAAATACAAGAAGGTATTGGGTCCATGGAAGCAACTCATAGACTAAGCAGACAGATAAGGGACGGACAGTTTGAACCAGGGTCGACACAGGGAGAAGGGGGTGCATGATGGGTTAGTAATCCTTTGTTACAGGAGGGGTTACAAGGTGTATTTGATAGTTGGAGCCGTTCTTATACTGTGGACGGGGAGGGCTGGGGGGTTTTGTGGAGACTACAGTCTTTTTTTATGTTTACCTATTGGTTTTGAAATTAATACAACTAAATAAAACAGGGCAAAACAAGCAGATTCCAGAAATGGTGGCAGTATTTCCTCAGTGTCTAAAGGTGATAAGGAGATCCGGATCCCCAAAGACACGGTACCCTGTAATGTGGTGGGGGATGACATTGATAAATGTTTTTCAGCTTACGAGTTGCACCTGTGAGTATAGAAAATTGCAGAGGAGCAAAGGGGGATGGTTTGTGGAAGTATATGTCTCCAGTGGGGAGAGACATGTTTCTGACCATAAAAGTAGAGGGCCAAACCAGGTACTCCCCAGGAAAGACATCCTTTTTTGCCAAATTTGGGCTGCCCCCTGAAATGTATCGCCAGAGGTTCAGGGACAGCCACAAACTCCACAGTCAGTCTTGGGTGGATTCCCTGGACTATTTTAGCAAGGCACTGAGTGGCTGGGAGAGGAGAATCAAAGTTGACAATTTACTGAGTTGTTTAGTCTGATACTTAGAGACCACATGCTCAGTAAATGTTTTGCAGTGTTGCACCAGGACCTAGTTGACTGACCCCAGGGAGCTTGCTGAGGAGTCAGACCTCTGGGTCAGTACCAGAATTTCCAAAAAAGTGCCTTGGAGGAACCGCAAAAAGGGTGATTCAGGTCCTCCCGGCAGAATGAGGGGGTAGTTATAACTGACCCAGACAAGTCCCAGAGTAAGGTGGGAGAATGGGTTTACAAACACCCTATGGGAAGCAGGGGGTGGTCTATTGGGCAGTGGTCCATGGAACCCCATTTCCAACCCCACTGCTTTGAGTGCTCCTAGTTGGGACATAAGCAAGGGGAATCTGTCTGCCCAAAGAAACCACCCGCTGATGAGACCTCTATAGGGATGGCCAATATGGGCTTAGGGGTAAGTTGCCCCTGGGGAAAGTCAAAGTCCATGCCATGCCATGATCTCCCTTAGCTGGGCGAGGTTGTGGTCCCTAGGGTGGGAGTCGTCACTTCCACCATGTGAAAGTGAATGGGATGCCTGTCACTACTCCTGAGGGACATCGGGGCTAGCCAGACCATTATAGTAGAAAGGCTAGTTTTCCCAAAGCAGTGCACCTGCCAGGTGTGTAGGGTACTCAGGCCCAAGGGCACGACATATGACCCTAGTATCCCTGAAGTGGGGTGGGGAAGTGACCCAGAGGAGGGTCATGGTTAGTACTCAGATGCCCACACACTGCATTCTGGGGAATGAGTTACCCCTGGTGTCTAGAGAACTGAGTGGGGTGGCTACCTAGGGAACCCTGGCAGTTCCTGTTGTAGGGGCAGTGTGAGGGAGAACTCACCCCCAACCCCTGTGCAGCCTCGGGGTTCAGACCCTGGGCTGTGTCACCAGTCTTTGGCTACCACGTCTGAACTGGAGAGAGGTAAAGTGGAAGTTGGATACCTAACACCCTTGGCTGTTGCCCCCCACTCAGAGGTCAGAGAACCCTCAGAAGCCTTTAGGGAATGTCCTTGTCAGCCCGAAGGCTGGCAGAGAGGCCTACCCAATATCCTAGCTTAGAGCCTCCACATTGCAGTGGATGGCCTGGGGCATGACATTAACAGCTGTCTGTGGCTTCTGTTGGTTGCTGTTCATATGGACAGTTTTCTTTGAGTTAGGACAGAAGTCTGATCCAAAGGGTGCACTTTCTTGGCCTTCATAGTACTATCTGCCTACTGGGATGCATCAGTGGATGTGAGCAAGTTAAGGAGAAGTGCTTCACAGATGGGGTCCACAGGTGAGGAGAGGGGTTCCCCAGGGGGGCAGTTCAGTGGTTCAGGAAAGTGTAGGCAGAGGGGTCCAACTGAATACAGAAGGGCTCTCCAGTAGATAGCCATTGCTCACCTTCTATAGAGGGGAAGTCCATCAAGGTATTGATTAGTCAATCATGGTTTTAGGCTGGAGGGGGTGGTGTTGGATTTGGCCCTCTCTGCAGGTTTACCCCCAAACTTTTTGCCTTTACCTTCCACTTTATGATTAATTAATTTGTTTTGGCCTTAGGACTCCGTGCACTTTACTGCTGCTAACCAGTGCTATAATGCTTGTGCTCTCTCCTTAAAACATACCAGAATTGTCTTACACCTAACTGGCATACTTCCTTTGCTCATAAGTACCTAGTAAAGTGGTACTGCAGGTACACAGGGCCTGTAAATTAAATGATACCTGTGGGTGTGTAGCACTGACTGTGGCATTCACTTAAGTGGCTTGTAAACAAGTCGCTGCCCTACCATTGCAGTGTGTGTGTGTGTACTTTTAACTGCAATGTCGACCTTGTAAAATAAACCTTTAAAGAGGCCCAAACATTCCCTTTTCTTACACATAAGTTAACCCTAAGGTAGGCCCTGGACAGCTCGGTGGGTAGGGTGCAGGGTATTTAAAAGACATGATATGTACATTTATGTTTTACGTGTCCTGGTAGTGAAAAACACTTACATTCATTTTTCATTACTGCAAGGCCTACCTCTCTCATAGGATAACATTGAGTTACCTTATTACATTTAATAAGCTGTAATTTCCAAATAGGAACAGGTAATCCCTTCATGTTTGGTGCCTCTCAAATTGTATGAAAAGTCCTAACATCAGGTTTTAAATCACAATTATATTAATGTCAATTTTAGAAAGTTGGCATTTTCCTGCCTTAGCCATTTAGTGCCTGTAGGATCCAGCGGAACCGGCGCATCTCCTCTGCTGCATGACTCAATCTCGAGCAGAACCAATGCATCGCTGCTGCTGCATGGATCAGAACTGTCACAAAGACCTGCATCGCATCGCAGCCCAGCGCCATATTGGCAGTGCACTAGCACAAGACATCTTTGCTGCAGAGGCTCACATCTCTCGTCAACGGCAGTCTCGTCAAAGACGATGGACTCGGATTCGCATCCTACCATCTTCACAGCACCTCAGAACCAATGCATCGCCCGAGTGCGCAACACATCCTTGACTCTGGACTTCGCAATGGAAGCCATTGTCACCGGAATCTTTAAAGAGGGTGCAACAAGACCTCACACCGTAGCTTTATGACATATATATACCAACACATTGTTTCGGCTGCACAACTCATCTTTTGCATGGATCCTTGCAACGCTCTGCAACCCAGGATTTAAGGTACTCTGTTCAGCGGGCCTAAGTTGGTACTTGTAGCAGGCCCGCGCTCCGTTGCGGTCGGCCTGAATTGTGGCGTTGTCCCAGTCCGGTACGACCAGATATCCACAGATGGAGCTTTATACCTTTTGACGCTATTTTTACTAAAATCTCTAAATTGAATATATCTGGCTCTATTAATTGGATTTTTGTCATTTTATTTATTAAACATTTCTCTGTTTTTCTAACTCTATTGTGGGCTCCTTTTGTGGTATGTTTTCACTGTGCTATTCTGAAATATTGCACAAATACTTTATACGCTGCTTCTGAGTTAAGCCTGACTGCTCTGTGCCAAGCTACCTGAGAGTTGAGTACAGGTCAATTTAGGGTTTGATTGTGACATTTGTGTAAGTTTACTCTTTTGCTGTGTTCACAAAACTGCAATTTAATAGTAAATTTATGACTACAGAGACACTGCAGTCGAGGTGGAGATCTCAGCACAAAAATGAAAGGACAAACCTATCTTTTCATGTGCGGATTTTTAACTGCAGTTTTGTAAATACCGGCAAAGAGTAAACTTACACAAGTGTGTAACTTTACTTTTGTGAATCAGGCCCACAGCCACAAAACCGGCCCACAGACAGCTACAAAACCGGGCCACGCACTGTTCTATCTGACTGGCACATCTGGCACTGTCAGATTGCCCCATATGCCTGCTCGACCTAATCCCTGGGAGGTCGACAGGGTACCCTGTCTCTGCAAGAAATAGACAAAAAAACAGAAGATTAAGGACTCAAAACATTTTTGCAAAGCAGCCATTGGCTGAGAGACACCTTAAAGAAAAATTACATTTTTAAGTAGATAGTAAGGATAGAAAGCACTCCTCTTTAGGTAAGGAATGGGACAGGGAAGAGGGTGGAAAGTAATGTCAAATAAAAAGAACAGTCCAGGAGTGGAAATATTTGTTTCTCAAAATAAGAAATGGCAGAAATCACGTTGCCTTATTGTTTTTCAATTACTACAAAAATATTGGCCATTTTAGGGTCATCTAGATCAAAATACTATTCACTAAATCAAACAAAGTTCAAGAAATAAGACCTAGGTTTCAGAACACTGATCACAAATTAAGAATGATATGAATCTAAAATCAAAAGTCGTCCACTGTTCCAAAGGGAAAGGGAATATGGATGCAGATGTTGATAGCCAAGGAAAAGCTATGAGACCCTTTTCAAACAATATTTTATTATGAGCCAAGTCCAGCTTTACAAAAGTCACAGTAGGGTCATATTTACAAAACGACCGCTAACAAATAGCCTCATCGTTTTTCAACGAACAAATTGAATATTACTGCTACCTTATGCTGTCACGTGATTATTCAGTAATGATTAACTTTTTATTAATTACAGTGCCTTCACATTTCCTTTTCATTTATTGTTAGAACTCATGTTTAGAAGACAAACATTCCCCGGCATTCACCTAAACCTGTTTACCCACAAAAACTGGAACCTTTGCTCAAATTACAACTCCAGTGGATGTTGTTCAGGGCATTAAAGGAAATCTGTTCACTAAGAAGCAGTGCAGTAAATATTTACTTAAACTAGGTTCCGCAAAATGTGCCTTACAGATGGCATGCTTCTAAAGATAGGGATACAAAAGCCATATAGTACTGTTAGTTTTAGAGACACTGTGGCCATGGATTAGAAAAGTATGGGCATCACATGGGGCTATTAATGCTGGAGGAGAGAAGAAACTTCAGCAATGATTTCTTGGGGATGTTTAATGAGTTAACAGTGCACTAATAGTATGAAATACTATTTTAGTGAAAATTAAACCCCAATACAAGTGAAGGCACAATGACATAGAAAATTGGTTGAGAACGTCCGCCACAGGATGACCTTTGAGAGATCAGTGCTGGCCAAGTTATAGGTTCATTTACTTTGCATGAGATAATGATGTATGACTTATTGAAATAGTAAAGTCAGTGCTTTTACGAAACTTGTATTGCACCAATAGAAAGTTGGGAATCTTGTGTGCAGTAACTAAAATAAACACTAGATGAAGACGAGAACTTGCTGTTTGTTTAAGAGCATTTTATTGGTTTGGTGTGCCCCCTTAAACTAGGGGTCCTCACAGTTATGCAACATACACAGTGAGGATGACATAAACAAGTAAGGGCCAGATTCTAAGGACCTCCTAGTTTTGTCTGCTCTGGAAGACAGGGGTCATTCCAAACCAGTGGTGCCTCACTATTATTCTTGAGGTAGGTCTATTTGCAACCCCATTAGGAATTGCTAGCTAAAGTTTGTATGTTTTTTACATGAGAAATTGCAATTTCCTAATTGTGATTCGGTAAATATCGCAATTAGAAAATCACAAGTCCTAACTTTTGTACATATGGCCCTAAGTTACGTTTTTCCAAAACTGCTTAACTGCTAAAGCATGTTCATAATGCTTTGCTCTTCTCCTAATTTCCAAAATGTCAGAATTGTGCTTGACCTATAATTCTTTCTCCTTCCGTCCTAATTACTTCCAAAGCCAATCCATTCTGGTCATGTAGGATAGAGGAAAAACATATATTCGTCCAAGCCTGCCAAAGCCTCTCTCCTCAGATGATAAGGACATCAGAGAACACTTTAGCGGGTTAATGTCAGAAGTAGTAAAGCAGTAGTTCAGATCAATGGCACATTATAGTTAGACTATAGAATTAAAAAACCTTAGAAATTCACTGAAAACAAAGGTTACAAGGATGTTATAGTTAGGCTAACATTTGAATCATACAAAACAAGATAAATTCAGCAGTTACACTTAGCTGATCAAACTATGACCAACTCCACCGCAATGCACTGCTTTTGAACTCACATATTACATCACTCATGACATGGTCAGTGTCATCACTCATTACATCACTGATGACCTCTCAAATTACATCACTGATGACATCTCAAATGGCATCACTGATGACATCATCCACAAACCACTCACACACCCACTTACTCCCCAATACAACATCTCATACTCCCACACTCACATTTCCCAAATACTAATAGATTTACACCAAATCACAAAAAGCACGATCTTTGTACCAAAATCTAGCTTCCTGCCAAATCTGTCCAGCAGTTTGGGCTGTAGGGTTCTTCAAAGGTCCTATAGGAATTAACATGGGAAACACATCATTTTTGATCCCCCCCCCCCTTTTTATCAGCTACCATTACAAGAAACCCCCCAAAACGTTCCAGACTCCATATGAAGTACAGAGCAAAATATATTTGGGGAAAATTTCATGAAGAGTCCTAACTATAACTACCTAACTATCTACTGGTGACCGGCAGTATGTAATATATATATGTACTGGCGGTTTTAGTTAGGACCTAGTTGCCATAGGAAATCCACAACATTCTATTTGGAATAACTTTGGGGGTAATTCGTCAAGTGGGGGCCGAGAAAAAAGGGGGGTTCGAAAACGTGTTTTCCCCATGCAATTTTCCATAGGGACCTTTAGCCAGGACTACACCCCGAACGGCTGAACGGCTGAACAGAATTACACCAAATTTGGCAGAGAGGTAGAGTTTGGTTCGCAGATTGTGCTTTTTGTTAAATGGTATAAATCCGTTCAGTAGTTCCTGAGAAAATCAAAAGTGAAATCATAGCGATAACTATAGACGAAGTACAGAACACGTACCAAAATCCGTACAATTAAGAGCACGAGCTGCATGCTGATTGGATGTCAACTGTCTGTCAACACTCCAAACCAGGAAGTGTTGGCAGCCAACTTGTGCCTCGGTAGCACCGAGTCACAAGAAAACAGTAAAAGAAAGTTGAAAAATAAGAAAAGGGAGCAGGGTAGAAACATGTTGATCCTCTAGGCCTGCTCAGGGGGTCCTATATGGATGTTTGGGCGCAAAACATTTTTTATTTTTTTTAAATAAAAAATGTGTGGTACGCGTATTGTACTTGTACGCGGTGGAAAAGGGGAAAAAAAGTAGAAGTTCATTTTATTCTTAATTAGCTCCCGGGGGGCCAAATCCCGGGGGCAATTTTTTTCTATAATGGGGGGCTTGGAAGTGTCCAGGAGAAACAAAAGAATGAAAAAAAAACTAATGTTATGTTATGTTATGTTATGTTATGCGTTTTTATTAGGCGCACAGATGCTCCAGCCAAGGAGCGTCCTGGCGCCCGACAAGGCAGCTGCACAGCACAACGAAACAATATGTCAGACAAATTTAAACTAAGGGAATAAAAAAGTTTTCACCGCACGGCGAAAGGAAAGCAGATCCCTAAGAGCACGAATCGCCGGGGGAAGGGAGTTCCAGAGCACCGCCGCACGAACTTGGAAGGAGCGCCCACCAGCTCTGCTTCGCTTGAAGCGAGGGACAACAGCCAGTTCTAAATCGGCGGATCTTAAAGCTCGGGCTGGAATGTAATGGGCCAAAAGTGTAGCCAGAATCCTAGCTGGGGACCCCTTCAGAATCTTATAAGCGACACAGAGGACCTTAAACTGGATCCGCTGGGCCACCGGGAGCCAGTGCAATGAACGCAGAGTACCAGAGGTGGGGCACGATCTAGGTAATCCCACCACCGATCTTGCTGCGGCATTCTGGATCCGTTGCAGACGTCCGATCTCTGCTTGGTTCAGGCCTACCAAAAGGGAGCTCGCATAATCCAGCCTAGAGATGACAGTAGCTTGGATCATGAGCTGCCTAGTGGAGGCATCAAAGAACTTTAGCACTGGACGGAGCCCACGCAGGATACCAAAGCAACAGGCCGCCGTACGTTTGGTATGACAGGCAAACGTATGGGAAGGGTCCAGCCAGACCCCAAGGTTTTTGAGCTCGGCAACTGGGATGGGAGTTGGACCCAGATCCCCAGGCCACCATCTCTCTCCCCAAAGTTCCGGTTGTTTGCCAAAAATCATGACCTCGGTCTTACTAGCGTTCAGCTGGAGACAGTTGGACGTCATCCAGCCGGCGACCGCCCGCAGTCCTTGTTGGAACCTGGGGGCATCGACATCGGCATCCCCGCTGATCATAACCGCTAGCTGGGTGTCATCGGCGTATGACACCATTGTCATACCCTATTGCCTGACAACCTCAGCTAGCGGCCTTACGTATAGATTGAACAACGTAGGACTCAGCGAGGAGCCTTGGGGAACCCCCAGGCCCAAAGGATGGTATTTGGACTGGTACGGCGGGACGGTCACGCTAAAGGCCCGATTGGCTAAAAAGGACCGGAACCACTGGAGAGCGATGCCGGTGACGCCAACTTCCTCTAAGCAACGCAGAAGGATCGGGTGCGATACGGTATCAAAGGCGGCGCTCAGATCTAATAGCACCAGCGCCGCCGTTTGTCCCGCATCGAGCACGGAGCGAAGATGCTCCACCATATACAGCAGAGCCGTCTCCGTGCTATGCCCGGCCCTGAATCCATTCTGCGTCACATCGAGGACATCAGCATGAAGTAGATGTTCCGAGAGGACCGCGTTGACATGCGCCTCCGTCACCTTAGCAGGCCACGGTAAGAGTGAGATTGGCCGATAACTCTCGGGCTTACTACCATCCAAATTAGGTTTCTTAAGGATAGGACGAACCATAGCTCGTTTCCACTTCAGTGGAACTACGCCGGAAGTAAGCGACGTATTGATCAAAGAACATAACGGAGAGATATCATGTACCGCTAAGTCTTTGAACACAGCCGAGCAAAGCGGATCCTCTGGGGACCCCGACTTCACTTGGTGAGCCAATTTGTCGAGGCTTTCAGGTGTTAAAGTAGGAAAAGAATGCAACCCCTTTGATGTTAACGGCTTAAGAGGTGGATTACAGCGATGGACAGCGATGCTCCTGTTTCCTGGGTTTTATCAGGTCAATAGACTGTTTCCCATAACACAAAAGTTTATTGCAATAAATGCATAGAATTTTAACTTCATCAAAATCAGGATTAATTTGTGGGTGTGGAGTGCTTGCTGAAAATGCTGCTGCAGAAGTTGATGTGTTTGGCGTAGTAGCAGGTGGGTTGTCCTTTAATCTCTGTGTTGCAGCTCGAGCAAAGTTGTTGGGTTGTAAATTCTTCACGTGTCGCTCCATATTTGGCTTATCCACAGTATCATAACGTTACTTTTTAGCCTGTTTAAGTTTGAGGTTTACATGAAATAGTATGCTATAGGCAGATATGGATCTTTAAGCAGCGCTTATCTCCATGAAAGTTGGTTATTATCATTTACATATAGGTGCATGAGGGAGGGAAAATAAGTCTATCTGAATGGCGAGGATTGCAAAATAGCACCAGATCACTCCTTAATTTGTAGACACATACTATTGCATGGCTCTTGTAAACAAGATGCGCCTAATTTGGCCTGAGTTTTGATAGGCACTCCGACACCTGCTATCATTCCAACATTCAGTTTACTGGAAACGTGAGTTATTTAATTTGAAATAATGCAGATTGTTGTGCAATGTTACCAGGCATCGGTTACATGATTACGGTAACTGAGCGTGTGGTTTGCTATAAAAAAAGTTGTGTTTACTCCTCTGCATGGGAAGCTGGATGTTTCTATCTGGCCGTCGATTCCGACCTTGAAAGCAGAGTCAACCAAATGAGCCGTATAAGAGCGCTATTGTCTCAAAAAGAGGTCGCTCTTACATCTGGTAGAGAAACATTTGTCCTTCACGTGGCAAATACCCGCATTGAAGTGCATACATTATTAAATACTGACCTGTCCTTGTATTTTGGGGAGTTAATTTAGACTATCTTTAATCCTTGACTACAGAGTTACTTTACTTTTTTTAAGTTTTAAGCAGTGACATTGTGACTTCTTTTCAAACTATATTTGGTGTCTTGTCGGCATTTTTCCATTCGATTTTTTCCAGCATCGTTGGTGGATTCCCTCTAATACTCGCATTAGTTGCCGGTGTGCTTCTATTAATTTGTTTACTTAAATATGGATGCACATCCTGCAGCACATGACAATATTTCTCGGTTGTTGCTGGTGCACAACCGAATGCTTACTTATTACGGAGCGCTGCCTCTGGCTACATTGAGTGCAGCTTATGGATTATCGTTTTGATTCTCCTTTTTCACATGCGTTCAACCTGTCTTCCATTGCCTGAGCTGCGATTTCGATTGGGATCTGGATTTGTGTCTGTGCAGTACGGTGTCTCCCAACGCGGATTATGACCAGCTGATGAGCCCCTTAGTGGTTCATGACTTGCTCTGTTCTGGCGGCGGGATTATGGCCTTAGCAGCGATACATGGAATAATGGAACGCTGGAATGTTTTTGCAGCGGCGCATAACTTCTTGGCACGCAGTTACATTGAAGATGACCCGAGTTTTCCTCCGATGGTGATAGAGGCTCCGGTCGTTGAGGAACATGTATGTTCATTCTCACTATTGAATTGGATGGCTGAAATGTTTTCAGATGAGAACAATGACTTCCTCTTGGAGGCTGTTGCTACATACTGTACTTATACGCTGTTGGAGTAAGACTCTTTGATTTTTCTTCCTATTCTTTATTATTTAGTTACTGCTTTCTATGAAACAGCAAATCTTTTTTTTGCAAATATGAACTTGACTGTGCTTTTCAGGCTTGGACTCTGCGTTCGTAATTAGTCCACGTTTATATCACGTGCTTCGATCAAGGAAGGGTGTCGTGGGGCTGAGGCTTGCACTCACACGGTGTTAAGTTAGCATGGGGTTATTAGAAGCTTAAACGTCATTTTTGCTTTCCTGCTCTGCTTTGCACACGAAACGCACTTGCGATATTGTTTAGAGAAGGCTGAGTATTTTGATTCAAATGAGAATAATTTGTTATGCTACATTTGTAGAGTGCCTCGCTAGTTTAGTGTGTATAGTGAGAGCATGGAACATCAAGGTTTTCTTGGAGACTGTGTCTGTTATTCAGAATGATCCTCGCACATTAGAGCCATAGCACATATGCAGCTGTGGCCACCTCTTATAAAGGCGCGTTTAATAATGCACTGTGCAGGCATGATTACACACAGTTGGAGAACATTCGTATCCTGACAGTTTGTGCAGAACTCAATGTGATCCACTACTGCTGAGTACCAGAGGTATGGGTTCGACCATGTAATCCTATGAGACCTTCTGTAGGTATGAACTAACCTGCTAGGTAGGGAGTGTGAAATCTAGGTATATTTTAAATCTCTTTCCCTTTATCATTATAAGATGCTTTCTCCTTTTGTATTTTATGGAATAGTAACAATGCTGACAACCTTGTTTCTGATAATATGTTTGCTTGTATTATCTAAGGTACTGTGCATGAGATTACGGCATTAGAAATAAACATTTCAAACTTGCACGTGTCTTTATTTACTGCTTGTTTTGAACTGGTGTAAGACTATAACGAAAGAGTGCTCTTGTTATCCACCTTACTTGAGGTAATCTAAGTTGCATGTTCTGGGTTGACTAGTTATTGGTGTTTTTGCTATAGGACGAAGAACCAATGAGTCACTGATTGCTAGTCTGTTAGGGGGTTTGGATACTAAGGTGGGTTTTGGCACACTGTAATTCACTGAGAAAACCATAGGTTTCACACACGTTATAGTTAGGAATTAACATTTAAAAAACCTTGCAAATTCACTGAAAAAACCATAGGTTTCAGCCACGTTATAGTTAGGAATTAGCATTTAAAAAACCTTGCAAATTCACTGAAAAAAACATAGGTTTCTCACACGTTATAGTTAGGAATTAGTATTTAAAACACCTTAGAAATTCACTGAAAAAACATAGGTTTCACACATGTTATAGTTAGCTGGACATTTCACTCATACAAAACCTTTGAAATTCCCCCGTTATAGTTAGTTCAGCTAACTATAACTCGCGCGCTAGCAATGCACTACTGATGACGTCACATATTACATCACTCATTACATGGTCAGTGACATCACTCATGACATCACTGATGACATCTCAAATGATATCACTGATGACATCTCAAATTATATCACTGATGACATCGTCCTTGTGACAGAGTGACAGACCTGCTCTCAGCGTAATATAACCGTTGATACACACATTCAGAAATAGAAACTAAAATTTTCAAAAACATGGAGATACCAATACATCTTACAACAACCTATACAATAATTCCACCATCTACGTACACATCCACTCATTCACCAACAGTTCTATATAGTCACTTATACATGTAATCACTCTTCATATGTACTCATACACCTATACATGCTGTTACACACCGACACTCATCCATAGAGTTACTCACACACATACTCACACATGCAAATAAACTATCAAACATCCATTTACTTGCATATACAGCTATACACCCACCACTACACTTACTTCTACAGAATTGTACACATACTTACTCTCTTAAACAATCACTTATAGAAACACATACTTATTTATACAGGAACTCTTACAATCTCCTGCTCTCACATATACTCACTTATATACATAAATACTCACATATACTAGTTTAAAACATATGTAGTTACTCATAAAGATACTATTGAGACAGTCATTCACTCACTAACACAACCATACACACATTCATCCACCCATACAGTCCTGCACACATGCTGTCTTCAAAATACATACAAACAGTGAGTCACCCATTCATGCATCTATGCGGCAGGTAATACCCCCCACCAAACCATACAGACATTCAGGCACTCATAGTGATACTCAAAAAAGCAACTAATAACCTATATACACACTCATGTAGCTACTCACCAACCCATGCAGCCACTTATACACAAAGTGAGAGACTGATACAGATATTTACATATTTAAACATTACTCACTAACCCATGTATTCACTAACATACAATTAATCAGTCAGTTATACAATCAATTTTACGCAAAAAAATCATCCGTTTAGACACTTATATACCCATTTATTCTTCCATCGACCTTGAGATACACATATATAAAACATATTTAATTTTCAAAAAAACACATATTCACTGGATGATATCATCAGTGATATCATTTGAGATGTAATCAGTGATGTCATGAGTGATGTCACTGACCATGTAATGAGTGATGTAATATGTGACGTCATCAGCAGTGCATTGCGGGCGCACGAGTTATAGTTAGCTGAACTAACTATACCGGGGGAATTTCAAAGGTTTTGTATGAGTGAAATGTCCAGCTAACTATAACATGTGTGAAACCTATGGTTTTTTCAGTGAATTTCTAAGGTTTTTTAAATACTAATTCCTAACTATAACGTGTGTGAAACCTATGTTTTTTTCAGTGAATTTGCAAGGTTTTTTATATGCTAATTCCTAACTATAACATGGCTGAAACCTATGGTTTTTTCAGTGAAAAAAATAAATAAATAAATATATATATATATATATATAACTGTAACTGCTGAATTTTTATGGTTTTGTGTGGGTAATAAGTAAGCCTATCACATTCCTGTAACCTTTGTTTTTTTCAGGGAATTTGTATTTTTTTAACATAAAGTAATATATAATTGGATCGGAGGGTACTCACAGGTATCCGTGGGTATCAGCAGATCCACGCCCCAAGATATACAAAGTTTTATTTCTTTCATACCTTCAAAACTACTGAACAGATTTACACCACATTACAAAAGGGGCTCTTCTGGACCAAGAGCTAGCTTTCTGCAAAATTTGGTGTAAATCCATTCAGTAGTTCGGCCTACCCGTGTCTAAAAATGTCAAAATCCTATAGACATCGCATGCGGAAAATTGTTTTGGATCCCTCCTTTTTCTTCACCCATGCCTGATGAATCACCCCAAAACTGTCCATGCAGAACAAGTGAGAGTAGGCCACTTTGTTTGGAAAGTCTCATGAAGATTCATCAAATGGCACCAAAGTTATTAGCAAAACAAAAAACTCTTTGTTTATGGAAAAAGTTTTTTCTAAATATATATATATATATATACATATATATATATATATATATATATATATATATATATGTATATATATATATATATATATATATAATATATATATATATATATATATATATATATATATATATATGTGTGTGTGTGTATATGCGAACAATAATTGTATTGATATGTATAGTTCATTAATTCACACAGTTCAACGTTTAATAAAAGTGATTATCATTAAAAAAAGAAAAGCTTTATTAAAAGAAAACCATCAACATGTCTTTCAATCTTTTTTCAAACATTTTTCAAACTACAAAGTGCACCCAGAGAACCAACCACAAGGTGGATTTGCATTCCAACTGAAGATCACAGAGTTTCAGCAAAGAGTGCTTTGAAAAAGTATGTTAAGCTACACTGGGGTCATTAATTCATGACCAAGGACACTTAGTGCTTTTTTTAAGTTGCTGGGAGGCTGATGCACTTCCTACAGCCCCCCTGCCCACAAAACTAAGAATATGTTTGGTAGTGGCTCTGTCTCCTCTACGGGCACCACAGGCATGAAAATTTATTACGGGGTGCTCCTTACAAAGAGCATTAAAAGATGTATGAGCAGCTCCTGACACTCCTTTATTATTCTTTTTTTTGTTTTATTTTTTATCTTTTGGGTGCCTGAGTGTGCTCCTATGACACCCAGATCTTTGTTTTCTAGGGAGAAACCAGGGGGGGGGGCCTCTAGCCCGGCAGCTCTTCCTGCTCCCCTCCCAGCATCCATTCTGGATGTTGTCCGGACCCGGCACTTCTTTTCTCTGTAAAGGGACGTCCCCTGTAACGGTATTGTTTTTTCAGTTGAGGGTGGCATGCAGCCCCTCCCAAATCTTTGTGGGCCGTGGAGATCCTATCCCTTGGGCTGGTTCCTATTTATGGGGAAAGGGTCAAGCCCCACCTCAAGCATTTACAGGCTACGGGGACCCCCAACCCCGGGGGCATATGATTATTATAAGTGAGGGTGGCACAGCACCCCTTCATGAGCCTTTACCAGGCCTGGGGCCTAATGTGAGTGCCCCAGTGCCTACCAAGGGCACCCAAAAGACACAACATATGGGGCTGCAGGAGGAGCCCCAGAGTCCTGGCAGCCCCATTGGCTCCTCGCATGTACCCATCCTGGGTGAAGCAGGAGCCGGCATTTCTCCCGCCTTGAGGGGACAGGTTCATGTCTCTGCTCCCGCCGGGCAGGAGCAATCTCTATTTTCCTGCCCACAAGAGCATTTTTGCAGCTCCACCAGGTTGGAGTAGACAGATGTTCTCTTGCGTGTGGTCTCCAAGGACACAAAATAGAAGGTCTCAGTAAGGATGCTTCCTTTCAGGCTCTTTGCACCTCCCAGTGTTATTAAATATCTCACATGCCCACAAAAGATAAAGTATCAGTCAAGATGCTTTCTGTCAGGTCACCTGCTTCTTATGGAATGATAGGGAAGCCACTCTTAAACATCCTCAAAACCCTGGTTTGACCTGCCAGCTAGCTCTGTATCTGCTCTCGGGCCTGTGTATTTGCAGTGGCTCAGAGACCAGGTACGAGTGAGCTGGCTTCAAAACCTCCCCATCCACACTATCACCTAAACTACAGAGGTTAGGGACTGCAGTGAGAGTTACTCAACAGTCTGGTTAGTCTATTTATCAGTGATGAGGTGTATGTCTCATAATGCGGGAGCCTGTTCCAGATGTTTTCAACCATTTTATTATAAGAACCAATTAAGTTTGTGTGTTGTAATTCTATATTACAGAGTGCATTATTTTTAGGCTCATGGCTGTGTGGTCTAATTCTAAATTAGCTGTGTCAACAGTGTATTATAAACAGTGGAATAAGTAGAAAGGCTATTTTTTAAGGAAATCCCCTCGCTTTGTACAGTTCTCATGCAAGATCTGCTTTGATAGGGCTATACAGCAGGGGTGACAAGGCACACAATGTCATAATTGGTGAACACATTCATCAGAGACAGCAAGGGTACGTAGTAGGATTTTGTTCGAAATTGGGTTGTAGGTTGACTGGGGTATGAGCCCCAGTCAAGCAACAACCACAATCCTTGTCTGGGTTAGATGCAGGAAAACCCGAAATGCATCTGTGATCACCCTCTGGTAGTTTGACACAGAGCAGTCAGGCTTAACTTACAGCCAACAAGCAAAGTATTTGTGCAACACTCCAAACAGTACAACAGTGAAAACAACACACACAAAAATATTCCACACTAGGTTAGGAAAATAGTACTTAATTTAATAGATATGACAAAACCACAAAAACAGAAATCCAATAAGTAGAACTTCAGATATGAATTTTTAAAGAATAAACTGTAAACAGGGCTTAGAAGTCATAAGCTCTTATTTGGGATAGCTGGTCCCAGCGGACCGGGACAAAGTCAAATGTTCAGGCCGACTACATTGGAGCACAGACCAGATACCGGGACCCTGTGAGGCCTGTAAAACAAAAGTACCTTGGTCGTAGCTGTGTTGCCATCGAAGATGCGGGCAGCAGCCAAAGCAATGCATCTGTGTTGATCCACACAGTGGGGGTGTAGCACCAGTCCTGATCTGCGCAGCAGCGACGATGCTTCAGCTCCGATAAGCGAAGAACTGCAAAGCAGGGATTTGTCACCGTCATTGAGAATACCATCAATGGAGATGTGGAGACCTTGTGCAGTGGTGGTCACGTAGTCCATGCATTGGGCCAATCAAAACAGCAGAGGCGATGTGCCAGTTCTGGTCATGCAATAGGAGCGATACACTGGTTCCGATCCACGCAGCAGGAGAGATGCATTGGTTCCCCTACATGAAAAAGGGGCAATGCTCTGGTTCAAACCCACACAATGGTGCCGATGTGCCAGTTTGACAGAAGATGCTTGGGTTTTGATGAAGCAAGCACCTTAGGCCTCACTTCCAAGAGTCCAGAACTTGAGTGGCACCACTTGGCAAGACAGACCCACAAATGGAAGAATCCAGGTGCAAAAGCAAGTAACTTGGAAGTCTTTTATGTCCTGCCAGCTAGTCCTTGGAGTCCCCCTGGGTTCAAGTGATGCAGGTCCAGTCCTTCTCACCGAGGCAGGGGAACAGCACGCAGCAGGGCAGCACAGCAAGGCAGGAGTCCAGTAAATCAGCAGTCCAGCAGAGGGGCATTCCTTCAGCAGCACAGCAGCCCTTCTTCCTTGCAGAGACTACACAGGTCCAAAAGTGTACTGAAGTGGTGAAGTCAGAAGTCCCGTTCTTATACCCAGTTGGGCCTGTGAAGTGGGGGAGACTTCCTACCTTGCTGCCCTAGCTCCAGACTCTCTACAGGGGTGTATGCAGCCCTTTGTGTAGGGACAGGAACAGCCTATTCAGGTATAGTGAGATTGGGTCCAGCTCCTCCCTTCCAAATTCCCAGAATGGCTGATCAAGTCACACCTAACCTCCCATTGTGTGTGGCTGTGTAGGGAGTATACAAAAAAGGCAAGCTGTCACCCACCTCAGACTGATCAGAGACAGGCAGCAGGCACCAAATGGATAAAGTGAGAAAATGCCAACTTTCCAAAAGGAGCATTTCCCAAAGTGCAATTTAAAGTTTTTCTTCACCATAAATTAGGATTTTAAATTAGGATTCCAGAGACACCAGATTAAGAGTTATTATCTCTTCCCAATTGAAAATTACACTTATAAAGGGTAATAATTTAATCCTAATACTATCCTATAGGAGAGATGGGCCATACATTGGTGCAAAGCAACCTTGGGAGTTTTTCACTACCAGGACATACAAAACGGAAAAGTACATGTCCTGCCTTTTGAATACATTGCACCCTGCCCTCTGGGTTGTCCAGGACCTACCTTAGGGGTGACTTATATGTACAGAAATGGAAGGTTTAGGCCTGGCAAAGGGGTTATTTTACCAGTGTAAAACTGCACAAAGGTCCTGCAGTGGCAAACCTGAGACATGGTTAAAGGGCTACTCCAGTAAGTGACACAATCAGTGCTGCAGACCCACTAGTAGATTTTAATTTGCAGACCCTGGGTACAGGGGGTCCACTTTACTAGAGACGTACAAGTAAATTAAATATGCCAACTGGTGATGAACTAATGTTACCATGTTCAGGGGCGAGAGCACACGCACTGTAGTACTGATTAGCAGTGGTAAAAAGCACAGAGTCCTAACACCAGAAAAAATGAGTTTAGAAAAGTGGGAGAGGTAGGCAAAACATTGGGGGCAGGTCCACCCTAAGGCTGTCTGGTCTAACAGATTTCCTTTAACCCTCACCCAAGGTGCAATAGATAAGAATTCAATAGAACTCAAGAAGGTTTATAGAAAAACAGATGCTGCAAGCTTACTCCATTATAGCTTCCTGTCCACACTGTCAGTAGCTTTCCTGCAGTTACTAAAATAGACTGATAAGGCTGATAAGGCTTCTTTGAGAGTGTGAATGGAGTAAAGGATCAAAAAAGCCCATGACTAAGATTATATTTTTTATATTATATTAAGTTTGATGGTACCCAATCTGAAAAAAATTGTAAAAGTTTCAAGCTGTAAGCCCATGACCCCGGCTTGCCCAGACAGATGTTTGTGTAAAATTTCACCACAGTAGCTAATATATCAGGTATACTTTAATTTGCTAGGTCGAATGGACTTCCCTTCTTATATATGGGGAAGATAGAAGACTCAAAGCAGTACATATGTAACAGGAAAAGACATTGGGGCTAGACATTTGAGTGTTACTCAACAATCATTAATAGAGGATCTACTTTTTCCTATAACACGTTCTGCCCTCTCTTCCATGATTAGAGCATTGTGATTGGCCTGGATCTTTGGTGAAAGTACAGCCATCCACATATAAAGATATAACGTGGGCTAATCACTCATATAATGGCGCATAACACCACAGTGGCGATAGAAATGTTATCTCAACTCCTAATAAAAGCCAATATTGTCTGTAGTTCCCTTTAAGACACAGTTTGAATATAAGCATATTCCATATTATCTGAGGCCCTTAAAATGTGTCTGCTGAGGTGGAGATACCGTCCAATCTGATTCTCAGGGGCCCATATTCTCACAGCAAAATAAACCTGTATAGAGATACCAGAGCTAGTTTTACCAGGTGCATTTTTAAATTTACTAAAACTATATGAGGGTTTGATGAGATTTTCCACTTGGTGGAAATAGCTTTAAGATGTCAACAGAAACGTTTTCAGAATTTGGGAATCTGCATTTGATAAAGGACCCAGTGTTCCCAGACTTGCATGTTATTCCCAAATTTGTGGACTCTTACTCATAATGCCTTACTTCAGAGATTGAGATACAGGGCAGAATTGTTTATTTTATGGCATCTCCCCCTTGAAATCCAGGAAACTATTATTAAGGACCGTGGGCAAGATGTAGGTAAATCGGTTTTACCGATTCTAAAATACCGAATTTTACCGATTCGGTATTTTAGAATCGGTAAATCCTATGTAGGTAATTAATCAGTAAAAAATACCGAATCGTTAAGATTCGGTATTTACCGAATCGGTAATTACCGATTCGGTATTTGCAATTCATTCCTATGGGCCTGGAGGCCCATTGGAATGAATGTCAATTACCAAATCCGTAATTACCGATTCGGTAAAATGGGGAAACATTCAAGGGTGGCAGGGTGTCACTTTGACACCCTGTTGCACCCCTGATTAGTGCTGGTGTGCACATGTGGCATACATACATGCCCTAAGGGCATGTATGTCTGTCACATGGCACAGGTGTAAATGCACATCTATGCATTTACATAGGAATTCCTTATTTACCACCAACTAATAGTTGGTGGTAAATAACGAATTCTTACAGCCCAGAAGCACTGTTTACAGTGCTTCCTACATCTCATTTACCGATTCGGTAAATACCGAATCGGTAAATGATGATTCGGTAAATACTGAATCGGTAAATAATGATTTGTTATTTACCGAATCGGTAAAATAGCCTCCTACATAGGAAAAGGCTTTTACCGGTCGGTAACGGACGATTTCGCCCGTTACCGATCGGTAAAAGTCTACCTACATCTGGCCCCAAATGTTAAATTTTTTATCCTTTTTTACAGGTTCAGAAGTAAGCCTAATCTACCTAAGTAAATAAGAGCCAGAAAGGTATTTTTCAGAAAATATTTTGTTCAGTGTAAGATTGTGTTTGCTCCCTGGAGGGGACGAGGCGTAAATTAAACCAATTACTGTGAGACACAGGGGATCAACACCATAAAAAGGATTGAAGCCAGAGGGACCTACTGGTTACTTTTAAGACTTCTCTTAATTAGTGTTCAAATATGTAATCACAGATCAACTCACTTTAACAGCATTTCAAAGGCAGTCATTGTACAATATCTCAAGACCGCAACACCCAACAAGTTGCCTCCTCAGAGAAAAAAAAATAATAGGTCTTCTTTCTCAGGTGTCAGTTCTTGGCTTCCTTCAAACAACTCTCTGACTTTCAATTCAAGTATCATGGAAACCAAGCAGCCCAGGTAAACCAGCAAGAAACTATGCATTCAGTTCACTAATGTTCTCCAATGTCAGGCACCTCAAGATCTTTTACATGAAATGACTCATCAAGAAAAACATAAACTGGTTTGAACACATGTCTTCAGTCAGTTAATGACTTGTTGGAAGAAGATAACCTTCATTCAGTCCAGCAATTTGCTTTCTGTTCCAGGCATTGCCTTCTGACTGACCATGATCTCCACCTGGGACAACCTGAAGACGATGGTAGACGCAAATAGAGTTGTTGCACTACTACTAAAGGACCCATCTTCTGCGATTAACACTGTTCACAACCCTCCCTCCTGAGGGTAAAGAAACTTGACATCCAAGATGCCATCTTAGATTTGATATCTTCTTACCTGTCAGGCAGACCTATCGTCACACCTTTCACATCACTTGATTTTAACCTAAACTTAGAGCACCTCAAATTTCAATCACCCAGCTCCAGTCTCACAATGTAACCTGTTACAACCATGCCAATGATAGAAAGATCATCTTGAAACTCAGGACCACTGTCTCTGAGCCACTGATGGATGCTGATGATTCACCACAATCTGAACACATCTTAAACTGAGTGCGCAACACGGAGACCCAGGAATTTTGAGCACCACAGCTACATTTTCTAATGTAAGAAATGCTCAAGTGATCATGGACTCCACATTGTCAGTGCCCCTCCGAATGAAATGTTTTCTACATCAGTAGAGCTCTCTTATCCATCTTGTCACATCTACAAAGTCACAGGCTATCATTGCCATTGTCCTTTCTCTCCTAGACCATGCAAATGGGCTCTACTTGGGGTCCCTTTTTCTACTCCTAGAACTTGAAATAATCCAAAATGTACTAGCACTGCAACCCCTGCACCAATGCCTATGTAAACAGTGCACAACAGCATTGCAGGTTTGCCACTGGATACGTATATCCAAATGTTAAACCTTCAAGACACTCTGCACTGCATTGCATTGCACAGGTCCAACTATTATTCAAGTGAATCTTAAAAAGGTATTTCCAGAATACAAACCCTTTACTGTAGACTGGCACCCCAGATCATCATCCCACACTAAAACTATTGAAAACTCTTCGAACAAAGACAAGACACATTCAAGGCCACCTGAAATTCTTCAATGAGGTAAAGACTTGGCTCCTCGGAATAGTTGATGAAGTATCACATGGACCAAGAGATAGAACCATTCCTCATTGTAAGAAGGGTACAGATATTACAGGATTTAAGGTCTTACCCACTCAAATACTGAAGCTAGATTTCCGCAAAAGCATGAGAGGTACGACTACATACTCACGTATCTCTCACTCTTCACCCCTCTCCATGCATAAGCGCATGGAGAGGGGAATCACAGAGCCATCTACTGCACAGTAGGAATGACAACACAACACTTTCCTGGTAGGTTACAACTCACACCCTTCAGGTAGACACAACAATGACTTCTCAGCTTATATCTCTTGTCACACATTCTTCGCTCAATGACACTTGCAGGTGCAGCAACATATTTCATGATCAACTCCTCAAACAGAGCACAAACACTTCCACATAGGTCACATAGCAAACCACATGCTCCCAATAAAGCACGGTCTTTGAGTTAATATAGTTACAATCCATCAATGTAATTTTATATGTCAAGTGTATGAAGCACTATGACACAAATTATTCAACAGAAAGAGGCCAGCTTTACGGTCATCAATGAGCTAATTTATTAAGCTGTTATAAAGAGTTACCGCATAGACACATCTGTTGCTGTAGATTTGTTTGTATCTTTGTGTGAATTTTTGCCTGCTGAGTATTGAAAAAAGAAAGCATTTTGACAGCACTTTTCAGTTTGATAGTAACCTATATTACTCTTATTCTAGGCAGGTTAGTATTGCAGAAGTTTGAAATTTTAGAAAAGGCAAGGCTGTGTCCTGTAGAATATATTGGCTTAATTTTGAGGCTACTTTTCAAAGACCAGGACTGTGAGAAAGTATTCACTATATGGTAATAGTTGTCCGTAGTTAAAGTTTGGAACTTTTTCATGTCCAAGGACCAGAACGATGTTAGTGAAGTTCCTGGTACTGGAGGAGGCCGGTCTAACTCTTGGCAAATCCTGATTGCTGTGGTTTGATGAAGAGCTGTAAAAGTGGATTCAAGCTTGGATGCATCTTCCTAACACTATTTATTAATTACCGGGGCCTGTCATGTTTTTGTACATGGTGAATATGTATCCCTTTTTTGCATTAAAGTCCAAATGTTACCTTTAAAATAACAGTTTAATTCTACGGATGTGAAATATGCATTAAAGGGAGAAACTATAGCTAGTTGACAGGTGGCATAACACTTTAGTGCTCAGCTTAATTTTGTTCATTGTAATGGGGAGGCAGAGTTTAGTGTAGTCCATACTAATCTCTTTCAAAGTCTCAAAGTACAATTTGACACATTCTCCACTGGCACTCAGTTCACTCTCTCTTCATGCTTTTTAGGTTTTGTCTGAGAAAGCACATGCGCATTTGCTTGTGAACATCTTTTGTTAATTGTAAAAAAGCTTAACAGAGCTTTGAGCCCACATTTGCTTGCCATTGGTTGGCTTCATTGTCGCTCTTGTTGCTTTTCATTCGTGATCAGTTGCGAGAACATGTTCACTTTCAGTTTGTCCTCCTGTGTTTGTTTCTTCCCCGGTGCTTGGATTGCATTGTGGTTGATTTCTCAATTAGTGTTCTTCCAACCCTCTTCCACTTGGAATGTGGTCCTTTTCTTTGTTTTCCTTGCAAGACAATTTGATTATCATTTTAGTTTTATTTTAAAGACAACATGATTATTTTCTTTGTTTTCCTTGCCAGACAACTTCATTACGAATTGGCAAGAGCTGTGTAGCATCACCCTTACCTCCCTTTACCTCAACTCATCTCTGAACCATAAAAGCACCCTTATCTCCCTTTACCTCTACCCACCCCTGAACCATAAAATCACACTTACCTCCTGTTACCTCAACCCACCCCATAGCCATAAAATCATCCTAACCACTCTTTACCTCAACGCACCCAATCCTAAAACCCATCCATAAACCCTAAAATCACCCTTACCTACCTTTACATATGTCCACCTCATAACCCTAAAATCACGCTTACCTCCCTTTACCTCTACCCCCCTGAAACCTAAAATCACCCTTACCTACCAATCCTTCAACGGTACAATCGCCCTTGCCTCCCTTTACCTCTACCCATCCCTGAACCCTAAAATCACCCTTACCTCCCTTTACCTCTACCCACCCCTAACATAAAAATCAGACTTGCCTCCCTTTACCTCTACTTGTTCCTAAACCCTAAAACTACGTTTCTTTTTTTTTTTTACTTAAAAGGCATCTTATTTTTAAAAATACTTATATACATGCTAAAGTACTGTGTGGTGAAAGTACAAATACTTACCTGGGTGGTACTTACCTGAATGGTAAATGCTCCTGCGTGGTAGAGGTTGCACGGTAAAGGCTGTTTATCCTCAGGCAGGACACCCACACCTCAATAAAGGCACTCCTGCCTTCACCCTAACACCCCGAAGTATTATTTGGGGCATTGTTGGTTGTTTTAGGGCCTTCGGTATGTATGTATGTACTGCTTCCCTTGCTCTCCAGGGCTCCTGCTCTCCAGTTTGAGAGGTACTTTTGTTCCTTGCGCATCACAATGTACAATGATGTCATTAATGATGCCATTTCAGATGTCATCAGTGTTGTTACTCAATGAAATCATAAAACATGCCGTGAGTGTTGTAATATGGGAGTTCCTATGTGAGCTCATGAGCAGTGCAGGGTGAGTGCATAAGTTATAGTTACCTCTTGTAATAATAACTAGTGATTTTTAGTGACTTTTTGTTTAAAATGTTACTTTTTGACTTACAACTTCACCTTACGAAAACCTAATTTTAGACTTTGAATTTTTTTCAGTGAATGTCAAGTTTTTTTTTTTAACATAAAGTAATACATTATTATTATTCCGCATGGGGTATGCCACAGGTCCTGGCCTTTGGCTTTGCACGCCATGGTGTTGGGCACAGGAACCGAACCGGCCTGCTGCTGGGCCCTGCACCCAACCCTCAACCATCAGGGGCACTGATTTGGCCACAGGCCAGACCTGCCCCAAAGGACACTCACCCTTCTTAGGGTTTTTCCTATTGTTTTTTGATCTTGCTGGACTCACGCAGGTACAAAGGTGTTGTGCTGGCTCCCACGAGAGTCCGTGGGGTCAGGTTACTCCTAATCTGTCCTCTTATACTTTTTTATTTTTTTATTTTCACAACACAGGGACTGAATCCCTGTGTCTTGTAATTGCTGCCGCAATATTTCTCTTAATGTTGCAGACAGCCAACCTGGGTGCATTCTGCCGTGGGATTTATTGGTTCCACAGTTGCAGATAGGAAAAAAAAACCTTGGCGAATCAGATTGGTCAAATGTTTGAAACTGCATGCCGATGGGATGCTCATGGGACGCCTGCAGAACTCCCACGTACCCAGCCGTCCAGATATCTATACATTTTGAACCTTAATTTCTCAAAAAAACACTGAATCTAAAGATCTAGCTTTCTAAGGTGGGTGAAATTTTTTGAGGGGAAGTTTTGTGAAAATTTGTCAAACTGCACCAAAATTCATAGCAAAACAAAAAATCTATTTTCTAAGGTAACTTGGTCCTAACTTTAACTTACCTGTGACGAGATCGATCGATAGATAGATAGATAGATAGATAGATGCTTTAAAAAGAGATATGACTGTATAATGTGTGTGTGTCTGTGTGCATGTGTGTGTTCTAACAAAGCAAGCTTCCATGTCTCGTTTTACCTCCACTCGCTGATTCATACCTAATCTTTCGAACTGCAATGGTCTCCCACACATGCTTCCAAAACTCCTTTATCTACCTAGTCATCGAACTAACAGACACGCCTTTAACAATCCCAATATAATCCCCCATATTTTTTTACTGAGCTATTCAATTAATCTATCCCTTTTCCAAACACTATAACAAATGCATGAATCGCCAGAGCACACAGTTAACACAAATAATCCTACAAAGAGAAGCCAGCACATATTATTCACTTATAATTACGATTTAATAAAAATATGAGAAAAAAGTAGTAAAAGTAATGAAAAAATATATATTTAAACAAAAACACAACTCTTTTGTAATATATGTCCAAATACATATTACAATGTGCCCCGTCACATTCAAATCATAAAAGGTGATCCGCTCTCTCACAGCCGCCTTAATGCTTTCGGTTCGACGAGCAGTGAATTTCACGCTGGCTACAGCAACGACAAATGGAAGTGTTACTGATCAGTGCTTTATTGGCAACGGCGCGCTTTATTGTGAACGACATCCGGCAGAGTGGTTAAAAATCATTCTCTCCACAGGCTTCTATAGCAAATTGTTTAGCAAACCACTCTGGAGCGAGCAGCGCCTGCTACCTGAGCCGTTAAGAGAAGCATTGGAGTAATTTCCCACAAACTCGAGGTGACCCTATAGGCTATTTTACATGCAGCTCTATATGATTGTGACCTCCATTCATCTTTCCTATGGTATTTTTTCCCGTTGATTTAAGGCGGTCGTTGTTTCACTGTGCTGTCAAGGAAATGAAGGAAATAACTTTCAGCAGCACGTTATGGGCAGTCAGCCGCTGCCTCTAAGATGTGGCGGTCATATCCCCACTGGGAAGAAGACATCAGGAAAGTTTCACCAGCTATTTCACTGCTAGATAAACTTCAGATACAACGAGTCAGTTTTTATTTCACCTCTTCTCCTCATAAACCTTGGGTTAGTGGTGACGTCTGGCTATTGGTGATACAGATTTAACTCTGCAGAGTGTAATAGAAAACAAGGGGAAATAAAAACTGAGGACCTAGGTAATTTCCAACTGAAATTACACTATAAGAAATAGGGCCATAATACCAAATCAACTTTCATGATTCTATTTAAAGCTGCATAGGAAAATATTGTCGCTGGTAAATGCAACTTTATATTATCTGAGCACTTTCAAGCCTAAAGTGTTACCAGCAATTTCTATCAAACAGGTATACAACTAATGCAGTAACTGTGGTCTGATAAATAATGGGGTCCTTAGAGCTTATTAAAATCACCACCTGAGAAGGACATTGAAAATATAACCTTCAGGGAAACGAACAAACTGAAAATGGCTAAGGTGTTATATCTAAGAGCACTCTTAAAACAAGTAACTTGGGGGCATATGTAGGTAAGCTCCATTTTGCGATTCTGAAATAGCGATTTTTAAGGAATCGCTATTTGAGAATCGCAAAATGGAATGTAGGTAATAATTCGCAATTTTTTTGCGATTACCTAATATTCCTTAATTGCGATTAGCAAATTGCGAATCGCAATTAAGGAATGAGGGTCCCATTCATTCCTTTGGGCCAAGAGGCCCATAGGAATGAAGGGGGATACATTCTCAAATTGCGATTTTCTATGAGAAAATCGCAATTTGAGAATCGCAATTCCAAGGGTGCCAGGGTGTCCAAAGGACACCTGTTGCACACCTGGAATGTGCCTGTAAGTACATGTGGCGCACAGACATGTCTGTGCGCCACATGGCACTTTGAATTTTTAAAAAAAATGCATTTTTAAAGGAAATCGCAAAACACCATCTACTTGAAGTAGGTGGTATTTTGGGATTCCTTAAGCCTGAATCGCATTTTTTAATTGACTCCTACATAGCTTTTAAGGAATCGCAAAATTGCGATTCCTTAAATGCTTGAGCAAAATAAGGAATTGCAATTTTTGTGATTCCTTATTTTGCTAATATGCACCTACATAGCAAAACGCCGTTTGCGATTCGCAAACGCCGAAATTCGCTGAATTTCGGCGTTTGCGTATCGCAAACGGCTACCTACATATGCCCCTTGGTTCATAATAATATGGCCTACTATATGATGCCTCACAGGTAGTCTTCTTTTCGAAACAATGACCGGCTATGCTATGTATAGTTAGAGCTGAAATAAATATTCAGAGCAAATCTATTTTGTACTATTTTGTGTTAATACACACAGAATATGACAAATATATTTTACCTCACACTTTATCCTTTGTTTTATATTTTAAATTGACGACATATGTATTTACATCAAATCTTATTATATCAACTCAGAAACTGTAAAGGGAAATCTCGCTGTTCTTTTTTAGGTCTCGGCTGGCGATAGAAGCTTGCATGCGCTGCTCTCAGCATTCAAGAGCTTCTAGAAATCAATACGGTTTTGGAAGGGGATTTGAAGCCCTGCCGATCTTTTTAATTGGGTAGCAACATCTTCCTTGCAAAACGCTGGCTTCTGATTGCAATGGAGGCTTCTTAGTCCCTCCTTGTTGCCGCCTTGTCTCCTTTTGGCCCCGCCCACCGGGATTGGATCGTTTACTGGCGGAGTGACAATCTCTCTTTCATTAGTCCCGACACACTTTTTTCTTCTCGATTCAGCTTGTTTATTTTCGCATTGTGCTTTCACTTAAAGTGAAAGCGCTAAGTGAAAATAAATACGCGGCTGCCTTTGCGGTACCATGCTTGTTTTACTTGTTAGATAATGGCGGCCACAAGTCTTATCCCACACGACTCGGCCAACTCATTGTTTTTTTTTATTTACATAACAGATATTGACGCTGCATATCTTGTTTTTTAAAGCCTGCTGTCTTTGTCTCTTGTAGGTCACTGGAGCCGTGCATGTGTGGGCTGGTTTAATTGTGACAGAGGCGGAAGGTGTGGGGAGAGGCGAAGGCGGGCTCTAGCAAAGTTTTGCAAGCTAAGGACTTGATAATTAATGGGGGTAACAAAGCGGTGGTGCATTGTAGTGTTGAAGCACTTAGTGGGTCATCGGCTTGCCGGGAACGAGGACACACCAGAAGGCGGTGTGCTGCGGGTCATTGATAGGGGGCAGCCTGTTTTCGGGGTAGCGTTTGTAGGAGCTGGTGGCTTAGGGGACTTATGCGGCCTGTGTCTGACCTCATGGTGGCAGGTTCGGGTCCCGGTAGGGTCACTCCACCTTCCATCCCTCTGGGGTCAATAAAATGGGTATTGTTTGGTCACAGACTTCTGTTGTTCAGCGCCAAGGTACCCTGGGGTGTTTGTGCACTTTACAAACGTTATCTGTAAGGGCCTGGCACCGGCAGCCAGTAGGCCTTTAGGGTCGGACAGTCTAACAATGAACACCAGCATTGTTGGCCTGGCATATGCTGTCCACTAGTTATAGTGGGCACTTTGCACCAGTCGAAACAACCCTTATTGATGATAGGTTTAAGACAACCTTTATTGAAAGCTATCCTAGTGGTAGCTATGGAGAACAGCCTTCAGGCTAAGTCTTCAAGGAATGTAAAGCAGCTTGGTTTACCAGATTATAGCCTCTTGAATGTCTAAATGAAAAGAGAACCACACAAGTTATATATTTAAAATATTTGTATTTATTTTGAAACGCTCTCTAGTAATCCCTTTATGAGATTACAGAGCAAAGTACACAATTAAAATGCAATAGAACTTCAGTTAATAGCACAATATACACTGGACCCCAGGGGGTACCAAACCATATATTAAGAAAGTGGTATAAGAACCACGACTTGACTAGACACAAGGCCTAGAGCCTGTAGAATTGCTGGGACCACAAGGAACCACCTAAGGTAGTGACACAGGGTACCCATGGGACACGCGTGCAGTGTGAGAACACAGCCGCGAGACGCTGTTAGCTTCTAAGGGGAAAATAACGGTTGGAATTTTAAAGATTAAGGGCCAGATGTAGGTAAATTTTATTTTACCACCTCTTAAATACCGCATCATACCGACTCGGTATTTAAGAAGTGGTAAAATAAAAGTACTGAGATGTAGATAAATGCAGATGTGCATTTACCGATTCGGAAACAATCGGTATTTACCGATGCGGTAAATACCGACCGGTAAATGCCCATGCATTCCTATGGGCTTCGAAGCCCATAGGAATGATTGGGCATTTACCGGTCGGTATTTACCGCATCGGTAAATACCGATTTACACAAGGGTGCAGGGGGTGTCACTTTGACACCCTCTAGCACCCCCAAAACGGGTTTGGGTGCCATGTGGCAGGCATACCTGCCCTAAGGGCAGGTCTGCCTGTCATATGGCACAGGTGTGCATGCACACATGTGCATGCACACCAGAATCAGTATTTTACCATCAAATAGTATTTGATGGTAAAATACCGATTTTTTAATGCTTGTGGGACTCAGAAGAGTCCCACCTACATATCAATTGTCCCTATTCCTTAAAAATACCGACTCGGTATTTTACATAATCGGTAAATTTACCTATCGGTAAATTTACCGAGTCTGTAAAATACAGGGCCCTACATCTCAAATTGCATTTACCGGTCGGTAACGGCCGAATTCGGGCGTTACCGACCGGTAAATGCCTACCTACATCTGGCCCTAAGACACTTAGGACTTTGAGCAAACGGCTTTAGACTTAAGGGGTTCTATGGCCAACACTCACTGGAGCACCAGAGTACTCGAGTTACCTCACCCAGGGAAGCCGGGTGCATAGGTGTCAAATGGTGTCGTGAATCGTCGTTGATTTCAATGGCAATCTGCTGCAAAGTGCGGCTGTTCATCAGCATAGACTGATCATTTTAATTCATCCTTATTGTATGAGAAGACAGTGATGTCCTTATTTTTCCAAACTTTATATAAAAAGGGTTCAGAGGTGAGTATAAATATTAAGGGAGATAAAGAAAAATCCTGTCGCACACCTCTCTTCTGCAAAAAAAATTATCTGATAAAACTCAATTACATAAGATAGCTGCTTTTGGGGAAAATGTTATAATTATATCAGAGAATTTTTTTTTTTTAGGCCAAACCACTTCAGAATTTCTAAAATAAAACAGCAATCAACGCAATTGAATGCTTTTTCAGCATCTAAAGTAATAGCTTCAAGAGCCTGGTTTAGTTTTGGAGCCTTTCTTAGTACATTAAACAAACATCTAGGGGCCAATTCCGATCCGGTAAAATCCCCCACGAATAGTTGTACGGAGCGTATTTCCCGTACAAATCGTAAACCCTGTACATGACCTTTTAAATTTGTACGTTTCAAAATTTTGAGTTTTTATTAACTGTACAATAAATAGACCTTAAACCTGTACATCTCCGTACATACGAGCAAGTACGATCCCAACCCAAAGTACATCTCTGTACAAACCGTACCAAACACCATACGACAAAAAAATACATACGATTCATATCCGGGTCACGTAGTATGCGCCGTCCATCCGTAAACAGGTAGCAGTTTCCGGCCCAGCAAGTACAATCCGTGTTGACGACACTCCGTACGACCCTTTTGCTACCAGAGCTGAAAACAGCTGTAAAAACAGAGTCCGGCCCGAACCGCACCTCGGTACGCGACAGACACGCCATGAACCCCCTCGGCTGTGTCATCCCAGTCCTGTACGCCAACGACCTGGTGCACAGAAACCGACAACGACGCATACGGTGAGTACAACGTACCTCAACAACGGAAGTGTACTTGTACGGTGCGTCACACGTTCGCGTATATCACCATTGCAATAGTGCTACGAGCCGCACACACGCCATGAATGTTGGGGTACGGTGCGTTTCACGTTCGCCTACATCACCAGTGCAAGAGTGACAAGAGCCGTACACACGCCATGAATGTTGGGGTACGGTGCGGGTCACACGATGCGCACACACGCCATAAATGTTGGGGTACGGTGCGTCACACGCTCGCGTATGGCCCCAGTGCAATGGTGACAAGAGCCGCACGCACATGAATATTGTTGGAGTACGGTGCATGACATCTGAGTGTGTGGTGGATATGATTCCCAACAGTGCCCAGAAATAGGAGTGGTGGGTGCACAGGACTCCCAGAAGTGCCCAGACATAGGAGTGGTAGGTGCACAGGACTCCCAGCAGTGCCCAGACATAGGAGTGGTGGGTGCACAGGACTCCCAGCAGTGCCCAGACATATGAGTGGTGGGTGGATATGACTCCCAGCAGTGCCCAGACATGAGAGTGGTGGGTGGATATGACTCCCAGCAGTACCCAGACATGAGAGTGGTGGGTGCACAGGAATCCCAGCAGTGCCCAGACATGGAGTGGTGGGTGCACAGGACTCCCAGCAGTGCCCAGACATAGGAGTGGTGGATGAACAGGACTTCCAGCAGTGCCCAGACATAGGAGGGGTGGGTGGATATGACTCCCAGCAGTGCCCAGACATGAGAGTGGTGGGTGGATATGACTCCCAGCAGTGCCTAGACATGAGAGTGGTGGGTGGATATGACTTCCAGCAGTGCCCAGACATAGGAGGGGTGGGTGGATATGACTCCCAGCAGTGCCCAGACATGATAGTGGTGGGTGCACAGGACTCCCAGCAGTGCCCAGACATAGGAGTGGTGGGTGCACAGGACTCCCAGCAGTGCCCAGACATGGGAGTGGTAGGTGTACAGGACTTCCAGCAGTGCCCAGACGTAGGAAGGGTGGGTGGATATGACTCCCAGCAGTGCCCAGACATAGGAGTGGTGGGTGCACAGGACTCCCAGCAGTGCCCAGACATAGGAGTGGTGGGTGCACAGGACTCCCAGCAGTGCCCAGACATAGGAGGGGTGGGTGGATATGACTCCCAGCAGTGCCCAGACATGAGAGTGGTGGGTGCACAGAACTCCCAGCAGTGCCCAGACATAGGAGGGGTGGGTGGATATGACTCCCAGCAGTGCCCAGACATGACAGTGGTGGGTGGATATGACTCCCAGCAGTGCCCAGAGACATGACAGTGGTGGGTGGATTTGACTCCCAGCAATGCCCAGACATAGGAGGGGTGGGTGGATATGACTACCAGCAGAGTCCAGACATAGGAGGGGTGGGTGGATATGACTCCCAGCAGTGCCCAGACAGGATAGTGGTGAGTGCACAGGACTCGCAGCAGTACCCAGACATAGGAGTGGTGGGTGCACAGGACTCCCAGCAGTAGCCAGACATAGGAGTGGTGGGTGCACAGGACTTCCAGCAGTGCCTAGACATAGGAAGGGTGGGTGGATATGACTCCCAACAGTGCCCAGACATAGGAGTGGTGGGTGCACAGGACTCCCAGCAGTAGCCAGACATAGGAGTGGTGGGTGCACAGGACTTCCAGCAGTGCCTAGACATAGGAAGGGTGGGTGGATATGACTCCCAACAGTGCCCAGACATAGGAGGGGTGGGTGGATATGACTCCCAGCAGTGCCCAGACATGAGAGTGGTGGTTGAATATGACTCCCAGCAGTGCCCAGACATAGGAGGGGTGGGTGGATATGACTCCCATCATAGGCCAAAAGTATGGGGGTGGGTGCAGAGGACTCACAGCATAGGCCAACAGTATGGGGGTGGGTGCAGAGGACCCCCAGCAGTGCTCAGTTATAGGGGGGACATCACCATCATCATACCACAAGTACATGGGGGTATGTTTACAACCCTAACCTGTGAGAGTCCTGATAGTGCCATAGCAACACATCACTTACAGCAGTGTCCCACTACACGGAGGATGGATTTCTGTCACACACTGCGTGACACACCACATGTGGGTGTGATGTTAGATCCCACATGCATACCCACCCATGGGGGTTGCAGGCAACCTACACACCCTTCCATCATGACACAATAGTGTATAGTCATGTAACAGCCCACCAAACAAAGACAGCAAAAGGGAACACACACTGTCATGTACATCCCTAGGCTGATCTGAATGTCCAGGTGCTGGTCAGACCACCAACATGTACTCGCTCATGGAAGGAATAGGGTTGAAACCCCTTAGATACAATGCACAAAATTGTGAGTCATGTGCACAAATACCCTGCAGAACAAATCCAAACATAAGGGTAAGGCTGTGATTATACATCTGCATAGTGGGAAAAAGGGTGAATGTGTCCATGAAGGCATTTCTACATACTCAAAACACAAGTACAGTGAGTAGCATGGATGGCACAGACTAATGAGCAGTAGTCATCTGTGAGCAGGAATGGCCATTGCTGAAGGGAAAGTTCAACAACATAGGGAATATGCACAGATTTCAGCACACCAATTGTGAAACTGTCTGTGGTGAAGTTCTCATTGTATAACTAAGGAAGGGACACTCCTTGGGACAATGTCTGTAGGCAAACTGAACACACACAACCAAAGATGAATTGCTGCAACATTGTGATGGCACATAGATACCATGGTCCTCCTCATTTACATCATAGAATAGACATATTTCACAATCCCAAAACATTACCTTGACATTAATTCCTAGGCACACAGCACCTAAAGCAAGTACCTGAAATGCAATAGTTTGAATGAAAAATAAAATGCTTTATTCAGCTCCAAACGAAAATGTCCTGTCTCAAACAAGGCCAATGGCCAGTCCATAGTAAAGTCTGGTTGGGGGACGTTGGGGAGGTTGTCGACCCCAAACTTGTCTGCACATGATGGAGCTAAAAGGTTGTTGACCCATGGGGGGCATCACCTTGGTCAGGGGCCGGCACCGCAGGGACAGTAAAGGGAAGGATAGGTGTTGTGGGTGTAGGGGGGGAGGAATCCTCCTCAGTGGCTTGTGCAGCACCAAAGGTGGAAATAAATTCAGCGCTGCACACTGCTGCCAGTTCCGCCAGACCACCACCTGAACCCGGCGACACAATGGGAGTGGAGGTAGAGAGCTGTGAGTCTGGTGTACTGTGTCTGTGGCTGCGTGCCTGTCGTCTAACCCCAGTCCCTGTGGGTGTGCCTGCATCCCTGTGAGATTGGGTGCCAGGAGATCTGCGCTTACACTTAGATGGTGGTGGTGTGCTGGTTGTGTCTGTTGGCGTGTGTGATCTTGTGTGTCGGCGTGTGCTCTGGACAGGTATGGGAGAGGGGTTGTGGATGGGTCAGAAGGAGGGGGGGACTGACCGCTGCAGGAGTGAAACTGCTGCCGTCAGTGATGAGTGCATGGACGATAGAATCCGACGTTGCTCAGACACCATAGCTGACATGCCCTCCATGAATGACAACAACTGTGTCAGGATAGTAGTGTGGCCATGGAGGACAGTCAGCATTGATGTCTGACCAACATTGATCTGCCGGAGTAGGTCCACAGACTCCGCACTGAGGGCAGCAGGGGAGACAGGGGCTGCGGTGCTGGGGACGAAGGAGACATGGGGGGCAGCACAGACAGAAGGGACCCTAGCAACTGGGAGGGTGGAGATGGGTCTGGAGGAGGTGGGGACAGACACAGTGATGGCAGATGGTGTTGCCGCGTATTCCTCCTCCTCCTGGGAGTCAGAAGCCGAGCCGTCCGCAAGGTAAGAAGTGTCTGCTTCCAAAGGTCAGGCCGTCTGAATCCCCTCACCCTCCGTGCCACTGGATCCCTCTGACTCCTCAGCGCTGGTGGCACTGCGGCTGGGTCCCTCCTCCTAGTCCGTGCTCATGTCTCCTCCTGTGTCGATTGATGATGCTGTGGGCAAGGAGAAGAAAGAAAACTGTATCAGTCACCTGTACATATCTGATGCATGAGCACAAAATCAGTTAGTCAGACTGCAAATCATGGCATGCATCATGAGTAACAGCCAGATAGCTATGCACATATTTGAGACTAGAACTGCCCAGTTGCTATAGACACAAATCTACTTGGACACAAGGATCCAAAGAACAGACCAGGCCACAATTTGAATGAGAGTCACCCTGAGGAGCTTCTGTTTGTTGACAGGAGAGCAGATCCATACAATGAAGTTATGCCATCTCAAGTTCACAAAGAACTAAACAGTTGCGTTGCCCCTCAGGGCAAACTAACACACCTCACTCCCTAAGGTGACACCACACTCAGAGCCCTGTAAGTACATTTTGGTGAAAATTAATGTCACAATTAGTTGGCATCTTGGGAGTCACCATACTTCACACATTCAACATGTATTGAATGTGTAAAATCGCCATCTTGTGAAGATAACACATATGTGCCTGCATGAAAGTTTGCTCACAAGGAAATGCACACCAAAAACATAGACACATTCATTGACACAACTGGCACACATTAAGATGAAACACTGTTAGAAACAAATGGTGTGGACCATATACCATATACATAGTCCAACGGAGGTCTTGATGGTTTGACACACATTAGTCTGTACAATTGACAACAAAGGAGTCTCAAGCACTCAAGACCACTGTGGGGACATGTCAATGGAGATCAAGCCACACCATTAATCACTAACACTGGCCTCCTTCAAAAGCTGCATGCTATTCCAAAACATTGCAAATGTTGTTTGGTGTGCACTAACTAGTGAAACAACTATAATGCAGACACATAAGTGTAACCTAAACAATTTGTCATATGAACACAGTCAAAACAGGAACAACTCTTAACACGTTTTGGGAGTGCCAAGGTACGTACATCAATGTGAGACAACTTCAAATGTGTCAGTGCACACAGGGGCATCTATCACCTGATCATACAGTTGGTAGCACATAAGACCCACTGGCTGTCATGTGAAGTGGCCCACATGTCTCAAATCAGGACAATGCTCAAGCTAATGTGCCTGCAATTGTGTAGTACAAAACCATTGCTGCATCATGGACACACCCTTATCCACATGCAAAATGTCAACACAGTAGTGTGCACACCAAGACAAAACAGCGTTGCACCAGAGCTACATACATGTGGCTTAAATTATTCAGGCACAATCATCTCTGGAAGCAAATGACATAGCCTGTAAAGCCCCTAATGAAAGCACTGTCCACCATCACAAGGGAAGTGCATGGTTAAAAATCGACCACCCAATTGACATCCACAGGTCACAACTGCCAAGGCCAAACAGGCAGGCCCATTACACCTCTCCTCCACAACACATACATCACTCAGTCAATGTGATTGATACAGCTCAAGAAGTGAAAACTCAGAATCAGGGTAACAAAAACACTTCAGCAACTTTCCAAAAAGTAAACCAAGGTCACCTTGTGGGGCTGGCAATACATATTAGTCACAAACAACCAACAACAGATTATTGTGAATAGGCACACAGGCACTGGCCAATGTGAGCATGCACAAGCCAAATCTTGTATCCGGCCAGTGTGCATATGTAGCTGACACATGATAAATAAAAACTATGCCAGGGACCAATTCCCCAGAGGCAGACCCATGCTGAACACGCATAGAATGGGCACAGTGTTGGATGACACACATGATTTGGAGGCCAGGGTGTCTCAGGGGACTGTAGTGGGCACACAGATCCATGGGTCTAGAAATTGCTGACTGTCTCATGATTACCCGTCATGACACTATGCATATCTCACAAATTATGTACATCATGTCTGAGAACGCAACATTAGTCATGCATGCTGCAAGGGTGTGCAGTTGAAACGTCACACTCCCATGTTGAAACTCATCAGTGCAAACAAATATGAAGCCCAAACACAGTGCACAGGTCATGGCACAGGCAAGGTACCAACACATGTCACAGACCTCCCTCCCACAATTTGCGCAATTACCTTGCACCCTAGAGGAACATGTGCAATTGTAAAAACACACAGACCAGGGGACATATGTGGAGGAGGGGAAGGGATGAAAAAGAGCACCAGCTGAATATGGGGAATATAAACTACAATGCACAAATAGCCTGTCTGACAAGACACCCCAACTATGGGAGTATTTCCATGCTTCATAGCACCTCAAGTAGCAGCTGACACACAACACTACAAACAGCCATGTACCTACCCCCTCCTTGCTGCTGTCTCTCCTGCAACTGCCTATTGAGGTCTGGAAAGACCACTGCCAGGACCCGAAGCATCTGAGGGGTGAGGTGATGGCTTCCACCATGCCGGCGTGGGGCCTCCATCTTCAGCTGGACCCAGGCGATACGCCGGGTCCAGCACCGGATGTCCTGCCACCTTTTTCTGATGTTCCTCAGCCGCCGGCGATGGCCCCCCGCACTCCTGACAGCCCTGGCGATCTTCAGCCATATCGCCCCCTTCTCATAGGCAGATACCTGTCAGGAAGACCAAGTGAAACAACATCACTGCACCTGCTACATGTCCCAGAGACACACACTTGCACACCATTGATAATGTGAATAGGGCATAGGATGCTAACAGGATTTGCATCATTGACCATGTGAATTAGGCCTGTGGGCAAACTCCAATGCACTACATACCTTTGAAAGGCAACAGATGGCATAAGGGGTGCAACACACTCACTGATCATGGCACACACTGTACAACACATGCAACTGCAGGGATTTGGACAGCACGTGACAAGCTGTCACATATCCTACTCCACTTAAGAACCCTCAGCAGACCAGACAGACACACCCTGGCCCAGATCACTCGCCTGTCAGTGTCAACAGTGTATACAACCCTCATTTAGCACATGTGTCACTTGACAAAGAGGTGTCACAGGTGTGCAAACTTTGCAAGTCAGGCACACAACACAGCATACTTGTCGTATCAGATGGCTACAGCTGCTGCATACGTCATGCTTCTGTGGTGCAAAACATCACACACACACTCACCCAGGTGACAAGGAACATTCACAATCTTCAATGTCCATGCGGTTGAACACAGCATTTATACTATATCACCGCAGGTCCCCACAAGTCATAAACATCTGTGAGTACATTCAGCTGTCACTCCGGGGGGAACACTGTTACACCTCAGTAAAATAAGGAACTAAAACCAGCAAGGTGTGGCACAGCAGAATGTGTCATTGACTATGCGTTGAATGTCACAGTTAACATAATGCAAGTGGGGAGTGAACACACTTGAACTACAGCATGCTCTGCATGGGAGACACCACAATGTACCCACCGGGCACTCACTCCATACCACATTGCATGTCAGTCCCAGCCAAAACAAAATGCCTGTTGTGACACTCACACAACAGGTGTACAGTCAAAGCTAGTGCAGTCATCATTCACCTGCTCCCCTGGTTTCCCATACAGCTTGCTGTACTGTGGTAGGAGGGCATCCAGCAGGGCCTGGTTTTCCTCATCAGTGAATGCTGGTGCCCTCTCCATCGTACACGACATAAGAGCCCAAGGAATGCAGAGACAGCAGCAGTGAGCTCCACTCCAATGTTGTGCAGGCAAGTGCTTTCTCCGAGCCACATGCAGCCTTAAATCTGTGCTGCTGAGGGGCTTTCAGTCTCAGGAGCACAGTGTGATAGGCCAGATTACTTTGCATCCTACGTTCCATCCAATCCCTTCCAACATTAGGCCCTGACACACATTTGCATGGTTTAAAATGTGAGCTTCTGCTCCAAAAACATATTGCAACATTGTATATTTTTGCCCAACTGACTTTTGCAGGACACCTGTAGCACACACTCAAATCTCAGCATCCATGACAACCAGGCTGCATTCAGGGCCTACTACTCGTCCCCTAGGTGTCCCCTAAGTATTTTTTGAGATCAACACACCTCTACGGTGCAATTCACGTCGCGTATGGCACCATTTCAATAGTGAAACGAGGCGCACACACGCACGTAATGTCGGGGTACAGTTCGCTCGCCTATGGCACGATGACAATAGTGAAGCGAGGCGCACACACGCACGTAATCTCGGGGTACAGTTCGCTCGCCTATGGCACGATGACAATAGTGAAATGAGGCGCACACACGCACGTAATCTCGGGGTACGGTTCGCTCGCCTATGGCACGATGACAATAGTGAAACGAGGCGCACACATGCACGTAATCTCGGGGTACGGTTCGCTCGCCTATGGCACGATGACAATAGTGAAACGAGGCGCACACACGCACATAACCTCGGGGGTACGGTTCGCTCGCCTATGGCTCGATGACAATAGTGAAACGAGGTGCACACACACGCACGTAATCTCAGGGTACGGTGCGTTTCACACGCTCTAGTGAATGCAGGGGTACGGTGCGTTTCACACGCTCTAGTGAATGCAGGGGTACGGTGTGTTTTACATGGTGCGTTTCACATGCTCTAGTGAATGCAGGGGTACGGTGCGTTTCACACGCTCTAGTGAATGCAGGGGTACGGTGCGTTTTACATGGTGCGTTTCACACGCTCTAGTGAATGCAGGGGTACGGTGCGTTGCACACGCTCACGTATCACACCATTACAATAGTGATACGAGGCGCACTCATGGCAGGGATGTTTGGTTACGGTTCAAACGAGGATCTCTATCAAGTTCTTGTCATTGCATACTTACATGAGCAGTGCCTAGGTGTGGCAGGCTGTGATATAGCACAGGGCATCTGATCCTGTTGCACAATCAAAGTGTGATGACCTGTTGACACATGTCATGTGTGATGGGGCACTATGTGGTACACATCACCTTTACACTTGTCCCATATGTATCATTATGCACATGTTGTCATGCAAATCAACACTGGGATGGCACAGTCATCACTAGGGACACCTGTATCATGATACCAGGGACCGGGGCACTTTCTCACTTGACAATTTGACGCTCAGCATGACCCTATGTGACAATGTCATTTGTGTGTCATGTTGAACATTGAGCTAGCTGTTTGTGTTGCGTAAACTGCATCTGCTGTTGGTGCATCTATCATGGGTCTGTGTTGTGATTGAAATGGTTGTACATGTACGCACACCATACCACATGTGCATTTACACGGATTTTGGGTCTGATGGCATCATACATCATTTATCCCCAGGCATGCATGTCTGCATCGTGACAATGGCTGTGGTGTTGCGTTCACACATGCACACCTTATTAGCAATTTGTCTGATATGATATGTTGGAGTGCCAGCAAGCTGGCATATGTGTCCTGGATGTATTGCACACGCCAGACCCCATAGTGACTTGATGTGTAGTTGCAGTGTTGCATGTGCCCTGTACAATGGTATCGTTGTTGGCTGACAGTTGTTCTCCATTCTTCCCAAATATGTCCTGTAGGGCACCGCCTCTACCAAGACCTTTTCCTGACTTGGAGACCATGAGGGAACGTGATTGCATCCGACCTTACAGGTTCACTCGAGAGTTGATTCAGGACTTGACGGTCAGGCTAGAACCACATCTCCAACCGCGACACAGGTATCCGACTGCGCTGACACCCAAGCTAAAGGTGATGGCAGCCCTACATTTCTTTGCTACAGGTACGTTTCAATTTACCATAGCTGATGTGGGGGGGATGTCCCAAAACATGTTCAACCATGTCCTACATGAGGTTTTAGCTGCTATGTTGCAGCACATTGATGAATTCATAAAATTTCCAAATGCACAAGAGTTGACAGATGTCAAGGGTGACTTCTATGCCCTGGGAGGGATGCCACATGTCATTGGGTCCATGTGGCTTTGGTGCCACCACAGGCTCAGGAGCAGGCCTTCCGCAACAGGAAACATTACCACTCAATAAATGCCCTGGTGGTGTGTCTTGCTAACATGCTGATTTCCCATGTTTGTGCATGTTTTCCAGGATCGTGCCATGATGCATTCATCATGAGGCGTAGCAGGGTACCACAGATGATGCTGCAACTGCACAACGAGCGGGCATGTCTTGTTGGTGGGTAAACTCTTTATGTTCCTGTATGTCTCATTTTTGTTTTTTGTCTGATGGCATCTCATTACACACTTATTTGCATGATGTTTATTTGTAGGTGACGCGGGATATCCCAACATGCCGTGGCTCATGACACCGCTCCGCAATCCAAGAACAGCGGCAGACCAGCGGTACAACAATGCACACGGGCAGACCAGGCAAGTGATAGAGCGGACGTTTGGACTCCTGAAGAGCCGATTCCGGTGCCTCGATAAGGCCGGGGGATGCCTCCCATACTCCCCGCAAAAGGTGTGTAACATCTTCATTGTGTGCTGCATGCTACACAACATGGCAGTTGAGAAGGCTGTTTCATAAACAAAGAGAATCCTACTCGCAGTGAAAGGGACGGTGAGTGTACCCCAAGTGTGGGGACACTCAGTGTTGTGTTAAATACCCCTCACACACCAACAGGCCCCTTGGTGTCATGCTTCATCATTGGGGTCTTCGCACCCCTCTAACGGGATGCGGCGTGCTGCGACCTACGACTACGCGGGAGCACTTTCAGTTGGACTATGTGTGGTGTGTGTGATGCTAGTGAAGGGGTAGTAAATGTGAGTGGTGGGGTTGGTGAAGGTTAAAAAGTACCTGGCTCGTGGGCATTTAAGAAAAACCTTTATTCATAACCCCGGGCTGGCACTATTAAAAAGGTGCAGGGTGAGGTAATTAACTGTTGTCACTATGAACAGTACCTCTAGTGTGCGTCAACATGTTTCGGAGCTGGTGCTCCTTCTTCAGGACGGGGGCACAACTTCCCACCTTACTCACGTTTTTCTAACAAATGTGTATTTTACAAAAAAGTGCAGGACTATGTACAGTGAATTAATACTAAATACAGGCTATAGTGTGCCTACAGCGGATTTTATGTGACCATGCACTTGCATGACTCATTTTGTGGTGATGGCTTGCTTCATGAGCATTTCTGGACGTCAGGGGATGATTGCTAAATATGCAGTCTCAGGACAGAATGTGTCTCCGTGTTCCCCTCACGCTGCTCCGCTGGTTTCTGAGGCTGTGCCACTCATCCTGGATCCTGATGAGCTGGAACATCCACCCATTGAGGATGACGGCCTTGGAAACGATGAAAGTGATGAGGATGAGGAGGATGATATCCGGAGTCAGCTCATACGCAACTTCTTCACTTAATGGTGAGTCACTGGGCATTTTTGTGCAAGCTTGTAGCAGAGAGTGGCATGTGTTGCATACTGTGTGTCCAGCTGACTGTATGCAAAGTCACTTTGATGTATGTTGTGATGTGTCACACAAGTGCTGATGTCATGTCACATACATATGCACAATGAGGGATCATGGAATGTACATCTGTACTACATTGTTGGTGTATTTTACATGACCATGCCTGTAGTGAAAACATTTTGAAAGTAACCCCTTGTGTGCCTTGTTATTCCCAGGTTGCTCTGCCTGTTGTCTGTTCGTGCCATCTTAGTCCTCCTGCTATTCCCCATGATGATTGCAACGTGTGCCGAATCAGCGTTCCATGCACGGACATGTGGAAATGTCAGTTCTGGTAAGAAATCCAAACAGGCTGTATTGGGTTGGTATGGTTTTGGAATGTGTGGCAACTGTTTCTGTGCATGTTGGTGAAGCATACATACATGTCCCATTACCATGGATCAAATTGCATGTTGCACCAATACCATGACAGGACAGTCACCCTTCTTGACAGTCATCTGTTGTGGACTTTTGACTCTGGGGAATGCATCAATGTGTGTAAACCTTGACCGTGACACATTGCGGATAACACCGGTTTACATTGTGTGGGACATCTCAACTACAGGCTCTGTGTGGAATTGCAGCCTCACTGTGTGCAGCAGGATGTGTCTGGGTCATACCCTTTATCCTGTGTGCCAGTACAGTTTGATTTCCAAACAACCATGTTGTGAAGGTGTGAGCCAGTGTATGTCCCACATGTTCTGTCAACTGTCCTGTGACTCTGTTCGTATGGATGCATTGCCCCTTGTGCCAGTATGTCATGTCACTGTCATGTCGCTACCTCAGTGCCGGTGGAAAACACTGCTTTGCAAGCCTTCTCTGTAAGTTGATGTTAACTTTCTATTCCCATGATGCCAGGAATGTAGCACTGATGATGTCACAACGTTGTGCTGTTGTAAATGTTAACACTTCCATGGCACCAGTCGGGTGACGGTAATCCCAGGATTCTCTTGTGCCATGCTGCATATCCTGGTCACAGTAGTGGTGGTTTATTTGCTTTGTTCCTCATTACTCTCTTGTGAGTTTATTCCAAACTGCTTGTCATGTTTGGCATTGTAAGGCACAGTTGGAAGAGCCAATGACTGGCTCTTGCGGGGCTTCCTTGTGTTTAGATAATTCCCTTCCTCGTGGGATGAGCTTCTTACGGCTCTTGCGGGTGATGTGTAATTTGCCTTCATGACCCTCACTGATTCCCAGGGCTAACTACGGATTGTGGACTTTGTGTGAGTAGCACTGCGACACATTCTATTTTCAGTAATTTTGAGCCTCATTCATACACTGTGAAACAATTGATGACCGCATGGATGTCATTGCATTGAGACAGGCCTGGTGAGCGTTACACCCCCTTCATTTAGGTGACAAACTCTGCTACCTTTTATGTGTCTGTGCCAATCATCAGATCTCGTATCATTTCCAAATATGTGATCCCAATTAGGATACCTTTGTTTCAGATCTCACTCCCTGCTGTTCCCATCCTCCCCTTCCCTCACCTGATCACCCTTTTGTGTCTGTCATTTATACTCTGACCAAGGGGCTATCGGGAGATGGACCCCTTTCAGCATCGCACAACTCTGAGGCTCAAAGGCACCGACAGTCCCTTGCAGTGGTGTGGCGATTGTTTCACCAGCATTACAGGTAACATCATTGCATGACTGTTATTTTCATCAGAGCAATGCCACTGGCCATGTACATTGGGCAAAGCAGCATGGCCTCATAGCAAACTTGATCTTTTTGTGTAGTAAATGTGTTCCCCACAGTACATTGTGCCTCATTACTGTCACCGCAGATCTTTTGCCAGTCTGCATGCGTCATCTATGTTATTATTTACAATGTTTGTACATACGTGGTTATATATACTGTGGCAACATGCATGCTGTTTGTAATGGCTAATGGTCCATATTGTGTGTGACGTACATGGTTGTGTATGTATTATTTAGCTTACTAACCACAACGTGAAGGCAACACCTGCTGACGCTGTGTGTCCTGTGGCCCGCTTACCCTTTTGGTGCCTGATCATGTGTCCATCATATTTTGTGATTGTTCACCAATTCTCGTGCTGTGATCCATGAGTAAACAGACACTCCTTCCTTTCCATACACATGTTACATGGTGACTTGCAAAAATCCTTCTCTTTGTGTGCTAGGTTTGCATGGTGTCTCAACCCTTCTGCTGTCATGTGTTCAGTCATTCCTGCTGCTTCCTCACCAGCGACACCGCAACACCGGGTGCCCTGATTCTGCAACACACACGCCTCCAAGATGTTCCTCCATCCATCCATTCTTAAGGCAGTCCGCAACTTGTCAATGCCACTGTTGCACCACCTCCGTGCCAAAGGCAGGAGCATCAGCGCATGCAACGTGCACAGTGCAATACCCTCTTGTCTTCCATGGCTCAGGTAACACAACAGACTCATGCTCCTGCGACCCTCCACACAGTGTAGGCCAGACATTCATCCGCCTGGGATCAGGCAACCCCTAAGCACACACATGACAGCTTCGCAGGCTGTGTGTGCAACTCATACTGCCAACAACACGCTGCATCACATAACAGTGCATGTGCGTACAACCAGGTCATGTGCCTCGTACTGCATATACGCTAATTCCACCAGCACCCCATTGTACTCTGTTAACTCTTCAACACAATACCACCACACATTGCCTTCATTACTGTGACCTGGTTGTACGCAACCTCAGCACACTACTTCTACATTGCCATCACAGATGGATAGTTGATCACCCGCAGGGACCAGACCAAGAATCCAGGAGTATGATTGGCCAAACTTTATGAGGTATACCCTCTGAGTCACGTACAACACCAAGAACACACTCAGCATTGTCAAACATCTGCACTTCAGCTTTCACACCAACACCCTGACCACCCTCAGTGTAACTATCATCTACAGATCTCCAAGCCTACACCCACAAATCTGCTAAGCCATCTACAATTATATTAATAGTCATTAATTGGGCGCACATTTAACCCAACGGGGTGTTCTAGCGCTGTAATGCGCCAATAAGGAGTCAGCCTACTGAGGAGCAAGTAACCAAGCAGGCAAAAAGAAAATGTTTGAAGGGCTTGGAAAGACTCACATTCTGACAGAATTATACCCAGCAGAAGAGGTGGCTTAGTCCAACATTGGGTGATTCCTACCTGTAAGGTTTCACCTCCTGATCTTGGTTTATCAAACAAAGGACCAATGTGCAAGTGCTTGTCATTGGAACGTACATATTGTTATTGACAATAGGGTCCGTGGCTACTCCTAAGGTAGACCGGCCCACGGCCTTGTCCGACCATGAAGGCGAGTGTCATCGCATTCAAATCTATTTGTGTAGCCATGGTCAGCCAATGGACTCGTCAACGAAACGGGGGGATATGTTGTCAAACTGAGACTCCACATGTCATGCGATCAGCTGCATTTATGTGCTTATGCAGTATACGTAGCAAGCCTATTGTGAGACACACGGATGGGCATTTTGCTTAGTGAAAATGGGAGGTGATCAGTGCATGCACCACTGTTTTCTGGGGTACATTGTGCAGATAGCTAATAGATGTGTATATGATTTAAATTTTCAAAAACAAGCAGCACACGCCTCTTGTACCTATGTGGGAAGGGATAGCTGATTGTCCCATCTGACTCGCAGACCACTGACCAAGTCCTTGTGTGCCGGAGCAATGGAGAATTACTTTGGCCACCAAAGATTGTAAGAGAGGGCAGAAGTTTGGTTTAAGGGTATAGGACCTAGGTGTTATCTGGATTAAGTTTCAAGACAATGTGGTCCATCCAGGCCACATATTTGTGACAATTTTTGAGTGGGTCAACATTTGCTGCTCAGACAGGATTTTAGGTGATTAGAAGCTGAAGGTCATCAGCATATGATATGATTTTGACCTCAGACATGGCAAACGATTCAGCCAGCAGGGTTAAGTAAATATTACAATTCTGCAAGCTCAGAGCAGAGCCCTGCGGCACGCCCCACTTCAGTGGTTAGACTGGGGAGAAGAATGGGTAGGTCCGGACCTGCTGTGTGCGGTCAGATATTTACGACAATATCCAGTTCAGCACTGAGGCACCCACACCTATGGTCTTGATGCGGTACAGAAGGATGGGACGGTTGATGGTGTCAAATGCTGTAGACATGTCTAACAGTACCGACGGCACATTGAAACCTTCATCCACATTCCAGCATATAGAGTCGAGACACCTTTGATGTACGCATGGGCGAAACTCACGTTTGAATAAACATCGTTGTAGCAAGCGGAGTGGAGCGGCTTCGCGTAGCAGATTCAAGTCTCTATGAGCTGGGATTAAGGTGAGATGCGAACACCGGGTGCAGGCACTTGACAACGGCCGGCCGAGCATAAACATAGAACTCATACTCTAAAAACAGAAAGCCTGCGTGGGCAGCAGTTAACAGCGTAACGGTTAGTAAGACGAACATGTGATGATTTAGCAGGATCATAGACTAACCGACAGCCAGAACTTGAAGGTTATAAACACAGCGGTTGTAACGCTGGATGCACAATGAAGATATTTTAACATAGAAATGTCGAAGAGTATGTACAGTATCTAATAAGCACGTTAATGAAATAAGTTATCAAGTGAGATAGAATGGAATTTCATGATTACATAGTGTGTTATTTGTTCAATTTTCAGGCGTTCCCTGATGAAGGTGCGGTATGCACCGAAATGCATTGGAATGAGGAATGATGTATATTAACGCCTAACATGAGCAAACAAGAAATAAATGTGAATTAACATGTGGATTTAAGAATAAAAGAACTTTGAACAATCGAACTATTGGATGAACCATATGATTTAACAGAGCTGGTAGTTCCAGCACACCATACTTGTGCCCTAGGGTGACACACCTATGATGTAATAGGTGTGCTACTAGTGGATTTATCGAGTACACTCCAGGAGGGGGGTGATACCCTAGAGCACAGTTTAAAAGGTACCATAAAAATCAAGGAGCGGTGCACAACCCATTGTCTAGAAGCTATCAGCATATAGAGTCTGCCATTTCAATGAGGGCCGACTGTGTACTATAGCCGGGATGTACGCTGGATTGCAAGTCGTGAAGGAGGCTATTATCGTCAACAAAGGGCATCAGTTGCTGCCAGGAACATGTAAATGAATTCTTGGCTGGAACTGATAAATAGAGTTTGGTGTATGATTGAAGGATCTTCAGGATCTGCGTTGCCTTTACTTAAGATGGGCAGGAGTAACGGGTCCGGATTGGAGCCCAATCTGAGGTACAGAATACAAATGGTGTCCAAATGGTGATTGGGAATCTTAGCAAGGATGTTGTATTGCTTGGCCGGCAAGGGGTCAGTAGGGGAACTGGATTGACACATCTGCTAATCGAGCAGAGAGACTTCACCATTAATTGTGTCAAAATCTGGGACCACTGAGCTTGGAATCGACATTACTGATTGCTCCTCAGACATTGGAGTACTACATCAGCACGCAGGGCCACACATACAGAGACTACATGGGTCAGAGGTAGAGCAAGTCCTGGCTGGAGGAAAAACACACCACCATCCAGCATTGGTGCGTCAACGTTTGCATCCAGTTCTCCAAGTCAACACCATCACTACCTCATGCTGCAAGTCCATCCACATGCTGGAAATGATCTTCAGATAGATCCACTCCTAGTCAAGACAGACAGCCACCCTGGTCCACGACACCAGCCGGCTCTACTACGGCAACAACCTCTACACAGAAACAAGAGCCAGACTCCATCAGTACTTGTGCACATTCAGGGTGCATGCGCACACCTCATCCTCAACATCCCCTGACACAGCCACATGACCGGCCACCTGAGATACGTACAATAGTCCCACTGTCAACTGCAGGAACACCTTCATCTTCCTCTGCCACACTCAGTAGGCACTCCACAACCCAAGCCAAAAAAAAGAAATATGGACGTCTGCCATCCAACACCCCGTTGCCCGACGTCCGTCCAGCCACCCTTGCCCTGGGCACCATTCATCACATCCACAGTACAACTGCATGTGGGTGATAGTTCTCCAACCTCAACAAACAGACCTGGTACTCCCTCCCTGGACACCTACACATTACACATGACCTCTACACATTCATGGGACTCTTGCGTAACTGTCTGTCATAGCAGTATGGCAAGCCCCCCCCCCCTCAGCAGATAGTAACCATCACGGGTGAGTATTGCCTTCCATGTATGTAGTTGATGATACACTGTGACCTATGTGTGTCCTCAACCGGACTCAGAGTCCAGTGTATGGATGGCTTTAGTTTGTTCTACACTCTGGCATACTTTGACATATCCCCGCACGTAAGTTGTTGACTCTGGGTAAAATAATTTCAACATCAATGCGTATAGTGTTTGTTATATTTATTTATCCATCTTGTGCGTGAAATGTGAGTAGGTGGTAGGTGCTGTACAAAAATGTTGGGAAACCAAAGTTCACAGAGGGAGATGTGATGCCTTGCAGTTTGAGTCAACAGAGTCAAGACCACATTGCTTGGCGTCATTGGTCACACTGCAACCAGCAAATCCATGTTCGAGAGTCGGAAAGTCAATAAGGTGATGCTGTTGCACACTAAGGCAAGATGCCAGACCAGGCGACCTGGGAGATGCGCATGGCCCACTGCCTCTCAACGTCTTCTCCGTGGACGACCCACCTTCCTTGGGGGGACCCTCATATACACGGCTTGACGATTTCTGGGACGCTCCGTCGGAAGATTCCGCCTCCTCCTCCCTCCCTGTGCCTGTTGGCAGTCTTTGCCTCGATGTTTCTGGCCTGGTGACACAGGGAGGGTGCTGCATGTTGTCAGCTATCTGACGGAGTGAGAGCTTATGTCCCTCTGCACCACCAAGAGCTCAGCCACTCTTGCCTCCATCCGTCCTTGGTGTCGTCGTTGACTGGCGTGTTGCTCCGCCTGCTGCTTTGTAAAGTCAATGAGGGCCCCCACTCCCTGGCTGAACTCCCTGGTGTCCCACCGGTATACCTCCATGATGTTTCTCAGATATACTGGACCCTGCAGCGTGCTGGTCCGGTTCTCGTCTCCGCCTTGTGCCACTCCCACCACCCCTGCCCACACGAGCCTGGCCTGCTGTTGTGGGCACATCAGGTCGGAGGGACCCCTGAGGGTTGACAGTGGTGGTGTTGTCTGCCACCTCCTGGGTGCCCGGCGAACCTTGTCCCTCATTGTCAGACTGGCTCAGTTGGGGATCGTGGGCAAGGCTCCGAGCTGTCTGCTGGGATGTGGCAGAAATGGGTGTGGTGGTTGGTGCAGATGGACCTGATCCAGCTGCTGCACGGGTTTGGGATCCACAGGTGCCAGGTTGGTCGGGGTCATCCGTGGAGTGGTGAGAGGCATCGCTGTTGGTGGGATCGGGATCCTGTGGAGCCTGGGACTGTGATCCATCTCCCCCTGGTTGGGGGTAGATACCGCACGTTGCCCAGTGGATGTGAGAGACAGAAGATGTTAATGCCATGTCATGCAACATCACATTTTCATATACATTGTCGTTGTCACTGTTCCACCTGCTTTGGTTTTTTCAGAATGTTCACTTGTGGATGCTTATTTTGTGGGGTCAGATTGATCTGTGCTCAGGAGTCATTGACAAGTGAGGGTCTATTTACAATGACTGGCACAGCCATGCATATCAGCAGGGATTTGGCAGTCATCATGCCCCACAGCTATACCAGCATGGATGCAACACATTAACACTGTGGATCACCATGGTGGGAAAACAGAACAGCTGCGTCACGCATCTGTGCCATGGAAGTGTAACATTGCTGTAATTGTGTCGCTGGCACAACGCAGATCCAGCAATGCTCTGTGAGGACCTATCTGCACAATGCTGTGTCAATCCTTACGTCTGCTTCATGCATGCACAGGGTTTTGAGGCAGCATGTGCATAGAAGTGACTGAGTGAAATCTTATTACACTCAGCCACTTTTAGGAGGTGTTGCTGCGCCGTGACGGGCAACCACCGCACACCACACCACGACCAGTACACCTACTTCTGGCGCTGGGCTTTAGAACGTGGCACATCTCCCAGATGCATCATCTTGTCATTACCCAGCACCATGGCACAAATTATTTGCGTACGCTGCGTCACTAAGGTGAAGCTACGGCGTCGTGATATTAGTACAAAGGACTTGTGAATCAGCAGCGTGCATTTTTAGCTTGGATGCTTCATCAGATCTGTATTTGTTGTGTTACATGACGATTGTGACAGTGGGGCACTTCATTGCCTGTCCCAGGTGGCTATATTTATGTAAGGGGTGTGTGTGACAGGCCCTGCTGGTAGTTTGAGTTTGGTTTGCAACTGGGTGTCCCTCGTGGTGTGGCTGTTCCCCCATGGAGCATGCTGCCATGACGGTGGTTGTGAGTTCCTGTGCAAGATATCTGACCTTGTTGTCCTGGTGTTAGTGTTTTTCACTGCTCACAGGAGGGCCTTGTGCTGCCTACACCAGGGCCCAGTGTCAGTTATGTTGTCAGTACTTTCACACTCCCTGTACATTGAGCATGGTGCATGGTTGTGTACCTGGGCTATATGGGATGAGTGCAATTGGGCGTGGACGTACACAGTATTGTTGATAGGGGTGGCCACATTTTTAGCTTATTCACAATCCCCCTTCCACCCTCCTACCCTCCCACTTGCACCCTTCTCACCCTCACCCGTGCAGTCTTCTGGTCATCCCCCTTGCACCCTTCAGGCCCTACCCCTTCAATCAATCAGGGGTTTGTTAAAGCGCGACTACTCACCCGTAAGGGTCTCAAGGCGCTAGGGGTGGGGGGGTGCAGGTTCCATTCCATCAAGGAGGGGGTCTGTCGAAGAGCCAGGTTTTGAGGTTTCTTGCGAAGATGGGGAGCGATGTTGTCTGTCTGAGGTGGAGTGGAAGGGAATTCCATGCTTTGGCCGAGAGGAAGGAGAAGGAGCGGCCTCCCAATCTGGTCTTTCTGGTATGGGGGACCACGGCGTAGGAGAGCTGGGCTGATCGTAGGGTCCTTTGGGGTGCGTGGAATTTGAATCGGCTGTTCAGGTATGCTGGTCCGGTGCCGTGGAGGGCCTTGTGTGCGTGGGTGATCATCTTAAAGGTGATTCTCGCCTCGACGGGGAGCCAGTGGAGTGCACCCACCCCCATACTGTTGGCCACTGATGGGAGTCATATCCACCCACCACTCTCATGTCTGGGCACTGCTGGGAGTCCTGTGCACCCACCACTTCTATGTCTGGGCACTGCTGTGAGTCATATCCACCCACCACTCTCATGTTTGGGTACTGCTGGGAGTCATACCAACCCACCCCCACACTGTTGGCCACTGCTGGGAGTCATATCCACCCACCCCTCCTATGTCTGGGCACTGCTGGGAGTCATATCCACCCACCACTCTCATGTCTGGGTACTGCTGGGAGTCATATCCACCCACCACTCTCATGTCTGAGCTCTGCTGGGAGTCCTGTGCACCCACCACTCCTATGTCGGGGTATTGCTGGGAGTCATATCCACCCACCCCTCCTATGTCTGGACACTGCTGGGAGTCCTGTGCACCCACCCCCATACTGTTGGCCACTGCTGGAAGTCATACCCACCCACCCCCATACTGTTGGCCACTGCTGGGAGTCATATCCACCCACCCCCATACTGTTGGCCACTGCTGCAGGTCTTACCCACCCCATACTGTTGGCCACTGCTGGGAGTCATATCCACCCACCCCCATACTGTTGGCCATTGTTGGAAGTCATACCCACCCACCCCCATACTGTTGGCCACTGCTGGGAGTCATATCCACCCACACCCATACTGTTGGCCACTGATGGGAGTCATATCCACCCATCCCCATACTGTTGGGCACTGCTGGTAGCCATACCCACCCACCCCCATACTGTTGGCCAATGCTGGGAGTCATATCCACCCACCACTCTCATGTCTGGGCACTGCTGGGAGTCATATCCACCCACCACTCTCATGTCTGGGCTCTACTGGGAGTCCTGTGCACCCACCACTCCTATGTCTGGGCACTGCTGGGAGTCACATCCACCCACCCCTCCTATGTTTGGGCACTGCTGGGAGTCCTGTTCACATACCACTCCTATGTCTGGGCACTGCTGGGAATCATATCCACCCACTCCTCCTATGTCTGGGCACTGCTGGGAGTCCTGTGCACCCACCACTCCTATGTCTGGGCACTGCTGGGAGTCATATCCACCCACCACTCTCATGTCTGGGCACTGCTGGGAGTCATATCCACCCAGCCCTCCTATGTTTGGGCACTACTGGGAGTCATAAACACCCACCACTATCATGTCTGGGCACTGCTGGGAGTCATATCCACCCACCCTTCCTATGTCTGGGCACTGCTGGGAGTCATATCCACCCATCACTATCATGTCTGGGCACTGCTGGGAGTCATATCCACCCACCCCTCCTATGTCTGGGCACTGCTGGGAGTCCTGTGCACCCACCACTCCTATGTCTGGGCACTGCTGGGAGTCATATCCACCCCCCCCTCCTATGTCTGGGCACTGCTGGGAGTCATATCCACCCACCACTCCTATCTCTGGGAACTGCTGGGAGTCCTGTGCACCCACCCCTCCTATGTCTGGGCACTGCTGGGAGTCCTGTGCACCCACCCCCATACTGTTGGCCACTGCTGGGAGTCATATCCACCCACACCCATACTGTTGGGCACTGCTGGGAGTCATATCCACCCACACCCATACTGTTGGCCACTGCTGGGAGTCATATCCACCCACCCCCGTACTGTTGGCCACTGCTGGGAGTCATATCCACCCACCCCCATACTGTTGGCCACTGCTGGGAGTCATATCCACCCACCCCCATACTGTTGGCCACTGCTGGGAGTCATATCCACCTACCCCCATACTGTTGGGCACTGCTGGTAGCCATACCCACCCACCCCCATACTGTTGGCCACTGCTGGGAGTCATATCCACCCACCCCTATAATGTTGGCCACTGCTGGAAGTCATACCCACCCACCCCCATACTATTTGCCACTGCTGGGAGTCATATCCACCGATCCCATACTGTTGGCCACTGCTGGAAGTCATACCCACCCACCCCCATACTGTTGGCCACTGCTGGGAGTCATATAAACCCACACCCACACTGTTGGCCACTGCTCAATCAATCAATCAATCAATCATAACATTTATATAGCGCGCTACTCATGCGGAGGGGTCTCAAGGCGCTGGGGGAAAGGAGTCTGCTACTGCTCGAAAAGCCAGGTCTTGAGTTGGTTCCTGAAGGAGACATGGTCCTGGGTCAGCTGAAGGTGGATGGGAAGGAGTTCCATGTCTTGGCTGCCAGGTAGGAGAAGGATCTTCCTCCGGTGGTGGCTCTGCGGATGCGTGGAACGGCGGCGAGGGTGAGGCTGGTCGATCGTAGCTGGCGAGTGGGAGCGTAGAAGGTCAGGCGGTTGTTGAGGTACCTGGGGCCCAGGTCGTGGAGAGCCTTGTGTGCGTGGGTGAGGAGTCTGAACGTGATCCTCTTGCTGACGGGGAGCCATTGCAGGTCTCTCAGGTGTCCGGAGATGTGACTGTGTCGGGGGATGTCCAGGATGAGTCGTGCGGAGGCGTTCTGGATGCGTTGGACTCTTTTCTGAAGTTTGGCTGTGGTTCCGGCGTAGAGGGTGTTTCCGTAGTCCAGTTGGCTGGTGACGAGTGCCTGGGTGACCGTCTTCCTGGTTTCGGTGGGGATCCACCGGAAGATCTTTCGGAGCATGCGCAGGGTGTTGAAGCATGATGATGAGATGGCGTTGACTTGTCTGGTCATCGTAAGGGAGGAGTCAAGGATGAAGCCCAGGTTACGTGCGTGGTCCGTTGGTTTGGGAGTGGCGCCCAGGGCAGGGGGCCACCAGAAGTCGTCCCAGGCGGAGGGCGCTGATCCCAGGATGAGGACTTTCGTCTTGTCTGAGTTCAGTTTCAGGCGGCTGTTCTTCATCCACTCGGCTACGTCTTTCATCCCTTCGTGTAGGTTGGTTCTGGCGGTGACGGGGTTGTTGGTGAGGGAGAGGATCAGCTGGGTGTCGTCGGCGTAGGAGATGATGTTGAGGTTGTGTTGGCGTGCGATGGCTGCGAGGGGGCTCATGTAGACGTTGAAGAGGGTGGGACTGAGTGATGATCCTTGTGGTACGCCGCAGATGACTTCGGTGGCCTCGGATCTGAACGGGGGGAGGCGGACTCTCTGGGTTCTTCTGGCGAGGAACGAGATGATCCACTCCAGTGCCTTCTCTAGGATTACGATGTTCCTGAGGCGCTGCACTAGGGTGCGGTGGCAGACAGTGTCAAACGCTGCGGAGAGGTCCAGGAGGATGAGGGACGCTGTTTCCCCATTGTCGAGCAGGGATCGGATGTCGTCTGTGGCTGCGATGAGGGCGGTCTCTGTGCTGCGGTTGGCTCAGAAACCGGATTGCGAGTGGTCGAGGGATCCGTTCGTCTCGAGGAAGGCGGACAGCTGTCTGTTGGCAGTCTTCTCGATGACTTTGGCAGGAAAAGGGAGGAGCGAGATGGGGCGGTAGTTCTTGAGGTCGGCGGGGTCCGCTGATGGTTTCTTTAGGAGGGCGCTGAGCTCGGCGTGCTTCCAGCTCTCCGGGAAGGTGGCGGTGTTGAAGGAGCTGTTGATGATGTCCCGGAGTTGGGGTGCGATGATGGAGTCGGCCTTATTGAAGACGTGGTGGGTGCAGGGGTCGGTTGGTGATCCGGAGTGGATGGTGTTCATCGTGCAGTTGGTGTCTTCGGTGCTGACCGTGGTCCAGGCGCGGAGGTTGGTGGGGGGGGGCGTTTGTTCGATGGTTGGGTGCGTGGTTTGTGCTCCGAAGCTGTTGTGTATGTCGGCGATCTTGCTGTGAAAGAACGAGGTGAGTGAGTCGCAGAGGTCTTGCGAGGGAGTAATGTTGTTGTTTCCGGCGCTGGGGTTGGAGAGCTTTTGACGATGCTGAAGAGTTCCTTGCTGTTGTGGGCGTTGTTGTCCAGTTGTTCTTTGAATGCTGTCTTCTTGGTGGTACGGATCAGCTGGTGGTGTTTGCGGGTGGCGTGCTTGAGGGCAGTCATGTTGTCTGTGGTCTGGTCGTTGCGCCAGGTTTTCTCGAGGGTGCAGCAGTTCTTCTTGGAGTTCTTAAGTTCGTCGGTGAACCAAGAGGCTTTCTTGCTGCCGGGTCTGCTGGGAGGGGTCTTCAGTGGAGCGAGGTCATCTGCGCAGTTGGTGATTCACTGTGTGAGGTTGCTAGCTGCTTCGTCTGGGTCCGTTGTGCTGGCGGGAGGGTTCTGTCTGAGGGAGGTGGTGAGCTGGTCGGCGGTGATCTTGTTCCAGTTCCTGCGAGGAACCTGTTGCGGGCGGTGGTGGGTCGTGGTTCTTCTGAAGCTGAAGTGGACGCAGCTGTGGTCAGTCCAGTGAAGTCCAGTGGAGTGGCTGAAAGAGATGTATTTGCTGGAGGAGAAGACTGGATCAAGCGTGGGGCCGGCGTAGTGGGTGGGGGTGTTCACCAGTTGCTTGAGTCCGAGGTTGGCGAGGTTGTCCAGCAGGGTGGAGGTGTTGCTGTCCTTGTTGTTCTCCAGATGGAAGTTGAGGTCCCCTAGGAGGATGTAGTCAGCGGAGGGGAGGACGTGCGGGCTGGGAGTCATATCCACCCACCCCCATACTGTTGGCCACTGCTGGGAGTCATATCCACCCACTCCCATACTGTTGGGCACAGCTGGTAGCCATACCCACCCACCCCTTACTGTTGGCCAATGCTGGGAGTCATATCCACCCACCCCTCATATGTGTCACCACTGCTGGGAGTCCCCCCATGTTACATGAGTTGTTTGAATACTCACCAGACTCCACGACTCCTTCAATTCCATGTACTTTCACTGGTGGTAGCAGGGCCATGACCTTCTCCTCCCAGGGCTGGTACTGTACTGGTCAGCGGGGACCAGCACCTCCAGTGTACAGGCTCTGGGCGTAGTCCTCATCCATCTTGCGCTTCACCATCCTCCGTAGATCATACCACCTGGCCTGGCAAACTGTCCTGGAGCACCTGATGGGTGCAACAGCATTGACCCTATTGACGATCCTCTCCCACAGGTGTGTTTTGTCAGCTATGCTGGTCTCTCTGACCAATGCGCCAAACATCTGTGGCTCGACTCTGATGACCTCATCTACAAGGATCTCCATCTCCTGGTTTGTGAACTTTGGATTCTTCTGTGCAGACATGTTGTGGGGTGAATGTGATTGGGGGTGATGGTGTGTATGGATGGGGGTGTGTGGGTCTGAATGTGAAGGGGGTGTGTGGGTCTGAATATGATTGGTGGTATGTGTGAAGGTGGATGTGTGCAGTTGTTGGTGTGTTGTCAGTCTCTGTTGGTAAATGTGTATGTTGCAAAGGATGCTGGTTTGTGTGTGTGAGCCCTTTTTATTGGTCCATTTGTGGGTGTGGCTTAGTTTCAATTTTTGGTGGGTGTGTTATGAGGGGTGGGTCTGAGTTGGGCCCTCTGTTTGCCAGTTTGGATCTGGCCAGGACATTCATTTGCAATGGTTTGTACTTATGAGACATGGTTTGTGGTGTTGTGCGACTCGTTTGCACCCTCCTTGTGCTGTTTTAGGGGTACGCGTGCGCTTTGTTGAGGGGGGTTCGTTCGTCATTCATTGTGTAGCTCTCTCATACCCGACGTTTTTGTGGGGTACGCGTGCGCTTGGTTGAGGGGGGGTTCGTTTCGTCATTCATTGTGTAGCTCTCCCATACGCGACGTTTTTGCGGGTACGCGTGTGCTTGGTTGAGGGGGGTTTGTTTCATCAATTATTATGTAGCTCTCTCATACACAATGTTTTTGCGGGGTACGCATGCGCTTGGTTGAAGGGGGGTTCGTTTCATCAAATATTGTGTAGCTCTCTCATACGCGACGTTTTTACGGGGTATGCGTGCGCTTCGTTCAGGGGGGGTTTGAATCGTATTTGGTTGTGCGGCTCGCTCATACGCAATGTTTTCCGTACGATACACAGTTCATACGCGACATTGTTTTCCCGTACGAATCCCATTCTCGGTCCCTGGTCCGGATCATACTTGGCAGGTCGTACAGCATGTTTACAAATCGTACGGTTCAAATCCCGAGTCAGTATCGTACGGAACTACACTTGTTTTTTGTACGGTTCGAAAACATTTGGACGTATTTTTTGACAAAGGATCGTACTACGCGATTCGGACGGATTTGTACGATTCATACAGAAACGGCTACGAATACGAATCGTCGGACGGTTTTCTTTCCTAAATCGGAATCAACCCCCTAGTGTGGAAAGCAACTTGTTTAAGGCCAACTAATTTAGGTAGAATTGCTTCTATGGGTAGAGCTAGGATTTTGGAAAATATTTTCTAGTCAGCATTGACCAAGGATACAGGTCAATAATTGCTACATTGTTGTAAATCATGTTTTTTTTAGGAATGAGGCATATTATTGCCTCTTGAAATGTTCCAGAAGCACTATGGGAATTGGTAAAGTGGTGAAAAAGCGTAAAAAACCAGGGAAATAAAAGAGTTGAAAAATAGGAGGAAAATTCCAAAGTAAATCTGTCAGGCCCAGGTGCTTTGCTAGGTTTTAATTTAGAGACTGCAGTCACAATCTCTTTTAGGGAAATATCTGTTTCTATATGTGAAAAATCAACACCTTTTATTTTAGATTGATAAATAGATCTTAAGAAATCAGTACTATTAGGTACGGAGGGGGGTTGTTTTGGTGAATAAAGAGATTTATAGAATTTACCAAATTCTTTCAAACATTATTTATCTTGAAAAACCATATGATTATTAGAAGTAGGTATAGAGTCTATTTTTTCCTTTCTTTCATATTTTTAATATATTACTAAAAGTTTACTTGTGTTATTTAATCCACCATAAAACTGGCATTATGGCGGAGTAAGATAGAAGAACCATGTTCCGAGTAGATGTTATTAAAGGCAAATTTGGCTGTGAGGTCATAAAAAGCGGCTTGTGATTTTGAACTATAACATTTATATTCCAATTTATTTAATGTCTTGCAATAAGGCAGTAGTTCTTGTATAGTATTGATAGTACAAATGTAAGAAAAAAAGTTTGAAATTGTTCTACAAATACGAGTGTAAAAGACGGAAATTATTGAAGCACCATCTACGGGGTGAGGTTTAAAAGGAGCAAGATCAAAATCTGAAATAGGTGCATGATCAGAAATTAAATAGAACTGATCTCTGCATGTAGCAGGTATTGAGCTACTGATTTACTTGTGAAGATCAAATGGATTCGTGATTGAGTATGGTGTGTTGGAGAATAAAATGTGTATTCTTGTGATGAGGGATTAACAGTTTGCCATGCATCGATGAAGGGTTTTTGAGAAATAGTTGAGCAAAAATATTTGTGGATTCTACTTGGCAGGAATTTAGCTTTAGAATTTCAATCATACACTTAATTCATAACTCTACCCAAAATAAAATATTCTTCAGTGTAATTCAATACCTATTTACTAATTGCAAGCCAAAAAGAGTAATTAATAGTCGTGGGTCCATATATGTTAAAAAGTGTGAGTGGAATGGCATTTATCAATAAATCAACAGTAAGCCATCTGTGTACAGTAACATTAGAATGCAAATTTAGCATTCAAACGTTTATTCACCAGGATGTCTGTTCCATTTTTTTTCTGCCGTGCCGGAGAAACAAATAACTGTTCAACTCAACATTTTTTAAGTTTTAAGGCGTCTGGTTCAGATAAATGTGTTTCATGTTAAAGAGTAACCCTGGGCGTAGTACTTCGCTACGCCCACGGAGTGGGGCGTAGTGTTGCCTACTTCGCCATTTGCGAAGTAGGCGTAGCAGGCAACACTACGCCCACTCCGTGGGCATAGCGAAGTTGCCTGCCACCTGCCTCCCTCCCGCCCTCCCTAAATACTTAAATAACACTTTTAAAAAGAATTAAAACCACTTACCTTGTCTGCTGCGTCTCCGGGGCTCCCTCTCGTAAGCGCGACGCCATCTTGGACACTAAAGTGCATGCGCGGCCGCCCGCGCAGGGGCATTTCTCATGAGAAATGCGCATGCGCGGGCGGCCACGCATGCGCATTAGTATCCATGATGGCGGCGCGCTTACGAGAGGGAGCCCCGGAGACGCAGCGGACAAGGTAAGTGGTTTTATTTCTTTTTAAAAGTGTTATTTAAGTATTTAGGGAGGGCGGGAGGGAGGCGCGTAGTATTTAGGGAGGGCGGGAGGGAGGCGGGTGGCGCTTAGTGGGGCTACGCGAAGTGCGTAGGTGGACGTAGTTTCTTGCCCACTTCGCGTAGCTTCGCGTAGCCCCACTACGCCTACTACGCCCAGGCTTATTAAAGAGCAATGTCCACTTGTGAATTAGCAAAATATTAACTGACACAGTATCTCTTAATTGGGTTATCTAAACCTTTAATATTCCACAAGACTACCCTGAATGTAGAAAGCAATCAAATAAATTAAGTGTCAATGCTTACAACAATGAACAATGTATGGTATCATATAAAATTGAAAATTTGAGAAGAAATAAAAGATATTCAAAAAATATGAGAAGGAGATAGAGACAGAAGAGTAACTGGAGTAGGAAGAGAGCAGTAGAGAAGACGAAGAAGACAGAGAGAACTAAAAAAAATAATAGACAGTACAAATAAAAAACATGATGAATGTAAGACATACCTATAAATAGTAAAGCTTTGAAATCACATGTGGGTAGGGAACATAGATACAAAATTGAACACTGAGAAAACTCCAGATGGTCAAGACATCAGAAGTGTATGTCGGGGATGCAAAGGAAGCTGTAGGAAAAGAGAAAAAGTTGTTAAAAGTAAGTAAAAAACATGAAAGTAGTGTACTTCAAAAACACTGTACTATATGTCATTACGCAGACAGTCTCACAGATTCCTCTCTGCATTGATGAATAAAGTGTTTGAGCTTTGCAGGATCATGGTACATGACAGTTTTATCTTTATAAGTCACTTTGAATTTGCGCGGATGGAGGAGACCGAATCTTGCAGTAATTGTTGTGGATGAAGATCCCAAAATTGTTTCCTTCTATCCACTGTAGCTTTTGCCACATCCTGACAGAAGTATAATATATTGGAAGATCATCTCATTTTTTTCTTCAGCTTAACTGCATTGAGGACCTTGAGTAAGTCTGTATGTTCCAAGCATAGTAAGATAACACCTCTAGGTTTAGTGCCAGTTTTTGGACCCAGTCTATGTGCATGTTAAATATTTAAGGATGGAGTAGAGAGGGTTTCCATTACCTTTGGAACAAATTTCATGATATATTCAAGGGGGTCAGAACAATCTACACTTTCTGGTAAATCATCATTTTGAAGATAATTTCAGCAATTTCTATTTTCCAAATCTTCTGTGTGTTTCCTCAATTCATTTGTCTCCAGCTGCATTTTGTCTATTTTGGTGGTTTTGTTGTAGCCCTCACTGACACTTTGCTCCAATTCAGATGCACGTTTATCCATAAATGACCATTTGGTTTGAAGATTGTTGTGGGAAAATTGCCATCTCTGAAGGGTTACCCCAAACTTTTTGCTTTCCTCCTCCTCTTTTTCTGACCGTGTTTTTGTTGGGTTTAGGGCTCTGAGCACGTTACCGTTGCTAATCAGTGCTAAAGTGCATGTGCTCTCTCCTCTAAAAACGGTAACCTTGACTTATCCACAATTGGGCTTTTTTATTTATCTGTAAGACACTTGTGAGTGCACTACCTCTGCACAGGGCCTGTACTTTAAATGCTATTAGTGGGCCTACAGCCCTGATTGTGCCACCCACACAAGTAGCCCTTTAAACTTGGCACATACCTGACATTTTAGAGCCTGTGTGTGCAGTTTTACTGCTATGTCTACTTGGAATTTAAAACCTGTTCCAAGGCTTAAACTCCCCTTTTATTACACATAAATTACCCCTAAGGTAGGGCCTAGGTAGTCCATAGCACAGGGTGCTGTGTAAGCAAAAAGTAGGACATGTACTTTTACATTTTGCACGTCCTGGTAGTGAAAAACACCCCAATAAGGTTTTCACTACTTTGAGGCATACTCCTTTCATAGGTTAACATTGGGAATTCCTTATTACACTATTACGCTGTCATTCTTGATTGAGATGGAGTAGCTGTATCATGTTTTAAATCACTGGAATAGTCATGATAAATCGTCTGTACTAGTAGAGGTGGACTTAGCTTTACTATTCAGGAAATACAACTTTTAGAAAGTTGGTATTTCTCTGCTTGTAAAGCTCTGTGTGCCTACAGTCTGTCTCCAATATAGGTCTGAGGTGGGTGACAGCTTGACTTTGTGCATTGCCTATAAATAGCCACACAAGGAAAGGTTACATGTGTCTGAGTGCCAATCTGCATCCTATTGGTTCATCCGGAGCAGGATGGGATGGAGAAGCTGACACTTATGATAATGTGAGGAACTCCCACCCGACCTGTATCCTTTTCTTGTTGACTAATATAAGCTCTCTGGGCCACCCACTACTATATATACAAGTCAAACTTATATTTATGTTTTTATTCACTGTATTCTTTTATTAAATTCAGTTTTTAATTTTTTGTATAAGAATACTTTTTTGATATTTACTTTAGTTATACAAAAGTAAGCAAAATATCAATGTGACCTTCAAACATTTTTAAAGTGTCATTTTCATCTGGAACTATCATCATAATTAGAGTTTGCACGCACATTGAAATCATTAGTGTAGCCCCACAATTCTACCACACTCGCATTCTGACCTATCACTCCACACCACACTAGCATACACTTCACATACATACACTACCCAGCCCACATCAGCATACACTAGTTAGATCACAGAGATAACTCTTCATAACTGTCCGTGATTGTGTTACCAGCTAGGATTTCACTGTAGACAGGTCCGCACCTGTTACAGTTGAAAGCAAGACTTGTATCTACCTCAGGACCACCCGTATTTGCTTTATAAAGGTAAGTGGTAGTGGATCATAAAACTCTGGATATGTTCTAGGACGACAGTCGTCGCTGGCCCGAATGAAGTGACATTTGGTTTAAGACTCTAAGCATTGTGCACGTAGCATATGTGTCCATAGGTTAGTGTCCATTTTCAGTATTTGGAACACATGGATCACTGAAACCAGATTCCAGATATGGTGGTAGTGGAGAAGATGGCTGGCCAACGAATATTCCAGGAGTTACGATTGTTGGCTTATTCATCAATGTATATACTTCAGAACATGAGACTTCCTGGATGTGAGTTCACTTAAGGAAAGATGATAATGCAACAGCAATTTCTGGGACTGAATTCCTTCCTGCTCGACACCGACGATTCAGCACGCCATCTTCCACGATATGCTGACATTTATACCTTGAATAGGCAGTGTCCTGTCCCCACGCAAACGGTCTGGAGTCAGGACTAGGAAGAAAGGACCTATGTGCACTTCAGAAACCCTGCTTGGAAGTAACCCCTAGTTTAAAGGCACAACTGGGCATAAGTACAGGGTCACTGATCCCACCAAATCAGACACTTCTCGACCAGTAAAGATACTCTATCAGGAAGGACTGTTGTGCTGCTACAAGTACAGGCACTCTGCTTGACTTCTGCTCTGGAAGAACTGCTTTTCTGCCGTGCTTCCCTGTTGCCTGCTTCCTTCTACCCTGATGACGAAAAACTGGGCTCAGCTTGAACCCAGAGTGATCTCCGAGATCTTGTTGGCTTGCCTCCTGTTTTGAGAGTCTAGGATATCAAACTGTCACCACCTGCTTCTGTGCCTGGTCCATTGGAAGTGGATCCAGGTGTTTGCTCCAGTTGAAGCAATGCATCTCCTGTCTGTGTGTAGCAGAAGCGATGCATCGTTGGTGTTGCAGGAGCAGAATAGACACATTGCACTCAGAACCAGTGCATTGACTTAAAGAACTGAAGTATCAGAACCAATGCATCGTTGCTGCTGCAGTGTGGGTAGAGCTATGCATTCCCTCTACTACTTGAGAGACCCAGAGCATCATCTATGGAACCAATGCATCTCAACTTGGAACCGGTACATTGCCACAACTGTGTGAAGAAAATCGATGCATCACCTTGACAGCGGAATCAACAATGATGCATCGCTCGGCTGTACTCTGCATATTGCTGTTGCGACCAGGGCCAAGGTACTTTGTTCAGTGGGCCTTGCGTGGCTCATCAGGCCCACACTCCTTCATGGTCAGCCTGAACTCTTGATTTTGCCCTAGTGCAGTGCAACCTGAAAACCCCATAGGCAATTATTGCTTCTAATCGCTATTTTTACATTTAATCTTTAAAAATTCATCTCAATTTCTACCTATTGAATGTTTGTTGTTGTAGTCTTGTTTTATTTCTGAAATCATAACCTACTTTTCTAAACTGGTATGGAGTCTTTTTGTGATATTTTAATTGTGTTAATGTTTGAAGAATTACACAAATACTTTACACATTGACATTGCCTCTTAAGTTAAGCCTGCCTGCTCTGTGACAAGTGACCAGAGGGTGAGCACAGGTTAATTTATAGTGTGTATCTGACTTACTATGACTAGGATTGTGGTTCCTTCTTGGACAGAGTGTCCACCTGTGCCAACCTAAAACCCAATTTCTAACAATTGTGAAGAGAGTTGGTGGTGTGTTTCATAAACATTTGTAATGCCCCTATGTCCTCTAGTAGTAACCCCAGGGAAATAGGTGCAGTAGATTTAACTGGAGATGGGGGAGGGGGTATTTATGAGATTGTGTTTGCATTACTGTAGTTTGGTTCTTTGAAATGGCCACTGAAGGAAAGTCATCGTTATGATCTGGTGCCATTAAGGTGTTGGATACTTGTCTTTTACTAACTGCAAAGTAGGCTGATGGAGACCAATACATTTAGCATGCACAGGATTCTACCTATGTATCCTCTCCATAAACTGGGTCACAAGAACAAAAGCCGATAAAAAAGCAATGCAGTCAGAAGAATGACACGAATCATGGAGAACATCCCTGGTTGAAAGAGGATGTAAATTGATACTTGTATAGCGCACTACTCACCCGCAAGGGTCTCAAGGCGCTTGTACGAATACCGCTGTGGAACCCATCCTGGCTTTCCCTGTGAGGTGTCCACTCTGGGCACCCCCAAGGTGGAGGCCAGGCATCCTTAGCGTTGTGGGGGCCGTTGTGGAGATTAAGCAATTAAGCAAGCTATTGCCCAGAGTTGCAGAGTGGGACTCCATGATTGGAATAGGCACCGAGGCGAGAATTATCAGGTCTGTGGAATTTTTTAGCCCAAGACCCGCCGAGGCGGGGAATTGAACCCTGGTCCCGGGCTAGACCTCTGCATCAGGGTCTGCCGCTCTAATGCGCAATCTTTTGTTTTAGAGAGACATTTGTATCATTCAGTGCTTTCAATCACATACAATGCTTTGCTACATAAAAATATGAGGGAAATAGTTAAGATAATTGTACCTTAACAGACACAGTCCTGCGAGGTGAAGTTTTTCTAGGCTGAGGAGAAGACAAGATTCTGTCTTGAGGAGCCTTGTCGGAGCAGAAAAGAGATAAAGTTTCAGAAAAAAGTCCTGTCAATAACGAGCCCAAAATTATCGGCAGGCCTATTCACAAAATGGTGGCCGCGAGTGCTGAAAGAGTCGCGTTGGCAGGCTTTTGAAATAAATTGTCTCCTTTTATGTACTGACATTAGCTGGCAGTGTTGAAGTTAGAGTTGTGCACACTCCAATGCACCACCATATAATAAAATATCAGCTTTCAAGCTGCGAAGCATCCGATATCCAGACCGCTTCACGGAGCTCCTCTGCTATGTGGCCATCTTTGCCGGCACTCATGCAACGCCAATATTGATTGTTGTTTTCACATTTAAAAAATGGCCATTATGGCATAAAGTGATCCGTTGTGGATTGTTCAAAGATATGAAACAACCGGGGACCGCTTTTGACCCGGACTGGGTGCACAGAGGGGGGCTCTAAGCTCACTTGCTATCCCGGATCTTTGCTGGGCACTGCACTATCGCTGGGTCCCTGACGCTGTGGTTTCCCCCGCCGCCGAGCTGGTGACATCGCTCGGACGCGGAGCGGGGTAGAAACTACAGCTCCCAGCCTGCCCTGGGAGGACAACACGCCCACTTCCTGCACAGCGCGCCTGGAGGCGTTTAAATCCCGACAGCTTCCACGGAGGAGCGGGGACCGCTTTTGACCCGGACTGGGTGCACAGAGGGGGGATCTAAACTCACCTGCTATCCCGGATCTTTGCTGGGCACTGCACTATCGCTGGGTCCCTGACACTGTGGTTTCACCCGCCGCCGAGCTGGTGACATCGCTCGGACGCGGAGCGGGGTGGAAACTACAGCTCCCAGCCTGCCCTGGGAGGACAACACGCCCACTTCCTGCACAGCGCGCCTGGAGGTGCTTAAATCCCGACAGCTTCCTCCGCGTCACGGACGCGCGCGGGCGGTGTCGGGCGGAGCCCAGGCAGAGGGCGGGCCATCTGTGGCCATCATAGGCCAGAGGAGGCCGGGTCGGGTCACCCCCCTTAGTTCTTATGCCAATATTCCAGGAACACTGATCAAAGGTACTGTTACCCATTGACTATTTCTGGTCCTTCTAATAGGCCCCTTCCAAGGTTCTCGATATTGTCTTAGTACAAAACTTCCTTATTGGTGATAGCTCCTACGCTATGTCTTGCAAAGCGGACCTTAGAAATCTCTCCTCCCAGGGTGACCTGCATAGGGGAACAATGGATTCGTATTTTAAGCGTGTTATACTGCCCATTGCTAGTGACTTAGATAGAATAGAACGATCCCCAGTTCTAGACAGCTCTTTCGCTCTGGGTTCTCCACCTCAGACTGCTAATATAGTCCCGGCAATATCATTACTGGATGAACTTAATCAATTGTGCAAAACCTCTTATGCCCCTTTGGTTCCAGAAAAAGCTTTAATTTCCCCAATATCTACGCCTAAACATGGGTCTAGCTGCTCTTCCCAATTAACTTACACTCCACAGGTAACGCCCCACATAATACAACCAACAGCAAACTTCCTACCGGCAATCCCCAACCAGGTGCTCTCTGCTAAAAGGAAGAGAGATGAGGCTATACACACGGGCAGTCAGGCCAAATTACAAACGTTACATCGTAATCCACCTTTACGCAATACTCTCAGCACTGCGTCTTCAAAAACACCTACACAGGCCTCCCTATTGTTGGAGCTCGAAACCATGATGAAGTCAATCATAACTCCGTTGATTGATAAAATGACTAGCCTAGAGGACAGGCTTAGGGGAATCGAGAAAGCTATAAAAGTCAAGTCAATAGTTACTAAATCTATGGGAGGACCCGTACTATCACAGCATCCAGCCCCTAGAGATACGCCAATTTCCACCACACAAAGCAAGCTCTACAGTATACAACCAGTTGCCCCACCATGAAAGCTGTAAATACCCCAAAAGTCGCAAAAGCCGCTATGCCATCACAATCTTCTTACTTTAGGGCTGGGCAGAATAAAGACAAATCATCTTATAAAAGAATAGTGTCTAGTCATGATACTTTACCTCATATAACTAACCACCTACATTTGCCACCTGAGGCAGCTCCTATTGTGTGTGTCCTCTCAGGAATACCTGAACTCCCAAAGGGAAAACTCGAGAGACAGCAGGACCTAAGGAATAAGGTAGTGTACTGGCTCACCAAAAATAGACCTCTGCCCTCCAATTTAGACGGGACCATATTAAGTGTCCGAAGGGTGGGCTGGTTAGGACCTCTCGTAAAAAACACTGTGGGCGACTTGGTACTTGTAACGTTTAGAAATAAATATGTCGTACCATACCTGCAATCCTGGCAGCCACAAATAGGGGATGGTCCCATATCAGTTTGGTCTCTAAGTGACTTTTACCCCAGAACACTATATGTCCCGTCATAATGTCAGACAACATAGAGTAATTTCCAGACGGCAAGAAGTGGTCTTGTATTGCGTGGCCAACTTTCTCCTGTTTTTTATCTTGTTTACGCTGCATTTTGTATACTGATTAGCCGATTTAATTTATTGATTTAATTTATTTTTAAATGTATCTAATTCTTTTATGAAATGAATTGTATTAATGTTTTGGTGTATTTTTATGTATTGTTGTTGCTTTATGATTTTTTTATTATTGAAATCGAATAAAGCTAATCGAATCGAATCGATTTGAAACAAATGATAAAAAACTGCTCCAAATATACAAATGCTTATTATAAGTTGTATAGTTCCGTTTCATTTGAAAATATTGTATATGGAAACATAAGAAAAAGCTAATTGCTCATCAATTTTGTCACAATTTGGCCATGAAGATTTTGAGGCGTCTTTACTTTATGCTGCAATAATATGAGCATGTGTCTGATGCCCCTCATTAACTTGCTGGAGTTACTTTTCTTGCTAACTTTGACCTTTTATCAGTGACCTACAGCAGTATATCCATATATGACGGCAAATGTAGTGACATGTAGCATTATGTAGCATGTCACCTAAAACTTCAAATATTATACAGCAAACATTTGCGGGGAGTAAATAAAATCACTGCCTGAAACATGCACACATCTAAATTGATTTTTCTTAAAGATTATGAGGTCTATTAGGATGGCGGTCGGAAAACCTCCCCGACCGCCATGTTAGCGGGAAAAGACCGCCTGCAAGGACCGCGGCATAACCGCCGGTCAAATTAGGATGCTCCACAGTCGAAAACCGACTGTGGCAGACAAATTCTGGCGATTAACATTGTGGCGGTCGCTGCTGCCAGCAGCACCGAGGCAATGTTAAAAGGAGCATGTCCTGCATCTCCCTGCACTGCGTGACAGGCACTGCACAGTGCCTGCCACCTGGTACAGGGACATGGTACCCCCCAGTGCACCCACCCCCCCAACACAATGGGGGCTCGCAATGGCCCCCGGAGACATTCTTTGCATGCCTTTCCATGGCGGTTCCACCGCAGCGGAAAGGCTAGCTACCGCCGGCATCATAATTGTGCCGGCGGTGCTTGGCCTTGTTCCGCCACAATTGTAGCGGTCCTGCTCTGCCTACCATGCAAGCGGGCAGACGGCAACCAGTGGAAAAGTGGTGGGCGGAAAATCACACTGTCGCGGTCACGACCGCGATGCTTATCGGTCCTGTGGTTTTCTGGGTTTTGATTGCGGGAAGATGGCCGCCGCCGGTCCGGCGGTTGCCACGGCCGGACCAGCGTCGGCTATCCACCCGCCATCCTACTAGACCCCTACGTTTCTTTCAATGGTATTTTGTTAAAATAAATGATAAATATGTGCTCCGTTGTAACATTCATCCAATGGGGCCTGAGCATGCTGTATGGGTGTCAGTATGTAGTAACAAAAGTTTTACAAAGTAAGTACTGTCACATGAAATCAACAAAATTGGAATTAGTTTATGCAAATTGTTTTCCTATGATGAAGATTCCTATTGAAAACAAGTATTTTTGGGGGGCAGATGTATGCCTATGTTCATATATGTATTAGTACAGTTACAAATTTGAATTTCTTTAAATATAAGTATATAAATACAAAGATATTTACATACATTTATGGATCTAAAAAACTCTGCATAAATAGTACATTTTATAATATATAATATTATATGGGTGTTGATAATATATACTATATTTAAAATATATGGTTTTAACATGTAAATAAAAATGTACATATTATATAAATATATTTATATAAATAATCCATATATATTTAGATTATAATTATTATCTGTAATACTAATAGAATAACACTCCCACACATGTACATGTAAGTATTTCTTTATATGTGTGTGTGCATATATATATATATATATATATATATATATATATATATATATATATATATATACACACATATATATATGTGCCTGTGTGTGTGTATATATATATGTATATTTATATATACATATATACAAACATACATATATATTATTGGATGCAGATAACACTACATTATATTTAAAGTATTATAACATTTCGGATATATTTCTTTTAAACAAATAATAGCTACAAAATAAATGAGTGCAGATTTGCAATAATTTAAATACAAAATATAAAATGTATCTAAATATGCTTCTTAGACATCTGGGGCATGGTAGAAGGGAGGCTACTATTGTCTAATATCTGTGAGTCTTGTGCATATCCACGGAAGTTAGCATTGCAATGACTTAGGGCCTAATTTTGATGTTGGTCAGTAGAACTTCAACCGCGGGTCAGAGGCTTTCCAAACAACATCAACGGTTTCAATTCTGACTGCCGAATTTCAGTCTAGGTGGTTAGAATGGAAACCGGCGTCTTTCCGGCTGGCTTCTGACAGTCTCCCAGTTGGGAACGGCACGTAATCCCTATACGAAGCCATTTTGGCTGTCTGGATTAAGATGTCACTTTCCACCAGGCTTTCCTTGTCGGTCTTTCTGACTTTTGGGGTCCCCTAGCAGGGTCCCCTTCTCCCTGCGGCCTCCATTTGGGGGGCAAATAAGTGCCCCCCTGTTAATCTCTGCATCTTTAGGTGCCTGCCACCCAGTGAAGGGATTAACAGAATCTCCCATTTCTCTATGGGAGCTTGTGCTGCGACCAGTTTGTGGCCATAACACAAGCTCACATAGAGAAATGGGAGTGTGTGACCGCACCATATGCGGCCAAACTGTAATACTGCGGTCAGGGCCACCAACCGGAAATCAGTTGGACAGTCCCGAATCCACGATGATGTCATCGGAGGCAACACCGACCGACATTATAATCAGGGCCTTATTGTCAGATCCGCGAAATATTTCATTTGCACGTTGCTAGATTATGTCTTCGTCCTTTCACAATGAGCCTACTCAACAAATCAATAAATTGAATATTATGAGAATGTTTTAGTATAAAACCATGAAGGTTTATCAAAAGTTAATTATTTACAGAAAAAGAAAATCAGATTAGTTGCAATTAATAATCAAAACCATGTATTTCATTTAATATGCAGTTTGAATTAAAAAAAAGTCTTATAAATCAGAGCACAATCCAGTATTGGGTTGTCTCAAAGGGAAAGAGCTGAAAGCCAGTCCTTTGTACCTGTGAGAGGACTCTAAAGATCCCCTACTGTGCTATGTTTTATTCTCAGATCAACTGTTCTGCATTGCACTGAACTGAAAAACACATAAGACTGTTCAATCAGGTTAAAAAGAAGTGATACAATTACATTTTCCTTAGGCTCTCAAGGTTGTTCACAATACAAGTGTCTCTCGTGTCCTTCCAACTTACACTATCAAGAACAAATTATGATGCCTGAACAAGTCTGCACACTGCTGGTGTCTGTTGAAAGCGCTACTCATAAATCAACATTCAATCACAAAAAAACGTTCTTCCCATGGAAAAGAAGGAAAACAACATTGCGTTAGACATTTAGAACTTCAATTTATTTATTTATTTTATTTATTTTTTGCACTTATAAGGCGCACAGCTACCCAAAAAGGGTTTCCCGGCGCCATCAATAATTTGCCTAGAAATTAAATGTTCATGCATCACAAAGAAAAAAGGCAACCAACATCAGACATTTTGAAATTCAGGACCACATCAACTGTAGTCAGTCTAAATGTGAATAAACATAATTTCTCTCTACGTATAGCACTTACAAATCTATGTATTCATGTCATATTAATACATACATTTCATGTACAGACCTCACCAAATCTCTAGCTCTGGTGATTCTGGGAATCACCACACATCTTATGTTATTCTTTCATTACAAAGAAGTTGTTGATTTTCACAGTTTGGGTTTTAACTCCTTCAAAGCCTTGAGCTCAAAATACACTTGTCTTGAATGTCATCCATCTCAATTTCTGCTGTGTTCCTCTTGTTTGCTCTCCTTTCTGACTGGTTCATTTATCCCCTGCAGTTTGACACACCCTTTAACTAAATAATGTTGATCCTTCTTATAAAAAGAAAATTGCATATCACACAAATCAAAACAATTAGTACTGGAGTAAGTACATGTTAAACCTGACATTTTTGGTGTGGTATTCCCCCAGACTTTTTGCCATCACTACTCTGCTTTTGATGAACAAATTCATTTTTTTTGTCCTCATTCTGCCAACTCTCTTGCTGGTGTTACTCTCATCTTAATTACCCAGACAGAGAGAAGAGCATTGCCACACAAGAATACTGCTGTTTTCACTTCCTTCTCCTTCACAGGTAGACCTGAAACAGAGAGAGCCGGGACTGACCACATATATGGCTTAATCATCTGACCTACAGGAGCGCTGACTCCTCTCCACCAACAGTGTCCAAACTTTCTCCATGCTTCTAGGGTTGCAGGCCATGTCTGACTGACTTATGCAAATTATACTTTTGAGGCACTCAGAGAAGCATGGAGGGCTTCCAGGTTTCAACGGCCTACAAATCTCCCCCCTTGCAAGGAGAATTGCATAGACAATAAACTTAGTATTGACAGTATTTATTCGTGCAGGACCATCTTGATAAAGACCAAAAAATATAAGTTGAGGGCTTACCTTTATTTGTTTCCCTGTTACCTCCGCAAGAAATGTACACACCTATGTCCAGTAAAATACAATCTTTGGACACGTCAGGAACATGTGCATATCTTCTGCCGATGACAGCATACATCTTGGGCAGGCGTACAGGTTTCCTGTAACTCTCGACAACTTAGCTGGGGCCTATACACTCTATGGGTAGTAAGAAGATGGTTACGCTTAAGTGAAGCAGGTTTCACCACCACTCGTAAAATAGCGAAAGAGTCATACCAAACCTGCTTGGAATTCTCACCCTCAAGTTCTTAGAAATATCAGAAATAGTGTTATCATCTGCCTCCAAGAAGGACCAATACCACTGAGAAACCTTTTTCAGGGGTCCTGTTCTCATCACCTTGTCGACGCATGAGTCCTCTTCCTCCTCTACCCATGCTTGAGTGGCCCACTCGGAACAAAGTTGGTAATATGTAAACCTTGTCAGTTGTCCCATGGTACAATTACTCAGCACTTCCCAATTAGCTGGGCTTGGAGTCATTTTAACATCAGACCAATAAAATAACCCCGCAGATTTTATTGGCTGACTGAGTTGGTCACTCAAGCACTCGGGGGTTCCCTGAGAATCCCAAATCGACGCCCAGGACGAGTAGTATGGGACTCCTAGTTTTTTCCGACAGTACATCCAGGTTCTTAAGGCCCCCTTCAAAATCTTCAATCTCACCTTTTTAAAGAACTTTGGGTCTCCATATTTAAAAAGGAAGTGACTCTGACCTTGACTCACATCCCTTAACTTTGCCCAAAAAGGTAGCCCTAGGGGAGACCAATCAACTTTGTTGGCCAGAATGCGAAAATTCCTAAAGTGAAATGCATGACAGTATGCAAGGAGATCTGGTAGAGCCAACACTCCCAGCCTCAGCCTCCTCCTCAACTTATTCCAACATATCCTGGGGCCCTTCGATGCACATATAAAGCTGCCTATTTTTCCCTGAAGCTTAGCCATATCTTCTTTATAACTGGTTAAAAGGAATTGAATTAAAGTGAAAAGTAATCTTTGGGAGGACAACCATTTTGATGAGATTAACGAGACTGTTAATGTTTAGGGGTAGATTAGCCCACCTGACCAATAGACTCCCTGTCTTTTGACTACATTTTTCCAGTTTGTTCTATGAATGTCTTCCGGCTTCTGTGTTATTAAAATACCCAAATATGCATTTGAGACTTCACCCCCACACTGTTATTGACCTGATTCCATTCCATGATTTCGTTTTTTCCACTGTTCACCCTATAGCCCGATATCATACCAAAGCTTTGAGCCTTAGCCATTAAGTTAGGAATTGCTGCCTGCGGATTAGTAGTATAAAGGATCAGGTCATCCACATACAGAGCTAATTTCACCACCAAACCAGCCGATTTCAAGGGAAAAATTGAGGGTTCCTCTACAATCAGGTTTGCAAAAGGCTCTATATACAGATTAAACAAGAGTGGGGATAGGGGACACCCCTGTCTGATGAATCTAGTAATGTCAAACCAGTCTGACAACTCCTCATTCACCAGAAACTTAGCTCTGGGTAGGTAATATAAATTTTGGACAGCCCTCACCATATTCTGCGGAAACACAAAGTTCTTTAAAACTTCCCAAAGATAGGCCCAGTGTACTAGGTTGAAAGCCTTAGCTACATCTACAGCCACTGCAGTCACAGGCAACTTCTGAGCTTCTGCCAAATCTATTACCCCCAACATCAGAAAAGTAAGCTCATTGAGCTGCCTGATGAACAAATTATTGTTGGTATTAGGACTCTGGACATTTTGCCCTTGCTATCCAGTGGTAAAGTGCTTTTGCTCTCTCTCTTAAACACAGATAACTGGTACATTTAATTAACTTCTAACTAAGTCCCTAGTACAGAGCTTTCCAAACTGTGTGTCCCGACACAGTACTGTGTCGCCTGCAAATGGTGGGTGTGTCGCGGGATGACACCGGTATTAAGGGCACTAAGCACATAACTGCTGCTAATTAAGTGGCATTCCTTTTTGAAGGGTGTCTCAGAGTCCTCCGCAGCATCGCGGACTCCGAGACACTCTGCTCTATGGGGGTACAGGCGATTCACAACAAAGCCTCATTAACAAGTACAAGGGCCCAGGGGGCTCGACGCCCGCTGCCCCTCACTCAAAAACGCTGTGAAAGGAGGCGCGTCATTGTCACATTGATGCATTATCTTGCAACACCAAACAGAGTGGCATTTGCCCCCGCGTGGGAGATAATGCGGTGATGTGGTTATTTCTTTTTTGTTTACGAGCGAGATAATTTGACTGGGAGAGCCCCAAGGCCAAGGAGAGGTGGGTGCCCGCCCACGGTACTGGACCCGGCAATGTCAGAGCTAAGGTTCCAGAGACCAGGCTGACAGCGAGGCCCCTGAGGGAAGAAGATTACTGGGGGAAGACGGCTGTGACTCACTCGGAGTAGGGAATGGCGTACTGAATATTTTAGTAGCAAATACTCAACTTTTTTGTATTTAAATTTTCCATTTTTATTGAAAGTGTGTGCTTCAATGTATTTTCCGCATATCGCTGAACATTAGGCCATGTCAGTATCAACGAGAACGGTAACAACTTACTTGAGCACCTAGAAACAATTTCTATTGCGCAGTGCACAAATAATAATTATAGAACGCTGTATCCTTGACATCTGACCCTGACCTCACTCTTTTCATTCAGCCACACCCCTTTCTATGATCTGCTCTCCCTTACCTGACCTCATCTCTGATATTTTCCTTTCTTCCCTTCAATCCCTTCCCTCTCTCTGCCCACAACCTTTAACCCTTCCCTTTCCTCGCGTTTTGATCTTTCCCTTCTTCTTCCTTCCACCAAGCTCAATTCCATCCTCTCTTCCCCATACTCGTCCCTCATATACTTTCCCCTTTTGCTTTATCTATCTCTTCTGAGTTGCCTCTCAACCTCTCCCACATATTCTGAATGCCATGTTTTAAATATCTCAGCAGTCTGGTGGGACATTTGTGATGAAAGTGGTTCTACCAACATGGGGGGAAGTGGGGGGAGTTTCCATGAGAAACGTAAAGCCAGGCTGGCTGCCATATCAAGGCTCCTCCAAGCATTTCTTTTTGTGTCTGAGTTACAAACTGCTGTTTATTTCCAAGGATCGCCATATCTCCCAAGCCAGTCTCGGGCAGTAGGATTAATTGTCAGAAGGCATAAAAAGGATGGGAGCCCAACTCTGCCAACGGATCATCAGGTTATCTTTACTCTTCCTTTAAAGAGCAAACTTAGGGGCCGATTATGATCGCGGACGGACTTGAGTCCGTCCGCGATCACCGAGGATGAGGGAACGTCCGCATGGGCTGCGGCGTTCCCTCCTGTGCTATTAGGATGTGACCGCCACCCTGGCGGTCACATCCTCTATTTTTAACATTGCGGCGGGTGCAGCTTGAAGCTGCACCCGCAGCAATGTTAAAAATGCACGCATTGCATTTGTATGTAGAAAGTGGCAGGCACCGCGCGGTGCCTGACGCTTTCTGCATACAAATAGTACCCCCCATGTGCACCCCCCACACCCCCTTCACCTAGGGGGCCCGCAACGGGCCCCTGCAGTGAAGATCTGTATGCTTTTCAACGGCGGTAAACCCGCCGCGGAAAAGCATATCTTGGCAGCAATCCTAATATGGCAGACGGTGTCTGAGAGACACCGCCACCATATTAGAGCTTTTCCACCGCGGTTGTAAGCCAACCGCGGCTGAAAAGCGGCGGACGGAAACCAGGACCCACCAGCCATCCTAATGTGGCGGTGGGTCTTTGGTGGGTCCGCTGCGGTTTGGAATTTCCGCATCCTCCGGGCCGGCGGTGGCTTCCGCCGGCCCGGAGGATGCGGAAATTCCGCAATCATAATAGGCCCCTTACTTAGAATCCACGTTCCAATACCTTCCCTTGTCTTGACCTCAAGTCTCTCTAGCCTACCCTGTCCAGTCCTCCTTTGCCTCACCTCCTCATAGAGACAGAGGGAGGGAGACAGACAGAGGGAGGGAGACAGAGAGAGAGGGAAACCATGGGAGACAGAGAGAGAGGGAGCCAGGGGGAGGGAGTCCGGGGAAGACAGAGGGAGGGAGAGGGAGACAGAGAGAGGGAGACAGAGAGAGGGAGACAGATAGAGGGAGGGAGACAGAGGGAGGAAGACAGAGAGAGGGGGAGACAGAGAGAGGGGGAGACAGACAGAGGGTTACAGAAAGAGGGTGACAGACAGAGGGTGACAGACAGAGGGAGACAGACAGAGGGAGGGAGAGAGACAGAGAGACAGACAGAGGGAGGAGGGCTACAGAGGGAGGAGGGTGACAGAGGGAGGGAGACAAATAGAGGGAGACAGATTTAGGGAGACTAATGGAGGGAGACAGAGGGAGGGAGACAGACAAGAGGGAGAGAGACAGACAGAGGGAGGGAGAGAGAGGGAGGGAGACAGAGTGAGAGGGAGAGAGAGAGAGGGGGCAGGAGACAACAGAGAGGGAGACAGACAGAGTGAGTGAGACAGAGGGAGACCGAGGGATACAGAGAGAGAGGGAGAGAGCTAGAGAGAGGGAGGGAGGCAGAGGCAGACAGAGATAGAGACAGACAGAGATAGGGACAGACAGAGACAAATAGAGGCAGGGACAGGGGCAGACAGACCGAGAGGCAGAGACAGACAGAGACGGAGAGGGAGACAGAGGAAGGGAGACAGGGACAGACAGAGACAGCGCCAGGAAACCTTTCGGTGTCAGTGCGCTATACAAGTCTCCCCTAAGATAAGATAAGATAAGATAAGACAGGGACAGACAGAGGCAGAGACTGAGACAGACAGAGACAGAGAGGCAGAGAGGGAGAGGGAGACAGAGGGAGAGAGAGAGGGAGACAGAGGGTTACAGAGGGAGAGAAAGGGAGGGAGACAGAGAGAGAGGGAGACAGAGGGAGGCAGAGAGGGAGGGAGACAGAGGAAGGGAGGCAGAGGGAGACAGTCAGGAGGAGACAGAGGGAAGGAGAGGGAGACAGATGGAGGGAGACAGAGGGAGACAGAGAGAGACAGAGAGAGAGGGAGACAGAGGGATAGAGAGAGGGAGGGAGACATAGGAGCGGAGACAGAGGGAGGGAGACAGAGGGACGGAGACCGAATGAGACAGAGAGCGAGAGGCAGAGAGCGGGAGACAGAGGGTGACAGACAGAGGGAGACAGACAGAGGGAGGAGGGCAACAGAGGGAGGGAGACAGAGGGAGCGAGACAGACAGAGAGATACAGTGGGAGGTAGAGAGACAGAGGTAGACAGACGGAGACAGACAGAGGGAGACAGAGGGAGGGAGATAGACAGAGACAGACAGAGGGAGAGAGAGGGAGGGAGACAGAGAGAGGGAGACAGTTAGAGAGAGAGAGAAAGAGAGGGAGACAGACAGAGTGAGTGAGAACCACCCGAACCCACCTTAGGTGGTACGGGCTCGCGCGCTACGCGTGCTCGCTACACTGCCTTACTCTGTCCCAAAATGATGCCTCTCCAAAAAGTGTGTCACCAACATGAAAAGTTTGGAAAGCTGTGACCTAGTATATAGTACTCCCTGTAACCAGGGCCTGTAAATTAAATGTTGCAAGTGGACTGCAACACTCATTATGCTACCCATTAAAGTAGTACTGTAAAACATCTTTCAAGCCTGCCACTGAATCCTTGAGGGCAGTTTTTAACAATCATTTTTACCTGCCAAAAGAAACCTTTTGCCAAGCAAGCCTAAACCTTTAATTTTAATGCTTACACATCACTACTAAGGTAGCCCTAAAGCCTCATAAGGCTGGGTACATGGTATTTAAAAAGAAAGATGTGTAATTAAATGTTACATGTTCTGACAGTGAAAAATTCCTCAATTCATTTTTCACCTTAGCAAGGCTATGTCTCCAAGAGACTAACACTAAGTTACCTTATTACCTTAATAAGCGATAACTTCAGTTTGGTAGCAGATATAGAAATACTTCCTCCACTCGCTTCAATTGTAATTTAAAATTCTCTTTAATGATAACATTAGATTTTAAGTTACAATTCTTAAAATGCTACTGTCAGGAAGTTAGAAATTTTCTGTCAAAACCAAATATGCCTTTCTGTCAGGCGTCCAGGATCACATGACTGTGAGCGGCTCTCCTGTGGTGTGATGCATATTCCTTCTAGGCAGGGAACAAAAAAGTCTTGGGCGTGTGGCTGGGTGTTCTTCTCCTGAGCAGGATGGCCTGGGGTGGAGAGGAGAATTCTCCACCTGTCCTCTGTCCTGGGCTTCAAAGGGTAACCTGAGGTTTGTGTCCACCTCTTACTTACTTCTATGACTTCTTACCACAGAGAAATGCAGCTAACACATAAACATGCCTTTGTCCCCCTACACAAATTGGAGCCAAACGCAGAAAAGGGTGAAAATTAGACAAAGGGGGCATCCACATCCACATTTTGGTACTGGGTATAAGAATGACACCCTCAGGGGTGTGGCTGCCATGTCAAACATGGTAGCCGCTCGTCGCTGAGCTCCGCTGCCTCCCCACTTTACCCAACAACTGATCCAAAGCCTGTGGGCCTTTGGGGGCTCCAGCTGCTTGGATCCTCCAGCAATGGCCCTGCGGACCAGGAGACAATGTACTGACCAAGAGGCTAATGTCTGGAGCAACGAACAAGCCCGTAGATAGATGAGGTGGGAGCCTGATGCCCTTTGGTAAACAACACAAGTGGAACCCACAGAGGGGAACTCCCCTCGATGAACGCCTGAAATGGCCACCTGCAACATTTGAAGGTGGATATGGAGGCTGTATAGGGGATGGCTGCCTCAAGCAAGAGAGTCCATGAGGGCCATGGTAATAAGGAGATGATGTGCTTGCTTGCTGGAGCTTGCCCTTCAGCTCGTATCGCTGCGAAGCCCGGTCTAGGGTCTGGCAAAAGGCGGATTTACCTGGTTGCAGAGGGGGAGCTCTTTGGGAATACCTGGTGGATGGAACTCTGGGGTCCTGAGTGAAAGCTGGTGACAAGCCTTGACCTTCAGAAAGGAGAACAGGGATCCCACCTGGTAGTTTGGTTCATTCAGGGGCATTCCTACTGTGCATCACCAGGGCCTGCCTTGCGAGGATGACCACTGAGGTGAGGTGGTGTGAAGAGGCAGCTTCTCCCAGTTAACCACTGCCAGAAAACAAACACCATAACTGTGATTTGAGAGACCGTGAGCATGAGCTTATTATTGCTCATGGGTGGTCTGTCCCAGAGAGACCCACTAGGAGGCTCGGAGAGGAATGAGGATACACCCGTTATAGTAATGATGTTGATCCTAGTTGTAGAATTTGGACATCCCACTTTGGGGAAAGACAAAACTTCAGGTACTCAAGCAACACATGGGTGCATTGACAAGTTTACAGAGCCCGGGGTGCCATTGAGGGAAGTGGCCCCCCACCACCAACAACTGACCAATCAACAGCCGTACTACAAGCCATCCAAGACTCATGCTTATTGTAGGATGGGAAGATTTGAGAACTTCAAGCTGATGTTTCCTTATTGTGTCAGGATTTGTGCACCACAACAGCAAGGGTCATGGAGGCATAGGGTAGAATATCAGAGATGGAGAACGCATTGAATTATCTGCATACCACAGTATTGAATCTCAAACGGCAGGTGCACCAGCTGGAGGCAAGGTCAGAAGATGCACATGGGTGCTCCCGCCATAATACCCCCAGATTGTGGAGATACTTGAGGGTTCAGCGGGCACCTCAGTCATGTATTTCAATGCAGATTGGATACAGTCTTGGGTCCCCAAAGGAGAGCTGTCCACTTGCTTTGCATACCTGATTGTTGGAGCTGTTCTGGTGTATGGAGGGGGAGCGGTTCCGGAGTACGGAGAAAGGTGCAAGGAGCGAGGAGCGGAGGCAGCTAAGGAAGCGGCGGTGATTGCATCTGCACCTTGTCACGCGTGCTGGGATGTCTCTGTGTGCTCTGGGCCATCTCTGTGCTGCCGGCCAAGGCCATTTTGGAGTCCCGTTCCCGGGGGCCTGCTCCAGTCCTAGGCATTGGGGGCAAGAGCAGAGCGGCTGGAGGGCGGCGAGGCACGGTCCTCCTGCAGCTGCCTCCTGCAACGTATCAGCCACACCTACCAGCAGCATCCGCCTGCCTGCCTTGAGCTGCAGCCCCTCTGCATCTCCTCAGCAGCCTGCACTCCCTTGTATGGTTTGGAGGAGTAGGGAGGCTGGCTACAGCTACAAGAGGCAAGTCCCCAACAAGGCCCCGAAGCCTGAAGACAGGAACGAGGCACCACCATAGTCAGCTCATCGCACGGGAATCTGAGCACGGTAAATGTAAATGTAAATTGATACTTGTATAGCGCACTACTCACCCGCAAGGGTCTCAAGGCGCTTGTACGAATACCGCTATGGAACCCATCCTGGCTTTCCCTGTGAGGTGTCCACTCCTGGGCACCCCCAAGGTGGAGGCCAGGCATCCTTAGCGTTGTGGGGGCCGTTGTGGAGATTAAGCAAGCTATTGCCCAGAGTTGCAGAGTGGGACTCCATGATTGGAATAGGCACCGAGGCGAGAATTATCAGGTCCGTGGAATTTTGAGCTCAAGACCCGCCGAGGCGGGGAATTGAACCCTGGTCCCGGGCTAGAACTCTGCATCAGGGTCTGCCGCTCTAACCATTGAGCCACACTTCTCCACGGTGAGCAATCTCTCTTTGCAGCGGCAGCCTGCTCCACCCATCTACATTCTCTCTTCGCCACCACCCCCCAGCCTCAGTCTAAGAACTAGTGTTAGCACTAGTATCTGCACCTGGTTCTGGCAACCTCTGTAAAGGGATAAATACTGCAAACCACACTCCAGTCCCCTTGTCTCCAGTCTCTAGTCCCCAGTCGTTAGCAAGACCTGGTAGGGGCAGGGTAATTGTATAGCTGTGGTTGGCGACCCACAGAATCGGCCAGCGTCAGGCTAGTGTGGGTTGTACTCACCACATCAGAGGATCTAGAGACCAAAGAAACTTCCACAAGAGCTCCCAGGAAAAAAATATGTAAAGTAACAAAAGCAAACCAACAACATCAAGGACACATTAAGGATACATAAAGAAGGGTAAAATAAAAAAAGGACACAACAACAGGCACAAAAGGGGTTTAAAGTCACCAAGGATCACCATAGAGAGCAAACTTCACAGAGCTCTTGAGGTAGTGTGAATCCCCCAATCACCGCAGCATGTTGGCCTAAAACAACTTGAGCCACCCTCTCCGCTCTTGGTATTCTCTGTCTCTCATTGCTAATAAAGTCAATTCTACAACTGCCCTAATCCGACTGAATTACCCGATAAAGATATGTGCTCTGGCAGAACCTGAGGGCCAGCGGTGCTGGTACCAGCTCACAAAAAGCAAATCGACAGCTATATCAGGCCAGATACTATACTTAACACCAACTATAACTATAGTAGACTTCGAGACTGATCCAACACCACATACAGCTTCAACCAGCCTGTGAGGGCCTAGCACTATTTTCTCACAACCAAAAATTACCTCAAAATTCACCTTTCTCAAGAATGCAGGGTCAGCACTCTTCTCAAGCAATTCAAATATACATGGCCTGCCCATTCCGCTGAGCCCCATAATAACGATATTTAAGAGAGGGGGGGGTCAAACTCAGCCTTCAATCAGCAGGAAAAAAACGCCACCAGGAGCAGCAGGAACAAGTCGATCCCTTAAGTCAAGGGAGCTGCTTAGGGAGCTGTTACAAAAGGAAGAGGCCCTAGCCCCTCTTGCCACCCTGGATAGGGCAGGGTTTTAGATGGCCTCTTTTGGCACCAAACAACAGGGTACAGCAGGACTATCATGTGAGGACAAAGAAATTATTGAGAGATTACCAACGCAGCAGCCGCAAAATAAAAGTTGGAAGGGGAACTATTGCAACCCTTGCTCAATTTCTCACTGGACAGGGAAGATCTGTACCACCTGATCTCCCAGATTGAGGCAGAAGAGAGGAAGTGGGCAGCGCCTGGAGACAAAGCATGCTTCGCATTACGGAATATGAAACAACCTGAGGGTACACCATTACCCCTAGACACTCCAGAATGCAAACCCCTAGAGGCTTATGGATGAAACCAATCGGATCCTCCCAAGGAAGACCCCCAAAATGTCCGAAAAGACTTATCCTACCTCTGCCCAAATGAACGGGAGACTATGCTCTCAATCTATGGAAGCGGTCCCCTCAAAAACTCAAGTCCTACAACAACAACTTTAAAAGAGGAAGTTAAAGGACAACAAGTCTCAACCTGGGCGACAGCCCTCACCATTCTTCAGAGGTCGGTGGACGCAATCTGCTTTCAAGTTAACAGAATGGACATACAGATGAGCCTTTTAAACACCTTGGCTCTTTATGTAGCAAGTATTGATTACAAGATTGCAAATTTAAATAATCCGAAAAAATGAGCACAGGACGACGCTGACAACTTCAGTCAAACATGTGATGGTTCTCCAGTCCTAGACAAATTAAGCTCACTCCCAGAGGTGATGATGAAGCTAATGAGGAGGGGTAAAATATCTAACCAATGAAAAGCCCAAATATTTCGGTGAATGGGCCTTGGAAGCTGAGGAAGAAATTGAGAAAGACTTTCCTTCTGTTTATACAGATGAGACAAATACTGAAGGGGCAGTTGTGGCTGGACACTTTCAAAATTTGGCTAAAACAAACAGCAATCCTGATACATACTGACTACATGCCTCCACTGCTCTTATAACAGTCATCAGCCCTGGGGAAAATGTGTCCCCCTCTCCAGCTGCTCTGGATAGGGTACATCGACTGGACAAAGGAAAGCCAGCATGCAAACAAACAAAAAGAAGGAAAGGTAGGAATAAAAATCTAACTAGAAACCACACCCTAGCATCTTACCCCCTCTTCCAAACAAGAAAACATCCCTGGCATGTCATGAGTCTAATCTCTTCTCCATCGATTAAGAAGTTAGGGTGTTTGGGGACAAGTATATGCTAGGTGCTGGAGAGAGGATGGGAGAAACTGGGATCCATGATACTCAACAGCTTATATACATAGAGGATTTTTGGGGAGTGTGGGGGTGGTGAGGAGGGGGTATTTCAAGGGTAAACTTGCATATGTAATGGTGATTTATGCAGCCAATGTAGATGTGTGTGATATATCTAATAAAACGTGCAATTAAAAAAAAAACAATGGCACCCTCAGAATCTTGCATCTGACATTCCTGGGCCTGTGGAAGATTTAGGGGGAAGGCCTGCCTTGCTGTTTGAAGAAGGAGGACTGGACCTGCTTGCCTGGAACCCAAGATCCCCAGAGTGACTCCAAGGACCAGTTGGCTGACCTCCTGTTTGAGCTACAGGGGCACAACAAGCTTCCAGAGGCCATCCCTGCAGCTGACTAGCACAACCTGGATCTGCCTAAGCACTGCAGCTGGCCACCTGTGGAGTGAGTCCTGATCCCCAAGAGGTGCCCCCTCAATTCCTGGAACCTTGGCTGCCTTCAGAGTGTACTCCTCCTGCTTAAAAATTAACTAGAGGTGAAAATTCAGAAGTTTGGGGATCTTTGCCACCACGAGCAGGCTCCCAGCATCAGCAATGATCTCTGTGTCTACCGCCAACACAAAGTCCCAACGGCAACCTGCTCTTCACGCCAGCATGTTAGATCCAGCAGTGACCTGCTCCTCCTGCTGACAACAATTTCCTCCGGGCCCCCTCCAATGTGCAGCTCCAGCTGAGGCTCCTTGCATGGACTCTGACCTTGAGAAGTTAAATTCTCCACTGGGATGAACCTCACCCGTGTACTCGACCTGCTCTACATCACGGTTGGCCTGAACTTATAACTCTGACCTGATCAGCATGACCAGATAACCGCAATTGGAACTTTGTGCTTTTTGGTGCTATTTTTGCCCGAAACTTTAAAAATTCAAAACTTCAAAACTTTAAAAATTCATAACTCTAGTTCTGCAGTTTGGATTTTTGTCATTTTGGTGTCATATTATTTATAAAAAATCACTATCATTTTTAAATTGGTTCAGGATTTTTCCTGTGTCGTACTTTAACTTAAATACTGTTTGAGTGTTACATAAATACTTTACACATTGCCTCTAAGTTAAATCTGACTGATTTTGTGCCTCCGACTACCAGAAAATTAAGGACACGTTTACTTAGTGACTTTTGTGGCTCATCCTGACAAGGACTGTGTTTATAGTTGAGTTGGTGCGCACACCCTTCTCAACTAATAACACAATTTCCTAGTGTGCATTTCTGAAAATTCCTCCTCCAATATCAATAAACCTCTCACCAATGTTGGAGAACCCTTTCCATATCACTCCTCAAGTAGTTGTTTCCTCTAAGGTACAGCATTGCTGGACATGAAGCATACAAGAAACGCTGGGCCTGATTCAGAGTTTGCCGAGTTTGTTCGAAGCTGCGTCGTATTTCCCACCGTACAGTTGGCAGTCCACCTAGCCAATTATGATGTTGGCGGTCTATTGTAGTAAAGTTGGTGGTCTATTGAAGGAAAATCCACCACCAGAGGGCGGTAGAGACAAGTTCAGCGACATCGGAATTACGAGTTGGCTTTCCGTCGAGTCGACCGTGTTGGTGGGAAGACCGTCTACTTCAGGAGAATCGAAGGAATTGGGGTGCTTACTCGCCCATTTCCTTTTCTTCTCTTCAGTCTCCCATGTGGATCCCTTCTTCCAGGGCCCCACTTCACAGCAGCATCTTGACCCCAAAGAAAATGACCCTGCTGGTGCAGAAATCCAGGTAAGCCCGTTTTGCAGTATTTATCCATTGACTGGACTGACTACATATGGTCCGGACTCAATCAATGGGAAGTAGTAGTAGGTATTTTTCACATGTCATGCAAATGTATACATTTAACACCTGTGCAGTCAAAATATACCCAACTGCATCAACACATATGAAAAAATATTCCCCGTCGTCAGAAACACCGCAGCTGGCCCAGCGGTGGCATCGTAATACAGCTGGCAAGAGAGGGCTGCTGGGGCGTTCTTCTTTGGACCACCACTACAGCAGTATGACGGTAGGACCACCAAATTTGGAATCAGACCCTCTGTCTTCTTTTGCTAATAAGATGTTTAAAGCAAGCCTATTTTATAAAACCATATCTAATATGGCCATAAGTTCTGCATTTACTGCGGTTAAAGCACCACGGTGTAAGTAGCCAAAAGATCTACCATAGTAGACAGCTTTCTAATCTTCAAAATATTTATATTTACCTGTACAGAAGGTATCAGAGCTCAAAATATATCTCCTTCTGTTTGTGAAGCACTACACTTAGCTTTACCAGAAGCAATTACACTCCTATTATCTATGTCATCTATATGATATACCTTAGGAAAATCAAAGCTAAATGGCAACGAATTTGGCAGAAGCTGAAAGTAAGCATTACTTCCACACATATAGTACACTCCTCTGACAATAGGTTCCTTCACTGGCAAAAATGCATTACTAGCTCTGCATCCTTATGCACAACTACTCAAACACACCTTTTTTGGTCTATATACTTGGGGTGGGCATTATTTGCGTAATTCAGTGTAGCATAATCAAACGGGAGCACCCAAATATTCCACTAGATTACACAGAATTATGTGAGAGAGTAATTCTGCATTTATCACTATTTCCTTAGTGCAAAAACATACCCTCATGTCCAAAATAGATGCAAGGGTGCACTTTGCGCTACAATATTCAACAGTGGGCTAAAGACGGTGATGGATTAAACCCAGATCTGTTGACTGGGTGTGAGTGTTTGATTGGTTCAGATGCTCCGTCCATCACCACCCCCTTTGGTACCACTTTGTTTGCCATAAGTTGGCAGGCTATGCTCAGACGTGAATCCCTTGCTCACTTTGCCACTGGATTCAAGCAAGCCGGGCTGAAGATGGCTGAAATGCCAGAAACCGGTCCTCGTAAGCTTGTTTCCGGTCCAGGGAAGACATGGCTTGGCAGTTCGGGCTGGACTGTCCCCATGAGGCACAGGGTCAGACTGATTTGCATATTGCCATGTCTGAACTGGGGTGGTAGAGTGGGCTAAAGAACGGTGATGGATTAAACCCAGATCTGTTGACTGGGTGTGAGTGTTTGATTAGTTCAGATGCTCCGTCCATCACCACCCCCTTTTGTATCACTTTGTTCGCCATAAGTTGGCAGGGTATGCTCAGACGTGAGTCCCTTGCTCACTTTGCCGCTGGATTCAAGCAAGCCGGGCTGAAGACGGCTGAAATGCCAGAAACCGGTCCTCGGAAGCTTGTTTCCGGTCCAGAGAAGGCATGGCCTGGCAGTTCAGGCTGGACTGTTCCCATGAGGCACAGGGTCAGACTGATTTGCATATGGCCATGTCTGAACTGGGGTGGCAGAGTGGGCTAAAGAACGGTGATGGATTAAACCCAGATCTGTTGACTGGGTGTGAGTGTTTGATTGGTTCAGATGCTCCGTCCATCACCAGCCCCGTTTGTACCACAATATTCAACAGAACATGAATAGTGAGTGTGAGCACCCACTTATGATTGTTAAATGTGCTCTTGGGGAAGGATTTTCCCCCAACCAACTCTCAGCATTTAGCGTTAGTGTCTTAGCGCAAAGTACACCCTTGCATTCGTAATGGGCATGAGGATGCATTTTGCACTAAGAAAATGGCGCTAAATACAACAGAACATAAACAGCTGTGCAAACAGCTGCTCCTTCTCACTAAGGGTGGTCATGTGCTAGGATTTTATTTTGCCCTGATTACTCCTGATTGCAAGAGTGGGTATAATCATGTTATTATTGGTGATTTCAGGCCATAATATCAAGGCCGGTGATAATATTATCGCCGCTTTAGCGGCAGGAAACTGCTGCTAAAGCGGCGATAATGAGCTTGATAATATGCTCTTGTGAATTCCCATAGAAGCCCAGGTTCTGGTGTGAACCTGGGCTTTTATGGGAATACACAAGGGCATATTATCAAACCCATTATCGCTGCTCTAGCGGCAGTTTCCTGCGGCTAAAGCGGCGATAATTTTTAAGCCGTTCTTGATAATATGCCCCTTTGTGTCATAGAATAAAGCAAAATAACCAAAGTTACTCTGAATACTCTGGCGTAATTCGAATTCCTTCCAAACCTACTTTGAATCTGATAAATCTCTCTTATGGCACATACATTTCCTCTCTTTTTAGGTTTTTTATATATTCCTAACTCCCTAACTGCTCTTCTTCTTCCCAACCAATTCTTTCTCTTTTCTTTACTCTCTCTTCAGCCACTTCACCCTTTAGTTTCTGTTCATTAAATTCCTCTATAAAATCCTTCTTAACCTAAAATAAACATTGTCTGAAAAATGACCTCCAAGGCCACCTTTATGTAATATTTGTATATAAAATCTGCGTTGCTCATTTAAATACATTTGGCGAGATCACATTTCAGTTGAGGCATGCACAACAGAAAAGCTAAGACTCACTAATAACCCCATTATTAATATGACTATGGTTAATGCCAAAACCACTAACATAATTTTGCAACATTTCTGTGTGGTTGATGTCATGGTTTCTCTTGAGTCAGAATAAAAAGGAAAAGTCTAAATCTACCAGTTGACTCTACTATGTTAACCAACATAGGTTTCCGTTATTTTGGATGGAAATCCCTGTTACTTGAGGATTAGGGACAAAGAACTTGGACTGGATACCTAAAAGGAAATTCTACTCTTCAGCTGGATACCTTGTGGCATCCTAATATCTTCACCTGGTTATCTAAGTTGCAAACCATGAATTTTCAAATGTAAGGAAATATGCTATTTGAGTTCGTAAATACAACATTTAATGTAATCCTTAGCTATGATAACATCGATCTTGGGTGGTTTTCAAACATATTTTGATGCTTTGTAGCTTAATAAATTCTCAGATCAGGATCACTTTGAAAGATTTAGGTCCACTCTGGAGAAATGTTTCTTTGGTTTGGCACTCTTTGGCTCTTAGTTCTTCTGACTTCTGGCTGTTCATCTCATAGCACTCTGCTCATTTGGCTGTAGTTCCTCCATAATTGTCACTGGAATGCTTTCTTCTCTCAAGACTTCTCTCTCCACCTTTCGGCCACTTCTCTTTCCTCTGTACTTCACTAACTGAAGTGCTTGCACTCTCTTCCAGCTCTTGACGTGCACTTTCATTTTCAATCCCTGATTTTTTTGGTTATTCTCAACTCATTCACCACAGATTGTACCCATGTCACAACTTGACTGGGACTTTTGTGTACAATCTTCTCCTCCCTCTGAAAATCCATTTTGAGTTTGACTCTGCAAATCACTGGTTGTTATCCCCACGTCTTCACTGGCTTGTCTCACTCTTAGTATGGGAGGCATGTATCCAGTATGGTAAGCTGCCACCTTTAACCGCAGTGTTTGTCACAAGTGTCACTTGAAATAGTCCCTCTCAACACGGCTCAGGGCTGATTTTCCCGATGCATTTCTTAAAAAAAAAAACAATTGCCTGTACTGAGGCCATGGCTCAGCTGTTCTCTTGCAGGTAGGGTTGCCAATCCAAACTTATGAAAAACACACCACATCACCAAATCATTTGCTTTAGCCAAGAACCATATCATTCATCATACTCATGAGCTCAGCTGCAGGAAGTGACGGAATTCTCACGGGCTTCTCTATCAGAACTTCATGTGGGTAGTACAGTCTTTTGATTGGGAGTGCTTCAAAGGCCCATAAGAATAAGTGGAAGAGTATTGGGCCATTTTAGATAGAGGTATACACCTTTGCTTTCTTGCATTTCAGAGTGCCATTAATTTGTTCTACTAGCCTGAAGCTTCTGGTCTGTAACTGCAGTGGAACCTCTGGTTGATTTTCAAAGTTACACACAGCAATTTCATAATTTAATTTCTAAAATGTGTGCTACGATCAGACTCTAGAGAAACTGACAATACAAAAGTAGGGATCAGTTCCCTGAATAAAAGTTTGGCAACAATGAGGCTGTCACACTTCCTGGCTGGGTATGTTTCTACCCAATGGGAAAAGAGACACACTGTTACTAAAATATAACAAAGTCTACTGCAGATGAGCATTTCAACAAAGTTCAACCGTGTGCAATTAAAGGGACCATCGAATTTTCCTATGTGACTCATGGTTGCAACTGTTCTTTTGCTTTCATTTAACTGCTGGCAAGTGATGCATCTATGACACAAATTCTCAGCAACGACATGGAAATAGGGATTCTGCCAATAATTTTGAAAGATACATATCATGGCATCCCTTCCTGTGTCATTCGTTATAATTCTGTATATTATGTGTTATTCTGATGGGGAATTATGGTACGGTGGTGTGGTTTGACTTTAAAGTGGTTACCTAAGTTAACATAACTACCACACTAATATTACCTTTGTCTGTACTAATCAAAACACAATGCCGCATTTCAAAATAACTGTTTTTCTTGTTTTTTTGCTTTTAAAAAAAATGTTGATAACATATTTTATTCATTTTCCTTAAGTTAAAGAGAGTTACATTTGTACAGCAGGACAATGCATAGGTACAGGCAAGTGGTAGAAATTGGCATTTGTGTAACATTTCGTCCGTAGTTACAATTGTGAATTATCCAGCACATGGCCTGTTCCAGCACTTATCATGTGGGCAATAGGTATCTTTCCTGCTAGTACATTAAAATGATTACATTTCCTGATGAGAATGACATCGAAACATAACATTATAAACTAACCACCCTCCCCCAGCTGACAGGCACAAAGAGTTAAAAAGAAGGAATAAAGGGAAGGACTGGGTTATGGCGGCTAGTTACAGCTTATCAGGTCAGTTTCGGAAACACAGGATATGTGAACTGTTATGAAGCTATTTAAAATTTGTCTGCTCTTCTTCAATACCTAGAGTTTGGAGATACAGTGAGCTTGGGGAGCTAGCCTATGTCCAGCGAGATGTGTTCTCGGGGATAATAAGTGTTGTTTCCTGCATGGGAATATCTAGGTTTTGTATGTGAGGAGAGCTTGTAGTTGAGTGGCTAACCTCTAGGATTGAAAATGTCAGTGGATTTAAAGGATTCCAATATGGTGTCCCACCTAATAGCAATAGGCCTTTTTCTTAATCCCCTATTTTCTTCTCTACAAATAGCTACACTATCTGCCAGTCCCCATTTTTGAACTTCTTCTTTCCAGCTGTGTATTGTAGGGGCTGCTAATGATTTCCATCTCCTTGTGATGCCCCATTTTGCAGGTCTGCAAATGTGGCCCTTTCGCCGTATATGTAGTCCCAGTATACATGTTTCTGCTGCTTGCAATCCCATATATCCTACCACCTCTTGTAGGGCAGCGAATATCCTCCCCAGTATCCTTGCAGTCCGGCACAAGACCATATTATATGAACGAGGTCTGCGTCCTGTTCAGTGCACCAGGGGCATGATGCCGTAACATTGGAGTAAATGGAATGTAGTTTGAGTGGTGTTAGATATGCCCTTTGGGTTATCATATATTGGATGAATTTAAACCACGTGTTTCAGGATACTCGTTTTGGATATTCCAATATTGTTTTCAACTCTTTGTCTAGTAGTGGTTTGTTAATATCTCACTCTCATTTGCTTTGTATTGGACTTAGCGGGGATGGTTGATGAGTGCATATCCCGCGATAAAACAAGCGCTTGAGATGACTATCCTTTCCCATTAGGTACATTAAATGAACTAACTCATTTGTGTTGGGTTGCAATCCTTGAGGAGCCCAGTTTCTCTTTATATATCCTATCAGGCTTGCATGGGTTAAAAAGAATGCTCCTGTGACCCATCACTCGTTTGTGAAATCTGTGTGTGTTAGCAGTTGCGCGCTCCAAAGATGTCACCTATTGTGTCTACCCTGGCTTGAGTCCAGGGCTCAGTTGGTTAGAGTTCCTATATTCGTGGGGATGCCCAATAATGGTATGTTGGGGCCATATGCTGGGGTGTTTGCAGTACATTTTAATGCTTGTTTCCAATATGTGATTGTAATCTTAAGCAGTGTTTGGGCAGAAGAAGGAATTGTACTGCCAGGACATGGAAATCTATGTAAGCTACCTTGTGCGAGCATTTGCTGTGTGTAGGCTATTTCCTGTAAATTTCAGCCTGTTAGCAAATATGAGAGCTATTGCAGTTGTGTTGCTAGGCAATATGCATAGAAATCAGGGTCTCCTATCCCACCTGCATCTGATGGGAGTTGCAGTTTAAGTAACCTTAAATGGCAGCGATCAGTGCCCCATATTAAACTAATTAGTAATGTGTTCAAGGTTTTGAAAATATTTTTGGGTAATAGTACTGGCAAGTTCTTAAAAAAGAATAGTAGGCACAGGAGCATTATCATTTTTGATATTGCTAGTCTATCAGCAACTGAGAGAGGCAGGGATGTCCAAAATGTGATTTGGGCCCTCAGTGAGCTCATTGCATTTTGCAAGTTCCCTTCAATAAGGTCTTGTTGGTTCCTATATATTTGTGTCCCCAAATATCTGAGAGTAGTGTGCACTATTGTTAATATTGTTATGTTTCGGTTTCCAAAAGGGATTGTTTGGGTATCGGTATCAAAGCCTAGGGAAATACATACGATTTTTCGTAATTTATGGCCAAACCTGCAATGGACTCAAATTGTGTGAAGATTTGTGTTGCAATTGCTTGTTTGCTTTTCGGTGCACAAGAGAAGAGACATCACCCGCAGTACTGCCAAACAGAAGGCATGTGCAGTCACACGTCAGTCCTCCAATCACTTCTGCTTGTGAAGCTTGGTGTAATAGCCGACTGAGAGCCTTAAGGTGACCTCAAAGAAAGATGCTTCACAGAAAGTGGTCAATGAGATGAAGCAGCTGCCTACCAGTGGCTTGTTGCCCTAAACATATTTTGGACCACCACATTGTGTGCCTGCCGCACCGGTCTCTGGGGAGCAAACTGAGAGCAGCACTCCTGCATCAACATCACCACCCCAACCTAAGCCCAGGACCATGTCTGTCAGTGAGGCAGCAATTACAATCATGTTGGCACTGACGAGTCGTGAGGTTGAATTGGATTTGTCCCTTTTGTAAAGTAGTACACAATCGTTTCAGGAAACAGAGCAAAGTGGACAATAGGTGCAGCCAGCAATAGTACAATTTCCTGATGTTCGAATAGAACAGGAGGTTGAGCTTCCTTCTGAGCAAGAACCTCCTCTTTTAGAATCATGGGGATGATGAGGAGGATGACGACAAGGCAGTCATTGTGGAAGGAGGCACAGAGGAGTCTGACATTGCTATTCAACCTGCTCCAAGGGATGTGGTAGCACCTCCAGCTCCCATATTTGAAAAGCCCCAGCAGAGGCCTGTTTCAGTCACTACCTCTGGGGAAGCAGAGAGGCAATTGATGACATGCCCACCTACCTCCACCAGTTCTTCTTCAGGCATTGGCAGTGGCACTGTAAAAAAGTGCTTCTCCCCAGTTTGGGACTTTTTCAGCAAAGAGGGGGAGCATAAGCAGTATGTAGCATTTGGCACATGAATGTTCGTTGAGGTAAGCCTGATATAAATTATGGTACCGGAAGCCAAATGACCAATAGGGAAAAACACCACACAATCAAGTGGGAGGAGCACCTTAAAGAAATTACTGAATGTGGTCATGGTGGTGAGGATAGCCAGGGAACATTAGCTAGAAGTCCAATCACAGTGGAAGGTGATGATGAGGAAGAAGAGGGTGACACCTTCACGCAAAGCAGCCCTGTCCCCAGCAGTGCACCAGCAGAATCACTCACCTCTGCTATGTCACAATGGCACAGGATTCGGAGTGAGATGGAGACACCACTGCATACAGTGACTGCCCCACCACAACGCACATTGAGTCTTCCACTACCATCTACTTCTCAAAAGATGCTTGTGTCAGTGGCCCACAAAAAAAAGAAAATCCAGGCTACTGTTACGGGCATGTTTAGGCAGCCACTCCACGACACGTTTGTACAATGGGAAGCTGGCAGCAATTTTAGCACTGGACCACCTCCCTTTTTCTTTTGTGGAAGGAGTGGGATTCTTAGAATTTGTAGCAGCCATCTGTATGAAATTGAAGGTACTAAGTTGGACCTATTCTTCTAGAGATCCTGTTCCAGGGCTGCATTTCGATGTTTTGCAGTTGGTTGGACAAGCTTTGCAGCAAAGTGTTGTTTACACTATTCACCTGATGACAGACATGTGGCCCAGTTGTCAGGCACCTGATTACATGTTTAGCACTGCACACTGGATCTCTTTTGCAGGGGTAAAGCAAAAGGTATCTGCTGGTCTTGGTCCTGAAGAACATTTTAAGAGCATTCTGCAGCATTCAACATTGGCCATGTTCGCCATGATGAAAACACATACAGCTGTAAAACTCTTGGATGAATTTAAAAGCAAAGTGTATGAATGGCTGAGGTCTCAGAATTGGATTTGTTGCCACGGACAATGGCAGTAACATAGTCAAGCCCATAATAGAGTCTATTTCAGGGTCCTGTGTTGGCCCATTACATCAACCTGGTGATGCAAGACTTTCTCCCCAAAAAAATATAGTCAGCAACATACTGACCACCTGCTGAAGAATCTGCACTCATTTCAGCCATTCTTTTAAAGTCAGGAAGCAGTTGCGGATTATTCAGTATAAACATAGAGCACCAGTTAAAGCCCTGATACAGGAGGTGCCAACACATTGGAACTCAACCTATTACATGTTGCAATGTCTCTTTGAGCAGTACAAACAAATCGATGAGTATTTCATTCAAACAGGAGGGGATGCTGTTGGGAAAGCTATGACCATGGATGCAGACAAATGGGGCCTAGTCAAATGCCTGACACAGATGGTACTCCCTTTTGAAGTTTTCACACAGGAAGTTAGCAAGGAGGACAGTGCGATGGGCCAAACTATCCTGTTGTTGCATCTGATATAGGATCACCAGGTTAAGAAGGTGTCTGGAAGGTTCACCACCACAGGTGTGAATGAAAATACAGTAGAGCATGCCTTGGTTGAGAGCTTAATCCTTAATTTGCCTAACAAGGCTGCAACATGACGTCATCGCATCCAAAGAGTACATCGGTGCCACACTACTTGATATATGGTACAAAACAATTCTACCCACTTAATTTCTTTTTCTGAAAGGGATGTTTCAAAATACAAGAGGTGGAATGTAGAGCAAGCCAGATACCTGGAAGACGAATGGCCCCTCCCGCAGTTCTGGGGTACCACCTTCAACAGAGGGCAGGCTTGTCTCACAGCAGCCAAGAACACCAACAACCAGAACACTGGCAGCAACAGTAACAGAAGGACTGGACCCAACCTCTGTATTTTATTGGTTTCAATCAAATGGGCTTAAGTCCATTGTAGTGGCAATGGCAAAAGAGGTTGAGCAAGTGGAAGCACCAATAACCATTCAGGGGTATCTGGATGATCTAAAAGAGGTGTGTGTGGATCAAAATCCATTGATGTCTTAGTATGGAAAGATACACCAATGGCCAGAGTCTCCGCAGGCTGGCAATAAAGTATCTGGCTTGTCCTGTAGCCAGTGTGTCTGCTAAGTGTGTGTCCAGTGCAGCAGGTGCAGTTGTTACAGTGAGAAGGACCAGTCTCTTGCCTAAAACGATTGACTATGATGAAAATAAACCAACAATTCATACCACACAATTACACCATTCCTGAAGCAGCACAGAAGGAGGAGGAGGAAGATTGGTCAGAATCTAGTGTGATAGCTGACCATCTTCTGCTTGAACCACCTGAATTTGACGACAAACTCTACTTCCCATATAATCTTTGTATCATAGTGTACCATTATTATTTTTGTGCGAGATTTATGCTGCCCCATCATTTTTTAGTCACCTATATTGTTGAATTGTAGTTGGACCAGTGTGCATTTAAGAAACCTCCACAATTCCTTTATGACATTGGAGGGACTGCCTGTCCCCCTTCCCATGCCTATTGCCTATACCTTTTTGCATCACTCCGCACTAGCAGGTCTGCCCCGGAAGATCCTTGATTTACAAGAGTTTCAATACCAAATTCCAATGTGTTGCCTGCATCAAAGATGAATACCTAATACCTAAACTACCCGTGCTTGGATTGGAAGAGGTAACTGGAACTATTACAACAGTGAGTGAGCTATTGCATGAGTAATGATGAGTGATGATTCATGTGGTGGCAGACAGTGATGGATTTGCAATGTTTGAGGCCTGAGAGATGCGTGATTATTTTTCCCTGGAGGTAATTGGCCTTTATAACTTATTTTGGGGAAATGAATTAACCTGTACGGTCCACTTCTATGATCCTTCTATTATCATCTAGGATGGCTGCCCCAGACAATTGTTTGATTTACAAGACTGCCAAATGCCAATCATTTGCTTGCATCAACGTGGAGATAGTGTACCTACCACCATGCTTGGATTGGAACAAGTAACATTGGCACCAATAAGTGATTTGATTATTGAGTGATTGTGAGTGGTGATTGATGAGTCATGTCATGTGGTGGCAGACAGTGAAGGAGGGTGTTGAATTGTAATGTAGGAACTTGTTTGAGATTATTGATTTGCAATGTTTTGGGTCCGAGTAATTGGCAATCATTTTTTCCCTGATTTTTATTGGCCCTTTCACACTTAGCCACACTTACTTGCAGTCTTTCTCTTTTTTCTGGTTCTTCAGAGACCATAACAGTCACTTTAGTTAACAAGTAAAAACCTATGCAAAATATTGTAATTCAGTTTCTCTACTTGTTCTTCAACAGCATTGTACTACATGTCTATCTTGATTGCATCACGACTGGTCTGGTATGGACTTACTCGGAGTCAGGAGGAGGATGGAATAACTTAGGGCAGGAGCTGCAAGACTACCTCATCAACAGCTAGGAGCAAGACACTTTTGACTTCAAATGGTAAACCAAGAGTTTGAGGCCGAGTACTCAGCAATGTGGAATGGAGAAATTTGTGTTTATTTGTGAAATGCTGCGGTATGTACGTATGTGTGTGTGTGTTGCACCTGTGGCAAAAGTGAAATTCCAAGTTCCTCTTTGTTTTTTTTTGTTCTGCCTTTTAGCGCTCTTGATACACTCATCATGAACCTTACCTTCCTTCTGGCCTTGTCCTTGACTCTGAAAAAAAGTTTCGGTTTTACAGTCCACAGGCATTCTACTCTCCTGCACAAACGAAAGGCAAAGGCTGAGCTCAACACTCCTGCTACCTACTGGATCAGTCCAGTCAGGCACCCAAGAGTGATGGACATTCCCATGGAGAAATCAGATGCACCACCTTATTTTACAATACAGTATAATTTTTCTTTTAACATCATATTCTGAAAACTTGGTGGGTGGGTTCACTCCCAACCTAGACGACAGAACACTCAGATATCTGATAACTTACGTCTCGGGGGCAGACGGACTGTTTGCAATGCATTTAACTGTACTTTGTCATACTCATTCTTTTGTTCCACAACAGATTGATGACGAATGATGTGCTGCTCACTGTTCAGATGAATGTTGTCCTTGTGTATTGTTTGTCTTTGTCAAACCTTTGCCCAAATCCTCTTTACCATCCATTCATCAAATCCCAACCCCTCTTCCCCAGGCTGTGTGATTTATTGAGGCTTGGCTTAATTTATAACATCAATGGATCACACACTTGGTAGGGTGGATGTGGTAAAAGCAACACCAACTTACTGCGGGATCTTCTAAGCAATAGCCCACACTGACCCCATTCACTCACTCGTGCATACAAAGTGATCCATATTTTAGATATGGAATGAAGAACATCAGTCATCAGCATCATCATTCAGGCATAACTGTACATACCTAACCTAAACTTGTCCACTCCAGACTTTGAGTCCATTTTTTATGACTTGAGGATGTATTTTTTAGGTTATTAGTCGCTCCCCATTAGGTACATTACTACTAGTGCTATTTTATGATATTTTATCACTAGCAGGAATTCTTGTTGTGCCATCATGTGGCAGTAGGGTGTGAATTATTCGTAAAGCTGTGATATAACGCACTAGTTCAGTGTTTTTATTTCCATTTAGTTGCCCACAAAGAATAATTCTTTTGATTAATCCTACAGTTGGAGCTCACCTAGGTGGAAGTGGGACCACGTTTGTGATGCCATCCCTATTATTCATTTATCTATATTTGGTGTGACAACTATGGAGTGAAGTAAACTAGCTGAATATAAGTAACTAACTGCTACTACAAGTTATCATTTATCAAGGTTGTTGTAGACAAAATAAGTCATGGCAGCATCCCCCCTAATTGTCAAGATAGTTAGAGAGGTATAACTTTATAACTAAGTGGTACACTCTCTCTCACAAGCACATTAACAGGCTGCATAAAAACTGAATGCATCAGTGCAAATTAATAGTAAAACAAACTACTTCAGGCATAAGTATCAATAAAGTATAGTTTCCCCTTTATTTCTTTTACAAAGAAACCCACCCTTTCCACCAATACAACATGAGCCCCAAACAAACTGACCCTAGCCCCAATGTCCTAAAATTTGAAATGTTCAAAGAAACCCGGTCCCAACTCCCTTCCAACCCTCTCCATCCAGCCACAACAAGTCCCTCCCACCAAAACAAAAAAATAATAAAAAGGCTAAAAGAGGGCATTCTGGATTTGGTTCCGGAACTGGTCCAGGCTCTGGTCCATCATGGTGAGCCAGCTCTCTATGGAGTCTAGCTGCTGCAGGATGTGCAACAATGGCCTTCTGTTGGCAGGGTGGGAGGAGGTAGCAGCAGTTGATGTCAGCTGTTAGCAGTGCAGGCAATGGGATGGCCGGGAGGCTGGAAGCTGAGGGGGACGGCTGCACTGGGGCCCAGCTGAGAGTCATTTATTTCCACATCTTCCAGGGCCACCAGCCACTGGTATTCCTTCTGGATACGCTTCAGCATATGTCACCGCAGTTGGGCTGCTATCTCCTGCTTACTGGGTCCTATGGGTGGACAGGCAGGAATTGGTATACTGAGGATGAAAAAAGACAAATTGTAAATAATGCACAGCACAAACAATTGTTTTAAATTAGTGGGTGACACAGTGGCAGTACATTGCTGGTCCCCTAGGGTCACTGGAATGTTATGTGATTATGATTGGGAGAGTCACAAGGCCAAATTTGTTGTACACATTCATTGCATAAAAAAACACTGATTGTGTCGCAAAAAAATATTAAGGCAGAATAACAGGGGATTAAAAAACAATGATTAGATTTTTTTTTCAAAGGCTTTTTAGTAACTATAAACAGACACTTTGAGTGGAAATAAATTACCTCTTATTAATGAGTACAACATTATGCATAATAGAGTACAATTTGTGTGTTGTGCTAAAATAATACTTTTCTCCTCATGGAAAGAATAATGTTTCACTACAGTGTAAAACCCTACTGAAAATGTAACCTTGTAACTCTCCATCATACTTTGTTAGTTTGATCAAGAACTGGTGCTGCCTCATTAGATGTGAACAATTCTTTTCTCCATGATCGACCAGGCTTCACTGTTGTTTGACTAACCACCATCATGATATTCTGCATCGCACATGGAGTGCATTCCTCCCAAACATCATATCACTTTGCCAAACTGTGCTTTTTTGGAGCCTCCACATCCACAATAAACTGTACTTGTCTTCAATGGATATTCTCCAAAATGAAGAAATCCAAAATAAATAAGCCAAACCTTCCCTTGTATAGCTCACAAAACCTGAAACTCGCCACCTGAATTCATCCAAATGGCATGTAGCCTTCTGATGATCAGAAATGAAATATCGATCATGGTCATTCTTTCTGAATTCATGTTAGTTGCTCCTATCTGCCAGAAATTGCAACAATGATATGTGACTAAATGGGATCACTGACACAATATTGTGGCAAAAAATATCGTTGACAAAAATGTTGTGTCAAAAATATAGTTTACCAGGGCACATTGCCTGCCTGGCCAAGAGGGCAAACATTGTTCAGTGAGCTCTCGCTCCTCGGAGGTGATTCCGTGAATATCCGGTTGCTGAATCCACTACTCACGGCCACGAGGGGCCATTGGCTTTGCCCTACTACTCATACCTCTGTAGGCCCCAGACCACCTGAAAATGGTGTGGTCAACTTGCCTGGGCTGCACAGCATCCTGCCAGCGACCTATGCAGAAGCAGCATCATGCTGCAAAAGGACCCTGTACATGACCGTGGGGGCTCCAGAGTCGCCAGAGTGATCAGCCACCTACGGCTCCCCCAATGCAGAGTTCCTCAGCAGTAGGATCACAGGCTCCTTGGGCCTTCTCGGCCAACACAGATTTTTGTCCTTGGATATAGCCCTGTTGTTGTGCTGCTTGTGGTTGCAAAGTATCTCTAGGCAATGCCACACCAACGATTTGTGCTGCAGTGGTATCACGCCATGAAGGGATCCCAACCAAGACATTTCTCAGGCTCCGCAGGGTGTCGAGATCACCAAAGTGGCTGGCTGCCTGCAGGCCCCCTCTTGAGACTGTACTGAGCAGTGCCGCTGCATCCTTTGGTGGGTTTTCATGGCTGCGATAGCAGCCTTTTCTGGATGTAGTTCACCCGAGGATTATGAAGTGGTCTGTGCATTGCTTGGACTGCAGATTTGACTGGTGAGTCATGCTGTGCCAGGGCCTCGCGGGTGTGGGTAACCCTTCATTGAGGGCATTGGGGGGGCTGGAACTGTTGTTGACTTATTGTGCTTCATGAACTCTTCTCATGGCGGGGAAGGCAGGGAATTGCCCCAGTGTTCTATGCTCCTTGTGGAGATCTGGTCTCCCGCCCTTTCTGATGGTGGGGGTTCAGGATTCAGCTCTCGGCCATGTTGCACTGCCTGACTGTCTCCTCCCAATTGGGGGCACACAGACTTCCTCACGTGTTGGCTGCTGTCAAGCACCCTTCCTCCTTCCTTGTATTGTCATTTGGAGTCTGTAAGTAGTAGTCACATGGATTTTTGTGCCAATGAGTAGGCTGCTCTCCATTTCCTTCCAAGTAGGTTTAGTCCTGGTGATCCTACAGAGCTTGGGCTGTGGTTTTGGGAGGGGCCTGACTGCTTGTGGTGTTGGGGTACACTACCCTGTGCAAATGGGTTGCTTATTGGTCCCCCTCCCTTCCTCTTCACCTACTGGTGCATCTGCAGCCTTTGGACCACCCAGTATCTTGCTTTACTATGAAGAAGAGGGGCTTTCCCCTCCATCTACACAGCCCAGGATTGACAAATACATGACCCACAAGCCCCCCATACTTCTGTGGATTGCATCTGAGTCTCATTCGCTTCCCTGCCTGAGAGTTCGCCAAGCATGAGTGGCATTCTCCTGGCTATTTCAGGCTATTCAGGCCTCCCAAGCTGCCTTGGAATCTAAGATTGGAGAGGTTGACATTGATGTGGCTCTCCTGCACCAGGACTTGCACAATGTAGCAGATCGCGCAGCTGGTACTGATGGGCGCGTCTCTGAGTTGGAGGACTGTGTATCCACGTTCAAGGCGGAGGTCACCAGTCTTAAGACGGCATCTCGCAACTTGGAAATCTGGATGAGGACGCAAAACATTTTGTGTCTGTTGTAGCAATCCCGAGTTTGTGGAGTTACCTGAGGTGTCGGAGGGGACATCCCCGACATAGCCCCATTCAGCAGCTTCTTCCTGTGATTACAGTTTAATTGGACTGAATAGACAGTTAAAAACCGGGGGGTATTGTCATTCCCTTCCGAAATATCTTTAAATTGGAAACTACATTAATGTCAACCTGGGGAGGGGGCATATCTGAAAGATTATGTAAACATTAACATTGCCTTAAATGTTTTTGAGGGAGCCTTTATGCAGACCTTAGACACTATTGTGCCCTCTTAAACTTAGCAAAGCTAAAACAACCTTGCTTAACTCTTGTACACCGAATCCTTAAAAAGAGGAAAGACAGCTTATAGAAACCTTGAGCAAAAGTGGAGGGCCTCCAAATCTGCCAAAGACAAACTTAGTTATAAATCTTTATTAGGTACATATCACAAAAATATCAAAGCTGCAAGAAAGATCTATATTGTTGACAGGATCAACCTTGCGGGAAATTCAATGAAAGAACTCTACAGGAACCTAATGGAGTTTTCCAACCATACTACATGCACTTCTACTATTCAATTATCCCTGATGTTCTGTGATGATCTCGCAGACCACTTTGAACAAAATATCTCTAAGATCTATAAATCCTTTCCAAAAATTGTGGAATCAGTAAGATTATTTCCATTTAAACCCTCTACCATTCTCCTTGAATCTTTTAATGCCATTACTTCTAAGCAAGAACAAGTTCTACTAAACATGATCAAATCAGGATCGTCAGAGGATCCTGCTCCACCATATATTATGGCTACCCTGGCCCAAGTACTTCTGGTCCCTATCTCAGACCTATGTAACATTTCCCCGAATCTGGAAGCTCTTCCTACACAATGGAAAGCAGCCCGGATCAGACCGATTCTAAAAAAGCCTACAGCGGAACCCATAGATCTAGCAAACTACAGACCTATGTCTTAGCTCCCCTTTCTTGGAAAGGTTAATGATGCCCTAGTCAACCAACAACTTGTTTTCTTTTTGGCAACCCATTCCCTGTTAGATCCCTCCCAGGCTGTTTCCGTGCATCATATAGCACAGAAACAGACGTGGTGGAGGTAACCAACAGAATCAGTCTTGCTTTGGACCAGGGAAATTTAGGCTCGCTGGTTCTCCTAGATTTATCTGCAGCCTTCGAAGCCATTGCTTATGTAATCCTAATCCAGAGATTGGGAAAGATTGGAGTGGGAGACAAAGCACTGGGCTGGCTGAAGCTCTAGTTGGATCGAACCCATATGGTTCATTTGGGTTTTCTCAAGTCCAGAATCATGGCCTTAGATAACTGGGTTCCACAGGGATCCATCTTAAGTACCTCTCTTTTTTAATATATAGGTGGCTCCCCAGGCCAAAGTTATCAGGTCATGTGGATTTGATGTCATTTTGTATGCAGATGACACTCAATTTGTCATCACTTTTGGGCCCAATCCGGAGTAAACTACACACCAATTCAAGGACTGCATGATAAAGAATGCCACCTGGTTGATGGCTAATTTCCTTTAGTTGAATTCAAATAAAACCGAAATTGTGCTTTTTGGGAATGCACATGCAGTTTGATCCAATGATTGGTGGCCATCAGAACTGGGACCAATTCCCATCTTTAAAAAATGATTAGTATGCTCAGGAAGGTTTTTCAATGGATACCTTTAAAGACCAAAAAAACTCTTACCCAGGCATTGATTGTGAGTCATCTGGACTGCAGAAATACCCTAATGGTCGCAATAAATGAGGGCCTCATTTCTAAACTCCAAGTTGTCCAGAACACGGCCACCCACCTAGTATGCAAACCTCCTCCTTGCATCCCATCTGAAATTACATTGTGATCATTTAATTAGCTTCCCTTTAAAAAGTGTGCTCTTCTTAAATCTTTGCACAGTAGGGGCCCATGGTACCTGAAAAACAAGTTGCAGCCATACATCTCCTAGGCATATCCATATGGCCAGACATAGGGGGCGGTCTTTCTCCTTCTTGGGCCCCAAACATTGGAACCAGTTACCCCGTGGCAACGTTCCATCCTGGACTTATCTTCTTTTCAAAAAATCCCTAAAAACATGGATGTTTACCTTCAAATTTAATCCAAACTATGACTTGTGCAGGCTGTTCAAGCGCCAAAAGATCCCCTCTGGGATGATATGTGTGCTCTATAAAGTCATATAACATTACTTAACAACTGTCCTCATGCTTTCTGGTGGTGTGTGCAGATAGATCTTTGATGGTGGCCCCACGCCTGGAGCCCCTCCTCAGCCGATGATCACGAATGTCTTAAACTAGAAAGACAAGGATGTGATCCTGCACTTTGTCTGTGAATTTTGCACCCCTGACCTTCCAGTCCTCTCGAATTCTAATTTTCCCAGACCTACAATATATATTCCTGTTCTCTTCCCCTTTCAAGGTCATTCATGCCTTCAAATTTTTTTTGTATACTCCTTAGGCAGCTTAGGAATGGGTTACCTAGACTAGGCCTTTGCGTATGAACTCACCGCCCCCTCGTCCCCCAGGAAGGTAAATAAAATATCTTTGATACTAATATCATGCATAAATAAATAGTTTTTATTTAATTATAAAAGGACTTTCAACTAGCAAATTTTGAATATATTAATATACAATTTGATGTAAAATGAATTAAATATATTTCTCTAATACTTAATACTATATAGAAAGACATACTTATAGAAACACACAAACATACATAAATGTTTGGATTTATATATATAAATGTATTACATATATATATATATATATATATTTATATATATATATATATATATATATATATATATATATATATATATATATATATATATATATATATATATATACACATATATATTTATATATATATATATATATATATATATATATATTTATATATTACCTACTGGCGGTCGCCAGTAGGTATATATAGTTAGGATTTTTTCTCAATGGGATTTTTGAAAATTCTATGTCTAATAACTTTGGCGTTTGTGGACGGAATTGGCTGAAATTTTCAGGAAAATGGAACATTTTGTTTCTGAGCAGCCACTGAAAATTTGGGGGGGGTTCGTCAAGGGGGGGCCGAGAAAAAAGGGGGGTCCCAAAACGCGTTTTTCCCATGTTAATTTCCATAGGGTGGTTGGCCTCACTTTTAGCCCGAATGGCTGAATGGATTTGCACGAAACTTGGCAAAATTGTAGGGACTGTTAGCCCGATGTGCCTTTGCTAGGTCTCAAGATATGTGCTCCAGTGGATTTTGAGAAATTAACATTCAAAAAAATATATATATCTGTAAGCGCGCTCCGAGCAGCGCCCCGGTTCGCGTACTTGACGCGTAACGGAACTTCGCGAAGCGAAGCTGATTGGCTCTCCGGTGTCTGTCAACATTCTAAACAGTCCGGAGCGGCCGCCATCTTGTCTCTCGGTAGGATCGAGAGATAAGAGGAGGCCAAAACAAAGGGGGAAATGACCATAATGGGGCATAGTAGATCCTTCCTGACCCCCTAGGTTTGATGTGGAGGCTTTTGCGTGGGTAGCGCCCTGTACGCGCACCGGGAAGCGGTCCGGGGAGCGTACTATAAGGAAAAAAGAATGATAGACTATGATATTTTGAAATATTGTATGTTTATTGATTGTTCTTTTTGTTGTTTTTTTTAATTTTTTATTTAAGTAGCAGTATTAATGATTATTAAATATAAATGTATTTTTGAAATTGTGCACAGTATACTATAAGTCTGACTTTACTTTATAATCAATTTGGTACTAGTTTATGAATTACATATAAAAATGATTAAAGACTCAAACAATTTTTAAAAATTAAATATAATTTTATTTTTCTGATTCTTTTTCAAAATTTAATAGAACGTCTAACATTTGACTGTCCGATATGTCCTCTTGTTGAGTGAACATAACTTCCCACATTTGACTGTCATCATAATGAAGTAAATGATCCACAGATTCTACATATTGTAGAAGTTCATGGTCTCGTGATTCATCCATGAATTCCAAGTCAATGGGTTCAATTATTTCCTCATTATTCATGTCTAGGACAATTTCAAAGGAAACGTTCTGTTCTCCTTGCATTTTTGTGCTGAAATTTGAATAAAAAATAGATATATCAGTAGAGATAGGGCACTGTTGGGTTTAAGTTCAGACAGGTAGTTTTGAGGCATGAAGTAGTACTATTAAAAAGTGCCTGTGAGAAAGCCTATGTAAATTCATAATAATACCACAGAAACCTAAATCAATCCATAATTATAATAAACAAGCCTTTCTCAATGTCTAACTCTTACAGAGGGATAGTAATAACTATCTGAAAATGTTTTCAAATTTATAAAATAATATCTTACCTTTTAAAAACAAGGGTAAGTTGTGAGTGAAAATGATCTTGCAATGTAGTTCAGGAAGTAGTAGTCAAAATGGCTGTGTTTCTCTCTCTTTTTATATATATTCAGGTACATAACCAATCAAATGTCAGGTAAAAAAAGTAGAAAATGAAAGTAACATTTTAATTGGTTGTCAATTCCAACACTTCAGATGTGTTTTGTGAAGTAATTTACCTCAGGGTATTTAGAGAGGTCTACAGGCTAAATGGCTAAATGGAATTCCAACCAAATGTGTGAAAATGGTAGGGATTGATATGTAGTATGAGCTAATCTATATTTGGTTAAAGTGTTTCCAGGCTTTCTTCTGTAAATTACTTTCCCACCTTTTTTAATGGAGCGCTTCCCGGTGAGCGCCCCGGTACGCGAACCGGCAGCGTTACGGGAGTCCACCATTTTGTGTTTCGGTCGAATAAAGATACAAGATGGAGGGCAAATAATGTTCAGAATGGGTAGAAGGGGGCACGGTAGACGTATTTTGACCCCCTAGGTTTTCTGAGGGTGGCTGAGGAGGCCCATATGTGTAAAAAAAATCATTTTTAAAAAAAAATTCGCGCGGTTAGCTTCCGGTTCGCGTACCGGGTAGCGCTCCGGGGAGCGTACTTTGTTGAAAATTAGTGAAAAAAGTTAGAGTAAAATAATAATTGTGAGTGATCAGATGTAGGGTAGCTCTGAGAAGAGCTTTTGGGTTTATGGTACATTTAGGTACTTATAAGTAGGTACCAATGCACATTTTTAAATTCAGAATGAAAACTCTGTTCCCTTCATCTGAGAAGTGAACTCCATCTCCTCTGTAGATATCTTGCATGTAGTAACGTAAGTTATTGTTGTAGATGGAGCCCATTCCATGGTCTCTCATGTAAGCTGAAACAGATTTGTTTACATGCTTCCTCGATTTCTCAATTTGTGGACAAAATTGGTTCGACCACCTCCATTTCTGTCTTTGGCATATATTTGAATATACCAAGGCAGTTTGAGGAAAAAGTGCCATCAATTGCTCAAAGGTGTCCTTTAAAAGCATTTCCAGACCGACCCCAGTCAAAGTGCCCAAGTCATTTCCTCCACAGTGCACAATTAACAGGTCAGGTTTAGGCAAATGCATAAAGGTTTTCACCAATGGTATCAATTGGTGACATTTTAATCCTCTGTGGCCAAACCACTTAATTTCCACATCTTGTAAATTGAGGTTAGGTAAATTTCTGTTATCAGCATACCTCTGAGCCCAGTAGATGTAACTATGTCCAACAATCCAGACAGAAAACATGGTGAGAGGAGGTTCTGCTGCAGTCAGATGAAGTGTGGCAATGAAATGGGAGTTGAAAAAATAAGAGTTTAAAATGAAAAAAACTGTGGAGTTTCTGTGTTAATGAAGCAGTAGCAGTGATTGGTGGATTTTGATTGCTGAAAACAGAGAGTTAGGGTGCATGGATGAGTTCTTTGAAAGATGTAATTTGAATGGTCAAAAAAAATCATTTTATGAAAGATTGCACTGGATACGCAGGTGTACTGAGAGTTCAGAGTTCAATTGAAACATTGTTGTGTGAACTTGCAAACATGAGAGGTCTTTCAGGAGGTGGTTGCTATGCAAAAAAGGCAGAAAGGGCAGAGGGGGGAAGGGTGTTGATTTGAAAAAAGTGAGGGAAGAGTTTTGATTGGGTGACATGAGAGATATGTGTGATGAATTACAGGTTTTCTGTGCTTTTTATGGCTGCAGACTCTGGAGTGCATACCTTTTGCTCTGCTAAAGACAATTTGGTGTGTTTCTGAGACTGTTTTGAAACTCATAAAGTATTTGCTAAGGTGAGAAAAGATTCATTTAATTTAGATAGAGAATAGTATGGTTTAGGGAGAACATTATGAAGAAAGTTGTGTATTTAAAATTTTGATTTGTGTCAAGTGTTTTACAAATAGATTTTGTTTCTTTGTGTTACATAGCCATGTTAAAAGTTACGCTAAAATAGTGCAAGGGTCTTACAAAAATGCTTTCATGTGTCTTAGGGTATTTTAACTCACTTCCCCATGAATGTATGAATATAATTGCTTTACAAGTTGTGTTTAAAAACGTTTTTTGAAATCAATTAGGTTTCTTGATATGTACTGCTAGAGCTTCATAGGTTGCTTGGGGCATATTTATAAGGCCTTTGTGTCTCTCTGATGTTATTTTTCCCATTTTAATTTAAGACCTTTCCCTGTGGTGCAAGGTCCTTGTAAATACGCCCCCATGTGTGCTTGGCAAATTTAGATTTTGATTATTTGACTTACATAGCCATGTTCCATACAGTTCTATCCTTCTGCGTAGTCTTTGATATGCTAGACTCCATCTGCACCTGTGTTTCCTAAGTTTACGAATGACATTGTGCAGATGAGGTTTAGGCCTGTCCACGGACACAGAAGAGGTCTGGCCTTTGTTCAAGAGTGAAGTGGACATGACTTACTTCATTGGTAGGCTTTCACATGTATTATCTCCTCTGTACTCTTCAAAAAGCGTACATTTCATCTGCAACCCTGAGTAGGCCTCACCTCAAACAAACCTCTGGATAGGCCACACTTTATCGTCATCCTGAATCAATCATTTAAAATGTTAGGGACAGATTTATGATAGGTGTAAGCTTATTTTGCGTCACTGTGCGTGACTTTTGTGATGCAGCGGCGGTGCAAAAGATTTGCTATGTGGCGACATATTTACAACTTGATGCATCTAGGCAGATGTGTCATGCTGTAAAGTCCCGTGCCACATGAAACCGATGCAGCAGTGATGCAAAAGATGCACCATGTTGCAAGACAGGCCTCATTTCATCTCCAACAAGATAAGAAGCTGAATCTTCTGTAAATGTGAAAATTGTTGTATACACTGCTCAACTTATGTGTACTCTTTGATATGCTAGAGTCCATCTGCACTATGAGATACCTAAGCAAAGGAAACACAGGTGATGTGATTGTGAAATGAGGAAAAGAAACTCCACATTTTTCAATTACATCACCTGTGTTTCCTAAGTTTACGAATGACATTGTGCAGATGAGGTTTAGGCCTGTCCACGGACACAGAAGAGGTCTGGCCTTTGTTCAAGAGTGAAGTGGACATGACTTACTTCATTGGTAGGCTTTCACATGTATTATCTCCTCTGTACTCTTCAACAAGCGTAAATTTCATCTGCAACCCTGAGTAGGCCTCACCTTAAACAAACCTCTGGATAGGCCACACCTTATCGTCATCCTGAATCAATCATTTAAAATGTTAGGGACAGATTTATGATAGGTGTATGCCTCTTTTGCGTCACTGTGCGTCACTTTTGTGATGCAGCGGCGGTGCAAAAGATTTGCTATGTGGTGACATATTTACAACTTGATGCATCTAGGCAGATGTGTCATGCTGTAAAGTCCCGTGCCACATGAAACCGATGCAGCAGTGATGCAAAAGATGCACCATGTTGCAAGACAGGCCTCATTTCATCTCCAACAAGATAAGAAGCTGAATCTTCTGTAAATGTCAAAATTGTTGTATACACTGCTCAACTTATGTGTACTCTTTGATATGCTAGAGTCCATCTGCACTATGAGATACCTAAGCAAAGGAAACACAGGTGATGTGATTGTGAAATGAGGAAAAGAAACTCCACATTTTTCAATTACATCACCTGTGTTTCCTAAGTTTACGAATGACATTGTGCAGATGAAGTTTAGGTCTGTCCACGGACACAGAAGAGGTCTGGCCTTTGTTCAAGAGTGAAGTGGACATGACTTACTTCATTGGTAGGCTTTCACATGTATTATCTCCTCTGTACTCTTCAACAAGCGTAAATTTCATCTGCAACCCTGAGTAGGCCTCACCTTAAACAAACCTCTGGATAGGCCACACCTTATCGTCATCCTGAATCAATCATTTAAAATGTTAGGGACAGATTTATGATAGGTGTATGCCTCTTTTGCGTCACTGTGCGTCACTTTTGTGACGCAGCGGCGGTGCAAAAGATTTGCTATGTGGTAACATATTTACAACTTGATGCATCTAGGCAGATGTGTCATGCTGTAAAGTCCCGTGCCACATGAAACCGATGCAGCAGTGATGCAAAAGATGCACCATGTTGCAAGACAGGCCTCATTTCATCTCCAACAAGATAAGAAGCTGAATCTTCTGTAAATGTCAAAATTGTTGTATACACTGCTCAACTTATGTGTACTCTTTGATATGCTAGAGTCCATCTGCACTATGAGATACCTAAGCAAAGGAAACACAGGTGATGTGATTGAGAAATGAGGAAAAGAAACTCCACATTTTTCAATTACATCACCTGTGTTTCCTAAGTTTACGAATGACATTGTGCAGATGAAGTTTAGGTCTGTCCACGGACACAGAAAAGGTCTGGCCTTTGTTCAAGAGTGAAGTGGATATGACTTACTTCATTGGTAGGCCTTCACATGTATTATCTCCTCTGTACTCTTCAACAAGCGTAAATTTCATCTGCAACCCTGAGTAGGCCTCACCTCAAACAAACCTCTGGATAGGCCACACTTTATCGTAATCTTGAATCAATCATTTAAAATGTTAGGGACAGATTTATGATAGGTGTATGTCTCTTTTGCGTCACTGTGAGTCACTTTTGTGACGCAGCGGCGGTGCAAAAGATTTGCTATGTGGCGACATATTTACAACTTGATGCATCTAGGCAGATGTGTCATGCTGTAAAGTCCTGTGCCACATGAAACCTGCGTCAGTTTTCATATAGGTGTTTTGTTGCAAGGTATGCATTAATTTGCATGAAAGCCCTGTAAAACTAACACAGTGAAATTTAGAAGATTTCACTGAGTCAGCTTTATAGCATTGCTGAATCAAATCCTTACGCCTGTTTGAAACAGGCATAAGAAGTGATGCACCATGCAATGTGAGGCTTCCTCCTGTGCATTGCAGTAGACATGTCGCGCTTATGACGTGATTCCTGCAATGTGCTGCTTTTGCGGCACAGATGCGTGACGCATCTGTGCTGTTTTTGCTCAATGGTGCTCCACATTGTAAATGCGGCACACTATGGGTGGCAGAGCAGCGGTGCACATTAACTGGTGCATCCGTGGGGATGCGCCACTTAGCATAAATCTGCCCCTGTACATTTAAGTATGAGCAGGGGACACAGAGTCGGTGAGGCTTATCCAAGGTTAAGAAGAGATGAGTCCTGTTCACTGAAAACTTGGACATAGGCCTCACCTCCTCAGCATCGCTGGACATGGCTAAATAATAGCTGCAAAATGTTACTCTTGTTAAACAATTTTACTATTATAATCTCTGAGATTTGTCTCTTACTCTGCAACATCTCATTGTTGTTCTCTTTCTTTAAAGATAACGACAACATCAACCATGAGTGACAATCAGCAATCAGTTGATCTCGACCTTATCATTGAACTTGTAATTGAAACGTCAGTGGAAGTAGATCCCTTGGATGATTTAAATCCTGAGGATGATGAAGAACATGATGAGGATGCCGATTTGTCAGAATTATATGACATAGGGTGGGAAGCTGACCTGCTTGAGCCTATGGAACTATAAACATTTATTTTTAAAATTTACAATAAATGAAAAGTAAAAATGTAAACCGTTTCATTCAAAATTAAACACACCTTCAAAAACAGCTTGTGTGTAGTGTCTTCAATAAAATATTAAAATATGCTCATAAAATTAGATCAGATTCACATATAAAACAGGACAGGTAAAATGAAGAAGAATTCCATTTCTTTTCTGCTATTTGTGTATTCTAAATTTGCCAAAGCACTAAAAAATATTCTATGTAAAAATGTCAAGTAGTGTGTCAAGTTTTTGATGACTGTTATTGATTTACTGTTTGGTAATAGTGGTTAATAACATTTTTTATTATATTTTACCACAGATTCAACTGCAGATCATTTCAAATTTTGAGAATGCCGTCTAAGGATAGAATCAGAAAGGCTACAAAACGTCAAAGTTAGCAGGTTCATCAATTAATGCAGCAGTCCTCTACAATAAAAAATCGTCAAGTCACCAAGAAAGCACCGGGTAAGACCACGAAATCATTCATAAGAAACATTTGTAAAAAAAAAAGTACTACTACAGAAAATGTTTTAGTCCAGAAAAAGAGAAGCAATTTAAACGGAAAGGAAAGGCCAATCCAAAATGTTACTGCTAGAGCAAGAGATAACTCTGTGCATGATAGTAGAAGGAAACAACAGTTTAGGGACATTCGTAAACGAATGTTCCGCAACAGGATAATTGGCAATTTGTTAAAAAATATTAAGAAAGGTCAACAGAAAGTGGTTTTTTATAAGAGAAAAAAAAAAGTTGAGAAAGTTATTGATCAGGCATTTGAAATTAAACGAAAGTTATTTATTTTGATAATCAATAGAATTAGTAAGCTAAACAAGGCAATTTATGATTTCAAAAGAAATAGTAGATGGAAGAGAATAGTTAATCGTAGTAATTTTTGTGAAGTTTTTTCCAGAGAATGGATGCATAGTTCAAGTTGTGAGGCATTTTTTAATGAGGAGAGTTATTTCCAGGATAATGATTTGGTGCATGCAGTTGACACCAATGGTCGAGCTTATGAGGTGAAAGATGGTTGTCCAGTTGAAAAAGAAAAACTTGTGACAACAGAGACAGAAGAGGTGTTAGGTAATGAGGTTTTAGGAAGACGTCCTAAGGGTCCTGTGTACACCTGGAAGTGTAGTAGTATTTGCAGTGTGCGACAGGATTCCATCAATTTGCTTTGTGATTTTGTACGGACATTTAATAAGAAAAGTTTGAAGCAGAAAATGAAGTTGTTGCAAGAATTAGATCCTTGCAGAGTGAGAGAAGTGACAGGTTTGCATGGTCATTCACTGGCTTGTCTTTCCAGGAGAGTATGCCAGAGTGTTTTTCATCATTTCAGGATGCTAGCAGTGCATCATAATAAAGTGAGGAAATTAGTTAGAATGTTGTATTATGCTAAGAGTCCAGCAGTTATGCTTAAACAATTATGCGCTGCTCTTTTGCATGGTTCTGAAATAGATGTGAAGAATATGTGTGAAGAAATTGAGTTTTGTTACTTTGGAAGTAAAGAGGAGAATGTTGAAATTGACCCACAAGAAGAGGGTAATGTGGAAGATAGTGTACAGGTTTCCAGTACAGATAATTTTCAGAAGGAAATTGCCACGTTTCAGGTGAAATCAAGTGAGAGGCCTAATTTCACTTGTGTGTGTTGTCGACGCACTTATTATAGGAATCAGACTAAGTTAGTGGATTTATATGCAAAAAGTGAAAGGGAAAATAATAGTGAATGGAAGGATTTTGCAACATACTTGATGGTAGAAAATTGTTTTGATTTGGGATTGGATCAACGTGTGTGTACTTATTGTTGTAATAAATTAAATCAAAACCAGATGCCTGCTAGAGCGGTTCATAATAATCTGGAATTGGTTGAGATTCCTTCTGAATTGAAGGATTTAAATACTTATGAATCTATTTTGATTCAAAGTATCCATCCCTTTAAGGCTATTGTAAGAATGGAGCCAAAGACAGGGAAATTGCCTCCATCAGATTTACAGAGAGGATTAAAGGGAAGAGTTGTTTATTTGCCTCTAGATTTGAAGAAAAACATTAACACAATTGGAGTAGAAAAAGTGGAAGAGGAACCTCTGGTTATCTTAGTTAATGGGGTTCCGACAAAGAATAAGAAAATATGGCAAGATTTAGTGGATGTTAGGAAAGTCAAAAAGGCAACATTGTATTTGAAAAAAAAAAATAAGTACTATAAGAATGTATATGTTGCAGAAGAGGAAGTAAGTGAGGAAGAGGATAGCGATTTGTGTGCTGGTCAAATTGAGAAAGTAGAACCCTCTAAAAGTGAAGAAATATATGAACATTATAGTGTTCATCCTTTGCATTCCAAGGAAGTCATGGGGAATGCTATTGAGTTGTTTCAAATGAAACAAGCCAAAGGGAGTCCCATTAGTGTTTGGGAGGAAAGTTTGGAAGCTCGGTGTTTCCCACAGCTATTTCCAACAGGTCAGGGAGGAAGATATGATGAGCGACCTCATCAAATTCCTGCTTCTGAATACCAGACTTTACGATTGTATGCAGAAGATGCTAGGTTTCGACAATGCATTCCCTATTTGTTTCATCTCCTGTTTGAAAGCGATCTGTCTGGACTGTCATCGGCAGTGAACCACATCTTGAAAAGTGGTATACACATGCAAAACATCTCTGCAAGTGACTTTATGGATAAAGTCAATGTGCAAGACAGTATTTTGGATTCTCACCTGATTAATCTCATGGCGTGTCAGCGTGGTACTAATAAGTACTGGTACCGTCGTCATGGTGATTTAAAATGTATGCTGAGGAACTTAGGAACTCCCACATGGTTCCTCACTCTGAGCTGTGCCGAGTATGGCTGGGAAGACTTACTTGAATTTCTACGAGAGGCAAATGGAAACATTGAAAATATCGAATTCAAGACACCCGGAGAACTGTGCTCTTTGGATCCAGTGAATGTATGCAGGTACTTCAATCATAGATTTGAAGCTATGATGTCTTTCATCATGAACAAGAGAAATCCACCTCTTGGAGAGGTGTTGGATTTCTTCTGGAGAAAGGAGTACCAAGCAAGAGGTGCTCCTCATATACATATGCTGCTGTGGATCAAGGATGCACCTAAATTTGGAACAGATCCAGAAGACTTAGTGATGAGTTTCATAGAACAGTATTCTACATGTGCTGTTCCAAACGCAAAGGAGGACAAAAGCCTAAGAGAACAAGTTCTACGCTTCCAAAGCCATCGTTGCGGAAAGTACTGTCGTCGTAAATTCAGAAACAAGGACAAGTTCTACACCAAATGTCGTTTCGCCTTTCCACGACCGGTGATTTCTAAAGGAAGAGTAAACAGTTTGATGTCTTCGCTGCGACATAATGTGATGAAGAAATCACCTAAAAACGCTTACAATTTGAAAAGGAACGAAGAGTCCAAGTACGTCAACGACTACAACCCAGTGATTTTGTCCATGTGGAATGCTAACATGGATATACAGTTTGTGGCTGATAACTGTATGGCTGTGGCTCGGTATGTTACATCTTACATCACCAAAAAAGAAAAGACAGAATTGAAGGATATGTGGGAGGACATTTCCCATGAAAAGAGCCTCAGTAAGAAGTTGTACAGCTTCAGTCTGAAGATGTTGTCACATCGAGAAATCGGAGCTTACGAATGTTCTGACCGGTTGTCTTCAGCAAGTCTCTATGCCAAATCCAGGAGTATCGTTTGGGCGAGTCTTGGTCTTGCTGCAACGCGTAATCGAGTTCTGAAACCTGTGCGGGAAATTGAGTATTTGGCGGAAAAGGAGCCAAACAGTACCGATATTTTGAAGACCAACATGTTGGATACATATTATCCAAATCGAAGCAGTCACCTGTATGAGGTTCTACAAAATTACATATTCAAGAGGAACATCAAAGAAGATATTGATAAAGGAGTGTATGCTGTAATTGGAAGTGAGGGATGTCTCGTCAAGCAAAGAAAATGCCACTTGGTAAACCATCGAAAATTGAGTGGCGAATCTCCTGAAAAAAAGGAGTTTTTCTATTTAGCACTTTTGCAACTTTTTAAGCCTTGGCGTGCAGAAGAGGAACTGCTTGGAGATTTCCTCTGTTACGAAGACTCTTTCACTGCCGCCAAGGAGTCCATAGAATGTCCTGCTTCTCCCAAATATCTTGAAATGTTGAATGCGGAAATCGAGCAGGAAGCAACGATTGCAGCCGAGATTGCCAGAGACAGTTCTCAGGACAGTCAGAGTTCTGTTTCATTGAGTCAGGATCCACTAGGAGGACCTGTTATCGAAAATGAAGCTGCCACTGCCATGAATGAAGTGGAAAGAGCCATGGCACATGCTCAGGAGGATGTGGTTAACTTAGAAGACTTGGAAAGACAACTCAACTTTGAGCAGAGGAAAATATATGACGAAGTTACCAAGCAAATTGATCATGGATTAAGTCATGAGAAGAAAGAGTGCTCATGTACGTCGTTGAAGCCTGTGCGACTGTACGTGAGTGGAGAAGCGGGAACTGGAAAAAGTTTCCTCATTAAAGCAATTTCATGTTATTTGCAGGAAAGGACTGAGTCATCGCTGTCTTGTGTTGTCACCGCTCCAACTGGACTGGCAGCACATAACATTAAAAGTATTACTTTGCATCGTCTATTGATGCTGCCAGTGGAGCATGATAACAAATTACAATACCACAAGTTATCTGGAGATGCTTGTTGTGAAGTTTCAAGAGTCTTGAGGAAAATGAAACTTCTTATCATTGACGAAGTAAGCATGGTTTCTAATGTCATGCTTGCCTTTGTGCATTTGAGAATGCAAGAAGTTCTTAAAACAGAGTATGATGTGTTATTTGGTGGCAAACACATCATTGTTTTCGGAGATCTTCTGCAGCTGACACCAGTGAAAGGACAACCTGTGTTCAAAATGCTCACGCATGAAGATACCAGGAAGTGCCTAGGGAGCATTGGCAACGTCAATATATGGTTAAACTTCAATTATGCTGAACTGCATGAAAATATGCGTCAGGCGAAGGATGAAGTTTACAAGAATATTCTACAAGATGTTAGAATTGGAAAAGTGACCGAGCATGGGAAAGAAGCTCTACATGCACGATTACTGTCAAATTTATATCCAGAACAAGACGTTGTGCCTGAGAATATTTTTCAGAAAATTACTGAGAAGAAATCTGGAATATGTTTGATGCCAACTCTTGCAGAATGTGCCATCTTCAACAACAAAATGTTGCATTTAGAAAACCAAGAGATTGTGAAACTGGAAGCTATTGACAGAGTAGAGCATATGGGATCAACAATTATTTTGTCTGAGAATTTGAAAACAAAATTGGATTCATTAGAGAAGACTATATCTAAAACAGCGGGTTTTGAAAAGACTCTGAATGTGTGCTTAAATTGCCGTATAATTTTAAGAAGGAATTTACATGTTGAAAGAGGTCTGTTAAATGGATCAATGGGTAATGTTGTTGATTTTGTGAAATACAGAAATAGAGATGGAATTGAATTTTGAAAAATTAAATTTGATGGCATTGAGGAAGTACAGCTAATTGGTCGTTGTTCTGCTAGATTTTTGCTTGTAAAAGACTTATATGTTCGCCGTAAGCAGTTTCCTGTTTGCTTGGCATATGCGGTGACAATCCATAAATCGCAAGGTTTAAGTGTAGACAGTGCATTGGTGAATATTGGCAGTTCTGTGTTCAAGGAGGGTATGGCATATGTGGCATTGTCACGAGTTAGAACTTTATCAGGATTGTACTTGATTGAGTGTGATGTCACAAACATTTGTGCGGATCTAGATTGTGTTAAGGAATACAATAGGTTAAGAAGAGAGTATGCGCCACATTTGCCTCAATATCCTTTGTTTGAGAAACGTGTGGTAGGCCGGAAACGAAGAAATGTGACCAATAGTAGGGAGGTTGTAGCAAAAAGACGAAAAGTCGATGAACCTGAAATTATAAGCAGAAAGAAAAAGGATTCTGTTGAAGATGTTGTTGGTTTTCAATTTGAAAACAGTTCTGGTGTCAACTGCTATGCTAATGTAGTGGTTAATGTTTTGTTTTCCCTAGAAAATGTAAAAGAAGAGATTGTGGTCAATTCTGATCAAAGATTTTGCAGTTTGTTAAATTCTGTGTTAGAGAAATGTAGCACTGATAGAACAAAAATAGAAAGTGTGTCTGAAATTCGAAATCTGTTAGACAGATGTTCAGGTCAAACACAATTCTCTCAAAATATTCAGCAAGATTGTCAGGAGTTTTTAATGTATATGCTTGATGTATTGCATGCTGAAGGTGTAGATGTAGATCACCTGTTTGGGCTTTCTTATCAATGGCAGCATGACTGCGAGAACTGTAGGGTATCAAGTACTACTAGTGTAGACTCAGAAAGATTTATATATTTAACTTTGCCAGAGAGTAAATCAGTGTCCTTTAATAAGCTAGTAAAAGCAGCTGATCACAACATGGAGTGTAGCCAATGTAAGTCTGCAATGTTGTCAACATTATTTATACGAACATATGGCCAGTATGTCATTTTAATGTTCCAACGATGTAGGCCTGATGGAACAAAATTGACAACTTTAATTAAAAAGTTTGTGGCTTCACAGTTGTCAATATCAGGAAGGACTTTTGTAACTGCAGCAATTATATATCATGACGGTCCTTCAATAACATCAGGACATTACACAGCTTATTTAAAGTCTAGAAATGGCTGGTCATTCTGCAATGATTCTGTTTTAACTTTTAAAAAAAAATTGCCTTTTGACCTTAAGAATTCTTACCTGGTGTTTTTAAAACCAAAATTTTAGGGAAGGAATCTCAGGATTTGCTCTGAGGAATTTCAAGAGGTTCTAATGGCTCCTACACGATTTGGCCTTGAGGATAAGTGTAGTACAGAGTCAAAAGTTATTTTTGAGTTTTAAATAGTTCCTGAAAAAAAGAAGATTTTCTTACAGAAAGTGGTGGGCAGAGATTAGTTGAAGGACAACAGAGTATTTCCCAAAGCAAACGGTGTTCTTACCATAACACTTGACGTCATGGAAAAATAACTGCACTTTGTATGAGTTCAGAAAAACTGTTTCTTTTTATAAGCTAATTCAAGCAGCCAATCAAAATATGGAGTAGAGGGAATGTAAGTCTGCAATGCTGTCTAGATTATTGGTCCAAACTTTTGATTATAATGTCATTTTGAAAATCCAACTATATAAACCTGATGAAAGTAAGTCTTCAACTTTAATTACAAATGTTGTGGCTACACAGTCGTTGATTTTAGGAAGAACATTTGTAACTGCAGCTATTATATGGCATGATGGTCATTTGACAGATCCGCTTATTACACAGCTTAAAATGTAAAAAAATTTGCTGTTTCGGAAATTATTCCCATTTGACTACGATACAATGTTGCCTTTTTATTTAAAAATATTCTTACTTTCTGTTTTCAGAAAAGAGAATTTAGGGTAGGTAACTGGCGTATAATGATTCTAGGGGTTGATATAATTTTATCTACTGTTTTATATTGCTTTGTGATTAAAAGTGATGTAGACAATTAAATAATTGTAGTAGTCATAGAGGTAGTGTAAGTCTGCTTCATAGTAAGCAGTATCAGTGTCATAGGAAATGTAGAACATGAGTGAGCAAGAAGGGTAAGATATTACTAGTCCAGGATTGTGAAAGTGATCTTGAACGTTTTCTTTCTGAAAGTTGCGGAAATACAAAATGACGGGATTTGCTTACGAGAATTCCAAGAGTTATAAATGGCTCTTACATGATTTGGCCTTGTGGAAACATGTGGTAGAGAGCGAGAAGTCATTTATTGTATGTAACATATTTTTCAAAACGATGGAGGTTTTCTTTCAGAAAGTGGCGGGCTGAAAATAAAAACAGCACAACCGAGTGTAAGCTGTTCATAGAACATCCTTCGACGTCATGGAAAGTAAGTTACTTTTGAGGAGTTCTGATTTCTGATTGGTTATGTTATATGGGTTTTTTAAACACAATCATTTTGATTGTGTTTTTTTTCCCCGCTGTTATATGATGAATACCTTCAAGTCACTGTTTTTAGTGAAATTTGATAAATTCTGAGAACAGCAAAAATAAAACATTTAACATGTATAATTAATTCTGTACTTTTTGTACTTATGATCTACATTTAGAAATGTGTATGAGACATGGAGAAGCTGAGGCTTCTGTAAGTGTCAAAGTTGTTGCATACAGTGCTCACATTCTACATAGTCTTTCATATGAATGACTACATTTCCACAATGAGATACCTAAGCTAAGGAAACACAGGTGATGTGATTGTGGAATGAGCAAAAAAAATTGCACGTATTCAATTAAATTACCTGTGTTTCCTAACATTACACATCACATTGTGTAGATGAGGTTTGGGCCTGTTCCAGGAGACAGAGGAGGTCTGCATTTGTTCAAGAGTGCAGTGGGCATGACTCACTTCGTTAGTAGGCCTGCACATGTATTATCTCCTCAATACTCTTCAACAAGCCTAAATTTCATCTGCAACCCTGAGTAGGACTTACCTGAAACAAATCTGTGGATAGGTTACACCTTATCAGCATCTAGAAACAATCATTTAAAATGTTAAGGGCAGTTTTATGAAGGCTGTGTGCCTCTTTTACGCCGCTGTTCCGTCACTTTTGTGTAAAAGATGCACCATGTTGCAAGATAGGCCTCAGTTCTTTTCCAGCAAGATACCGTCAGTTTAAAATGTATATAATTAGGACTGTGTAGGTGTATGGAGAAGCTGAGGCTTCAGTAAGTGTCAAAGTTGTTGCATGCAGTGCGTACTCTTTCATATGCTGGACTACATCTACACAATGAGATACCTAACCAAAGGAAACACAAGTGATGTGATTGTGAAATGAGCAAAAGAAATTGCACATTTTTCAAATACATTACCTGTGTTTCGTAACATTACGAATCAAATTGTGCAGATGAAGTTTAGGCCTGTCCAGGGAAACAGAGGAAGTCTGAACTTTATTGGTTGGCCTGCACATGTATTATCTCCTCTGTACTATTCAACAAGGCTAAATTTGATCTGCAATCCTGAGTAGGCCTCACCTGAAACAAACGTCTGGATAGGACACACCTTATTGCCATCCTGAAACAATCATTTAAAATGTTAGGAACAGTTTTATGATGATTGTGCACCTCTTTTGCGCTGCCATTGCGTCACTTTTGTGAGACAACAGCAGTGCAAAAGATGCACCATGTTCCAAAATAGGCCTCACTTCATCTGCATCAAGATACTGTTAGTTTAAAATGTATATCTTTAGGACTGTGTAGGGGGCCTGGAGAAGCAGAAGCTTCTGTAAGTGTCAAAGTTGTTGAAAAACTGTTTGTCCTTCAATCTTTTCCCTTGTCTTTTCTAATTTTTAAATACATGTTTTAATATTTTTCAAATGTTTGTTCTCTCTTTCACAGATTGAAAGTATAAAAATAACAAGTGACTAAGTTAACGACAATTATAAGGTAAATGTTTTGTACTCTTTTCATTACATTTCTATCACATTTAACTACTATTAGTTCCACTGCTTCATTTATTTAACCCTCACTTTCCTGCCTTTGCTACTTCCCTCATTCCTTTCTCTATTACTTACTTACTCTACTCCTTCCACTCCTTTTCTCAGTCCCTCTCTTCTCATAGTTCCTCACTCTTGTTCACTCACTCCGTCTCTATTACTCTTAGTGTCTTTGACTGATCACTCTTTCACTACTTGTTCATTATGCTTTTTCTGTGTAGTTGAAGCACACTAAGGGGCATATTATGAACAGAGCCAATAAAATTATTGCTGTTTTTATCGGCAGAAAACTGCCGCGAAAGCGGCTTTAGCGACACATTTCTGCCGATAAAAGCGGCAAAACTTTTATTGCCTATGTTGATAATATGGGCCTATGTTATTTACATTTCTTTGCTGTTTCAATTATTCTTTTTCTGTTACTTCTTCTTTTCTGCTTTCTGTTTTTTCTCTCTGTTATTCCACATGTTTTAATCTTATTTTGAACATTCACTCACATTCTCTAAGAAACTCTTCTGTGTTATTCTTCTACTCTCCTTTTTTTCTTTCATTTCCTTATCTATTTTGTTTTTCACAATTATATCCTCTTCCATCTTTTCTTCGGTAAATAAATCTATTAAACAGTATCTTTGGTTTAGTCCCTATAGCTGTCTTTCTTTTAACATTACTCTCTGTTTACTTCCCTTATACTTACTCTTCTTTTTAAAAAAAAAAAAAATTTGGTTCGCTCCCGGTTCGCGTACCGGCGAGCGGACCGGGAAGCGAACCAAAAGAAATAGAGCTTGCCAGAGTGCTAAACATTCTAGCAATTTTTTTTATAAAGGGGAGGTAGTTCTGAAAAGAACTTTTTTTTAATGTTTTTATTGTTTTATATATTTTTTTTTTCTGATTTTTTTTTGTTTTTTTTGTATTTTTTGAACAATTTTATGTTTTTTTGGGTTTTTTGGGGGGGAAACAACAAAAAACAGGCATTGGAAAGGGCTCAACAGGAGCAAAAAAAAAATTATTTTTTGGGGCGTTTAGAGCACTTGTGGTTTTCAAATGCTCTGTTTATTAAGTTAATGCTCATATTGGCACATGAGAGTAAGGTACCGCAATATAAACAGACAATCTTCATGTGGACAAAGTTATCCTGAATGTTTGGCACTGTTTCCCGTGCCTCTGGCCCCGACAGAGATACCTGTGCCGATGTCCTGGCCACAGGAGTTGGTGGGTTGTCCTGGAGGTCACGCATCTGTGCCCGGCTGTAATTTAGTGGATGCCACCTCAGCATGTGACGGTGCATAGTATAGTTGCCGTAACTATACTTCTTATCTGTGCCTCTAGATAAGTCCTCTTTGCATATGAGGCACGTCACATACCGAGCATTAACTTTTTTCTGTCCTTCAGGAAAAGAAAAAAACTGCCAAATGAAACTATTTTTATGATGAGATACCCGGGGCTCCTCTTGTAAAAACTGTGTTCCCTGTATTTCCTCTTCCTCTTCTTGATCCTCTTCCTCCTCTGTGTTGGGAAGGAAATGTGGAGGTGGTCCTCTTTTCCTATGAGGAGGTGGTGGTGGTGGTGGGGGTGCACCAGCTGCAGCTACTAGTGAAGCCATTTTCCACTGAGCAAAATAGGTCTTCCTTTCACAAAGTTGAAAGTCAGAGTGAGAAAAAAGGTGGGGGCTTTCGTCATTTGGGAAAAAAATAGTTCTAAACCAATGAAAAGTGTTATTTTTAGGTCACCTGACCTAGCCTTACATCATTAGGAAACCAAAAGTGAAATGAACCAATGAAAAGTTGTATTAACAAGTCACATGACCTGTTACGCTTATGTTACGCGCTGCGGAACGCGCCCCGGATCGCTTCCGGGGAGCTGCGCTTCGCGCTCCGGAGCACTTCCGGGTGCGCTAACGCGGCGCGTCATAAGACGCATTACGCGGCAACGCGATACGTCGTGCTTTTGCGACGCGCCCCGGATCGCTTCCGGGGAGCTGCGCTTCGCGTCTCAGTTCGCGTACCGGAGCACTTCCGGGTGCGCTAACGCGGCGCGTCATAAGACGCATTACGCGACAACGTGATACGTCGCGCTTCCGCGACGCGTCACGATGTTGATTTCTAACGCGGCAGTTGCGCAAACGGAACATTTACCGGTTCGCGGACCGGGTCGCGGCACCAAATTGAGCTAACGGGAAGCTTCCCGGTGCGCGAACCGGGAGCGAACAAAAAAAAATAATAATAAAAAAATTTCTTAATAAACATATAAAATATATTTTTTGATTTAAAGAAGAATACATTTTACAGCTATAGATATTAGCTTTTAAAAAACCAATGAAATTCACTGAAAAAACCATAGGTTATAGACCATATATAGGGGCCGATTAGGATGGCGGACGGACTTGCGTCCGTCCGCCACCCCTGAGTAGGAGGGACCGTCCGCATGGGCAGCGGCGGTCCCTCCATGGCAATTAGGATGTGACCGCCAGGGTGGCGGTCACATCCTCTATTATTAACATTGCGGCGGGTGCAGCTTCAAGCTGCACCCGCCGCAATGTTAAAAATGCATGTGTTGCATTTACATGCACAAAGCGGCAGGCACCGCACGGTGCCTGCTGCTTTGTGTACGCAAATGCTGGGGGGTACCATAGGTACCCCCCATGTGCACCCCCCACACCCCATTCACCCAGGGGGCCCGCAACGGGCCCCCAAAGTGAATGTCCGTATGCTTTTCCATGGCGGAAAAGCCGCCGTGGAAAAGCATATTTACACAAACATCATAATATGGCGGACGGTGTCTCATAGACACCGCCTGCCATGTTATAGCTTTTCCGCCGCGGTCGGAAGCCGACCGTGGCGGAAAAGCGGCGGACGGAATTCCAGACCCACCAGCCATCCTAATTTGGCGGTGGGTCTTTGGAGTCTCCGCCGCGGTTTTTCCGCATCCTCCAGGCCGGCGGACACTTCCGCCGGCCCGGAGGATACGGAAAAACCGCCATCCTAATCGGCCCCATAGTTAGGAATTAGCATTTACAAAACCTTGAAAATTCACTGAAAAAACCATAGGTTATAGACCATATATAGTTAGGAATTAGCATTTAAAAAACCTTTTTTTACTCACACAAAACCATTGAAATTCCATATATAGTTAGTTGTACTAACTATATATCGCGCACCCGCAATCCACTGCTGATCATGTCACATATTACATCATTCATGACATGGTCAGTGACATAACTGATGACATCACTGATGACATCTCAAATGACATCACTGATGACATCACTGATGACATCTCAAATGACATCACTGATGACATCTCAAATGACATCACTGATGACATCACTGATGACATCTCAAATGACATCACTGATGACATCACTGATGACTACATCCAGTGACTGTATGTTTCTGTAAAGTTAAAATATGTCTTACATATTGAAGAATGAGTGGAGGTATAAGTGTCTGGATGAAGGATTTATTAGGTGCATGATTGACTGTATGAGTGAGTGAATAAATGTGTGTCACTGAGTGCATGAGTTAGTGACTAAACTGTCTTAATTTGTGCATCATTATGTCTGTTGTTCTGTAAACTGCTGCATGTGTTGATCAGTAGCTATATGAGTAAGTATATGGGTTATTAATTGGTTGCCCAAGTATTTGTATGGGAGACTGAGTGTGTGTGTGTGGGTGGCTGGGATGTGTATGACTCTGTGCATAGATGTGTGAGCAGTTGATTCACTAGATGTATGGGTTCAAAAGTGCATGTGGAAACACCTGTATGGGCGGTTGACTGAGTGCATTGGTGAGTGAATGGATATCTCAGTGCTACATGTCAAAGTAAGTACATATGTAAAACACAGTACATGTGACATTTGACATATATAAATAACTGTGCATAAGTGCCAGTGAATGTGTGAGTGGCTGTATGGATCATTGTGTACTTGTATCAGGCATTGTAAAAGACAGTAAATATGTGTTAGTATATGTTTGAATAAGTAAGGTGTGTATAACTGTATAGTTGAGGAAATGGAGGTGTGATTGATTCTTTGCATGACTGACTAAGTGTGTGAATAACTCCATGGATGAGTGACAGTCTGTGAGTGTCTGTTTACACTGAGTGTATCTAAGGTTATATTAGAGTCTGAAGAGGTTCATCGTATTATCACATGAATGATGTCATCAGTGATGTGATCAGTAATGTCAAATGAGATGTCATCAGTGATGTCATCAGTGATGTCATTTGAGATGTCATCAGTGATGTCATCAGTGAAGTCACTGACCATGTCATGAATGATGTAATATGTGACATGATCAGCAGTGGATTGCGGGTGCGCGATATATAGTTAGTACAACTAACTATATATGGAATTTCAACGGTTTTGTGTGAGTAAAAAAAGGTTTTTTAAATGCTAATTCCTAACTATATATGGTCTATAACCTATGTTTTTTTCAGTGAATTTTCAAGGTTTTGTAAATGCTAATTCCTAACTATATATGGTCTATAACCTATGGTTTTTTCAGTGAATATATATATATATATATATATATTCACTGAAAAAACCATAGGTTATAGACCATATATAGTTAGGAATTTGCATTTACAAAACCTTGAAAATTCACTGAAAAAAACATAGGCTAGAGACCATATATAGTTAGCTGGACATTTTATTGACATAAAACCAATGAAATTCCATATATAGTTAGTTGCACTAACTATATATCGCGCACCCGCAATCCACTGCTGATGATGTCACATATTACATCATTCATGACATGGTCAGTGACATCACTGATGACATCACTGATGACATCTCAAATGACATCACTGATGACATCACTGATGACATCTCAAATGACATCACTGATGACATCATCTAGTGTCTGTGTGTTTTTGTAAAGTTTAAATATGTTTTACATATTGAAGAATGAGTGGATGTATGGAAGACTGAGTGTGTGTGTGGCTGGCTGGGAGGTGTGTGACTCTGTGCATATCAATGTGTACTTGTATCAGTGATTGTATAAGAGAGTAAGTATGTGTAAGTATATGTGTGAAAAAGTATGGTGTTCTGTGTTTAACTGTATAGATGAGGAAATCGAAGTGTGATTGATTCTTCACAGGACTGACTAGGTGTATGAGTGCATATGATAGTGTTGTAATAATGAGTGACTGTATGTATGAGTGATTGTATGGGTGAATGAGTGAATGTGTGTGTAGACGTAGGAATCAGTGAGTGTGTATGTAGTAACTGGTATTGGTGTGTCATGATGTCATCAGTGATGTCATTTGAGATGTCATCAGTGATGTCATTTGAGATGTAATCAGTGATGTCATCAGTGATGTCACTGAAGTATGGTGTTCTGTGTTTAACTGTATAGATGAGGAAATGGAAGTGTGATTGATTCTTTACAGGACTGACTAGGTGTGTGAGTAACTCCATGGATGAGTGGCAGTGTGTGAGTGTCTGCATAGGTGTATGAGTGCATATGATAGTGTTGTAATAATGAGTGACTGTATGTATGAGTGATTGTATGGGTGAATGAGTGAATGTGTGTGTAGACGTAGGAATCAGTGAGTGCGTATGTAGTAACTGGTATTGGTGTGTCATGATGTCATCAGTGATGTCATTTGAGATGTCATCAGTGATGTCATCAGTGATGTCATTTGAGATGTCATCAGTGATGTCATCAGTGATGTCACTGACCATGTCATGAATGATGTAATATGTGACATCATCAGCAGTGGATTGCGGGTGCGCGATATATAGTTAGTGCAACTAACTATATATGGAATTTCATTGGTTTTATGTCAATAAAATGTCCAGCTAACTATATATGGTCTCTAGCCTATGGTTTTTTCAGTGAATTTTCAAGGTTTTGTAAATGCAAATTCCTAACTATATATGGTCTATAACCTATGGTTTTTTCAGTGAATTTCATTGTTTTTTTAAAAGCTAATATCTATAGCTGTAAAATATATTCTTTATTACGTGACGTTTCACGTAGCCACGTGAGACGCCTCATGACGCGTCGCATAACCGTGACGTATCGGCTCTGCAGCGCAAACAAAACCCGTAACGTAAGCGTGCCGGAGCACGCTTTAATATCCCCCTCATCAATCCTAGGGGGTCAGGAGGGGTCTACCTTGCCCCCTTTCCTTCATTTCCCCCTTCGTTTTTCACCACATCTTGTCTCTCGATCCTACCGAGAGACAAGATGGCGGCCGCTCCGGACTGTTTAGAATGTTGACAGACACCGGAGAGCCAATCAGCTTCGCTTCGCGAAGTTCCGTTACGCGTCAGGTACGCGAACCGGGGCGCTAACCGGAGCGCTGTCACAGATATATATTTTTTTTTAAACGTTAATTTCTCAAAATCCACTGGAGCACATATATTGAGACATAGCAAAGGCACGTCGGGCAAACCATATCTACAATTTTGCCAAGTTTCATGTAAATCTATTCAGCCGTTCGAGCTAAAAGTGAGTCCAACCGCCCTATGGAAAAATGAATGGGAAAAACATGTTTTGGGACCCCCCTTTTTTCTCGGCCCCCCCTTGACGACACCCCCCCACATTTTCAGGGGCTGCTCAGAAACAAAATGTGCCATTTTCCTGAAAATTTCAGCCAATTCCGTCCACAAACGCCAAAGTTATTAATTAGACATAGAATTTTCAGAAATCCCATAGAGAAAAAATCCTAACTATATATACCCACTGGCTATCGCCAGTAGGTAATATACATATATAAACATATATAATCTGCATATCTATATAAATATAAATGCATGCATACATATGCATGTTATTTACATGAAAGTTTTAAAAACACTAATAAAAGCAAAGCTAAAAAGCCACCTCATTACAAACAGAATGGCTTTAACTTAAACGAGGGCGAGATCTATTGCATTTTCAATGCTTGTTTACTTTGGTTCTATCAAGAAGGCATTCAGATGTGTCACACATTTGCCATGAATTCTGAATGTTAGCACTCTAGTTGCTCATTAGATCACTGTAGTAAAGCTAGTGCTCACCAGGGAAGTCTGCTGCTAATCATGGTTTGCAGCCATTTTCCTGCATTTTTTATCCCGCAGACTTTCAGTCCGCATACCATTATCCCGCAAGGTCATTGACCTCGCATACCATTATCCCGTAGTGTTTTAGGGTTTAGGGTAGTGTTGTAGTGTTTGCGTAGTGTAGGGTCATGCTGGGGGTAGTTTTTAGGGTTTAGGGTAGTGTTGTAGTGTTTGTGTAGTGTAGGGTCATGCTGGGGGTAGTGTTTTAGGGTTTAGGGTAGTGTTGTAGTGTTTGCGTAGTGTAGGGTCATGCTGGGGTGTAGTGTTTTAGGGTTTTGCGTAGTGTTGTAGTGTTTGCGTAGTGTAGGGTCATGCTGGGGGTAGTGTTTTAGGGTTTAGGGTAGTGTTGTAGTGTTTGCGTAGTGTAGGGTCATGCTGGGGTGTAGTGTTTTAGGGTTTAGGGTTGTGTTGTAGTGTTTGTGTAGTGTAGGGTCATGCTGGGGGTAGTGTTTTAGGGTTTAGGGTAGTGTTGTAGTGTTTGTGTAGTGTAGGGTCATGCTGGGGGTAGTGTTTTAGGGTTTAGGGTTGTGTTGTAGTGTTTGTGTAGTGTAGGGTCATGCTGGGGGTAGTGTTTTAGGGTTTAGGGTAGTGTTGTAGTGTTTGCGTAGTGTAGGGTCATGCTGGGGTGTAGTGTTTTAGGGTTTTGGGTAGTGTTGTAGTGTTTGCGTAGTGTAGGGTCATGCTGGGGTAGTGTTTTAGGGTTTAGGGTAGTTTTGTAGTGTTTGTGTAGTGTAGAGTCATGCTGGGGGTAGTGTTTTAGGGTTTAGGGTAGTGTTGTACTGTTTGTGTAGTGAAGGGTCATGCTGGGGGTAGTGTTTTAGGGTTTAGGGTAGTTTAGTTGTTTAGTGTATGCTAAAGGCATATTCGTTCTAAAAGTTTTCGTTATTTTAATTTGCGGCCTAATAGTACATGCAGGATTTTTTTTGCGGACTGATGGTATGCGGGATTTCGTCATATATTCGCTAATCATACTTTCTATGGCAAAATGAACCCCCTCATTTTGTTCCTTTTTAAATTAAATGTTTTAAGAGTTACCACTTTATTCCAATCAAGATGGCTTCAGGTGTGCCATACCTTTGTAATAAGTAGGACTGTTAGCACTCTTAGTTGTTCTTTAGAACACTCTGGGACATTCTGTCATTGGGCTATAGTTGGGCTACATCTGGCTGATATTTGGGCTATATTTGTTTTTTTTTTGTCTCTGGTGGCCATCTTTGGCCTACATTGGGCTACATTGGGCTACATTGGGCTACATTTGGGCTCCAACATATATATAGCCCAATGTAGCCCAATATATATTTTTCAAAGTTAATTTTCGTAAAAACCACTGGAGCCTATATCTTGAGACATAGCAAAGGCACATCGGGCTACCAGTCCCTACAATTTTGCCAAATTTGGTGTAAATCCATTCAGCCGTTCGGGCTAAAAGTGAGGCCAACCGCCCTATGGAAAATTGCATGGGAAAAACCCGTTTTGGGACCCCCCTTTTTTCTCGGCCCCCCCTTGACGAAACCCCCCCAAATTGTCAGGGGCTGCTTAGAAACAAAATGTTCCATTTTCCTGAAAATTTCAGCCAATTCTGTCCTCAAACGCCAAAGTTATTCGACATAGAATTTTCAAAAATCCCATAGGAAAGAAATCCTAACTATATATACCTACTGGCTATCGCCAGTAGGTTATATATATATATATATATATATATATATATATATATATATATATATATATATATATATATATATATATTACCTACCGGCGGTCGCCAGTAGGTAGTTATAGTTAGGATTGGCTACTGCAATCCGCAACATTCTATTGGGAATAACTCTGGCGCTGCTTGAGGAATTTGTGTGTAATTTTCCAAAACTTTGGCCAGCTCCGTTGCGCTCCTTCCCTGAAAGTTTCGGGGGGATTCGTGAAGTGGGGGCTGAGAAAAAAGGGGGGTCCCAAAACGCGTTTTCCCTATGTTCATTTCCATAGGACGGTCTGACAAGTCTACAGCCCGAACCGCTGAACGGAATTACGCCAAACTTGGCAAAATTGTAGGGACTGGTACGCAGATGTGCTGAAAATTGCTCAAGTGTTTTTTTTGAAAATTAACTTCAAAAACACATATATATCTATAGGCGTGCTCCGAGCGCTCTCCGGTACGTGTACCGGGGAGCGCACCCGGCGCGCTACAGGAGTGCGCGAGCGGAAAGCTGATTGGCTGTCGGGTGTCTGTCAACATTCTAAACAGTCCGGAGAGTCCGCCATCTTGTGTCTCGGTAGAATCCAGACACAAGAGGTGAATAAGAAAGGGGGAAAAAATTAAAAGGGGGCAGAGTAGGCACCCCCTGACCCCCTAGGTTTTCTGAGGGGGCCTAGAAGGATTCTTAAGGGCAAAAAAACTTTTTTTTTTTTAAATTTTCGCCGGGTAAGCGCTGGGTGCGCTCCCAGGTGCGCTCTCCGGTACGCGCACCCTGAGAGCACCACGTGGAAAAACAGTGTAAAAAAATAATGTAGAGTGTTTAGAGGTAAGTTAGCTCTGAAAAGAGCTGTTGTATTAAGTGGGTGTTTTTGTACCTACAAGTAGGTACCAATGCAGAGTCTTATATTCAAGAGGAAAACTCTATTACCCTCATCTGTAAAATGCACACCATCTCTCCTATAGATGTATTGCATGTTGTAACGCAAGTTGTTGTGGTAAATGGAACCCATACCATAGTCTCTGAGGTATGCAGAAACAGATTTATTTACATGTTTCCTTGCTTTCTCAATCTGTGGACAAAATTGGTTGGACCAGTTCTATTTTTGCCTTTGGCATATATTAGAAAATACCAAGGCAGTTTTTGGAAAAAGTGACATCAATTGCCCAAAGATGTCCTTTAAAAGCATTTCCAGACCTACCCCAGTCAAAGTGCCTAAGTCATTTCCACCACAGTGCACAATTATAAGGCCAGGGTGTGGTAAATGCATAAAGGATTTTACCAATGGTATCAATTGGTGACTCCTCAATCCTCTCTGTCCAATCCATACAATGTCCACATTTGGTAAATCAAGATTGTAAATACCTCTGTTAGCTGCGTATTTTTGACTCCAGTGGACATAGCTATGACCCACAAACCAGACTTTTGTCATTTTGAAGGTAGATGTGCTTCTAGTCAGATGAGTTGTGGAAATGAAATGGCAGTTTGATTATGAAAAAAAGTGGTTGAGAATCAGTGCAGATGAATAACCAGAAATGATTGGAGCTTTGTTAAAAATCTCCACTGAAAATTAGGGTGCATGCTTTTTTTTTTTGTAAGAAGTCATTTCAATGGTTGAGAAAAAGTCATTTAAAGAAACATTGCATTTCATTAGCTAGTAGATTGAGAGGTCAAACTGCCTTGATGGATTTTTTTGCAACATAGTATGATGAACTTGTGAACTGTGTGCTGATTTAAGAGGGAGTTACCATGGTTACTTGGTGAATGAGCACTGGGGGGATGGGTGAATGTTATGTGAGTTTCAAAGTCTTGAAATGTACAACCAATTAAAATGTGCAGTTTGGTTTTGAATTTGTGTGGGAACAATTTTTATTGGCTATGTACAAGAATATGGGTCTGAAATGAGAAAGAATCTGTCCCACACTCACCTTCTTTCAGACATTCTCCTTTACTTTCCTTCCTCTCACTTCCCTTCCTTTGCTCCTTAACTCTTTTCTCTTCCCTAACTTTCTTATTCCACTGTACTAACTCCTTCTCTTACTCCTTCTGTCCTCTTACTTGTACACTCCCTTTCCCTCATTCTCTCTCTGTTAGCCTCATTCTCTCTGTCCCCTTAGTCTCTCACTCCTTTTCTATCAAGCTCACTCCCTATAACTCAGCCATACTTCTACACTCATCTTCTTTCAGACCTTTTCCTTTACTTTCCTTACTCTGTCTTCCCATCCTTCGCTCCTTCACTCTTTTCCCTTCCCTTACTCTCCTTACTCCATTTCAGTAACTCCTTCTCTCAATCCCTCTGTCCTATAACTTACTCACTCCCCTTCTCTCACTCTCTCTCTGTTACCCCCATTCTCTCTGTACCTTTAGTCTCTCACTCCTCTTCTGTCACGCTCACTCCCTATAACTCAGCCATACTCCCACACTCACCTTCTTTCAGACCTTAACCTTTACTTTCCTTCCTGTCTCTTTCCTTCTTTTGCTCCTTCACTCTTTTCTCTTCCCTTACTCTCCTTACTCCACTTCACTAACTCCTTCTCTTACTCCCTCTGTCCTCTTAGTTCTACACTTCCCTTCCCTCTTTCTCTCTGTGTTACCCTCATTCTCTCTGACCCCTTAGTCTGTCACTCCTCTTCTATCACGCTCACTCCCTATAACACAGCCACACTCCCTCACTTATGTTTCTTTCCTCCCTCACTCAGGGCCTCATTTATGAGAAATGACGCATCGCTGCGTGACTGCAGCGATGCGTCACTTCTCAGTGCGCTCTCCTTAAGACTTTCCGGATGCGTCATATTATTATTATTTTTTTTGAAGACCTTTATTTTACATGAATAGGAATATACAATATAGGGCCTACAACCCCCCGGGCCGGCCGCAATGGTAACACAACCTATATGTCATCATACTGAAAACACAGCCTTTGAGCCGACAACCCAGGGGTCCGGCGGCGGATGAAAATACATAGCAACATGATGGTGAGAATGTAAATATACCACATGACTTAGGTCTTAGATTTTCTTCTCTTTTAGAAACAAACAACAAACCCCACAGTAAAAATAAACCACGGTAATCACGTTCAGTCCCTCAAAGGCGACAAAACAACGTTTAAGTCAGCAGCTTCATTAACATTGTTGTAATGACCATAAACCCAATCTCACATTATGAAGCGCGATAAGCAGTAGGACAGGGTTCATCACAGCCCAAGGAGTTCCATGTTGGCGTATGTAAACTTTAGTTCAAACCATTAAACAGAAAGACACTCATCCGGGTCAACTTGAGGTGGCTCACATATGTCACCCCGAAATTTGTTCCAGGCCCCCCAGATTTGCCCCCATTTTTCGGGGCAACCCCGATGGACAAATACCGCCTTTTCAGCCACCATCGCTTCGTCCATGTCCTTACACCAGTCTCGCAGCCTGATGCGTCATATTTAATGTATGACGCATCATGTGGCAAGGAGTTACAGATATGTCAGTATTACTGACGTATCTGTATGCTCAAAAGTGACGCATTGCTGGAGTGTGTCACAAAAGTGACGCAACTCCAGCAATGCATCCTTTCACATGGCGCAAGCACCATGTGAAAGGGCCTGCGTCAGTCTTACGCCTGCTGTGAGGCAGGCGCAAGATTTTGTCGCAACGGCGTCCTAAAAGTGACGCAGTGAAATCTCATAGATTTCACTGCGTCATTTCTACGACCCTTCCTTGCGTCAATATGCCCCCTTTGCATACATTATACCTGGCGCAGGTATAATATGGCGCAGGGGTTTACAAAGTGACACATCTACCTAGATGCGTCACTTTGTAAATATGACTCACCAAGGCCCTTTTTTTACACCACTGGTGCGTCAGAAAAAGTGACGCACCAGCGGCGTAAAAGTGACGCATGGCCTCATAAATGAGGCCCTCAGTCTTCTACTCTCACTTTTTCTTTCACTTTCTCTGTCTCTTTACTCCCTTACTCACCTTGTCTCACACTCACTTGCCTTTATCCAGTCTGTATCTCCACTCTTTCCTAAACATCACTGCTCTTTTCTTACCCTTCCACACCCCCGGTCCTTTACTACATTTTCTTCACTTATCCTCATTCCCCATGTTCACTCTCCTTCTCCTCACTCACCTCCCACACTCACCTTCTTTCAGTCCCCCTACTTCACTTCCCTTCCCCTCTCGTCCCTTTCTTTGCTTCCTCACTCATTTTCCTCTCCTCTCTCACTGCACTCCACTTCAGTTACTCTTTTTCATTTTTTTTAAAAATACAGCTCTTTTTTGAGAATTGGAGGTAGTTTTAAAAAGAACTTTTTTTTTTCTTCTTTTTTCTTTTTTTCCAACAAAAACAAAAACAGGGAATGGTAGACTGCTCAACAGGAGCAAAAAAAATAATCAAAATTAGGGCTGGGGACGGCAGCGGTGGTTCTCCAATGCTCGAGCAATGATCAAAATACTTTGTTCCCCATAACAAAGTAGGGCATCACAATGTTTGCATTTGATGGAGGCCTCATTAAAAATAGGCTGAATATTTAGGATCAGCTCCTCTGGTCGCCCCCTCACCAATGCAGTTGCTCCTCCAGTTGAAGTAGAGGCACCATCTCTTGGAGCATCTCGTGCCAGAGCCCTGACACTCTCCCGGGCATAGTTCTGGGGATGCCTTCTCTGCACGTGGCGAATCATGGTAGAATTACCAAAACTGTACTTCCTTCTGGGGTCTCCTCGGGAAAGTACAATATGGCAGATCTTACACTCCACCTTTGGAGCATTTACTTTTTTATGTCCCTCAGGAAAATCAAAACATTTCCAGATGAAATGTTCTTTCACCTTCGGCTGAGTAGGCTCTTCATCTATGAATCCATCTGACTCCTCACTGCTGCTGGATGCTCTGGCAGCCATTGTTTCCACAGATTATAAGGAGAGAAAAAAAGAGGTCTTGCTCTCACCAAAGTGAAAGAAGAAGTGAAGGAAAAGGGTGGGGTTTTCATTCTTTGGAAAAAAAATCTGTTAGCAACCAATGAAAATTGTTATTTTAAGGTCACATGACTTGACGCGCTTACGCTACGCGCACCGGAGCGCTTCCGGGGGCGCTCACGCGGCGCGAACGTAGGCGCTTCCAGGGGCGCTTACGCGGCGCGCCTGAGTGACGTTTTGGTAGCTTTACGGAAATGCTAAATCATTTTTATTCGGAAAATCAAAAATACTGCTTTATAACTATGGTACAGAATGTCTTGCATTGTTATTTAGTTTTCATACATATTTTTTTTTACGAACGCAGAAATAGCGCTCGGGAGAGCTTACCGGTGCGCGCACCCTGAGCGCTCCAAGTCAAAATGATACGGGTAAGCTAACAGGTGCGCGCACCCTGAGCGCACCAGGAAAAAATGATTAAAAAAAATATATATACATTGAACAAATATATTTTTTTTTAAAAATATAATTATTATTTGTAAAAAACAGCTAATAAAAAAAATAAAAAGAAACGTAGGTTACAAAGTCGATATACAAAGGAATTACCTTTTAAAAAAACTATGAAATTCACTGAAAAAACCATAGGTTTCACAAACGTTATAGTTAGGAATTAGCATTTAAAAAACCTTTGAAATTCACTGAAAAAACCATAGGTTTAACACTCGTTATAGTTAGGAATTAGCATTTAAAAAAAACTTTGAAATTCACTGAAAAAAACATAGGTGTCACACCAGTTATAGTTAGCTGAACATTTTACTCATACAAACCATTGAAATTCCCACGTTATAGTTAGTTGGACTCACTATAACTCGCGCGCCCGCAATCCACTGCTGATGATGTCACATATTACATCATTCATGACATGGTCAGTGACACCACTGATGACATCACTGATGTCATCTCAAATGACATCACTGATGACGTCACTGATGACATCTCAAATGACATCACTGATTAAATCACTGATGACATCATCCAGTGAATGTGTGTTTCTGTAAAGTTGAAATATGTTTTACATATTGAAGAATGAGTGTATGTATGAGTGTCTGGATGAAGGATTTAGTAGGTGTGTGACTGACTGTATGAGGGAGTGATTAAATGTGTCTTATTGAATGCATTGGTTAGTAACTAAACTGTCTGAATGTGTGCATCAGTATGTCTGTTGTTGTGTAAGCTGCTGCATGTGTTGATCAGTAGCTATATGAGTGGTTATATGGGTTATTGATTGGTTGCCCAAATATTTGTATGTGAGAGTGAGTGTGTGTGTGGGTGGCTGGGAGGTGTGTGACTCTGTGCATATATGTGTGAGCAGTTGATTCACTTGGTATATGGGTTCAAGAGTGCATGTGGAAAGAGCTGTATGGGTGGTTGACTGTGTGCATGGATGTGTTGGTGAGTGAATGGCTATCTCAGTGCTCCATGTCCAAGTAAGTACATATGTAAAACACAGTGCATGTGAGAGTTGGCATATATAAATGACTATACATGAGAGCCTGTGATTGCGTAAGTGACTGTATGGATCAATGTGTACTTGTATCAGTGATTGTAAAAGAGAGTAAGTATGTGTTAGTATATGTTTGAATTAGTAAGGTTTAGTGTGTAAAACTGTGTAGTTGAGGAAATGGGAGTGTGATTGATTCTTTGCATAACTGACTAGGTGTGTGAGTAACTCTGTGGATGAGTGTCAGCGTGTGAGTGTCTGTATAGGTGTATGAGTGGATAAGATAGTGTTCTATTGATGAGTGACTGTATGTATGAGTGATTGTATGTGTGAATGAGTGGATGTGTGTGTAGACCTAGAAATCTGTGAGTGCGTATGTAGTTACTGGTATTGGTGTGTCAATAATTTCAGGAATGGTAGTTTGTATTTAACACTGGGTGTATCAAAGGTTAGATTAGAGTGTGAGGAGGTGCATCGTATTATCACATGGATGATGTCATCAGTGATGTCATCAGTGATGTCATTTGAGATGTCATCAGTGATGTCACTGACCATGTCATGAATGAAGTAATATGTGACATCATCAGCAGTGGATTGCGGGTGAGCGAGTTATAGTGAGTCCAACTAACTATAACGTGGGAATTTCAATGGTTTTGTATGAGTAAAATGTTCAGCTAACTATAACTGGTGTGAAACCTATGGTTTTTTCAGTGAATTTCAAAGGTTTTTTAAATGCTAATTCCTAACTATAACGAGTGTTAAACCTATGGTTTTTTCAGTGAATATATAAATATATATATATATATATATATGTATATATATATATATATATATATATATATATATATATATATATATCCGCTTCGCAGTCCCTCCCCACGCGCTTTCGGCACTCGGCCTTCGTCAGTGACACTAACGAAGGCCGAGTGCCGAAAGCGCGTTTTGATCAATAAAACCTGAAACTGTGAACTAACCCCGGAGTGCTGCTACCTAATTCCCAAGATTGTGGGGAGGGACTGCGAAGCGGATATTATGGTCGGGTGCACCCCCGACGAGCAGGCACCAGCCTGGGAGTGCGTCTGGCAGGTGCAAGTGTAGCTGTGATATATATATATATATATGTATATATATATATATATACATATATATGTATATATATATATATATAGTGTAACACAAAGAATACATTTCTTTTTTTAGATTATGTAAATTTAAAATATATTTTAAATACCTTAACATGAAAGTATATATATATGTAGTATTTTATTTAATATTAAGCCAATTAAGTCAAGGTGAAATACATATTTTTATTATGTTACACTGTATGTAAATATTTTTATGATGTTTTATTAATGTTACACTGTATGTATATATCACATACACAATAAAACCATAAAATATAAGCAACTGATTAAGAAAAAATATTTTAATTAATGTACACAATAAATAAAATATAGGAAATTGAAAAGTCCAAAAAACACATTTACAAAAAATACTATAAACAAGAAAATACATTAAAAATTAAATCAAATAATATAAAATATATAAAATAAATAATGCTATAAAGTCTATTTAACTAATATGATGAAAACTATTGGAGTGTAAGACTATTAAATGTACTATTTCCATTCTAGTTTATAAATATACTATTCCCACTCTACTTTATGCAACAGTAGGGAAAGCATTAGACTTCAGAGGAGTTAGATGTACTACTCCTACCAAGTCACCGCAATAATAAGGAAAGCGTTGGATTTCGGAGAGGTGAATCAAACAGCCCACAAAACCATATACAAAAAGAAATCAATATTAAAAAAATTACATAATAAATATCCCGATATTTCTGTTTCCCGATATGTTTAAAATAAAATGTTGTCCAAACACCAACTTCAATGGGGCAAGTATAATATGCTAAAGTATAACATTTACATTAGAAAAAAATGTGAAGCGCAATGAATAGGGGAAACAGAGTGTCTCGTAAATAGAAAAAAGTTAGAACTGAGTTTACAAAAGCAGAAACAAATGACAGTAACTTCATATTTAAACCAAATTATTAATACAACTATAATGCAAACATATTAAACAATCAGGAATCCAATATAATTTATCCTGAGGTAAACCTCACAAGATTGATTCCAAAGCAATAAATGGTCTCAAATTTGATTAATTGGAACCCATACAACTCATGTTGAGTTGAGTCATCCCCTCTTATTAAATTGTCAGATCTTAAACATAAGGCAAACACAAGGAGATGATGGACGGAGCACTGAAACGTTTCAGACACTCACCCCCAGTCACAGATTTGGGTAGAATCCATCATCATTCTTTAGCTCACTTAGCCACCTCCGTTCAGACCCAGCTATATGCAAATCAGTCTTGACCCTGTGCCTCATTAGAACAGTCCAGCCCGAACTGCCAAGCCAGGTCTTCCCTGAACCATAAACAAGTATCCTGGGACCAGTTTCTGGGTAACACCCTTCATCATCCAGGCTAGTTGAATCCAGTGGCAACGTGAGCAAGGGACCCACGTCTGGGCCAACCCAGATCTGTGACTGGGGATGAGTGTCTGAAAAGTTTCAGTGCTCCGTCCATCATCTCCTTGTGTTTGCAGATGTTAAACATGAATCTGTGAAAAAAATATTTCTGACTATGTCCAAAATAGGGTAAGACTAGGTGACAGGAGCATATTCCGGGAAGGGAAGGAAGGGTGGTCAGGAAGGAAACGAGGAATAGGAAAGGGAGTGATGGTGAACAGGTAAGTATGGTGTTAACTGTTGCCCAACTTAGGGGCCTATTATGATGTTGCCACCTCAGAAACGTGACCGACTGACCTGCGGTCGGGACCGGCTGTCCCGACCGCGGCAGTCCCGACCGCCTCATTAGAATGCGCCCACACATGGTGCGGTTGCATTCCGACATTTCCCTATGGGAACATGTGTTACGGCCATAAAGCGGCCTTAGTACATGCTCCCATAGGGAAATGGGAGGTGGTGTTAATCCCTGCACTCCATGGCAGGCACCTGGGGTGCAGGGATTGGGGCCCCTCTCGGCCACCAACCGGAGGCCGCAAAGGAAAGAGGGCCCTGCTAGGGGCCCCCAAACATACTTTCTGACAGGGTTTCCTAATCGGAAAGGCCAGCATGGAAACCCTGCCAGAAACGGTGCATCGTAATCCAGACAGCATAAACCGCCATCTATTTAAATTATGGGCCAGCTCCGACAGGCTGACGGGCTCTTTGATCCCATCAGAAGCAAGCCAGAATGACCAGCCGGTTTCAATTCCGACCAGCTGAATCAAAATCAGCAAGTTGGAATTGAAACTGACGATATTGGTTGTAAGACCTTCGACCTGAAGTCAGGGGTCTTACGACTGACATCGTAATAGGCCCCTTAGTGTTCTGTTGCCCTCCAGTGTTTGCCCCCTCCCATTCTTTGTATAATTTTGCCTTATAATTGGCATCTTATTGCTGTGTGGTATATTCCCCACCTTGCTTATCAGTTGTATTGCACTCTGAATATGTATGTGAGGTGTTTAAGATATTAGGTCACTCGGGGGTCCATCTGGTGGGTCATAGTGTTGCCCATATTACTCTGTGCTGGTTACTAGTACTTGCGGCCCATCTGTCTCCTGAGGAACCTCATGTGACATTTAACCCACCAGCCAGGTGGTGCGGAGATCCAACAGGATCGTGTTGCATGCCAACTACATCAGGACTATATGCAGCCCTAGGGTATCCTCACGGTGTAGAGCTACGCTGTAACATTAGCGGTCAGTGGTGGGAGTGCATGCCGGGCGATGACGTGGGGCGGGGGAGGGTCAGGGTGGTGGGTAGTAAACTATGGAATACGGCCAAATGCAGGTAAGTAAACATACAAATAAATCAAATGAATTTTAATGCGCGCACTGCATCGAATTTGGCGATGCGGTGCGCGCAACAACATTTGTTTTATTTATTTATATGTTTACTTAACTGCATTTGGCCGTATTCCATAGTTTACTAACCCCCACCCTGCCTCTCCCCCGCCCCACGTCACCGCCCGGCATGCACTCCCACCACCAACCGCTACTGCACTGTTGTATAAAACTATTATTTCATTGTTTGCTAGAGTGCAAAGCTTTAGCTTGAAACAAATACTGTAAAAAATCGTGAGTTTTAGTTGAGGGGGTGAGTATCCATCTCAAATAATAAACTAATAATCACACTCCTTGTCAGTGTGAAACACTAAAGTCGCTAAATTAACTTGAGCTCAATCACTTGGTAGCTATGGCACAGAGCAGGCAAACTTAATTTAGAGGCATTGCGTAAAGTATTTATTAGGGGTAAGCATGCTTTGCAAAAATTTAGTGCAGCGTAATCATGCACAGTTCCTTAAGAATTCTGAGAGATTAAACTTGAATTACACAAGAAGAGTTATTCTACACCAAGCACTATTCTTTAAGGCAAAATCCATGTCTAAAATGGATGCTAGGATGTATTTTGAGCTAAGAAATAGCTCTAAATGCAACAGAATACAAATAGCGAGCGCAAAAATCCGCTCATGGTTGTTAAATGTGCTCTTACTGTAGGATTTTTTCCACCAAATTGCTCTCAGTTACACAGGTAGAAGTAATTGCATAATTATCTGTCATTTTGCATACAAGAGCAATATGGAGTCTTTGAAATTACTCAGAATATTCCGGTGTAATCGAAGTTCTGCCCAGGCCTTGCAGTTATGTAGTACTCAAACAGTATTGAAGTCAAAACATAACACAAGACAAATCCCAAACCAATTCAGAAATAGAGTATATTTTAATAAATATAATTACTTCAAAACACCAAGAATCCAATAAGGTAACCTGGTACTTTAATGTTGAAATGTGAAAATGATACCAAAAAGCATTTAGCAGCAACCATGTTCATCTAGTTGAACTTGACCAATACCTATGTGCAAGATAAGGCTGACAGTGATGGAGCATGGGTGGGAAACAAAAAGGAGATTTACATAGTTGGAAGTTTTACCTTTGGACTTAGTCACCAAAATGAAAGTCAAAAATCCTCAGCTACACATCATCGGATAGCAGCTGAAAGAGGTCTTGGTGAAGCCCTCAACTTTTTTCAGGAAAGATCAATGTGAGAGAAATTTGAATTTCACGCCCAGAGAAGGTCCCTCGCTAGCCGTTTACTTTTCATGCCAATTAAGGTTTCTACTTTTGGACAAAGTCACTTTTGGGTGCTTGGATTTTTCCAATGGGGCAAGGCTGCAGGCAGTAGCCAAAGAGATCTCCACAAGGCCATATACCTTCTCTGAGAGGTCCTGCCGAACTGGGTTTCCTGTTTCAGCAAAGCTCTGAGCTGGAAAAACCTGAATCTTTGACCCAGTGGCAATGCACCTTCAAAGGATCAACTTGGCTGGTTGGTCATAGTACACCAGAGGTCTAAGAAGCCAAATGTTTTTAAGTCTCAGGTTTCAGGATTTGTTTGGAGGAGTACAATTTGACACCGGTCAAGGGTTCAGGACCTTGGGGCAGAAATTGGGGGTCAAGATTCACTTTAGCAGAACCCAGTAGCTGAGTCCAGGGCAGTACCAGTTGAATCATGTCCGCTGATCAGTTGCTGGAAAGGCCAATTGTATCTTGTTCTGGCTTTGTAGCTTAAACAGGAGGTCAGCCTAATGACCCATGGAGTCTACTTCTCTGTCCTGGGTAGAAGAGGGAGAGCAGGTCCATTCTTTTATGCTGTTCTCAGGTCAAAGACATCAGGTCAGCCATCCTCTCTTCTTCCACAGTTTCAGAAAGTGTCCTGTGGAGGGTACTGTGCATGTCAGATTTATATGTGGCACCAGCCTGTGAATGAGGGAAACCTCTGGCCATTCCCAAAACAATGTGGTAGATGTTCCCAGGTGTGACCCTACCCACTTTTGCAGCATTTCCTTGGTGCCCTACTGCAATCAATCCCACAGTGTACCTCTTTACCTAAGACCAACCTAGCAGAACCTTCCTTTCCCTGTGCAGAGCTCCTGTGCCTACCTCAGAGTTAGGCAAGGGAAATGAACAACACCTACTCTGTGTTCACTCAAAACAGGTTCTGGGGGCAACTCCTCTACAACTGGGTTTGGTGCATGGCTGAAAAGAGGGAGACAGGAGGGAGCAGGCCCAGGTTTTAGTTACATCTACCTGTGACAGGGTAGGACTCTTTAAAGTTAATTATGTCCAGGGCATGGCCCACATGCTCCTCCTGCCAGAGGAAGAGACCACTTCCCCACATCCAAGGCTTTAGTCTCAGTGTGAGAGCAAGTTCACACCTCATCAAATGGGCTATTCAGCTCCTGGTGACAGCTGTATATCACTCAAGTAGGGTTCTTAATTTTCTTAAAGTACCTCATCTTAAATATGTATTACAATTCCTACTTTCGCATTGAATTGAGCTCAAATAAATATTTCAAAATCTCCAAAAATGAACTTTTTTTCTGCTTCCTAACCGGGCACAGGAAAATTAAATGTAATACTGTATCCCAATGTTTTCCTATGAAACAGCCAACCCTGCTGCAGTGAAGACTGCATTGAGGGCCCTCTCAAAATAAGGACATGTTTAACAATGGGAGTTGCACTCCTCATACGACATTTAAGTTTCAAGCCTGGGGTATATATTTGTACCATATAGCAGAGACGCATAGGAAAGTTAAATATGCATGGCAATTTTCTAATGCTGAAAGTGGGAGCACAGGCACTTCACTTCTGGTTAGCAGGGGTAAAGTGCACAGAATTCTAAAGCCAGCCCAAGCAGCCAAGACAAAAACCTGGGTGGTACTGTGCAAAAGATTGTAGGTTCCAACAGATATAATTTGTTTAATGCTTTATGAAGGAAACAGAAAAAACAGGGGGGCATATTACCAACAACTAGCGATATTTATCGCTAAATGGGCTTAGCGAGTATTTTTTTAACGCCAAGCATCGCCGGATATTATCACAGAGATAACGTGCTATTAGCAACGTTTATCTCTAAAGCGATAAAATATCCGGCGTTAGCGACGAAATGCGTGAATATCGCCGGTAATCCAGCGATATTCACGCATTATCGCTAATGAGGATTTAGCCATAATATCCAACTCCCATTGGATATAATGGCTAAGAACTGGTCTGAGCAGGCGTTAGTTTTTGGAGATATTCGCGAATATTTCCATCGCTACGCCTGCCTTGCTAATAGGCGATAGCAACATTAGCGACTGCTTTCAGTCGCTAACAGGTTGGGTACGCCCACTTTGCATGTCATTAGCGATAAATATCGCTGACATGCAAAGCGGGCCCCAAACCGCTTGCTATCGCCTACAAGCTGTCGCTAACTGCTGTTAGCGACAGCTTGCTAATAGGGCGATAGAATTATCGCCACTTAGCGGCCGAAAATGGCTGCTAAAGCAGCGATAATCACATGTTGCCCGCCTGGTGATATGTCCCAGGGACATTTATATATGTCCCTGTTTTACTACGGTGAATAACTTGAAGTAGGTTGACATATTTTGTTTCATGTCTAAAAGTCCATATGATACAACTAGATCTATTAAATTTCTTTTGTTTCTGGTCAACTGGAATTTCTTCTCAGGGTGCTTTAGTTTAGACCATAGTGGTCTCCATGTTCCCATTCATGAGCATACTGCTGTTAAACGTTTCAGCCAATCACCCAGTTGGACATATGAATCACACCTTCCACTGCTTAAACCCCAACTGATTTAGGAGTGAGCTACTATAGTGCACAAGATAACTTTCCCTCCTTGCTACCCACCTCTTTAGCACAGAAGATAAAACATTGCTAAACCAGAGATGGTCATTTGTCCTAATCAGCATCACCTCTCTTCAATAGAACATCATGGCATGTGGCCAGGGGTGGCTCCTCCATTAGAGCAGAGGCGCATCACTCCACAAACCCCGGAGCTGAAACATAAAACAGTAATAACGTTTATTTAGTACCGTTTTATTTTTCATCAACCCGTCCTGAACTAAGTGTCAGGATGAGACTGGGCCAGCGCTGCCGAGTGGTAGCAGCAGGGAGCTTTGCACTTTAAAATGTGCATGCCTATTTGGCCGGCCATCTTGGAATGTCCAGGCAGACAGGCACATTTTAAAGACAGCTGGGTTAGAGAAAGCGCAGGCGTCCAGTGCTCTTAGGAGCGCTGGAAAAGCCTTCTCATTCCAATCCTGGCACTGCTTTCATGCTGTAAAAGCAGCACCAGTATTGGGTAGTATCCTGCATCGGCAGCTTCCTGCAAGACACCTGAGGGAGGAGGTTGTCACGCTGCAGAGGTAAATGAATGTCTTTTTTTTGTGCCCACTCCCCCCGCCCCACCACCCTCGGTACAAGCCAGTCGCTACTGCATGTGGCTGAAGCTGCCGTCCTCCTTCGTTGCTGGTGGCATACCTGCATGAGCAGTGTTGACTCGTAATACTCATCATAGTTAGCAGAGCTATATATTTTATAAGTGCAGGATGTGGGAAAGGAATATTCGTAACGATCGAAACAGGCACATTAAAAATTGCGGGGGCATCATCTACATGCAACAAATCAATCACTGCATTTCTAAAGCGCGCTACATACCCATGAGGGTCTCAAGGGGCTGGTGGGGGTGGGGGGGCTGCTACTGATCGAAGAGACAGGTCTTGAGAAGTTTTCTGAAGGCCAACAGGTCCTGAGTCTGTCTTAGGCTGGTAGGGAGAGCGTTCCAGGTCTTGGCGGCGAGGTAGAAGAAGGATCTGCCACCGCCGGTGGCTTTCCGGATACGAGGAACTGTGGCGAGGGCGAGGTTGGCTGAGCGGAGGCTTCGGGTGGAGGTGTGGAAGCTGAGGCGGTTGTTGAGGTCTGTAGGTCCGGTGTTGTGTAGTGCTTTGTGTGGGTGGAAGAGGAGTTTGAAGGTGATCCTCTTGTTGACGGGGAGCCAGTGCAGGCCTCTCAGGTGTGGTGTGATGTGGCTGCGTCGGGGGACGTCGAGGATCAGTCGTGCCGAGGCGTTCTAGATTCGTTGTAGTCGTTTCAGGAGCTTGGTTGTTGTTCCTGAGTAGAGGGCGTTCCCGTAGTCGAGTCTGCTGGTGATGAGGGCCTGAGTGACGGTCTTTCTCGTGTCGGGGGGGTCCATTTGAAGATCCTGCGGAGCATTCGGAGGGTGTTGAACCAGAACGCGGAGACAGCGTTGACTTGCCTGGTCATGGAGAGGGTGGAGTCGAGCATGACCCCCAGGTTGCGTGCGTGGTCTGTGGGTTCCAGGGCTGTGCCTAGCAATGTGGGCCACCAAGAGTCGTCCCAGACTGATGGGGTGGGTCTGAGGATGAGGACCTCCGTCTTGTCTGAGTTCAGCTTCAGTCTGCTGTCCTTCATCCAGTCGGCTACGGCCTTCATTCCTCTGTGGAGGTTGGCTTTGGTGGTGTGGGGGAGGGATATGATCAGCTGGGTGTCGTCGGCGTAGGAGATGATGTTGAGGTTATGTTGTCGTGCGATGTGGGCGAGCGGTGCCACGTAGATGTTGAACAGCGTCGGGCTGAGGGAGGATCCCTGTGGGATGCCGCAGATGATCTCAGTGGTTTTTGAGCAGAAGGGTGGGAGGCGGACGCTCTGGGTTCTGCCAGAGAGGAAGGATGTTGTCCAGGCCAGGGCCTTCTCTTGAATTCCGGCGTCATCGAGGCGTGCTGATAGGGTTCGGTGGCAGACTGTGTCAAAGGCTGCTGATAGGTCCAGGAGGATGAGGGCGGCTGTTTCACCTTTGTCCATCAGGATCCTGATGTCGTCAGTGGCGGTGATGAAGGCGGTCTCGGTGCTGTGGTTGCTGCGAAAACTGGATTGGGAAGGGTCCAGGATGTTGTTGTCTTCGAGGTAGCAGGTTAGCTGTTTGTTGACAATCTTCTCTGTCACTTTTGCCAGGAACGGGAGCAGTGAGATGGGCCGGAAGTTCTTGAGGTCCGCCTTGGGCTTCTTCAGAAGGGCGTTGATCTCGGCGTGCTTCCAGCTTTCCGGGAAGGTTGCAGTCTCGAAGGAACTGTTGATTGTTTTCCGGAGGTGGGGTGCGATGGTTGTGCTGGCTTTATTGAAGACGTGGTGAGGGCAGGGGTCGGATGGGGATCCAGAGTGGATGGAGTTCATGGTTTTGATGGTGTCTTCGTCGCTGACGTCGGACCAGGCGGACAGGCGGCTGGTGCGGGTGGTGATCGCAGGGGTGGTGGAATCAGTGGTGGGTGTGGGGGTGTCGGAGTTGAAGCTGTCGTGGATGTCGGTGATCTTGCGGTTCAAGAAGGTGGCCAGGGAGTCGCACAGGTCTTGTGATGGTGGGATGTCATTGGTGTTGGAGCTGGGGTTGGAGAGTTCTTTCACAATGCTGAAGAGCTCTTTGGTGTTGTGTGCGTTGTTGTCTAAGCGGTCCTTGAAGGCGGTCCTCTTGGTGGTCCTGATGAGTTAGTGGTGTCTGCGGGTGGCGCTTTTGTGGGCTGTGTGGCTGTCTGGTGTTCGATCGTGGAGCCATTTCTTCTCTAGCTTCCAACAGGTGCGCTTGGAGATCCGGAGGTCTTCGGTGAACCAGGTGGCTTTCTTGTTGGTGTGGTTGGTTGTGGAGGTCTTGAGAGGGGCGAGGGTGATGGCGCAGACGTTGATCCACTGTTTGAGGTTGGTCGCGGCAGTGTCTGGGTCGGTGGAGTCGGCGGGTGGTCTCAGGGCGAGGGTGGTAGTCAGTTGGTCCTTGGTGACCTTGCCCCAGCAGCGGCGTGGTAGCTGTTGGGTGGCGTGGTGTGTGGCGGGTTTCCTGAAGGTGAAGTGGACGCAACTGTGGTCAGTCCAGTGGGGTTCGGTGGTGTGGTTGAAGGAGACGTGGGGGCTTGTGGAGGAGATGGGGTCCAGCGTGTGTCCAGCGGCGTGGGTGTGTGTGGTCACAAGCTGTTTGAGTCCGAGGTTGGCGATCAGGGCGGTGGAGTTGGCGTTGTTGTTGTTCTCGAGGTGGAAGTTCAGGTCCCCAAGGAGGATGTAGTCCGTGGAGGCGAGGGTGTGGGTGCTGCCGAGGTTGGCGATGGTGTCGCAGAACTGTGGTCGTGGTCCGGGTGGTCTGTAGACGAGTGTTCCTCTGAGGGTGGTGTTGGGGTCGGTGTGGACCTGGAAGTGCATGTGCTCGGCGGTGGTGAGGGTGTCGGCGTTGTTGGTCGAGACTCTGAGGGTGTCCTTGTGGATGATGGCGATTCCCCCTCCAACTCCGTTGGTGCGGTCTCTGCAGGAGATCTTGTTGCCCTGTGGGATGGCTATGGCGATGTCTGGTGCTGAGGTGGTGTTCAGCCAGGTCTCTGTCAAGAAGGCGACGTGGAGCGGTGGAGTCTAGGAGGTCCCAGAGTTCGATGGCGTGCTTGCGAGCGGAGCGGGTGTTGAGGGCATGCAGCGGAGGTGGTTGGGTTTTCTGGCTGGTGGTTTGTGGGGCTGGATGCTGGTGAATCTTCAGTTCCGGCAGGCGAAGGGCCCTTGGGTGCGCTTCGGGGTGGCCTGGTAACAGGGGTGGTCTCGTCCGGTGTTGAGTGCGTGGAGGGTACTGGAGTCGTAGTGCAGTCTGGCGTTGCGGGGGGCGCGGGGTCCAGGGGTTTTGGCGCTGGGCGCGGTCCAGGCACGGACGGGCGCAGACGGGCTTGCCTTTGGCGCGCCGACACGCCCGCTGAGCGTGTCTGCTGTGCCTCCGCATGGCGCCCTCCATAAGAGGCAAAGTGGGAGGGAGGGGCAGCTGGGAGGCGGGAGCGGGGCGGCCAATGGGCGAGGGGACGGACACAGAAGGCAAAAGGGGCGGGCCGCAGGGGAGCAGCGGCGGGAAGCGGGGGTGGAGGGGGCACAGAGGGCAGTGGCGCAAAAAGGAGCGCCTAGGCTGGGAGACAAAAAGCAAAAAACAAGACAAAAAGGCCAGTTACAAAAGTATGGGAGGAAGAAAAAAAGATTAGCAGGTCAACAGACACCAGGGGCGGCGAACCCTCGGCAGCAGCTTGGAGGGAGAAACGGGCACCCAGGAGGAGCCGTGCGGCGTGGGGAGTGACCCGAGGTCAGGTCACACTCACTGCCGCGCGGCGCCCTCCATAAGAGGCCAAGTGGGAGGGAGGGGAAGCTGGCAGGTGGGAGCGGGGCGGCCAATGGGCGAGGGGACGGACACAGAAGGCAAAAGGGGGCGGGCCGCAGGGGAGCAGCGGCGGGAAGCGGGGGAGGCACAGAGGGCAGTAGCACAAAAAGGAGCGCCTAGGCTGGGAGACAAAAAGCAAAAAACAAGACAAAAAGGCCAGTTACAAAAGTATGGGAGGAAGAAAAAAAGATTAGCAGGTCAACAGACACCAGGGGCGGCGAACCCTTGGCAGCAGCTTGGAGGGAGAAACGGGCACCCAGGAGGAGCCGTGCGGCATGGGGAGTGACCCGAGGTCAGGTCACTTGCAAATCAGATGTGCTTTATAGATATCAACAACAATCTATCAATACCCCATATTGTTACCGAAAATTTCACAAAAGATTTTGAGAGAGGCCACTGGTGCAAAAGTTTTGCGGACACTCCTCTGTCTTATGCTTGTGATTAGCTCGACATTGAAACCCCTACCAATGGCATTTGCAGTATTGTGTTATGTGGTCGTACTTAACCCGAGCTCTGAGCCCCAACACATGCCAGACACAGTACCCGATAGCAGATCTATCATCGAGTTTGACTCCTAGCATATGGCAGTCTAGCTCTTTGAAAAGTACACGGCACACATACAGGGAATGTACATACATAAATATCCTTATAAAGACCAAAATTGCCACTGACTTGCCTTTTCTGCAGACTATCCATCGTGTCTGTCTGTCAGCTTATGTGCAATCCGAACCTGGTGAAGGGGGTAGAAGAGAATATAAAAGGCGCTGTAAACCAACCGTGTGCCTTAATGTGATACCTCAGCTCAGAGAAAAATGTTTGAACTAGACTTTGGTTACTGACAAACACATTATAAATGGCCGGCGAGTGCTTTTGATTAGAACGTCTTGCCCAGTCGGTAAGACATTTCTTCTGAGTGTCGGTGTGTGTGTTTCTGAAACAGTGCCCCGCAATAGCGTCTTTTAGGGATTAAATTACAGACCCTCAACTCATTTAATATTCGAGTTTTTTCAGGCATTCTAACAATTTCAAAGGGAAGAAGCGACTTAGGTCAAGCACCCACACAAACACCAAGATTTCTGTTTTTAAAATTTGAATCAAAATATATATTGTATTATACCCACGTTGCACTTTTTGCACTGTGAGATGTGTCTTTTATCTTCCTGTGTGATTATCAATTATCCATCCCGCTTTAGATCCAAGTAGAGTTGTTGATGAACTTTGACTGTTGCCACTCCGGCCTCCATTCTGCCATTTTTATTTCCTAAATTGTATATGTATTTTATTACAGTCAGCTTTTATCTTCTTATTCAGCTCCAAATTCAATTCAAAGAAACAACATCGATGCATCTAACGCAAGTCTTTTTAGCACAGGAGAAAACTGAACATTGTCAGTATTGTGTTCATTTTAAAAAGTGCATGATTGAAAGCCAATCTTTTTTAAGTGTTGCCTGTTTGAATTGTGGGGATTATGTACACATGTTTCATTGGTGGTAGTTGAAGTTTTCTGAGTAATATTGGTTGACTAAATGAAAGAGCCTTGGATGAGACGTGTTTAACTTTTTTGATATTACAATTGTTGGTTGTAAGCGAATTTATCAGTGGTAAATTATGCAGTGTTTGATTTTACCATCATGTGACACAAACCCCCAGATTCATCAATGTCCCGATTTGCGAGTCCTTAATAGCGACTATTAAGGAATCGCTATTAAGGACTCGCAAAACGGGATTCATGTAGAAATCGCACAATTAAATGCGATTTCTACAGCTTCCTTATTTGCGATTCGCTAACTGCGAATCGCAAATAAGGAATGACTCCCCATTCATTCCTATGGGCCTTTGACATTTAATTGTGCGATTTCTACATGAATCCCGTTTTGCGAGTCCTTAATAGCGATTCCTTAATAACCGCTATTAAGGACTCGCAAATCGGGACATTGATGAATCTGGGGGTTTGTGTCACATGGTGGTAAAATCAAACACTGCATAATTTACCACTGATAAATTCGCGTACAACCAACAATCGCTAATTGCGAATCGCAAATAAGGAATGACTCCCCATTCATTCCTAAGGGCCTTTGGCCCATAGGAATGAATGGGGAGTCATTCCTTATTTGCGATTCGCAATTAGCGAATCGCAAATAAGGAAGCGATTTCAAGGGTGCCAGGGTGTCCAAAGGATACCCTGTAGCACCCCTGAAATGCAAATGTACACAGGTGTTGCGCACACACATGTCCAAAGTGACATGTGTGTGTGTAACATGCAACTTAGAAAAATGCACTAAAGTGCATTTTTCTAAGTTTTCGCTATTTACCACGAAGTTACACTTCGCAGTAAATAGCGGCCCCATATTGCGAATTCGCAATTTTAAAAAGGTTCATGAATAGCATTTAAGGAATCTCTCATTGAGATTCCTTAAGTGCGATTCTTCGCAATTTTGTGCTTTCTGTAATTGCGATTTTTGGATTTGGGATTATGAATCCCAAATGCAAAAATAGCGCTCGCAAAGGTCCGGATTCTCAGAATCTGGCCCTTTGCGAGCCGATTTTACAATGATAAATCTGGCCGCATGGGCCGTATTATACAATGTGACCCAGGGGCACAAGGGTTTGCGTACCTGCTTTGTATGCTCCCCGGGCACAATGTTATTACAGAATGGTCCACAGAGCTAGTGCGGCCCCTTCTGTAATACTGAGAGGGCGTGCCCTCATTTGCATGAAGACATGGCCCCATGCAAAAGAGGCAATCACTTTGCACCTGTGCGCGCACCGTATTGCCGATTCAAGAACAAAGGCAAACATTACCTTTAGAGGTGCACTGACAGTGCCCCATAAAAAGGTGGTACACTGCCTGATCGCCCCCTGAGGGCAGCCCTCTCGCGTGTGAAAAGTCTCCCATGGTTCTCCCCCGGACATCCCCTACAGGCTGGTCCAGTCACTCACTGGACCCGACTTCGGGGGCATTTCCAAACTCTCTTTAAAGTGCAGGTGGGTTGCAGCCTGCACAGAGAAACACAGTAGTGGCTTTGAAGCTGCCGTTCCGGATTTCACAGAATGTGCTGCCACTAGGCAGTGCAAGTTTGCGGCTGTCCTGGGAGCAGCTTATTGGTGATAATAAGGTGCACTGTCCCTGCTTGTGCTTGTCACAGCTGCTTAAAAATGCATGATGGTGCAGACAGGGACAGTGCACTCTGTATGTATTACGGGCCCATATGATTTTTTCAAATGATGTTCATTAAATTAAATGTTGCCAGTCAGTGGCTGGCTTACCATATGCCTTGTTGGTTAAACTGTAGCCTATGCAATGATAATATTGTGCCAATTCTAGTTAAGTAAAGCGTAAACACCATTTGCTTTTTAACTGTTACTTTTTCACTTGTTGTGATGCCAATTGTGTGCCAGACAATGCAAAGCTTTCATAGAGAAATGGGAGTTTGTGTAAATCCCTGCACCATGTGGCAGGCACTGTGAGGTGCCTGTCACACAGGGCAGGGAGTTTCAGAGCCCACAACCAAAGACAGCGGAGGGAAAGGGGCCATGCAAGGGGCCCCCAAAGTTGCTTTCTGACAGGCTTTCCATGTCAGAAAGCACAACATGGAAAGCCTGTCAGAAACCGACACCACAATCCAGACAGCAGAAGACACCGTCCGTTAGGGATTATGTGCGGTTTTTGACTGGCCGACGGGCACTTTGAGCACGTCGGAAGCCAGTCGGTTTGACCGGCCGGTTTAGAGTCTGACTGCCATCTTTGTAATAGGGCGGTAGGAGTTTAAACCTTGGATGTTGGTTGGAAAGCCTCCAAACTGCGGTCGAAGGCTTTCCGACCGCCATCCAAATGAGGCCCATAGTATCATAGCAGGTTGTGAAGTTTCCAGGGGTACAGGGTGGGAAGTTAATTAAGTATATTTATTTTTAAGGAATATTAATTATGTAATCGATCATTAATAATGTAAATTGTATAATTGCATTTTTAAGTAATATTTTAGGTGGGAGTTGTTTTGTTTGTAGAGGTATTGGGCGGGAAGCTAGTTAAGTAATAAGTAATTAATTATCTTTTAATTGTTTATTATTAATTAATTAATTGACAATTAATTATGTGAAAAGCATAATTATTAATTTGTTAACATTATTTTTTAGGTGTAGGTTTAGTTTGTTGGTGTATATTTTCAATTAATTATTCATTTTTATTTAAACATGTAATTAATTAATTAATAATTATGTGAATCATTTATTATTTATGTTTTTGTTGTGTTTATTGGGGAATAGGGTGGGAAGTTATTCAATTATAGATAATTATCAAATAGTTAATAATTTATTAATTATTATTTTATATGTTACTTAATATGTTAATTGTGTTTTTTTATTTTAAATATATTTTAACTGTGTGGTGATATATTTGTGGGATTATAATCTAAAGTAAGTAAAAGTAAAGTCCACATTTGTAAAGCGCACAATCACCCGTAAGGGTCTCTAGGCGCTGGGGGGCCGTCGGGAAGTTTAAGCGAGCTATTGCCCAGAGTCACATGGTGCTGGGCTAACCTGCCGCCGGAGCCGGGGATCGAACCGTGGTCCCCAGATTCCAGCGTCAGTCGCCCTGGCCGCGGCGCCACATCTCTAGACACAATTTATATTTTAAATTATTCGTTTTTTTAATATTTCATAGATTTTTTAATAGTTTTTTAAAATATATATATATATCTTTTATATTAATAGTTTTATATATCTAGTCGATTAATAGAGTTATTAAAATATGTTACATTGTAGAATTGAAATACTTTTCCTTCTGTTGTAAACACTGGAGTGGTAATGGTGAATTTTACCCCTCCGCAGTCCAATGCTTTCCCTACTGCGGCACAGACTGGAGTGGGAATAATAAATGTTACCACTCTGCTGTCCAACGCTTTCCCTACTGTTGCACAGATTGGAGTGGGAATAGCAAACTTTACCCCTCTGGAATCCAACACTTTCCCAAAACAAAACTGAACCCTTTGGATCCTAACAGCTATAGACCTATCTCGTGCCTCCCATTACTGGCTAAAATGATCGAGAGGGCTATGAATGTACAACTCAGCAAGTTTATTCAGATCAATAATATGCTAGATCCCACACAATTCGGTTTTCGTGCTGAACACAGCACAGAGCTTAAGAAAAAATCTCCCTCATGACCAAATTTATTTATGCACAGGAATTAATCCCAAAGGCCAACTATGAGCACCCAAGCTGGTGTGTGAACCCACTCAGAGAAAATTATAACAACATATCTGAAAAATATACAGTTTTTTATTTTCATTTCATTTTATCAAAATATTTTTTCATAGCTTATACAAATCCATAAATATTTTTACAAATAACATATTTCAACATAGTAAAGTCACAGATAAACATAAACAAGAAAAACAATACATATAATCAATCATGAAAACCCGGGAAGAGACAACTAGAGACATCACAACAACCCATTCATACCCAACTCACACAAATCCAGACACACCTTCACATGCATAATATATTTGGGGAACACAATTACAGAATAAAAAAGCAACTGGGATGACCAAAGACAGAAACTGCATAAGGGCAGGATGTTATAAAGGCTGTGGTCGACGCGTTTCGGTGGCTACAAGCTGGTAGAATGCCACCTTCATCAGGACCTTCCAGATACAGTGCCCCAAAGTATGGGGGAAATTCCACTCCACCCGGGAAAGGTAAAAACACACACTCCAACAATAGGTATAAGCACCTTCTTAATGGGTGCCGATCTGCATATTTAGATATAGAGACCAGATTTGCCAGACAATCCTCAGCTAGGTGTAAACACCAATCTCAGCATCAAAAGTAGCAAAATAATAATCTCTAATATTTGGTAGAGACAATCCTCCTTGTGCGGACGGGAGATATAAAGTGCTAAGTGCTAGTCTCGGTACTTTATTTGCCTATAGAAAAGAGGAGAACATGGCATCAACTTTTTTTTAAAAATGAGACCTGAATTGGACATGGGGCTGCACTAAAAAGGAAATTATAATGTGAACAACAAGGACCCCCTGTTGAAAACTGAATTTGTAATACAGGGAAATAACAGTGTGAGAAAAATAAACAATTGATAATACATTCAGGGAGGAGAAAAGTAGAAAGCACAAGCCCAAATAAGAAAAACAAACTTGCATTTATTGCTAAGTGTACATATTCATATTAAAAACATTTAATACAAAAACATAAAAGCCAGGTAATCATGTAAATAATCAATTGTATTCAATTCTTGTATTTATAGCACAATTGCATGAACAATGTTAAAACAGTGGCGAACAATATTAGTCATCGACGCGCGTTTCGGCGTTATCACGAGAACGCCTTCTTCAGGAGCCACAATACATTCTGAAAAACATATATGAAAAAGATATTAAAAACACAAAGGAGTGATCTCAAACTCTCATCATCAGCATAGCAATACATGTACATATGGCTGTGCTTACGTACCATTAACTCCCTACTTGTGCAGCTAAGCAGTGTAGCTACATAAGGTACAAACTAGTCATTATATATTTGAGCAGTGGTATATTAATACAATGAAAGGGGATCTTGGTCTCGTATATCAACATGAAACTGTTCAAACCGAGGGTTTATCCTCCCATTTTAAACCTAAGGCAAGATATACGGACCACATAAAAGGAAACCAGTATGCGCTCCCAGTCTTAAAGGTGGTAAAATAGATCAGGGGCCTGTCTTTATTAACATGCACTGAATACACTAACGAGCGTCTATCAAGCTGTGGTACTGGAAGGGGAAGATTGGTAGCGAACCTCTAATATATCATTTTGTATACTGATAGTTTGTGTTGGGAATGTAGTTAGAGGTTAAAAATATCAGGATCTTACCAAGTTTGTTAAAAAGACGAAATTATGCGTCTGGGTACAAAAGGAGGCCAAATGTCAGTCTCCGGTACTAAGGAAAAAATAATAAGACCAACCTGTATTGGTAAATACATATTTGATTTAAATTGTTGGTACAATTTCAGGGATCAAAACAAATAACTTACTGAATATTATCCAAAATGATCAGTGGCGTGAACCACGATGCGCCGCACTCAGAATACCTGCTAGCGTCCAGCACCAGTGTTTTCCATACTAAGAGTAGAAATACAACAGGCTACAAGTTACGAACGAATGATTAAGTGGTTCGTTTGTAAGTGCAGTCTCGAAGAAAGAGAGGCAGGTCGCTTTTGAAGACGAAGGAAATTGACTCACCAAATATGAATCATGGTAACATAAACAAGAGGGAGCCACGCTCTGGATATCTGCTCTCGTTCAGCTTTTCTAACTTCAGTACTAAAGATAAAAATACGACAGCCCCCAGTTACAACCAGATACATGGGGGGTGTGATTGATAATGTAAGTTCTGATGGGGGTTTATTGGGCGTTGGGGAGGCGGGGGGAAGGGGAGGGGGGGGATCCGGGGGCCAGAGCCCACTCGCTTACCGAATATGTTAGGCGACGAACAATAACATCAACCTGCGGGGGCCAAGGTCCGGATATCTGTTGGCGTCCCGCAGCCGTTGGAAGTGTATCTTCGGTACTGGGGGTGGAAAAATAACAACTCCCCATTACAAACCAATGTTTGGGAGATATAATTGGGAATACAATTTCAAAGTCAAGCGCAGCTCGCTTACCGATTATGTTAAGGGGCGAACGATAGCATCAACCTGCGGGAGCCACGTTCAGAATGTCTGTTGGCGTCCCGCAGCCGTTGGAAGGATATCTTCGGTACTGTGTGTGGAAATATTACAAACCACCAGTTAAAAACAAATCCCGTAATAATATGATAATAGGTGTGGTTTCCAAGGTAGAGGGGGCAATTTGCTTACCGATTACGATAGAAACCGAACCGTGACATCAACCTGTGGGAGCCACGTCTAGGATATTTGATAGCGTCCCGCAGCCGTTGGAAATGATGGTAACGAGACGCGCTGAAATGCCCCTCCTTAAAAAGAGGATTTCCGGATTACCTGCGCTGATGTGTCAGCTTGTCGATGCCTCTTTTTTTAAAGGAAAAGTAACACGGATGTCGATGTTGATGAAAATGGAAAAAACTGACACCTGTAAATGGTAATGCTTCAAAGAGCATAGATATCAATATCGATCAGGATGAAGCCACTATCGCATTCGAGCAACGAAGGAAGGGTCAACAAAAGGACATCCAAAATATTCAAAATGTGTCCCTATCATTACATGTTTGCCAGTGTCCAAGACATACTGAATGATTTCAAAAAATCACCTGAAGAGAAATAGTAATATCACAGTCATGACGGATGTACTGATATATAACTGGATAGGCCTATGGGCCACAGATCTGTCATAGGCCGCTGTGGGGGGATCTTGCTGGACTAGAAGAACCCATTCATAGTGCAAAGATGTTGGCTCAGAATTCCTGATACAAGGATAAATACCAGGGTGCTTTTTATGTACACCGGCTAGGGGGAATGGGGGGGATTTCTATTTCTTGAAAAATTATATATGAATATAGGAATAGATATTAAGAAGAAACTTCAGAAAGGACATAGATTACTAGTTCATGTTAGTTTTAGCAGATTTTCTGACCATTCCTGGATCAAAAACACAAAAGGGATGGACATACAGACTGCCGATACTAATGTTGTTTCTTATTATAAACAAATGGCATTCTCCCAGGGGGTTTCATTGTTCAATCCCCGTTTATGTGTGTCCAGAACAAAAATCCAGTAGACCGCGCGTTTTTTACGAATAGCACATCCTCCTTTACTGTCTGGGGTTTTGATCTTTTCTAGGATGCGCCAATGTAGGTCTTCCGGTTTGTGTTTTAAATCAAGAAAATGTTTCACTAGGGGTGCATTCAATTTTTGAGTGTTAATGGCTGATCTGTGCTCGGTAAGTCGTGTTTGAATCGACCTACATGTTTCGCCGACATACCCCATACCACAAGGGCAGCTGATAAAATACACCACATTGGTGGTTTTACAATTCCATAGATCAGTTGCTTTAAAGGTGGAGCCATTGTGGGTAAACCTCTCTCCTATCAAGATATTCTTGCAAGATATGCAAGAAGAACAAGGAACTGTGCCTCGCACTGGCAGATGGTCAGTAGTGATCTCTGAGTCTGTTTTGTATTGGGTAGCTTTGAATTGAATTTAGAATGAACCATTTTGTCTTTCAGATTGCGATTTCTCCTGTGTGCAAATAGAGGTTTGGCTAAAGTCGACGTAGAGGACGGGTTGCAATTCAAAATATGCCAATTGCCATTGACAATCTGCCTTATACGTTCATTCATAGTCGAATGGGTGGTTACACACACGATGCGGTCATTAACTTCATTTTCTTTAGGGGTTAGTAACGCGTCCCGATCGTAAAATCGAGCACGTTTGTAAGAGTTCCTAATTAATCTGTGAGGATATCCACGGTCAAGGAATTTTTTACGCATAATAGCTGCCTGCTTATCATAGTCTGACAAATTTGAACAATTCCTGCGAACCCTGAGAAATTGGGAGAAAGGAATACTTTCTCGTTGACATTTGGGGTGGAAACTACTAAAATGTAGTAGGGTATTTCGAGCTGTTTCTTTCACAAATAGATCCACTTCCAATTTATTCATATTAACTCGTATTAAAAGATCTAAAAATTCGACTTGATTCTCATTGTAGTGCGCAGTGAATTTAAGGTTGCTGTCAGTCAAATTGATCCATTCCAGGAACTCAAGAAGAGTGTCTTTCCCATTGGTCCAGATAAAGAAGATATCATCGATGTATCTGGACCAATGGGAAACCGACTCAAAAAAAGGTGCTATTTCATTGTCTATGAAGCGTTCCTCAAAGCGGGACATGTATATGTTAGCTATCGATGGGGCAACCGAAGCTCCCATACTCACACCCCTTAGTTGGCGGTAAGTATCTACACCGAATTCAAAGACATTCTCTGTCAAAACAACGAACAAACAATCTATTAAAAACATTTTGGGACATGTAATACTATGTTTATCTATAAACCAGTCCGTTGCTCTGATTGCTTCATCTATCGGAATGTTACTATAAAGGGATTCGATATCAAGGGTCACTAATATATCTCTCCCTGGTATGATGTCTAAATTTTCTACTGTATTGATCATGTGGCAAGTGTCCTTAACATAAGATTTGATTTTTGGAATGTGGGGTCTTAAAAAGCTATCAACAAATTTTGAAAGAGGTTCTGTGGGGGTGCCAATAGTTGACACTATTGGTCTGTATGGTGGGTTCTCCAAATGTTTGTGTATTTTTGGGAGACCGTAAATACAGGCAGTTTTGAATTTATTGGTATTTAAAAATTCATGATCTTTAATGTTGATATCGCCATTTGATAAAGCATCATCAGTCAAGGCACTGATTTTTTTAATGATGGTATTGGTCGGATTACAATTAATTGGTAGATAGGTGAAACTATCACTCAACATTTTTTTCATGTTACATTCATAATCACTGGAATTGAGGACAACAATTCCTCCTCCCTTATCAGCTCCTTTAATTGTTAACTCTCTGTTGTCTATAAGTTCCTTAAGGGCTAACGATTCGTTCATGGTTAGGTTGTATTTAGGTTTGGGAATATATTCCAAAGTTTTTTCCAATTTTTTCATAACGACCAGCTCAAAGGCCGCTACTTCTGGCCCTAACTGGTCTAACCCAGGAGTAAAAGAGGAAGGTAATGAAATTTCATTCTGCCTATGTATTGTTAAATCACATGTGTTATCCTCTTTATCTTGAAAAAACTTTTTTAATCTGATTCTCCTGAAAAAAGCAATTATATCTTTGTGGAGCTCAAAGGTGTTCACAAATGAATGGGGTACGAAGGATAAACCTTTCGATAGCAAGGCTTCACTAGAGTCATCTAACTCTTTAGAGGACAAATTGAAGATGGGAATTACATCCCCTGACCCCAATATTGCCTGTTGCGAGTTTCCCTGATGAACTGAGGTTCTTGTTGTTGATGTTGTTGGTGTTGAGCTTGCTGGTGTTGTATTTGATGTGATTGTTGATTCATCTGAAAATTCCCTCTGGACTGTCCCTGATTTTGGAATCTTACACTGGGGCGACCTCGTCGAGGCCCTCTGTTCGATAAAAAAGGACATCGTTGGGGTCTGGAGTTAGTGTATGTATTAAAGCCACTATCTGGTTCATAGTATGTATTACCGGAGCCTTCACCCTCAGAGTCAGATGAATCAGTAAAATTATTGACTCTTTGTTGTACATTCCTAGACTCATCGGTATAGTGGTTTTGTTGGTAAAAATCCTTATGTAGATAGGGATATGCAACTTCCTCTGAATAAAATCTTTTATCTTTGTTCAGTTTATCTGTTTTTCGTTTATTTAGATAGTTACTGAATGATTCTAAATCCTTATTGTATTCCTCTATCTTTTTAATAGCATCATCAACTCCAGTGAGTTGTTTCAACTTCTCTTCTAAATCATCTATCTCTTTTTTTATATCTAATGCTAGTTCTTTTGATGTTGCCACTATCAATATCATCAAATCGCGGGAACAGCGATTCGCTATGAGACTCCATTTTTCTAAAAATGGTCTGTGGTGCACGAAAAGACCTGGTACATTCCGTACACGTAACCCATTGGGGATAATTCCTGTTTTCAAATAAGCCAACATGAATTCCCCATGGGCTTCCATACGAATGAGTTTCTTCTTAAGGTCTAATAGTTTCTTACCTTCGTCCTGGCCTCTAATTGGTACGTTAGTGCTAGTGGTTGGGATTGTTGTACCAACTAAAGTTTCAAATTCTGCGTCAGTGAATCCGAAGGTTTTCATATTAGCCATGACTATAAGGGATAGATGAAATGAGGGGAAAGAGGGATTAGTACTCACTGCTCAAATATAGTACAATAGATAACAACCACAACAGTTGGAAAGAACGGCCCTGCACAGACAAGCTGTGGGAATAATAATGTGAACAACAAGGACCCCCTGTTGAAAACTGAATTTGTAATACAGGGAAATAACAGTGTGAGAAAAATAAACAATTGATAATACATTCAGGGAGGAGAAAAGTAGAAAGCACAAGCCCAAATAAGAAAAACAAACTTGCATTTATTGCTAAGTGTACATATTCATATTAAAAACATTTAATACAAAAACATAAAAGCCAGGTAATCATGTAAATAATCAATTGTATTCAATTCTTGTATTTATAGCACAATTGCATGAACAATGTTAAAACAGTGGCGAACAATATTAGTCATCGACGCGCGTTTCGGCGTTATCACGAGAACGCCTTCTTCAGGAGCCACAATACATTCTGAAAAACATATATGAAAAAGATATTAAAAACACAAAGGAGTGATCTCAAACTCTCATCATCAGCATAGCAATACATGTACATATGGCTGTGCTTACGTACCATTAACTCCCTACTTGTGCAGCTAAGCAGTGTAGCTACATAAGGTACAAACTAGTCATTATATATTTGAGCAGTGGTATATTAATACAATGAAAGGGGATCTTGGTCTCGTATATCAACATGAAACTGTTCAAACCGAGGGTTTATCCTCCCATTTTAAACCTAAGGCAAGATATACGGACCACATAAAAGGAAACCAGTATGCGCTCCCAGTCTTAAAGGTGGTAAAATAGATCAGGGGCCTGTCTTTATTAACATGCACTGAATACACTAGCGAGCGTCTATCAAGCTGTGGTACTGGAAGGGGAAGATTGGTAGCGAACCTCTAATATATCATTTTGTATACTGATAGTTTGTGTTGGGAATGTAGTTAGAGGTTAAAAATATCAGGATCTTACCAAGTTTGTTAAAAAGACGAAATTATGCGTCTGGGTACAAAAGGAGGCCAAATGTCAGTCTCCGGTACTAAGGAAAAAATAATAAGACCAACCTGTATTGGTAAATACATATTTGATTTAAATTGTTGGTACAATTTCAGGGATCAAAACAAATAACTTACTGAATATTAAGGAAATTAAACAGTGGTAAAATAGACATACGAATAAGAGCAACACGTCCCATTATTGACAGCGGTAATTGGTTCCAACTATCTAATTTTGAACCAATCTTTTTTAACAAGGGTATATAATTTAACGTATATAAGTCTTCCAAACTTTCAGAGATGAATATTCCCAAATATCTCTTAGGGTTAGTATTAAAAAATCTGCCTAAATTTTGATGATAAAGTGTCTACCGTGCAGTTGGGTAAAATAATTTCCGTTTTATTAACATTTATTCTGTACCCCCCTAACTTCTGAAAGTCAGAAAAGATTTTTAAAATTTCTACTTGACTTGTAGGCTTTGAATTTAAAAACAAGACAATGTCATCGGCATATAATTTTATATTTGTCATGCCGACTACAGGTACTGTGTCAGTCATTTTCCCCCTGATTGCAATCGCCAATGGTTCAATAAATAAAGCAAATAAAATTGTCGACAAGGGGCAGCCTTGACGTGTGACTCTGTTAATTTTACAGGTCCCAACATTTATATTATTAATAATAATCTGTGCTTTAGAATTCTCATATAATTTTTTCAGGGGGAAAATAAAATCGATCAGAAAATCGAAACTGTGCAAAACCGCAAAAAGACAGTCCCAATGACACTTGATCAAAAGCCTTTTCGGCATCTAAAAGCCAAATCTGTGCTTCCACCTTATTAGTCTTAAAATAGTCCAAAGCCTCAAGTAAAAAATTTGTATTAGTGTGAAGGTGTCTTCCTGCTATAAAACCGCACTGATCTACACCTATAAGAGGCCCTACTATTTTATTCAGCCGGTTCGCAAGGAGTTTCGTACATTTTTTATAGTTTGTGTTCAGAAGACTTATAGGCCTATATGAGTTCGTGTTTCTCTTATCATTGTCCTTTTTTTAAATACTAACAACCACAGCAGTGTGAAACGAGTCCGGGGCGATCCTCCTTGTAATAAAAAATTAGCTAGTAGTAGGAGCTCCTTGCGGAGAATACCATCAAACTTTTTAAACAATTCCGCAGGGAGCCCATCCTCACCAGTAGCCTTGCCACTGGGGAGGGAGCCAATTACGTCATCTAGTTCTGTCTTCGTGAACTCCTCAACCAGCCATTTTTTTTCGATGTTCCCTAACTTGGGAATTTGGAGTGCACCTAAAAATTCCCAGATCTTTTCTGTGGCGACCCCTTCACTAGTTTGGTAAACTCCCTCATAATGTTTTAGGAACATCTCGCCTATAGAAGCTGTAGTCTTTGCGTGTACTTTAGTACCAGGGTCCAAAAGGTGCTCTATTCTATTGCGGACTTGTTTACCTGTATATTCACTCTCTTCATAGAGCTTTTGGGCATAGAGATTACTATTTGTGTCACCCAAAGTCATAGTAAAATTCCTTCATTTTTCTCTTTGCTTCTACTACCTTTTGGCCCGAAGCTGAAGATCTCAATCTATAATGCTCTTGATTCGCCTGCACAAGGTTTGTCTGTAAATTAATTTTCTCCTCCCTTCTTGCCCTTTGTTTCGGTACTTCTTTAGAGGTAATTATTCCCCTCAAAGTGGCTTTAAATGCGTCCCAGATTACATTAATTGGGGCTGACCCTCTATTCCAAGTAAAAAACTCCTCAATCTTCTCCTCAATATCTATACACCATTGTACCTCTGAAAGGTTCATTTTATTAAAATACCATCTTCTAGGTACTTCTGATTCTTTATTCCCTATAATTAACTCCATATAAAGTGCTGCGTGGTCAGAAAATGCATTTGGTAGGTGATCATATTTATGGACTTCTAAACCATAAGATGTTAAAAAAAAGTCCAATCTAGATGCTGATTTGTATTTTGCAGAATGGCAAGAATATTCGCGTTTAGATGTATTGCGGGATCCCCACCAATCAATAACGTCAAGGTCTGATTTGCAACTTTGTTGGGCGATAGCAACTTTGGGTTTATTCTGACGCCGGTCATTTTTGGATGAGTCAGTTAACAGATTCTGCAGAAAATTAAAATCCCCTCCCCATAATATTTGCCCAGGAATACCCGTCAGTGCTTGTTTTAGTTGTAAAATTGCGAGTGGGTCATCTATTACTGGTGCGTATATTGTGGCTAATATTACCTTTCCCTGAATTAATTTACCATGAACAAGTGTCCAACAGCCACTGTGGTCTATTAGTGACCCTTCCGGAGAGAAGCCTACATGCCTTCCTACTATAATGCTTACTCCCCTCTGCGCTAACCCGGCTACTGATGAAACTCTATAACCCGCCCAGGCCTTTAAGATTTTATCGGATTCAGCCTGAACTCTGTGATGGGTTTCTTGTAAGAAAATAACGTCCGGGCATAAACTTTTTAAACAGCATTCAATTGCGTTTTTTTTGCGAACATTATTCAAACCATTTGTATTAAAAGATAAAAACTTCAGCTTATTTCTCATAATGTTCATACATCAGATATAAAACTGATTGTGTACAAAATACAACAAAGACCGGAATAAAATTAAAATCCTGGGAAGTATGTGCAAAATACAAGCGTAAAAATTCAAAGATCATACCAGTTTAGATGACTTTCTGTGCAAAATACGCAAACCACCACACCAAATAGCAGCACAGCAAACAATTGTACAAAGTCAGCATTTAGAGTGCAAATAGGGTGCAGCATGTACAAACCCTGAGATAAAAAATAGGGGTTCCAAGGTCGTAGCCGTTTAAACAACTTTCTGTGCAAAATACGCAAACCATCACACCATATAGCAGCAAATAATTGTACAAAATCAGCATTTAAAGTGTGAATAAAGTGCAGCATGTACAGACCCTGAGATAAAAAATTAGAGATTCCAAGATCATAGCAAATTAAATGACTTTCTGTGCAAAATACGCAAACCACCACTCCACCACTCCATATAGCAGCAAGTAATTGTACACACTCAGTGTTTAAAGTGCAATTAGGGTGGAACATATCCAAACCCTAAGGTATGAAAATGGATGCAGACAAGTGTATAAGTATACAAGTGTACAAGAAACATCCCTAAAAAAAAGAAAAAAGCTATAACCTCCTATACTTGGCCTCTGTGCAAAATCAGCAAATAAAGTGCAAAAACATAGAACTTAAACCTTACCATGATTTCCACTATTGATTCAAACTCTGACTGGCTATCTAACTTCTTATCAAATGAACTCTCTTTTCTTCCCCCCTCCTAACTCCCCCTTGAGGTGACGGTAAACCCCGTGTCCCACTTCCGTCTGCCTCTGTTCCTTTTTCTTCTTGATGGATGCCATTTTATTGCATCCTGGTGCGCTTCCTGTAGCCCCCCATTGTCACCCCATTCACTCTAAAAAAAACTTTTTCAAATCAAGTAATGAAAGGGAGTTCTCCCCCCTCCTGCCAGCAGGTGTTTAGTTGACTATTTAACTCCCAGCTATGTAGAGAGACCCTGCTAGAATGAGTGGGCTTCTTGTAAATCTGTAAAAATAAAAAATCTCCCTTTGGCTAGAACTTTCAATTTAGATTGCTGGATGATCATAGCTTGAGCCCCCTTAGCCTTAAAAGAATCGATCATCTTGACAAAGTCCCTGCGTCTATGGGCAGATGCCACTGACATGTCCGAGAAGATGCGGAAGTGTTTTGCTTCGTCGGCATTAAATGTTCTTAAGGCCATGTTAAGAATTTTCTCTTTTACCCTGTAGTCTGAAAAATTAAGTAGTATTGTATGGGGGTATTTAAGATTATCGGGTTTATGGGCCGGGACTCTATGGGCTCTTGTGATTGTTAAGTCACCTTGTAATTCTAGTATGGCCTTTTTAACAGGGACTCTGACCATTACAATACATCTTTGTCTTCCAGTCCTTCAGTGATACCCACTAAGCGTAGATTGGACCGCCTATTATAATTTTCCAAGTCCTGTAGTTTTTCCGCCAGTTGAGATTTCTCTTTGTTTACTGCATGGAGATCTTTCTGCATCATGCTCAAGGTATCTTCTAGGTTAGAAACCCGAATTCAGCCTCCGAGACCCTTGTAGGGAGATTTCCAAAGTGCTCCTCCATTTTTGTGAGCCTGCAGTACAATTGCGATATCTCATGAGCTTGGGAGATTTTGAAATCCCATATTTCGCAGAGTATAGTCTTAAGCATTTCCTCTATCGAAGCTGGGAATTCAGTAGAGGATGGGGTAATAGGCAAAGAAGTTGTATTCAAAAGCGGTACTTTGTCTGCAGCGTGAACAATCTTAATAGGACTGTGATGCAGATGAGGCGGTGGTATGGAACCAAGGTGGGGCTGGGATGCAGCCTGAATCAAGGGAGCAGAGGGAGGTAGAGGGGCCTGTAACTGTAGTACTTGTATTGGGATGGGGGAGCGAGCTGGCATTCGGCACTGCCACCGCCTCTGCCTCTGATGTTTCCTCCAACCCTGCCCCTGCCACTGGTGTTGTTGGTTTTGTCGCACCCCCTTTCTCACCAGAACTTTCTCGCTCCACTGCCTCTCCTGCTTCCCATTGATTGGACTCTTCACGTTTAGGAGTACTCGTGGATCGCCCCTGCTGAATCAATGGTTTTGAAAAGAGGGGGTACTGCTTGGAGCTCGATAGACTTTGAATCCTCCCGGTTACACTCCTGCCGGTTATGGCCGCTTTGTCCACCTTATCCGCTTTATCATCTCCCTTCGCCTCGCCCTCACCCTCACCGCCAACAGCTAAAAGGCTCAATTCTGCAGATAGTTCCGATAACGACTCTGCATCCTCATCCTCTTCTTCCAAGTCCTCTTCCTCGTCAACTGACTTAATTGAGGTGTTGTGTTTGTTTTGCCTAAACTTTTCAGCCACTTCCATCGCTTTTAGCTTAGGGCATTTTGTTGCTGCGCCTTTCTTCTGCCTTTTTTTTCTCCTCCTTTAGATACAAATGTGGGTTTGGCTGTTGGCGATTTAGAGAACTCTCTCAGCGAATCTCTCACCGAGTCCGTTTAGCCTGTTTGCCTCTGGCTCTTGCCGCCATATCTGCAAGCTGAAAAATCTCGCCCGTTGTGTGGAAGAAAAATGACAGATGGCCAAAGAAAAAAAACCAGGAGGAAATAAAGCAGAATGTGTAGACGCACAGCCCTATTCAGATTATGCCACCGGAATGGATAAGCGACTATACCAAAGCAAATTATGCCAAAAAAGACAATGGAACTCACTAGGCCTGCAACTGGGCCATTGTTGCTGGGCTGCAGTGCATTCTGGAGCTGGTAGTCCCGGCTGTCCCGTTAGTAATATGGTAAAATAGCCAACCTTGGTGAGAGGGCCAGTAAAAGTGCCCTGTATGCGGTGCCGTCTGTGCTGCCTGTGTCCACAAGCAGATGCCAAATGTCAGCCCCAGGCTAGGACCCTCTCTCTCAACACTGGCACTTGGCTGCACACTTCACACTGCACACTGCACAGTAAAAAAGGGGGAACAGTCTGGGCTCACCTTCCCTCTGCAGGTTCAAATCTTTAGTTCCAAGGTAAATCACTTTGTCTCTGTGGCCAATCTCCGCGAATTCGGCCGTCACAGCAGTTTTGCCAGGTCTCTCATTCCCCACAGGGTCTGGCAGCTTGAAAGCCTAATGGCTTGGCTTGGTGGCAATTCGGAACGTCTGGCGGTTCCCCCCCGCGTCTGCAGTCCGGGCAGAAGGCAGGGCAAGGTGGTCAGAGCATCCAAAACCGCAAAACGTGGCAGCCTCGGGCAGTCTCGGGCAGATTTAAGCCTCCGTCCCCTCACCGGGCAAGTCGGGGCAAAACGGGCAGGAGAAGGAACGGAAAATCAGATCCCATTCACGGGAGCAACTCGGCAACAGTTTTGAAAACATCGGCAGCGGGTCCAGCGGCTCCAGCGTTGCATCGTGCGGCTTCGAGGGGCGGGGCTCAAGGAAACAGGAAGCGCTTACGGCGACATGCGTAGGTTCACGTGGCCGCTGAGCCTCTAGGTCCTCTGCTTAACGTTACTGCGGGCTATGACCTGTTCTGTAACTGGATCACTAAGGCGCTTGACGCCCTGCTACCCATCATCTCCAGTAAGTCCAGTTCCCGACAGGCTAGCCCCTGGTATGACAACGCGCTTCGCGCCTTGAAGTCCTCCTGTAGACGGGCAGAAAGGGAGTGGCGTAAGTCGTACGACGCCGTTAGAAAAACTGCTTATCTGGCTTCAGTTAAGCTATACCACCGAGCTATTTGTAGAACCCGGGCGGCGTTCTACGCAGCGGAATTCCGTAATAGCCTCAATCCCACCAAGACCATCTTTAAAACCATAAAAGATCTGATGGCAAAGAGAGTTGCTCCGCAGGTGGACAGTTCCATCTCCCACTGTGAAGCCCTTGCCTCTTTTTTCTTGGATAAAGTTAAAAAGATCTACCAGGCATTTCCAAGTACTGCACTACTTGTGATCCCTTCGAAGGGCTCCAGCAGCTGTCCATCGCTGCACTCTCTTCCTACTCTCTCTGATGAGGAGTTTGCTAAATGGGCTCTGCGAGTCAAATCTGGCTCACCTGCAGATCCGCTAAGATCTGCCCTTTTCAGGGATGTTGCTTTTCAGGGACACACAACAGTGTGCTCACTGATCAACCTCTCCCTGACTTCGAGTCTTGTTCCTGCCAAGTGGAAGCAAGCGGTGGTCTCCCCGATCCTAAAAAAACCATCTTTGGATCCTTTAAAACCAGAGAACTACCGTCCCATCTCTTTGCTTCCCTGGCCGGCCAAAGTTATGGAGGCCCACGTAAATCTGGCCCTCGCGGAGCATATGACCCGAGCTAATGTCCTCGATCCCATGCAGAATGGGTTCCGTGCTGGCCACAGCACGGAGACGGCCCTTCTGGCAATGGTTGAGCACTTGCGGACTGTGCTGGATGCAGGTCAAACGGCAGCGCTTATTTTATTAGATCTGAGCGCTGCCTTTGACACTGTCTCCCACCGCATCCTTCTACATCGCCTACAGGACATTGGCATTTGCGGATCGGCTCTTAAATGGTTCCGCTCCTTCCTCAGTGATCGCTCCTTCTGCGTTGCCACCCCTCCTTTCCAGTCCAAGTACCATCCTCTGGACCTGGGGGTCCCCCAGGGCTCCTCGCTGAGTCCCACGCTTTTTAATCTGTATGTGCAGCCGCTGGCTGAGGTCGCTAGGCAGTGGGGCCTAACCATGGTCTCGTATGCTGACGATACTCAGCTAGCGGTTACGATCAGCGGGGATGCCGAGCAGGATGCCCCCAGGTTCCGTAATGGACTGAGAGAGGTGGCCAGCTGGATGAATAACAACTGTCTCCAGCTGAACGCAACAAAAACGGAGGTGATGATCGTTGGAAGGGATGCGGACCATTGGGGGGACAGATGGTGGCCACCGGAGCTGGGGCCGGCCCCGGAACCAGTCTTGGAGCTCAGGAACTTGGGAGTATGGCTCGACCACACTTTGAGCTTTGTGACCCATACCAAGAGAGTGGCGGCATGCTGTTTTGGGGTATTACGAGGGCTAAGACCTCTGCTCAAATTTTTTGACGCTCCAACAAGACAGCTGGTCATCCAAGCAATGATTATCTCCCGGTTGGACTACGCTAGTTCTCTCCTTTTAGGAGTGAACCAAGCTGAGATCCTTCGTCTACAACGGGTACAGAACGCAGCGGCCAGGGCGGTGGTCGGTTTGCCAAGGACCTGCCCCACTTCTAACACTCTGCGGTCCTTGCACTGGCTACCGATTAAAAAGAGAATTCATTTTAAGGCCCTTAGCCTGGTTTTTAAAATCCTGCGAGAGTCGGCTCCAGAGATTCTCAATAAACTTATCTCTCCCTACGTTCCCACCCGTTCACTCAGGTCTCTTGGTCAATCCCTGGTGGTTGTCCCCCGCTTCAGACTCTGCCGGATGGGTGGACGCTCCTTTCGGGTGAAAGCTGCGATTCTTTGGAATGCACTCCCCTTGGAAATCCGTCTCTTGGATGACCTTTTATCTTTTCGTAGGGCCCTGAAAACCTTTTTGTTTTAATTCTTCCTTTTAGCATTTCTGCTTCTTTGTTTGCTGGTTTTAGTGTTGTGTTATGTTTGCCTTTCCCTGCGCCAGGACGCTCCTTCGCTGGAGCAGCTGTGCGCATTAAAAATATAATTAACATAACATAACATAACATAACGTCAGCCGCATCCTCTCCTCCTAGAAGACTTTTTTGACTGCTGGCTGTTGTTGGCTCTGTGCTAATGGCTGATGTGTGTGGCACAGGGTATTTTTAACCAGGTACCTCATGTCTGTGTTGATATTGTTGCTCATTGTTATGTATGCTGGTTTGTGTACCTTGATGACTCGTGTTGTGGTCTGCCTGTAATGACATCACCTGGCAAGTAAATGTCATTCTCACGTGTCTTTCTAGGTCCCTTCACCCTCTCAATGCCTCATCACAATAAGAGCTTGTGGTACATTGGATTCAGAGTTGACATTGTACATACCATGATAAACATGAAGCTGACACAAAGACATAGATGTGTAAAGAGTGTTTATTTACAATGAGTATTTGTGACAGAGAAGTGATTATTTACAAAATGGTGCTAAGTGAATGTATGAGTTGTCAATGATGGTAAATGAGACAAATAGAGTAGTCACCACATTGATGTAGTCACACAGTCCAACAGACTCCTGCCATCAACATGGCAATGTGGGTAAGGATAGTCAACAAAGTCAATGTCAAGGGGAATAGAGGTGCCAGCATGGCTAGCTCAGCGACTAGCGTTTGGATGGTGCATTGCCACATGATCCTCCCCTGGTGTTTCTCGGACTGCCCCTTGTGCGTTTGGCAGGGGGGCCTCTGCTGCGGGCTAAGCGGTGTCTGAGGATTCATTTGGTTACAGCTCACCCCTCTCGGTGGCCGCAGCTGAGGTGGCGAGAGTATCAGCATGTGGGCCACTGGAGGGGGATTGAGCTGTCCTCTGGGCCGTATCGCTATCATTCAGAACACACACGAGCTGGCCCATAAGGTCCACAATTTGGCCCAAATGCGTGTCCATGGACCTCAGCAGAAGGCGGAGCTCACGCACTTCTTCCACAACATGGCCCATCTGTCCCTGGGTCTGCGCATATGCCCCAAGGTCCACAATTTGTCCCAAATGCGTGTCCATGGACCTCAGCAGAAGGTGGAGCTCTCGCACTTCTTCCACAACATGGCCCATCTGTCCCTGGGTCTGCTCATATGCCCCAAGGTCTCCTGCGATGGTGGCCAGGGCTTGCGTACCAGAGTCCTCCTGTATTTGTCCCACAGTTGCCCTCCCACCTGCCCTGCCAACCCGGACCTGTGGCGTTGGCACTCGACGCACACACAAACTCTCCCTGCCCTCCTCTGAGTGTGTCGTGGTGTTGGTAACCACTCAGGCAGGGAAAGTGTTGCAGGCAGCAGTGGTGGTGGTGGTGAGACCGCACAGGTCGTTGCAGCAAGGGTCAGTGCTGTTGTTGTTGTTGTGGTGGTGGGGGTGGTGGTGGTGGGGACAAGGAGGGAGTGAGACGTGGTGCGCCTTGGCAATCCGGATGGGCCAGTTGTTGCTCCTCATCCGGGAAATGTAGGGAGACTGCATCAAGAGTTCATGTTCCGGGAGGGGGGAGACTGGCTCTGCAGGTTGGCATTGTCTTCTGCAGTTTGTGGATCTCCTGTTGAACAGAGGTCAAATGATCATTGAAGTGCACTCCACAAGCTTGGTGTTAGACGTTTGGATGTTACATGTGGTACACCACCCACTTTACATTGCAATCAGTTGGGATGGCTGCAAGATACTGGGCATCAGGACATGATGTTGAGGTACATACATTACTTGTCCATGGTGTGACATGTAAAAAAAAACATGTGCCTCGTACAGATTGTGTGCTTACATGGACATGTCATCATCTAACAACTTGCGGCACATCAACTTTATGTGATGAGTCTTTTTGGTTTGCTCTGCATGGAATCGCTTTCAGCGAAGCAAGAACTAGCCATTGTAATGTTATACATACCTTTTTCATATCATGTACTTTACTTTGTTTGTCCGATTGACCATGCATGTTTTGTGTTCATATGGGCCTTCATGCTCTGACACCATGGCACTTACACATTGTATTCTGTGATGTGCATTATTGTGCCCTGAATTTCTTCAACATGTGACTTGGTGAACCAAAGTTTAATTTCTGTGACAGTTACGTACGCTTATATGTCTGCACGCTGGATGTGGCTTTTGGATCTATGCCAAGTTGGAAGACATGTGAATGCTGATGCGGTCATATGGCTCCATGCATTTTGAGAAGGATGGCAGGGTGCATGCACTGTCTACCTCCTACCTGTTTGGTGAATTAGCTGCCACATGGTTATGAGTGTGAGGAGTGTTCCATCTGCTCAGTGTTGAGACAAGAGGACATGAGAAGGCTACCAACCTGTGAGTTCGAAGGGAGCAATGCACTGGGTGCCACATGGTTGTGGGTGGGGGAGTACTCCATCCTGCTGTGGTGTGGGACAAGGGGGCCTGGTGGGAGTTGTAGTACTGGTTTCCTATCCACAAACACCCCTCCCTGTTAAGATGGCTACCTACCTGTAAGTTTGAAGGGAGTAATGCTATGGCTGCCACATGGTTGTGGGCGGGGGGGATTGCCCCATCCTGCTCAGCTGTGGGACAAGAGGGCCTGGTGGGAGTTGTATTGCTGGCTTCCCACCCACAAACACCCATCGCTGCTAAGATGGCTACCTACCTGTTAGGTCAGGGTGAGCAATGCAATGGCTGCCACATGATTGGGGGGAGTGTTCCATCCTGCTGAGCTGTGGGACATGGGTGCCTGGTGGAAGTTGTAGTGCTGGCTTCCTACCCACAAACACCCCTCCCTGTTAAGATGGCTACCTACCTGTAAGTTTGAAGAGAGAAATGCTATGGCTGCCACATGGTTGTTGGGGGGGGCTCCATCCTGCTGTGCTGTGGGACAAGGGAGCGATACAAAAGGGGATCACCAACCTCTTTTGTACCGCTTTGGCCGCCATAAGTGTGGCAGGGTATGCTCAGACGTGAGTCCCTTGCTCACTTTGCCACTGGATTCAAGCAAGCCGGGCTGAAGATGGCTGGAATGCCAGAAACCGGTCCTCGAAAGCTTTTTTCCGGTCCAGGGAAGGCATGGCTTGGCAGTTCGGGCTGGACTGTTCCCATGAGGCACAGGGTCAGACTGATTTTCATATAGCCATGTCTGAACTGGGGTGGCAGAGTGGGCTAAAGAACGGTGATGGATCAAACCCAGATCTTTTGACTGGGTGTGAATGTTTGATTGGTTCAGATACTCCGTCCATCACCACCCCCTTTTGTACCCCTTTGGCCGCCATAAGTGTGGCAGGGTATGCTCAGACATGAGTCCCTTGCTCACTTTGCCACTGGATTCAAGCAAGCCGGGCTGAAGACAGCTGGAATGCCAGAAACCGGTCCTCGGAAGCTTGTTTCCGGTCCACGGAAGGCATGGCTTGGCAGTTCGGGCTGGACTGTTCCCATGAGGCACAGGGTCAGATTGATTTTCATATAGCCATGTCTGAACTGGGGTGGCAGAGTGGGCTAAAGAACGGTGATGGATCAAACCCAGATCTTTGACTGGGTGTGAGTGTTTGATTGGTTCAGATACTCCGTCCATCACCGCCCCCTTTTGTACCGCTGTGGGACAAGGGAGCCTGGTGGAAGTTGCAGTGCTAACTTCCCACCCACAAACACCCCTCCCTGTTAAGATGGCTACCTACCTGTTAGGGGAAGGTGAGCAATGCAATGGCTGCCACATGGTTGTGGGTGGGGGAGTGCCCCATCCTGCTCAGCTGTGGGACAAGAGGGCCTGGTGGGAGTTGTATTGCTGGCTTCCCACCCACAAACACCCCTCCCTGTTAAGATGGCAACCTACCTGTTAGGTCAGGGTGAGCAATGCAATGGCTGCCACATGATTGGGGGGAGTGTTCCATCCTGCTGAGCTGTGGGACAAGGAGTCCTGGTGGGAGTTGTAGTGCTGACGTCCTACCCACAAACACCCCTCCCTGTAAAGATGGCCACCAATCTGTCAGTTTGTGGAGTGCAATGAAATGACTGCCACATGATTGTGGGTGGAGGGAGTGCTCCATCCTGCTCAGCTATGGGACAGGAGGGCCTGGTGGGTGCTGTAGTGCTGGCTTCCCACCCACAAACCCCCCTCCCTGTTCTGATGGCTACCTACCTGTTAGGTGAAGGCGAGCAATGCAATGGCTGCCACATGATTGGGAGAGGCATGTTCCATCCTGCTGAGCTGTGGGACAAGGGTACCTGGTGGGAGTTGTAGTGCGGGCTTCCTACCCACAAACACCCCTCCCTGTAAAGATGGCCACCAACCTCTTAGTTTGAGGAGTGCAATGAAATGGCTGCCATATGGTTGTGAGTGGGGGGAGTGCTCCATCCTGCTCAGCTATGGGACAAGAGGGCCTGGTGGGTGCTTTAGTGCTGGCTTTGCACCCACAAACACCCCTCCCTGTTAAGATGGCAAACTACCTGTTAGGTCAAGGTAAGCAATGCAAAGGCTGTCACGTGGTTGGGGAGAGTGTTCCATCCTGCCGAGCTGTGGGATAAGGGTGCCTGGTGGGAGTTGTAGTGTTGGCTTCCTACCCACAAACACCACTCCCTGTTAAGATGGCTACCTACGTGTTAGTTTGAGGATTGCAATGAAATGGCTGCCATATGGTTGTGGGTGGGGGAGTGCTCCATGCTGCTCAGCTGAGGGACAAGAGGGCCTGGTAGGAGTTGTAGTGTTGGTTTCCCACCCACAAACACTCTTCCCTGTTAAGATGGCTACCTACCTGTTAGGTCAAGGTGAGCAATGCAATGACTGTCACATGGTTGGGGGGAGTGTTCCATCCTGATGAGCTGTGGGACAAGGGAGCCTGGTGGGAGTTGGAGTGCTGGCTGCCTGTACACATGCCACCCTTTAAATGTTGCTAGCTATGTTTGGGATGATTCAGAGGGAGTAAATGTTAGATCTGTAAGACATGTGTTGAGAAGAGTGTGTTGCACGTAAGTGCATTTAGGTCTAGGAAGTGTAGCTTTCTAGTTGTGTAAGACAATACATAGCAGTGTAATGGGAGAAACTGTTTATAACTTACTAGCCTCCACTCCCCCGGGTATTCCTGTGAGACTCGCTGGATGCAGTTATGCAAGCGCCTTCTCCTCCCATTCAGTGAATGTTAGTGGTGGAATGGGAGGGCCACCAGCAGTCCTCTGAGCCAGCTCATGGTTCTTGTTGGCACACTCTTTCACCCTGGTCTTGAGATCATGCCACCTCTTCCTGATGTCACACTGGGTGCGCAGGGTGGTCCCTACTGCATTGACTTTGTTTACTATCCTTGTCCACATTCAATTTTTTGTGGCTACTGGTGTCTGTTGGACCATGCTTCCAAACAAATGTGGTTCTACTCTGATTACCTCATCTACATTCACTGACAACTCATTGTCAGTGAATGTTGGCATCTTCTTCTGTGACATGGTGTGCGATGTGCAAATGTGGGAAAAGTGCAGGTGTGAAGATGGGGTGGTGATGTGTGTGGTGTGTGTGTGGTTGTGATGGTGTGAAGTGTGCTGATTTGCCTCTCCTTTGTGCTGTGGGGTTGGGCCCTTCAGTTGTGGAGTTGTGCAAAGGATTCTGGCCAGGGAAGGGGCTGGTCTTATACTCAACTATGTGGGTGGGTCAAAATGGAGTATTCATGTCAGGTGTGTTGTGTGGGTTGACCTGGGATTTGTATTTTTTACTTGCCATGGGGATGTGTCATTGGGGTGTGTTAGGTGTTTTTGGAGGCTGAACCAGAGCTATAGCCACACTTGGTAGCCTTGTTGTGTGGTTGATTTCAACCGCCATTACTCTTCCGGCGCGACCGCGGTGGTTGTCATGCAACAACCCTCCGCCGGCTCTCACATTAATCATTTGTTGTGATCGCAGCGGTCAGAAAAAACTGATCATTTCGCTATCGCCGCAATCATATGGGCAATCCGCTGGTTGAACGGCAGTTTTGGGTCTTTCCACTGCAAATTCGACCGCTGCGGAACGATTTTCCGCTTTTTCTGACGTTCCCGGCGGAGTTTCGTGGAATCCGTCTGCCACGGTGGGATTTTTCCGGTGGTGCATCCTAGTCTGACCGCTGGTTTTGACGAGTTCAGCAATAGAGTAAAGAACATGTTCTTAGAAAAGTCAATAGACAGGCAAGACATAATAACCACATTTTCTTTACAGGTTTTAACTAATAAACATTTCTATTTGCAAACACTCTAACACAAAATTACTTTTTCTACCCTGTTTTATAGACAAATACAATATTGCAATAGGAAGAGAGGCAACCTACATCAAATCTCTCTGAGGAAATCGACTGCTAAAGTACGGTGACTAACTTTTTTGTAAGGAGAGATTAACTGAGCCCACAAATCATTCGAGGTGTGTGCAGTACTGTGCATCCCATTGCACAAGCAGAGCGGTTACTCTTGATGGCATTGTGGAAAACCACCAAAGCATAACCACTCTGCCTCTGCAATCGAGATTGAGGTTAGAGAGAACATCCAGCAAATCAAAACTTTGGAATACACCTCCAATGAATCCTGTGGCTCACTTTTTAAGGAGGTATCCTAAAACACTGCCATGCATATAACATGTTCAATGCCAACAAGTCCTAATTTCCCCAGAATTACACAAAGAAAAAAACTGGCAAATAACCCACAATGTGTGACACCCCAGCCTTACTGAGACATTAACATCCCCCTTAACTTACTGTAACTTTTACAAATGAAACTTTTCTTTTGCATGACAACAAAAACCCTCAGAAAAGGATACTTATCTTTAGCACACTCAGTAACCTTGTAACTTCGGAGAATAGTGATATTTGGATGATGGATGCGACCTTTAAATCCACACATCATCCATTCACCCAAAGGTACGCTATTTATGCCAATATCAATAACACTACAGTTCCTTTAGTGTACAGTTGACTCCCTGATAAGCAAACCTCAAAATACACAGAATTTGTAACAGTGGAAAAATCTAAAACACTCAATAAAAGACCTAGAAAAGTGATAATGGATTTTGAATTACCCATGATTAACACCATTACTAAATTATATACTGATACCGAAATTCGAGGTTGTTATTTTCAGTTTTCACAGGCCTTTTGGAGAAAAATTCAAAAAACATCCTTAGTTGAGGATTATCCTTCAGACAGTAAACTGCAGCATGAATTAAAGAAACTAAAAGCATTATGCTTTCTACTTCTTGACATTGTGGATGAATTCTACACATCAATTACTGAATCTGGGTATAAAAACAATGACAAATTGGCTCCCTTACTAAATTACTTTAAAGACACATTGATTGGCCATCTAAACAGGTTGGATCACAGGGGGAATCAAGGTTCCCTGTTGAATGGTGGAACTGTTACACGACCTGCTCAGAGGGAGGCACAAAGACTAATAATGACATAGAGGGATGGCACAACTATTTCAACAAACTCATCGGGAAACGTCACCCAAACAGTAATAATTTTCTTCGAAATTTTGAGGAAGGAGCAAAGGGCCTGATTACGAGACTTTCGGTCTTGCGACTGCAAGGCTCGTGGTGGCACAGGAGCGGTGGTCGACCATTTTGCTTATTACGACTTTATAAGTCGTACAGTGCGAATTGCTGAACGGAATTACCCCAAATTTGGCAGAGTTGTAGTCCTCAGTTCAGACTAGTGCCTTTTGCTTAAATGGTATCAATCTGTTCAGTAGTTCCTGATAAAATGACAGTTAAAAACATATATATATATCTATGGTTGCGGTGGATCCGCGGACTATGAGCGCACTGTAAGTGTATCATAAGAGCACCCTTTCGATCACGCGTTGAATGCTAATTGGCTGTCAAGTGGTTGTCAACATTCGAAACAAGGAACTGTTGGCAGCCATTCTGTGGCTCGATAGAATCGAGACTGAAGAAGTTAGTGGAACAAGTGTGCAAAACGTAGAAAGGGGGCAGGGTAGAAATACTTTGACCCTCTAGACTTGCTTTTTTGAAAAAACAGCAAGTGGCGTAGAATGCACGGACTCTGCCGTAAAAAATAAATAAATAAAATGGAGCTTTTTTCATAATTAGCCCCCCGGGGGGGCCAAATCCAGGGGGCAAAATGATTACATTTTATGGGGGGGGGGCCAGCCCCGGGAATCGTCACCCCCCGGGGCTACAAAAAAAATTCTTTGGGCGGGCTCCAAGATCCCAAAGCCCCTGGGACCACCCACCCAAGGCTTTAAGTATTGTGGGAGGGGGCTGCGTGGCCCCCCTCCTGGAGCACTCAAGAGCCCCGTCATCCCCCAGGGCTAAAATAAAAAATGATAAGGGGGGTCTCCAAGGTCCCCAAACCCCCGGGGACTACCACTCCCCGGGGCTTTATGTACTGTGAGAGGGGCGGCTTCTGCAGTGTCCCTGGGTGCCCATCCCGCCCTCCCATGACAAGGAAATCTGTTCTCTCTTTCAAAATCTAAACCAGGTTGCTTTTCCACTTGGGGAGCTGCATCTTAGTAGCTCCCCATGTGGAAAAACAATGCCGGCTCCCAAACGCGGAGAAGTTGTGCACCATGGGAGCTAGAGTCGTGCACACTACAGATTATGAGTCGTGCATCCAGCGCATGCACACCATGGGGCCGCACTGAGCGCCGTGCTGGGTGTGCGACTTCTAATTTTACCGTAAAAACATAGCCCCTATCAGTAATTTCTAATATCCCCAGGGACCCCACCCCTCGGATCTTATAAAAAAAATTGGGAGCGTGGGGGAGCCAAAATGCCCCCACGGTCCCGCCGGCTCCCCGCATCCTTCGGGAGCCGCATTGCTTTTCCACATGGGGAAATGCTAACTTGCATGTGGAAAAGCTATCTGGTTTGGATTTTGAAAGTGAGAACAGATTTTACTTCTCTGTCTTTCAAAATCCAAAGCAAGTTTGCTATGGGAGGGCGGGAGCAGCAAGACTCCCGCACTCTCATAGCAAACAGCAATGTCCCGGGGTAGGCACCCCGGGACACTGCAGGAGCCGGCCGTGGGGGGTGGAGGTCCCCAGGGCCCTCGAGGGCTCCAGGCGGAGGGCCACGCAGCCTCCCTCCCACACCCCGGGGGTGGTGGTTCCCGGGACTTGAGGGAGGTCATTGAGGACCCCACTTCTCATTTTGCAAGGGGGTGCCTTGGAGTCCCCTCAACCATTTACTTTATAGCCAGGAGTGGCTCTCACTGTTGCATAGCAAACAGCAATGTTGAGAAAATCTTACGGTAAGATAACAAAGGATTTTGAAGTCCATTTTTAGCGTTTTTGTTGTAGTTTGCAGCCGTTAAAGCGGCGACAATTTTAACTCCGTATTTGTAAATATGCCACTAAATTTTGTAATATCGACAATCTCGTCTCCCGTTTAAATAGGCATGAAGTATTTATTGAAGTGCATTGTGAATCGTGAAGCAACTCTGTCTAATTGTGATCAATAAAGAATTGAATGAGTTGTGTATTTCTTTTGCTCGTAATGTGCATAGGGGCAGATTTACAAGTTCATTGCGTTACTATTGGATCACTTTTAAGATGGGAAAAGTGACGCGAAAGTGGTGCAAGGGGGTTGTAAATCTGGTACACAGTATTCTGTTTTACTTTGCTTTCCTTTCTGTCATGTAGAGGATCCTGGGTAAATATAACGGTTTCTGTACAGCCAGTACCTTTCAACCCTATCCCCAAACTGGTTATTGCCTGTTACCATAGTAACAGTTCATAGAACACTTAAGTGAGCACAGAGGTTAGAAGTTCACCACACTATGTTGCTAATTGAAACAGTTACTGTGCTGGAGTTTTAAAAGTTTTCCATAGGAACCGTTAGTCGTAGCTATAGACTCTGGTAAAGAGCTGGTAACGTGTTAGCCTTAGTATTATACTTCTAGTTATAAATATCATTTCTATTTTTAAATGTTTTCTAACTGTATTATTATCACACTAAATAATAGTGAAATGTTGTCGGAAAAAGAAGACGTATATACTTTTTATAATAACTTTTATTGAAACAACAACAAATAACTGGAAACGTAACTTAAAGATAACAATATAATAAATAACTAGAAACATAACTTTAACAAAACAATTTAACAAACAAAATGTGATATGGGCTCCAATAGAAGTGGGGTAGGTAATCTGCAAAACAAAAATGAAAATAAGTGTTCAAAATTAGATCAATGTGACTTAATGAGGTCAAACTTTAGAAGTTAAGGTAATACTTGGCAATATTTTTTAATTTGCACGTCTGCAGTGTGCCTAATACATTCCACCTCTCTTATAGGCCTGCGTTCAAGAGGTGTCTGTAAGCAAGTGCCTACTGCATCAAATTTACAGTATGGATCAACAGGTCTTTAAAATGATTCAGAGATGAGACAGAATTAGGAGAGAGATCACGTCATTATGCAGGACAATATTCTTTGGGGCGTATTTACAAGCCCCTTGCGCCACTTTTGCGTTACTTTTCTCATGTTAAAATGATGGAAAAGTGACGCAAGGGTCTTGTAAATAAGCCCCTTTATTTCTAATGCATTTAATTGGAGGCATTGTGTATCTAAGCCACTCTACTTACCTTGTGTAAACACTGTGACCAACAGAGTTCACAACTTGAACTCAGTTTTGGTTCTACACTGGAGAGTAATAAATTCAGCCTTGATTTTTATATCGTCAGAGTGGACAGCACCGTCCATAACTTTAAAAGAGAAAGAGAAACAATATGAGGGAGAGTGAGATAGACAAAGAGAGAAAAAACATTAAAAGTGTGAGAGAGAGAAAGTTATACATGGAGTAGTTAATACTGGATAAAATCTTCGTAGCTCACCTTTTGCCTTTGTTGTGTGTCCAAGCACGTGCGGATTCATAGTGCCACCTCCAGTTTAGTGATTTGAAAGATAGTATATAGAGTTAGTAATAGCATAGTACATACAACTGCACAAGTATATGTTTGCTTTATTTATTTGTACACTAAGGATAATGTATTTCATCAACTTCCACTGTAAGGAGGTGTCTGTGCGCTGTTTTTCTTCCAAAGTAGTATATCCCATGCACTCCCACTGCATAGCGGTGAGTTCTCAATATTGCGTACCTAGACTGTTGCATCCCATTGACTCGCAGAGTCCGGAGGTGAGTGCTTTTTCTTGCTTAGAGGCAGATTTACAAGCTCCTTGCGCCACTTTTCCCATGTTAAAAGTGAAACAAAAGTGGCGCAAGGGGCTTGGAATTCTGCCCCTCAGACTGTTGTAACCTATCTATTCTCACAGCTCGGAGGTAATTGTACATTCCTACGCAGTGAAGCTGCTGCACACTACCCACTCTCTCCATCCACAGATGAGTTGTCGTTGTTTTGGAAACAAGCTTCTTTGCTCACCTCGTGCCATTGGCGTGATTCAAAGAGGGTGCACCACATGTCGAAGCAGCCTTCTAAGACATTGTTATGATAGCCACGCATCATCGTAGAATGCACGAACGTAGAGCTTTGGAGGTGTTTGAGGGGGGGATGACACCAATTTGTGAAACACAACCTGTAAGATAAAAAAGGAAGTTAACATTGTGTGTCATTTCTTTATCAAAGGAGAGAGGAAGTGAGAGAGTGACTGCAAAGAATATTCGCAGGTCTCCTTTCTGTCACCGGTGTGTTTTTCACACGTGCCGGGACATATTACACCCTGAAGCACTACATCTAAAAGATAGTAAAAGAAAGATGTTATGATTGGTATTTTTTACTATGTTAATGTGGAGTAGAATTACATCGCCTTTTCAGACACCTTCCCTCCTGCATTTAAAAACAACTATTTGTTCAGTTCTAACTTGTTTAATAGGCTTCGATTTTTTTAAAATTACTATAGTAGTAATATTTTTATGTTGTTGTGAAAGCATGTGGTGCGAAGTGAAGCACGTGGTTTTGATCATCACGAGCGTCGGACATTTGACCGATTATGAAAACATTCCTGCTATTGGAAAAAATATATAAATGCAATGAGATACGGTATGTAGGACTGCGTGCGCCTAAATCGATGCCTTGCCTTTTTGTATCTAGTCTGCTGCACTCCATCGACTCCCTCCGCTGCGTACCTAGGCCTCACTGCTCACCTTTTCGTGGACAGGACATCTTCTACATCATGCAGTCCCGCTCTGCCACGAAGAAGTCTGACATATGGTGCTGAGTCTTGATATTGCTATGGCTAACGACATACTCGTGCTCCCATCATCATTGCAGGTTCCTCACCCGCTCAGTCCTTGTGGTACCACTAACTCAGTGACCAAAGAGGACACGCACATAGTGGTGGGCCCCCTACTCGGTGGTTTTGGCCTACATGAGGCGTCTGAACCACCAGGATGGGCCATCACAGCGCTTGCAATGGGAGCACCTCTAAAATGGCGTAGAGCACGTCCGCCCTGTCTTTTTTATTGGTAAGGTCACGTGTGTAGTGACTCATATGCTGGATGGGTGGGGTGTGGGTGTATACCAGCCATGAGGGAGTGTGTGTGTGCCGTTCAGACACCTAGACCTTGAAGTAAGAAATCAGTACAATGGAAATCTGGGCAATGTTTAATTTTTGTTTTTCCCAGAAGCGTAAGCGGAATGGGCTGGACAGACGTATGGCAGTGCTGTACGAGGCTCTGAACCATGATTCCGGAGCCATGGGCGTGATTCCATCGATAGCTATATGAAAAATCAAGTGATTCGGGTGTCCATTTTGTAGTGCTGACGTCACCCGGGTCTTAAAAGCAAATATGTCATTATATCTGTAAAGTTCCACAACTTGGCCAACATGGAAGGTACGGGGTATCACTGACTCTATATTCATTCATAGTTGCATACGTAAAAGATGGTGAACATGACGCATTTCTGTGATTATGAATGTTTGTTGTACATTCAGTGGAGTGTTGTAGCTGTAGTAATACAGGTCTATGAAAGGTTTAAGTTGAAGTTTTTGGCACATGAAGGGCAGCTAATATGTATATGTATGTGGTTATTCAGGTACACTGTAGAACTTGGGGCTGGAAATCAGTGTTCGAGGCTCGGAGTTGCATGCACATCCTGTTATTGTAGAGTAATGACGTAATGTACGCATGACTGAAAATGTACTGTAAATACGGTGCTCATGTAAATTGCTGATGTAGTTTTGGATTGATTTTACGCTATATAAATATGCTAAGAAAAAAGGAGGAATATCCCACACTTACTAGCACAGGTAGGATGGTTGCATACGCTATTTATAGCACAATAAAATGTGGTAGGGCGCAGGAGCAGCATTTTACAAACATAATAAGTACACAGATAGATAGTTGAAGTGGGTACAGGCACTTGTGCTCAACTCCATTTTTTTACGTTGTTGTTGGTAACAAGTAGAATAGTAATCATGATATGATACACAGATATTTAATCATAAACGGTTTATGACTTCTGCTGTAGAAAGGTAGGATACTGTATGTGAAATAATACACAGAAGATTCTATCGTAAAGAGTTCATGAGTTGTGGTGCACTAAGGTAGGGGTAGTTTGTGTGGAGCCTGCGATGGTGCATGGTTCAGGCACACCGCACTGGTAAAAATGTGTTTGGAGTATTGAATTTTGCCTTAACAAGGGCAGGTGGTGATTATTTATGGTGTATTGAGTTAGTGGTACGTCTGGTGTTTAGCGTGTGCTCACCCTGTGATGATGCGTGGTCTGAACGGGCTGCACTCAAAGCATTGACTGTTGTATACTGGACTGCATGTACTTTGAGGGGGAAAAAAGTACCATTGATGGTTATCAATTCTTCAGCAACAAAATGATCTGAATCAGATGATTCTTCCAGTGGTGTAGCCATTTTTGTCTCCAAAAAAAGAAATTCACGTTTCCAATGAAGAAAGTGTAGATGGAAAGTTGAATTCAAGTTGTGAACATGACATGGACGAATGCTTTTTGTCACTTATCTAAAGACATATAGTACACTTGTCTCTGCATTAAATAAATGAAGGCTGAATTTCCTACTGTTCAAACTTTAACAAAATCTGATGACATAGTACAATTGTCTCTGCTTTAAATAAATCAATTCAGAAAACGGGGTGGTGATGGACAGAGCATCTGAGTTAAACAGAACACTCATACCCAGTCAAAAGATCAGGGCTTGATCCATCACCGTTTTTTAGCTCACTGCACCATCCCAGTTCAGAACCTGGCTACATGCAAATTAGTCTGTCCCTGGCCCAGTGCATCATGGGAACAGGGCAGACCAAACTACCAAGCCAATTCTTTACTGGAAAGGAAACAAGCTTCCGGAGACCGGTTTCTGGCATTGCAGCCGTCTTCGGCCCGGCTTGCTTGAATCCTGATGGTGCAGTGAGCAAGGGACTCATGTCTGAGCATACCCTGCCACTCCTATAGTGGCCAAAACGATTCAGAAAAGGGGGTGGTGATGGACAGAGCATCTGAGTTAAACAGAACACTCATACCCAGTCAAAAGATCAGGGCTTGATCCATCACCGTTTTTTAGCTCACTGCACCATCCCAGTTCAGAACCTGGCTACATGCAAATTAGTCTGTCCCTGGCCCAGTGCATCGTGGGAACAGGGCAGACCAAACTACCAAGCCAATTCTTTACTGGAAAGGAAACAAGCTTCCGGGGACCGGTTTCTGGCATTGCAGCCGTCTTCGGCCCGGCTTGCTTGAATCCTGATGGTGCAGTGAGCAAGGGACTCATGTCTGAGCATACCCTGCCACTCCTATAGTGGCCAAAACGATTCAGAAAAGGGGGTGGTGATGGACAGAGCATCTGAGTTAAACAGAACACTCATACCCAGTCAAAAGATCAGGGCTTGATCCATCACCGTTTTTTAGCTCACTGCACCATCCCAGTTCAGAACCTGGCTACATGCAAATTAGTCTGTCCCTGGCCCAGTGCATCATGGGAACAGGGCAGACCAAACTATCAAGCCAATTCTTTACTGGAAAGGAAACAAGCTTCCGGGGACCGGTTTCTGGCATTGCAGCCGTCTTCGGCCCGGCTTGCTTGAATCCTGATGGTGCAGTGAGCAAGGGACTCATGTCTGAGCATACCCTGCCACTCCTATAGTGGCCAAAACGATTCAGAAAAGGGGGTGGTGATGGACAGAGCATCTGAGTTAAACAGAACACTCATACCCAGTCAAAAGATCAGGGCTGAATTCAATGTTTTCTGTAGTGCTGATACGCAACTGGTATCAAGTTGTCAATTCTACTGACTGCAGTGTAGATTGAAGGCAGTACTCGGCACAGATTCCGACAACAAATTTAGATCCAAAGTTGAATTCAAGTTGTAAACCCTGCTGTCCGCAGTGTAGATTGAAGACAGTAGTCGATACAGACATAAGTCTGCGATGGAGTTCGTAATGGGTCTGTATCAAGGATGCACTTGGTCATGGCGGCAGGGTGCGGACCTTCGCTGTGGCGCTGTCTCTTCTCTTTGTAGAAGTGAACCACGCCCAAGGCGTAGCCTAATTATTTATAGTCTTATGTTGACGTTGTGTACGTTGGACTAGCCAACTCCGCTTCTGTTTCAAAAGGGGAGGGGCACAGCTACATGACCGGAATATTCCACAGGGTCTGAGATAATATGGTTGTGTCCACTATTCAGTACAGTACATGTATCAATGTTCTATCTACACACAGAAAAGTTTTTGGTTTGTATAGTGAATTGTGCATAGTATTTCACCGGTAGTCTTGGCGTTGTGTACATTATTGTTGATGTTCGAGTTCTTTCCCTTATACATACTTGGTTGTCACATCTCTATACATTGAGCTAGTGTGCTGTTATATATATATAGATATATTATTTTGGAAAGGTCCGTTGTCCTGTTTTGCGCTGCCTCTGAGGTAGTAGGGGGGAGAGGTCCAGGGGGGTAGTTTTGGTGGTGGTGGCGTTGGGTATTGTGATTTTGTTGGGTGTCAGAAGTGTATAATTAGAACCTCTATCACTTATTGCTCTTTAAATATGGGTGTGAGTTGAATGTAATTCACGCAGTACATAGTCGCCGTTCTTACATTAGTTAAATGTCGATGTTAATTTGTTAGTGGTAAGTGGAACTATTGCCTGATTTTATAGGTAGCATTGCAGATTTGGTTTCTTGTTGAAAATATGGGGAAGTACTCAACATTATAAGTAGGAATTGTCATTTAAAAATCCTTTGAAATTCAATGAAAAAACCATAGGTTTTAGGCAGGTTATAGTTAGGAATTATTATTTAAAAAACCTTTGAAATTCACTGAAAGAAACCATAAGTTTCAAGCAGATTATAGTTAGGAATTATCATTTAAAAAACCTCAGAAATTCATTGAAAAGACCATAGGTTTCAGGGGTGTTATAGTTGGCTGTCATTTGAGATGTCATCAGTGATGTCACTGACCATGTCATGAATGATGTCATATGTGACATTATCACCAGTGGATTGCGAGTGCGAGAGTTACAGTTAGTACAACTAACTATAACAGACGAATTTCAATGGTTTTGTATGAGTGAAATGTCCAACTAACTATAACACCCCTGAAAGCTATGGTTTAATACATTTCTAAGGTTTTTTAAATGATAATTCCTAACTATAACCTGCTTGAAACCTGTTTTGTTCAGTGAATATATATATATATATATATTCACCGAAAAAACCATAGGTTTCACACTCGTTATAGTTAGGAATTAGCATTTAAAAAACCTTTGAAATTCACTGAAAAAACCATAGGTTTCACACCAGTTATAGTTAGCTGAACATTTTACTCATACAAAACCATTGAAATTCCCACGTTATAGTTAGTTGGACTCACTATAACTCGCGCGCCCGCAATCCACTGCTGATGATGTCACATATTACATCATTCATGACATGGTCAGTGACATCACTGATGACATCTCAATGTTCAATGTATATATATTCATTTTTAATAATTTTTTCCTGGTGCGCTCAGGGTGCGCGCACCGGTAAGCTTACCCGTATCATTTTGTCTTGGAGCGCTCAGGGTGCGCGCACCGGTAAGCTCTCACGAGAGCGCAGCGACAGCGCTAATTCTGCGTTCTTAAAAAAAAATATGTATGAAAACTAAATAATAATGCAAGACATTCAGTACCATACTTATAAAAGAAGTATTTTTGATTTTCCGAATGAAAATGATTTTGCATTTCAGTAAAGCTACCAAAACGTCCCTCAGGCACGCCGCGTAAGTGCCCCCGGTGACCCTACCAGAAAATATTCATTTGGAAATTCGACCATGATTCGGCACGTCCAGAGGAGGCACCCACAGAATTATTCCCAGGAGAGTGTCAGGGCTCTGGCACGAGAGGCTCCAGGGGAGGGTGCTTCTACTTCAACTGGAGGAGCTGTTGTAGTTCTATCTAGGACCATAAATTCGATAGTCCTGATTTATGCCCTTATGTGGTTATAATGAATAATATCCTTATAAAGGCATAAGAATCATATCCATATTTAGTCATAGCCCATGCTGTCCAAATTAAGCAAGGTTACTTCCCCAGGCTCCTAGCAAGTACAACGAGTTCTGTAAACAAAACAAACCTCCAGCAACCTGGGAATTCCCCATTGCTTTTGTTTTGATTTCGTCCTAGAACTCCTGTGAGCACTCTAAGAACGGACAGTTCTTAGTGACATCTTCACGTCTTATGTCCAACCTTACGTCAAACCCGGCACCTTTCAGGTATAAATATACCAACGTTGCCTTAAGCAAACACACGGTGGTGGTTTTGGAGCAGAGCAGCTATCTACTTGACCGAGAGCCCAGCTGATGCGAGAGCCCACAGACGCTGCCCCTCACTTTTGACGCACTGAGAGAGATGCTGTCTTTTCTCCTGCTGAGAAATCCAGCTCCGGTGTTTCCAGATACCTTCGCGGGTTACTGGGATATTGAGTCCTGAGAGAGAGATAACAGACCTCCTGCTTTCTAATACCCAGGTACGGAGCTGACTAAATCCTTAAAGAGAATTCTTGAGTCAGATTCTTGGCAAAACAAACTTAACTTAAACTGCTACTTACTTACTCCTTCCCACGTATTAGGCTTAGGTCAGGTACACCGGGGTAGGCGTATTTAGAAGCACCAGTTGAGTACGTTAGTCAATTTATATAAGTATGTATATATTTTATCTTTTTTAAAGTATCATATGGCTAAGAAACCATATCAATGCTTTTACAGTATTATTTTATAATCCTCCTTTTACTGTACGCACTTTACTTTACTATGAGTATTGCAATTGTGGCAATTAATTTCTCTTGTATGAGAAAGAAGACTGCTCAATAAATTACACCTTTTATTGAAAACGCCCGTCTCTCTTTTCTCTGCACTCTGGTGAAACTAAGTATGCACACTTGACTGAGTGAAATAGCTGTCTATTGTTTTCAAACGACTCTAGAGATACACTCTTATTCTGAGGGAGCAAAGTTGTCATGTTATATGGTTGTCAGAAGCTAATCCCTTCTTGTCTATCCAGGGAGGTTAAACTCCTCCTCGTTTATTCGAGAAAGTTTCTAGTGACCTCTGAGCTAGCTGGCAGAAACTTACGTCTAACTTAGTCAGTAGAGACCTAGTCGACCTCAGTCCTACGTCTACACTGCTGAATATATTATTCCAATGCGCAAAGCCTATTGGGAATATAGGAACTACACTACAGAACAACTGCATCGGTGAAGGGGCAACCAGAACAGCTGATCCCAAATATTTAGCCTGTTTTTAATGAGGCCACAATCAAATGCAAACATTGTGATGCACTACTTTGTTACGGGGAACAAAGTATTATGAACATTGTTCGAGCAATAGAGAACCACCGCTGCCGTCCCCAGCCCTAATTTTGATTATTTTTTTTTGCTCCTGTTGAGCAGTTTCCCATTCCCTGTTTTTGTTTTTGTTGAGAAAAAAACGAAGAAAGAAGAAAAAAAAGTTCTTTTTAGAACTACCTCCAATTCTCAAAAAAGAGCTGTATTCTTAAAAAAATGAAAAAGAGTAACTGAAGTGGAGTGCAGTGAGAGAGGAGAGGAAAATGAGTGAGAAAGCAAAGAAAGGGACGAGAGGGGAAGGGAAGTGAAGTAGGGGGACTGAAAGAAGGAGAGTGTGGGGAAGGAGAGTGAGGAGAAGGAGAGTGAACATGGGGAATGAGGATAAGTGAAGAAAATGTAGTAAAGGAACGGGGTGTGGAAGGGTAAGAAAAGAGCAGTGATGTTTAGGAAAGAGTTGAGATACAGACTGGATAAAGACAAGTAAGTGTAAGACAAGTAAGGGAGTGAAGAGACAGAGAAAGCGAAAGAAAAAGTGAGAGTAGAAGACTGAAGGCCTCATGTATGAGGGCATGCGTCACTTTTACGCCGCCGGTGCGTCACTTTTTCTGACGCACCAGTGGTGTAAAAATTACACCTTGTTGAGTCATATTTACAAAGTGACGCATCTAGGTAGATGCGTCACTTTGTAAACCCCTGCGCCACATTATACGGAGGTATAACGGAGGTGATGGTGTTTGGTAATCTTTCCCCAGCTTGGTCACCCACCTGGTGGCCTGCCTCCCTGGGACCATCCCCTCTCCCAGTGACCAAGGCAAGAAATCTGGGAGTTTTACTGGACACTAAACTTACTCTTACGCACCATGTTAATGCGGTAGTATCATCCTCATTTTACACCATGAGAATGATCAAAAAACTCCTACCTTATCTCCCCATGAGCATGGCCAAAACTTTGGTCAGTGCATTAGTCATATCTCGCATAGACTATTGTAACACGCTCTTAGTCAATGCTCAGGAAGGAGTTCTAAAAAAGCTACAGTTGGTGCAGAATGCTGCGGCCAGACTGATCACGGCCACCCCCAAGTATGCCCCTATCTCTGGCACTATTGAACAGCTTCATTGGTTACCAGTTAAGAAAAGAACTAAATTTAAGGCACTCTGCATTGCGTATAAGGCAATTCACTCTCAAGGACCTGCTTTCTTAAAGGATGCATTCTGCCCCTACAATCCTGTTAGATCTCTCCGCTCCTCTACTGCCGGTCTTGTACAGGTCCCAAGGACTAAGAAGGTCTCTTGGGGCGACAGGTCCTTTATTGTGACCACTACCAAACTTTGGAATTGTCTTCCAAGCCACATCAAATCCTGTACTTCCCTTCTGTCTTTCCGCAAACAGATAAAGACTTGGCTCTTCAAACAGTAATTGCTCACGGACAAGTATAGTGGACACTCAGCGCCGAGACACCCTCGGGTATTTGTGCGCTTAACAAATTTCCTAAATAAATAAATAAAATAAATAAATACCTGCGCCAGGTATAATGTATGCAAAGGGGGCGTATTGACGCAAGGAAGGGTCGTAGAAGTGACGTAGTGAAATCTATGAGATTTCACTGCGTCACTTTTAGGATGCCGTTGCGTCAAAATCTTGCGCCTGCCTCACAGCAGGCGTAAGACTGACGCAGGCCCTTTCACATGGGGCTTGCCCCATGTGAAAGGATGCATTGCCGGAGTTGCGTCACTTTTGTGACACACTCCAGCAATGCGTCACTTTTGCGCTTACAGATACGTCCGAAATACGGACGTATCTGTAACTCCTCGTGACATGATGCGTCATACATTAAATATGACGCATCAGGAATGTCGCAAGGAGAGCTCACTGAGAAGTGATGCATCGCTGCTTTCACGCAGCGATGCGTCAATTCTCATAAATGAGGCCCTGAGTGAGAGAGGAACGAAACATAAGTGAGGGAGTGTGGCTGTGTTATAGGGAGTGAGTGTGATAGAAGAGGAGTGACAGACTAAGGGGTCAGAGAGAATGAGGCTAACAGAGAGAGAATGAGGTAAGAGGAGTGTAGAAGTAAGAGGACAGAGGGAGTAAGAGAAGGAATTAGTGAAGTGGAGTAAGGACAGTAAGGGAAGGGAAAACAGTGAAAGAGCAAAGGATGGGAAGAGAGAGGAAGAAAAGAATAATGGCATAGATTTTTTCTCATTTCAGACCCATATTCTTGTACCTAACCGATTAAAATTGTTCCTACACAAATTCCAAACCAAACTGCACATTTTAATTGGTTGTACATTTCAAGACTTTGAAACTCACATAACATTCACCCATTCCCCCAGTGCTCATTCACCAAGTAACCATGGTAACTCCCTCTTCACCCCAGCACACAGTTCACAAGTTCCTCATACTATGTTGCAAAAAAATCCATCAAGGCTGTTTGACCTCTCAATCTACTAGCTAATGAAATGCAATGTTTCTTCAAATGACTTTTTCTCAACCATTGAAATGACTTCTTACAAAAAAAAGCATGCAGCCTAATTTTCAGTGGAGATTTTTAAGAAAGCACCAATCATTTCTGGTTTTTCAACTGCACTGATTCCCAACCACTTTTTTTCATAATCAAACTGCCATTTCATTTCCACAATTCATCTTACTAGAAGCGCATCTACCTTCAACATGCAAAAAGTCTGGTTTGTGGGTCTTAGCTATGTCTACCGGAGTCAAAAATACGCAGCTAACAGAGGTATTTACAATCTTGATTTACCAAATGTGGACATTGTATGGATTGGACAGAGAGGATTGAGAAGTCACCAATTGATACCATTGGTAAAATCCTTTATGCATTTACCACACCCTGACCTTATAATTGTGCACTGTGGTGAAAATGACCTAGGCACTTTGACTGGGGTAGGTCTGGAAATGCTTTTAAAGGACATCTTTGGGCAATTGATGTCACTTTTTCCAAAAACTGCCTTGGTATTTTCTAATATATGCCAAAGGCAAAAATGGAACTGGTCCAACCAATTTTGTCCACAGATTGAAAAAGCAATGAAACATGTAAATAAATCTGTTTCTGCTTTCCTCAGAGACTATGGTATGGGTTCCATTTACCACAACAACTTGCGTTACAACATGCAAGGCATGTATAGGAGAGATGGTGTGCATTTTACAGATGAGGGGAATAGAGTTTTCCTCTTGAATATAAGACTCTGCATTGGTACCTACTTGTAGGTACAAAAAACACCCACATAACACAACAGCTCTTTTCAGAGCTAACTTACCTCTAAACACTCTACATTATTTTTTTACTCTATTTTTTTACACTGTTTTTCCCCGTGGTGCGCTCAGGGTGCGCGTACCGGAGAGCGTACCCGGGAACGCACCCAGCGCTTACCCCGCGAAAATTAAAAAAAAAAAAGTATTTTTGCCCTTCAGGGTCCTTCTAGGCCCCCCTCAGAAAACCTAGGGGGTCAGAGGGTGTCTACTCTGCCCCCTTTTAATTATATCCCCCTTTCTTTTTCACCTCAGGTGTCTCGATTCTACCGAGACACAAGATGGCGGACTCTCCGGAGTGTTTAGAATGTTGACAGACACCCGACAGCCAATCAGCTTTCCCCTCGCGCACTCCCGTAGCGCGCCGGGTGCGCTCCCCGGTACGCGTACCGGTGAGCGCTCGGAGCGCGCCTATAGATATATATGTGTTTTTGAAGTTAATTTTAAAAAAAAAAACACTGGAGCAATTTCCACCAAATATAGCAAAGGCACATCTGCGTACCAGTCCCTACAATTTTGCCAAGTTTGGCGTAATTCCATTCAGCGGTTCGGGCTGTAGACTTGTCAGAACGTCCTATGGAAATTAACATGGGGAAAACACGTTTTGGGACCCCCTTTTTTCTCAGCCCCCACTTCACGAATCCCCCCGAAACTTCCAGGGAAGGAGCGGAGTGGAGCTGGCCAAATTTATGGAAAATTACACACAAATTCCTCAACCGGCGCCAGAGTTATTCCCAATAGAATGTTGCGGATTTCCTATGGTAGCCAATCCTAACTATAACTACCTACTGGCGACTGCCAGTAGGTAATACATATACATATATATATACATATATATATACCCGATTCTCATTGGCGCAAGAAGTGGACTGCCTGCGCCAAGATCGACGCGATACTTTGCGGCCGCGTAGGCAATGGCAGCAAAGAGAACAGCCAACAACTTCAAGCGCCGCAAACGCAGGCAAGCCCGAAGCAGACACTGTTCCCAAAAAGAAAAAAACGTTCAACAAGAAATGGAACAACAAGCGCAAGTAACAGCATATGATTCTCAATCACATTTGTCAGTTATTAATTTAACTGAGGTTGCTCTGAATAAGTCTGACCTAAATATCTTGGCATTGGGACTTTTCTTCAGCCCTTCGTGTAATTTTGACTATCCTAATACGAGAATGGACTTGTTTAAGTTTGTTCGCAAATTAAAACTTCAAAAACATTTTGTGCACAACAGAGCCCCCAAACCACCAACCATGACATCTACTAATGGCAATACAGCAGAACTCAATATTCATGACATGCGTGCTGTGCATGATTTGGAGTCATTAAGATCTGAACAATCTAATTCACAAGGCACAGAGGAAGTGGTTGGACAAAGTACTGCTGGGATGACAAAATTTAAACCCCGGTCCACCTTCACGCCAGTAATGATTCATGACAACATTGATGTGTTTCATGAAATGACAGCAAGGGAAATCAAGAAACTACATGCCAAAGTCTTAAAAAACACTCGCCAACAGGTTAGAAGGAACAATCAATATACTAACCTGGTCAAGAAAATTCAAGGAGATCAGAATATAATTGTCCGCCAAGCGAACAAAGGTGGTAACGTTGTTTTATGGCCTCGAACATTATATGTACAGGAAGCTCTGGCACAATTAAATGACTGTTTGTGTTATCGACGATGCGATAAAATCTCTGTTACCAACTCTCAATCTGAATTCTACTCCTTACTACTGGGATGGCGCAGCATGGGTTTATTGAGTATGGAAGAACTGAAGTTTTTGAAAAATGAACATCCAATTATGCCAGTTTTCTATCTCATTCCAAAAATCCATAAGAACGCTACCACTCCCCCTCGGGAGGCCAATAATTTTGGCGTGTGGAGGGCTTTTGGAAAACACAACCATCTACATAGACTCTTTTTTACAAGACATTGTAAGTGGCTTACCATCTTTTATCCAAGACTCTGGCGATTTCCTTAGGAAAATTAATGACATTGTTTGAGACAGTGACTGCTGGCTAATTACATTGGATGTTACATCGCTCTATACGAGCATCCATCACCAGGATGGTATTAGAGCAATCCAGTACTTTTTGGACTTTAGACCAGCTATCATGACACATCACAACAAAATGCTCATTGCCATGATTACCCATTGTTTGAACAATATTTTTTTTATGTTCAATAAGCAATATTTTCAACAGGTCAGAGGGGTTGCTATGGGGGCCTGTTTTTCTCCCAGTTATGCCTGTCTGCATATGGGCTACTGGGAGAGGCAGGTCCTCCATGGTGACTTCAAAGACCTTTGCTGAAACAACATTTTACAATGGTTCAGATATATCGATGATATATTTTTAATATGGCGTGGGTCATTGGAAGAGGCGGAAAGGTTTGTTAAAAACATCAATGTTAACATGTTCAACCTTGAATTTACTGCGAACATTAGCCAAAAAACTGCCTATTTCCTTGATGTTGAAATCTCAATTGTTCATGACCAGATTCACACAAAACTATATAGGAAACCGACAGCAGGCAACACCTTGTTGCATGCTACCAGTCATCACCCACCCCATCTTATACGCAGCATCCCCTATGGGGAGATGCTGAGAATAAGACGTATTTGCAGCACAGATCAGGAATGTGAATCAGCTCAGCGAGCTAGCCGTGAAAGATTCTTGGCAAGGGGCTACAAGGAGAAAGACATCGAAGTGGCAATTTGTAAAGCTAATGCACTATCTAGACAGGAGGCATTAACATACAAGAAAATTAAGATCTTGAGTTGTGAGGAGCCCCAACGACAGACCAGACTAATCTGGTCGTTAAACAAATAACATAGTGCATTAAGAAAAATTGTCAATAAACATTGGAACCTCATCCGTAATGATCCATCTATCGGTGAGTGTATGCCACCTTAGCCCTTAATAACTTTCAGAAAAGCTCGGTCTTTGGGAGATGAGTTGGTCAAATCCAGCCCAGAAATTGTGGCCCCCAACAAATGGCTCAGCACGAGCAGAGGTTTTCGCCAATGTGCATCTTGCAAAGCCTGCAAGCACGAAATTAGCAAAACTGAAGTGGTTACCCCCTTTTCTGATACTCCTTTTAAAATCAGTAAGCAACTCACGTGCAAAACAGAGTTTACGATCTATGTGCTGGAGTGTCCCTGTGGCCTGCGATATATTGGGAGTACCAAGTTGCAGGTTCACAAGCGGATACTCCAGCACATCAGGGCCATCAACACCAGTGATGCATCATACCCTGTGGCGCGGCATTTTAAGGTTCATCATGATAACAACAGTGAACTGTTAAAATATTATGTTGTCGATGCCATTGGCCCTTTAAGGAGAGGTGGGGACAGGGAAGCACTTTTGCGTCTTACTGAGACCAAATACATCCTGAAATTTGATAGCAAGACCCTGGGTGGTCTTAATGCCACGGAGGATTTTTATACCTGCCTCTAAATTTTCTTAAGATGATTGCGCTGCATCACCCTAGACGTAAAGAAATTTATATGACTCAGCCTGGTGATAGGCCGTCAGGTATGATGATCAGACTGGTTTCCCAGATGCTATATTGTCACGTTAATGTATTCATATATAATCTCTTTTTTATTCTCATTGCCTGCTCTGGATCACTTAGTCTCTTTATATTCTAAAAAACAATTAGTCATCACTTTATATATGACTTTTTTAAATAACACAAACACACAAAAAAATGTTTTTTACACAGGCCACAGTTTTTTCTTGCACTATAGGGGTTTGCATACAGGCCAATATTAGGTTTATAAGCCCACTTGGGCTATATGTATTGTTATATTGTTTTAGCCATGTTGATATCTTTACACATGCTGTCTTTCTTGCTGCTCCATTTGCACTTTAAGGTACTTTGCAAGTTTTGCACATTTATGAAGACGTGTTGGTATTTTATATTAATACGAGCTTCTAATTATTTAATTGGGTGAAACTTATGCAATTTAATGTCTGTATCTTTGTGAGTAATATTTCATCATATCTACAATCTTCTAAAAACATATTGGTGTTTTTATGTAAATAGATGTGAATATATTATTCTTATATTTTTGACATTTTTATGCAGTAGTGTTAAATTTGCAGCATTTAGAGAATTGATTTGCATTCATGCAGATACTTTTGCACTCTCTCTATGGCTACTATCATGTGCCTGTGTTGACCAATTGTAACCCCTGTTTCTCGCTTGCACTTGCACTTTAAATAGTCCCCCCTCCCTTAATGGCGTCATGTGACCAAGGCCTCTGTGAAGGCCGAAACGTTATGCTGGCAGGGCGAGCTTCCACTAATAAAATGTAATTCTGCTCACTGCATTTCCTGGGTCAGCTCCTCTTTTCTTGCCTTGAAGCGCTCCTGTGGACATGGGAGTTCGAGGATCTGTGGATTGGGTGTGTTTCATATATATATATATACACGCATATATATATAAATATATATATAAGCAATCCCAAATGCAAGACTTCAAAAGAAGTGGGCACGGACTCCAGACGTTAAAGTGCAAATATTAATTGTTTCTACTGCTCACATATGTCCATGAAGCTTTTCGCCCACAACAAAAACAAAATGGCCTTGATTACATAAGCATGCTGTGGCATCACTTTCTTCTTTTGAACCCTTATCACATGATTAGCAAGCATCTCATTCATAGCAACTGACAACAGACAAACGTTTTATCTTGTTGCTGCCAGGCGTGAAAACAGACTGCCGGAGCTTCTGTATACATGCTGATCAATGCTTTTTTCTGAAATATGTTTAAAGAGTCAGTATTCATAAAAAATGTTTACAATATTTGGCATAACGTGAGCAAATCTCAGATGATTTTCTTAATAATTAATAATTTGCTAAACTTGATTAATGGGTCATATAACAAACACTGTAATTCAACTTGTCCTGGGGGGGGGGGAACTATTTTCTTGTGCTTGATATAACATGTCGCATATCACAAGGGTACATTATATTCATTATACTTTCATATACATATTAAATATGTGAATACATATTATGATGAAAAATAACCCTAAAAGGATATATCTCTAATGTGATTATACTATAAAAACACTCAGGGTCAATTCCAATGTCGTTCGGAAAGGCTCCGGATGGGATTTGGTATTGTCGAATCTGATTCCGAACCCTTGTTTCCTACCAAATCAAAGTTTTCACAACAACCCATTATGATGCTCAGAAACGTTCTAGCCAATCGAATCTGTTCTGAAAGGCATCCGGATAGCCCGAGTCTTTCAGAGCCGATTCGTACAATACTATGGACTCGATATCCGAGCGAGCGATTACGATTACCGATTCGGGCAACTGTTCCAATTCGGTTTCTCTAGAATATATATCGGCTGCCGTAATCTGTCTTTGGGGGCCCGTAGCAATCTCCCCTTCACTCGGGCCCTCCGAATCAGGTCCAAGGGGTCCAAGGGGGTACCCAGGGATCCCCCTTTCCAACCATGCACAGTGTGGTAGGCACCATGAGGTGCCTGCCCTAGGGGTCACGGTTTTCCCCAGCCATCCCATTCTTCAATTGGAACTTGTGTTCTCATTCAGGACACAGGCTCCCGTTGATGTAATGGGCATCTGAGTGATTCTTATCCGGAAGCATCTCGATAAATCGAAATCACTCAGTCGGACTCACCTGATCCGAGTTGTCTGGAAAGTATTCCGGGACCAATTCGGTAGGAATGCTTTTCAAACAACATCGGAGTCGGCCACTAAATGTTGAAATCACATCCTTATGAAAAATCTAAAATTAACTATTGGGCCAAAAAAAATACAATACCAAACCACCAAAATGCATAGTGTTGTAATTGTACAGATTATATCCTCTGATGTATTAGGATCTGATAAATGAACATAAAAATCATCATTGTAATATTATTCATATTTATGTGTAGAACTCTGGCTCTAAAAGCATATTTCATAGCAATACAATGCAATGATTTGAAAACATGGTATGGTCTTTATGTCCAGTTTTGTTGCATATCAAAAAGGTGCTTACCTAGGTGCTAAATGCGTAAAGTGTGTAGTGCCTAGGAAAAGTGCTTAGTGTGAAAAAGTACTAAAATAGGGAAAACTGTGACCAGCTGGTAAATTCAAAACTAATCATTCTCTAATTAAATCTATTATGTATATATTTACACCCTTCAAATGCAAAGTCCTAATATTGACACAGTATCAACTAAATGGGTCCAATTCATGAATATCTATTTAAAATATGATGTTATAACAATGTTGTTATAAAAATGATGTTATAAAAATGATATATAAAATTGTGCAGATCTTCACTAGTATTAAGCCATTTGGTATTTTCTAATCTAGTTCCAGTATAAACCTGGACTCCAACTGTCTTAGCAATTTCTCTCCATTGCCACGTCTCCTCAAAACTGGCACTGTACCTATAATACAGTATTTCAAACTATTGAGTATTTAGTTGTGCACTAGTTTGAAGTGGCGAGCCACCCGGTGTATTGCGTCGGAATTCACTATAGCACTCAGATGTTATAAAATTCACACTTGCAGCTTTGTGCTACCCACATACCTTAGGCCGCAAATGCATTTAGGACATTTGCAGCAAAATCAGTTCTGCAGTTATAGTAACCCTTTAAATTAATTAGTTTTGAACTGAATGCTGACATATAGCTAAAAGTATGGACCCCAAAATGGCATGCCCTACATGGACTGCAGTTAAAAAAAACATTTTTGGAGGACAACCAGTTGATTTTACTCACTATTACAGGGCTGCTTTTAACCAGTGTGTCCCTCATTGAGGACACTCGCCAATTAGTCAAGGTAGGTTTCTGAGGGAGGAATTGGCCCAAAGTAACATCTGTTAAAACTATGGGCCTTTTCTTATTAACGATTGATCTGATCCTTCTCTCTTGTCAGCTAAAGGTAATGATTAATCTGAAGTCATTTACTTCACCTTGACCAATAAAATCGTTATCAGATTTGTGGTCAATACTGGTGGGATTCCCTTGTACTTTCATTTGCTTTTGTCATGGCCTGCTCAGTTATGCCTGAATCATACCCTCGTTTATGGAATCTTACAGTGGCTTCTTGTTGACATATGGAAAACTTTCCGAGGTGCAGATCTTACGCAGTCTCAGAAACTCCCTGTATGGAATGCTGTTAATTAAGTGTTTGGGGTGGAAGCTGGATGCATGTAAAGTGGAATGACTTGCCTTGCTTTTTCGCTTTAGTCTGGACTCTAGTTTGTTGTTGTTGACATACATTTGCACATCCAAAAATTCTATGGTCTGTGCATTTATATGAGCAGTGAATTCCAGATTGATTGTATTCGCATTAATGCATTCTGCAAACAGCCCGGCACTCTCCTTGGGTACCCTCCAGATAATAAAACCATCATCGATGTACCGCCACCAGCCCACCACATGATTCTCCCAGTCAGTACAGTGATTAACCATGAGAACCCGCTCCTCCCACCAGCCCACTTCTAAACACGCGTAGCTGGGGGAGAAGCAGGCTCCCATGGAACACCCCTCAGTGGTTGGAACACCTCATTTCCAAACCGGAAGAAATTATTATTTAAAGACCAGCCAATCATATTCAACAACATTTTGTTGTGGTTGTACAGAGGAATCGATCTCTTATTCAAATAACGTTCTACCGCTCTTAGTCAATCCCTATGCTCTATTCCTCTTATAAAGGGAGGTTATGTCCATAGTCATAAGTATGTATTCATCTGACCATGGTATACTATACATCTTTTTGAAAAAATTGCAAGTGTCCTTTATATAAGATGGTAAACGTACTACAAATTCCTGGAGGAAATAATCGACATAGTGAGAAATTCTCTCGAACAGGTCATTCTTCGCTGAAATAATTGGTCGACCAGGTACTGAAGAAATACCCTTGTGATTATTTGGAATTAGCTAACTATAACTTGTGCCCCCAGGAGGCGTGTTTGCAGAGTTGTGGAGAAAGGGAGCGTGGCCACTTATCCACAGACCCACTCAGACACTCATGCACCCACTCACAGACCCACTCAAAGACTCACACACCCACTCACGGATTTACTCGGAGACTTATGCACTCAATCACAGACCATTCACAGGCCTACTCAGAAACTCATGCACCCACTCACAGACTCATGTACCCACTCACAGACACACTCAGACACTCACACACCTGCTCACAGCCTCACTCAGAGACTCATGCACCCACTCATAGACTCATGCACCCATTCACTGAACGACTCACCCACTTAGAGACCAACTCAGAGACTCATGCACTGACTCACAGGCACACTCAGACACTCATGCACCCACTCACAGACCCACTCAGAGACTCATGCTTACACTCACATAGTCACTCAGACACACACACACCCACTCACAGATCCACCCAGAGACTCATGCACCCAGTCACAGATGCATTCAGACACTTGTCCACCCACTCACAGACCCACTCAGAGAGTCACCCACCCAGTCACAGACCCACCTAGAGACTTACACATCTAATCACAGACCCGCTCAGAAACTGATGCACCCACTCACAAACCCATTCAAAGACTCATGCACACACTCACAAACCCACTCAAAGACTCATGCACCCATTCACAGACTCATGCACCCACTTATATATCCATTCAGAGATTCACGCACCCACTCAAACCCCCAGTGAGAAACTTATGTAGTCACTGCCAAGCCCATACAGACACTCAAAGACCACTCACACTCCCAGTGAAACATTCACATACTTACTCACTTTCCAACTTAGACACTCATACCCTCCCTCACACACTCACTCCCAAAAGTTACAGGTTTCACTTAGGAAATAAAAGTTTCAAAAAGTAGAAAGTCACTGAAATAAACAAAGGTTACATAAATAAACTAGGGTTACAGTGACGTTATAGTTAGAAAATAGAATTTTTAAAAAACATAGAAATTCTCTAAAAAAAACAAAGATTACAGGAAGGCTATAGTTAGGGTCACATTTCACTCGTACAAAACCATAGACATTGAGCAGTTATAGTCACCTGAGCTAAGTATAACGTATGCCCTTGCAGTGCACTGCTTATGAACTCACATATTACAATACTCATGACATGGTAAGTGGCATCACTGCTGCAACTCCATGCATTCCACTGTATGCCACTACACTGCATGCCAATCAACTCTACACTATTCCACTGTACACAACTCCACTGTACAACACTTCACTCTATGCTATCCCACTCTACTCCTCTCCACTTTATGATACTCCACTGTACGCCACTCTACTATACGCTATTCCTTTGTATGTCACTCCATCGTATGCCACTTCACTTTATGCCACACTACTCTACCCCACTCTACTCTACACCACTCCACTCTATGCCACTCTACTCTACTCCACTCTGCTGATGCCACTCCACTTAACGCTACTCCACTCTACACTATTCCACTATAGGAAACTAAATGCACTTCACTCTATGCTATTCCTCTCTATTCCACTCCCCTCTATTGTACGGCACTCCACTATATGCTATTCCACTACACCCCACTCCATTAACCGTCACTTCACTATACACTATACTACTCAACGCCACGCCACTGTACGCTATGACACTACACTCCTCTACTGTAAACTGTTACACTCCACCGCATTCCATTCTACACCACTCCACTCTTTGACACTCTCCTGTGCGCTATTCTACTGTATGCCACTTCACTCTATGCCACTACACTCTAAAACAATCTACTGTATGACATTCCACTTTACGCCACTCTACTAGATACCACTCCACTGTACTCCTCTCAACTCCACGCCACTCTCATATACACTATTCCACTGTATGCAACTGCACTCTACTCCACTCAACTCTATGCTTTTTACTGTATGCCACTCCACTCTACCCCACTCTAGTGTACGCTACTACACTGTATGCTGTTCCACTGTATGCTACTCCACTTTACCCCAATTCACACTATGCCCACTGTACACCACTGCACTCTACGCCACTCCACGGTATGCTATTCCAATATATGCCACTCCAGTGTACACCACCCTACTGTATACCACTCCACTCCACCCTACACAACTCTACTGTACAGTATTTCAGTGTAGTCTAGTCTACTGTATGCTATTCTACACCACATTGTACACTATTGAAATCTATGGCACTAAAGTGTAAGACACTCTATGCTATTTCACTATATGCAACTCTCCTGTATGCCACTCCACTGTATGCTATTCCACTGTATACCACTATACTCTTCGCCACTCCAGTCAACGCCACTCCACTCTACACCACTCCAACGTACGCTATTCCACTTCACTGTATACGCCACTCCACTGTACACTACTCTACTGAATGTTAATCCACTCTAATGTATGCCAATACACTGCACTACTATATGTTACTCCACTGTACCCTTTTCCACTGTACATCACTCCTCTCTAGGCCACTGCAGCCGACACCACTCACCTGTATGCCACTCTACTCTACAGCACTGTACTGTATGCCACTCCATTTTACATAACGCCCCTCTACCTCATTCCAGTCAATGCTATTCCCCTCTATGCACATCACTATAATGCACTCTAGTGTACACTATTGCACTGTACGCCTACTCCATTCTACACCATTCCACTTTACCCAATTACACTCAACGCCACTCCACTGTGCTCAACTCAACAACACTATACTCTACTCAACAACAGTCTTTTCCCCTCTGCTGAACCACACTATACTTCACTATATAGCACTACACTATAAATAATGTACCACTGTCAATACTACTGTACAGCACTGTACTTTCCTCTATAGCACTTCATGACAATGTACTCCACTCTACGACACCCTACGAAGCTCTCTATACTCCACACCACCCAAGTGAATATGCTCTATTCTATGAGACACTATTCCACTGTAACCCACTGCATTCTACACCACTCCACTGTACACTACTCTATGCCACTCAACTGTACTACAGGCTATTACGCTCCAATCTTCCATACTGTGCTGCACTCTTCTTTATTTCCATGCCACTACACTGTACAACACTTTCATTCACTCTGCGACACTCTAATCTACTCCACTCCATGACACTTTCTGATGCTCTACAACACACCACACAACTCCACTCCACTGTACCACACACCACTCCAGTTTACAGCGCTTTACTCCACTGTATCCTACACCATTCCACACTACTCAACTCCACCCCACTCTGCTGTAGAACACACTTCTCCACGCTATTCTACACCACTCCACTGGACTCCACTCTACTGCACTCCACTGCTGGACAGTTTACCCCACTCTATGGCACTATTCCACTCTATGCATAATCCACTCTTCAACACTCTACTACACTGTGTGCCACTATTACAACACTGTACTCTACTTTAAGCCCCTACATTACCTGTACACCCCTCTACTCAACTATATGCCCTTACACCCCAGTGTACAACACTGTACTCCACTCTCCAACACTTTCCAATACTCTACAACACACCACACCACTCCATTCTACTGTCACCACTCCAATTTATAACACTTTACCCAACTCTGCACTGCGCATTTTCACTCTAGGGAACTCCATGCCACTGTACTATACAACACGGCCCTGCAGTATATAACTATTTACTCCATTAAACGCTATGCCACTCCACTCCACTGTACTGCACTCCATTATACTCTACTCTACGAAACTCCACTCTTCTCCACCCTGCACCTCACCACTCTACTGTACCCCACACCACTCTGCAGCACTGCACTCTACGCCACTCCAACCTACACCACTCCACTGTATGCTATTCCATTGTTCACCACTACACTGTAACACACTAAACCACTCCACTCTAATCCACTTCACTTTACTCCATTCTAAAACAGTACACTCTACAACAGTGTACTGTAAGGCATTCTCCTCCACTCTACTGTACAACACTCCCCTCCATTCTACTCTACCACTCTATGATAGTAAACTCTATGATTTGAAAAACATTTTTATTAAAAACAAAAAAAAGTTGAAATTCAAAGAAAAAAACAAAGGTTAAACCTTTGTTATGACATCGCACACAGTGCATAGTAGAGTGGCTAGTCATATTTTGTGTAATGGGGCTATGAAGTTGAATAGACTGTGTCTAGGAGTACGCGAATTATAATATTTTGAAAGTGTTGCGTAAATTGCAAATTAAAGGTATAAATATGTGGGAACAACTAAAACATTTTGTGTAGTTTAAGTTTTGTTTATAGTTAAATAATAAATAAAGCTTTAGTAATTTAAAGGTGGTGCCTAATGTATAAATGTAAGGTATAACTATAATGTTAGAATTTGTAATGTTTGGGTAATGTAAGTTTGGTTTGTATAGAAAGAATAACGAATGTTTTTCTAACTGTTACAATGATTTACATTTACATTTACAGGAGGCAGCGCATTCTCCTTCCTCGTGGCCAGAGCTTGGAATGCCCTACCGCTCCGACGCAGACAGACAATATCACTCTCCATCTTAACGAAAAACCTCAAAACTTGGCTCTTCGAAAGACCCCCTCCTTGATGGACTGGAACCTGCACCTCCCCTCCTCCCCAGCTCCTTGAGACTCTTACAGGTGAGTAGTCGCCCTTAACAAACACGTGATTGGTTTTTACTTTGAATATATATATGAGTGTGTGTGTGTGTGTTTGTGTGTGTGAGTGTGTGTGTGAGTGCACGTGCATATGTGTGTGTATGTATATATATATATATATATATATATATATATATATATATATATATATATATATGTAAAATATTTTATATATTTATGTATACACAACAGTATATAACTTTTAAGACATATGCTACATATAAATTAAACATGAAAACGTTAGTAGAGGGAGCAATTTTTATTTTTATTATTCTTTTATTAAAAGTTACTTACAAATTCAAGTTTTCAATCACTTAATTATTTAACTCACATTTCATTTGTTCAGTTAATATGCTATCACATGTTCTATTATTTGTTCCAGGTTACAAATATATATTTAAAAATGAGGACATGTACATGTGTATATTTAACTTTGAGAATAGGCTCAAACTCTTTTCTTTCAGGAGTTCTGTTTTATTCCTTCTTGGAGTGAGAATTACTGCTGAATTTCCACTCCTGGGGCCTCATTTATGAAAAGTGACGCATCGCTGCGTGAAAGCAGTGATGCGTCACTTTTCACTGCGCCCTCCTTGCGACACCAATGATGCGTCATATTTACAGTATGAAGCATCATGGCACCAGGAGTTACAGATACTTCAGTATTTCTAACGTATCTGTATGGCGCAAAAATGACGTATTTCTGGAGTGTGTCACAAAAGTGACGCAACTCCAGCAATGCGTCCTTTCACATGGGGCAAGCCCCATGTGAAAGGGCCTGCGTCAGTCTTACGCCTGCTGTGAGGCAGGCGTAAGAAATTGACGCATTTGTGTCCTAGAAGTGGCGCAGTGAAATCTTATAGATTTCACTGCGTCACTTCTATGACCCTTTCTTGCGTCAGAGCGCCCCCCCTACATACATTATACCTGGCGTAGGTATAATGTATCCCAGGGGTTTACAAAGTGACGCATTTAGGTAGATGCCTCACTTTGTAAATATGGTGCAACAAGGCACATTTTTTACGCTGCTGGTGCGTCACAAAAAGTGACGCACAAGCGGCGTAAAAGTGAGGCACGGCCTCATAAATGAGGTCCCTGGTTTACCAAGAATTTTATGTGAGTAGTTGTGTCTTACTCCGGATTTAGGCGTGTGATGCACTACTCTATAAATGTGCATATACTTTCTTGTTGAATCAGAGAGCTATGGACTTTAAAGGGGAGCACAACTGTTTAAGCTAATTTTTGTAAATCTGATTCACCTTCCTTAAATCGAGCCGCCTGAAGGACAAATCGAATGTCTCAGGGGGCTTGTGCATTGATTGGATCTGGCAGAGGCAATGCTGCAATGATTTAGGCATTCAGCTCATGTCCTCACCCCAAATGGCCTCCGTGTGAAATGATGAAATCCTAGAGCAGCCCATGATGGAAATGTTTCTTCATGGTCATTTTGCTCCCATTCCTCATTGTGCTTTATTTTAATGCGTCACGCATCTTTGACATGCAGATAAAAGGCGCAGATTATCGCCAGGCTATTGCTTGCAGACCTCAGACACCTGGATGTAAAGGACAGTTTGAGGTCATAAAACAAAAAAGCGCCGAGGGTTTGCAATGTCAAACTTTATTAGTTGAGGCCGTAAACAACCTGTAATTAATGAGGACACATGTTCCCAGTCAAGGCTTTATGGAAAATTAGGTTTATTAAAAAAAACTCCCACAGGGTAACTGGGGAATATGCAACACGAAGTTAAGCTCCCTTTGTAATTTATAAGAAACAGACACGGTCGGTCGCACATGTGCAAAGATATGGGACAAACGCACACAGGCACACAGCACACAGCACACATTCAAGTCGCTGACTTTTCCCACCAGTGAGCCGAGAGTCTAGTGCAGCCTCGCGCAGAGGTTAAGTGGGCTCTTCTGAGAGCACTTGACACCTGTACAGTGGTCGCTTTTTCATCTGTGTTTCTTGCTCTCGCGGGACTGCTAGCAAAGAAGGCCCTGTGTGTATTTTACTTTGGTGAAAGATGAAGGGGAGAAGGAAGTCATAAAATATTGCCTTGACGACGTATCAGGTGCAGGGAAAATCAAGAGGAAGGGGGAGAACATTCTAACAGATGGCAGTAGAACAGAAACGTGTGTGCGTGTGCGTCTGTTTCTCTGTTCTAATGTTTCGTGCAAGCAACACGATCAGAGTGCAGCAAACATATATTGCGATGCTCTTTAAAACAGTACGGGCCATATTATCGCCGCTTTAGCAGGAAACTACCGCTAAAGCAGCCTTGGTAATAAGCCCTTGTGAATTCCCATAGCAGCCCAAGTTCACACCAGAACCTGGGCTTCTATGGGAATTCACAAGGGTATATTATCAAGCCCATTATCGCCCCTTTAGCGGCAGTTTCCTGCCGCTAAAGCGGCGATAATGTTAGAGCCGTTCTTGATAATATGCCCCTCCATTTTTAGTTCTCACGGACAGCTCTAGCAGTCTGGGAAGAGCTCTTGTCATCCCACAACAAGCGCCATACCACATACACATAAGCACATACATACATGCAGACACAGACAGGGGATTTTGGATAGCTATTTTCATTTACTAAAATTACTGTTATTAGGCTAGCTCTAGTCACTAGTCATCAACACTGGCACAAGTGCACAGCATTTCACGGATGTAAACTACATTACTTTTTTGTGTTTGTTCAATATGTTCTTCTCCATTGTGAGGACAACTAAGCCCTATGCTCCCTCTTTATCTTGTCCAATACACCTCCCTCCACCCCCAAAGCCGCATATGTTGGTGCTCCCTCTCTCATCTCTTTTTCACACAAATTTAGTTAATTAATTAATTTTATTTCTAACGGCCTCTGTCAGGTGTTCCTGTGCTACTCATTTTCCCTTTAATTTCCCCTTACTCTTTATTTTTAATTTTTAGTTTACGGTTTTGACATTGCTGTTGCAATGGTAGAGTAAAAAAGACAAAAGGAAATCCATACAACACGTGTGCACATGTGCCCCACTGCATACGAGCACATACTGCATGTCCAATTTAGAATGCCATATAAGTATGTAGAAGTTCTGTAGAGTGAACCTAGCCAAAAGGCCGTGGGTCGCTGTACATAGTCAAAGTCCAGTATAAAGCCCTGCGGAACACCACATGGGAGGATGAAACTGTCAGATTTTAAATCATCCCAGAACAGCCGCTGCTCTCTCGCCTTCAGGAAGGAGGACAGGAGGGCTAAGGCGGTCCCCCCTATCTCTACGTCTCCCAGCCGCTTTACCAGGGTGAAATGGTTCATGGTATCAAATGCGGCTGAGAGATCAAGAAGCATGAGGACCCCTCTCCCTCCCTTATCCACCACCCTGCGGATTTTTTCTGTGGCAAGGATTAAGGCGGATTCAGTGGAGTGGTGCGAGCGGAAACCATGCTGGGAGGGGTCCAGTTGTCTATTGTCATCGAGATGTTTAGTTAGAGCCGTATTTAAATGTCTTTCAAGCACTTTGGCCACCATTGGCAGGCCAGCGATGGGTCGGTAATTATGAGGGTCAGTGGGATCTAGATTAGTTTTTTTTAAAAGAGGAGTAATAGATGCTGTCTTCCAGATTGCTGGAAAGCAACCGGATGTTATAATTTGGTTAAGGACCAGGGTGAGGTTTTTACAGACTGTATGGACTGCCTGGTGCATAATGGAAGGTGGGCAGGGATCTGTAGGTGCCCCACATTTTATAGAGAGTAGACGTTTGTGTGTTACTTCACTTGTAGGGGGCTGGAAACATGTCAGTGTACAGGGGGGGCAGCGGTCATTAAGTTCCTGACTTGGGATGTTGTATTTACAGAAAAGTCGTTACAGATTCCTTGCACCATCTATTGAAAGTGTTTGGCCAATCTATTACAGAAGGCTTGGTCAGGCTTGAAAGTATTTTCTTGTTGTGGTTTTATTAACATTTTGACTGATTTGAATAATTCTTTTGTGGAGTTTCCCGCCTCCTTGATTTTGATGGTAAAGAATTGTTTTTTTGAGGCAGTGATAGCTTCCTCATATTGAAAATAGTGTGGTTATATAGAAAATTATTTTGGTTTTCGTAGTCCTGTCTCCAAAGATGTCCTGCGGCCCTGCAATGAATCTTTAGACGTTTAAGCTCAGGCGTGAACCATGGTGATGATCTTTTAGCCTTTTTGACCGTCACCAGCTTTTCTGGTGCAACCTGATCTGCAGCTGACAGCAGCCAGTTGTTGAACTGCAGTGCAGCTTCGCTGTTGTTAATTCCCGAGAAGACGGGACAAGGGTCAAGTGCCAACTCAAACACGCCATCTTTCAATTTACCCCACTTTCTAGTTCGCATCTTAGATGTTTTAACTTGTGCATCAGAGTGTGGCTGTTCCACTTTGAGACCAAAGTATATAGCTTGATGGTCTGTCCATGGAAGAGCCGTCAGACTAGAGAGAGTGATGTCAGGGCTGCTTGTAAAGATCCCGTCTAGCGTGTGCCCTGCCAGATGGGTCGGTTCTGTTAGAATCTGGCTGAGGTTGAAGGCCTCTAAGTAATCCACCAGTCTGGCAGTGTCAGAGTTATCTTTGGATTCCAGATGATAATTGAAGTCTCCCAGAATTGTAAAATACTGGGAATCAATGTATGTTTCCAAAAATGCCAGAAGGGCTTGGGGAAAAGTTGTTTTGGTGCCAGGTGGTCGATTGACAAGAATCCCTTCGAAACTCTGGAAATTATTTGGTTTTATACAAAAATGCAGAGCCTCAGCAGGTAGAGTGGTAATGTTATCTGTCTGCACTTTGTAGTGATCCCAGTAGATGATAGCTAGCCCTCCCCCTTTGCCTGTCCCTCTGTCCTGTGATAAGAATGCGTACCCAGCTGGTATAGCTATGCTCCAGTCGGGCATGGAAGTGGTATCTATCCAGGTCTCCATTATAAAAATAATATCACGGGAGGTAAGATGGATTAAATCCTCCAGCTCATGTTTATGCTTGGGTATCGAGCGGGCGTTGAGCAGTAGGCCCTTATTATATTCTTTACTCATGTTACTAGGGGCCCTATATTTCCTTTCGGCGTCCCGAAATCTACTGCCACGTTCACTAGTTCCCTCTTTGATGGAATTTATACCATTTCGCCCTTCTCCGCTATTTGTATTTGTATGTATATGACTCAGACCGACCGTATGTGTGTGGAGTGAGTTGACCATTTCTACAAGCTGTATATTTGTTTATCAGCTTATATTTTGAACCATTATAACTGTATATAACATTTCTGTGTCACCAATTCTGAACAGTCTTTTCACCCTTTCTTATCACTGCACTTTCTCCTTTTTCTGGCACCATCTAGCAACTCTGTTTCTTCATACCGCTAATGTAAAATTTTGTAGAAATGTATATAAACATGTGTGATGGAGTGATTTATTAAACTCCTTGTGTCCAACTTGGTTTGACATGTCAGGGTGTTGTTGTGTTTTTTGCCTATGAAATATTAGTTGATTGACTCTTTGGAGCTGAATTATTTTATTGCTCAAAAATAATTAAGCATTGATTGTAAGAATTCATTTGTTGGAAGTATTTTTGCAGCACCAATACCATGCAGAAGGTTTTTCTCCCAATCTGGCTTTTCCCTTCCTCTGGGGATCATTTTTGAAGTCACCAGTTGTCCAGTGAGTAACAAAGCACTACATGGCACTATTGTTACTGGAAGGAATCAAACACATCTTTGGCTTTCCCACTGGATTAAGAAGGATTCAAGATCCCAGAGTCCAGTATCCAGACCGTGATAGGGTGAGGTTGTTGTCCAGGGTAAATACAACTGACTTGGCATTTAGTAAAAGTTGGGTTTCAAAGCATTCAAGGTTCATGTCATTTAGCCAGGTTTTTAGTGTTTCTTGATTATTTATAAGTAAATTGCCCACTGTGTTTGTATATTTGTGCACATACTTCACAATGCATGCATGTGCATGTAATGTAAGTTTCTGTGACCACTTTGTCTTTTTTTAGGTCGAGGACCGTCGCACTGCGTAGCAGTGGGCGGAGCCGAAGATTTAATGATTCTTAGAGGGGGCTTGGAACCCGCCCCTCTTCTCCATTGGCTGGCCTAGTAAATGCTGGCCAGCCATTGGAGGAGAGGGGCATCACTCGGTCCAAGCCCCGTCTTTTTCGGATTATGGGGCGTTTTTTTAAGCTTCTTTCTATTTACTTTCTCTCCTCTTCCCATTGGCTGGAATTTTAGCTTCCAGCCAATGGAAAGAGGAGAGAACGTAAACACGCCCCTCAATCCGAAAAATGACTGTGCTTTCTCCGAGGCATTTCTGCCTCACCTCGGAGAAACATGGTAGCGTTTAAGCCTTCCGTGGCTTCTTTTTTTGTTTATTTAATTGGTTATTTAATTATTCAGCCGTGCATTCACATCAGCGTTTCTAACGCCGTATTGGGAAGTCTGAGAGCTGAATGGTGTGCAGAGGTGTCTTAAATGAAGGCCGGCCCGTGATCAAAGTGAAGCCCCGAGGGCCGGTATTGTATCGTCACCGGCCCTCGTTCTCCAAAAGTGCTGCGGGCATGCTTTAAATTCACCGCCGACTGCCCAAGGCCAGGTTCGCTGTATAGAGGAGCCGCGTTAGGCTGCTCCCGGGGCTGTGCGATGCCGGCCCCTGCTCCGGATTCCTCCTGCTCCAGTTGCTGTGCCCCACGACTTCTCTTGTGGTAGGTTCTCTACTCCGCCTCTTGCCTGCTGTGCGTGCTCTCAGTTGCACAGTCCGCTCCACTCGCTGCCTGTCCCAGCCTGCTCTGTTCTCAGCTGAGCTCTGGAACACGAGTCTGAGCTGCTGATAGTCTGGTGTCTGCGCCCGCCCGCACAGGATCTCAGCGTCGGGGAGGGGGGGTGCTAGACTGGAGTGCGGGTAGCAGCTGGTATCCGGCACTCTGCCAACAAACATTGCCCCCTGCCTACCTCCTCCACTCCTGGTTCAGCTCCCCCTCGTCTCCGGGCTCCCATGCAGCGCCCTCAGTGTCTCATGCAGTCCACAGACAGCACTAAGCCTGTAATACTGTCTTCAGCAGGCGTTAAGTAAAGGCGGAACCTGAGCCTGAGACCATTGCGGAGGGGAGCGCTGCCGGCGGGCTGTGTCCTGCTGATTTGGGAGCTGGGTTTGCCGGCTCACATGCACGCCATTACAGGCGTCTGGTACCGGACCCAGCTTACAGGGGGCATTTCGCAAATCTTACTTCCTCACCTCGTGTACAGAGCTGAGGTGCTAAGGGGAGCTGTGTAGCGTCTATTTTCTTGCATTAAATGCCACACACACACAGAGCTAGTCTAGGGATTTACGGAGCACGGGCCTGCTGCTGACTGACTCTCTCTTTGTCCCTCAGTAATGGTCCCTGGTCCGCTGATTGTGCACGCTGAATCCGCACTCGGCCGGGGCACCCCTGCCCGTTTGTGGCGGCACATTTACTGCTCATCTTGAGTGAGGGTTAAACGCATGATCCGTGCTGCTCCCCCCCCCGGCTGCTCACCCCCCCGGCTGCTCCCCCCCGGCTGCTCCCCCCCTGCTTCCTCCCGCTGCTCCTCTGTGCCCTTGCACGCGCCTCCTCTGCTTCACTCTCCTTCATCTTTCATTTGAGTGTTGTGTTTGCACCGCCTAGATCCTTCCATGCCCCCCCCCCATTACCCTCCTTGTTTCCAATATTTTTTGGTAATATATTTACATTTTAATCTTTCGTGTACTAGTGTGGGTTTATGGTCCGGGTTTGCCTAGTCTTCAATGTTTTGCTCTTCGAAATCTACTTCACTCGTCATGTGACTGTGTAAGGCTTTGTATCAGTTTTCTCTTCTGCAGAATGCCTTTCTGTACCTGAGCTATTTAACATAAGTGATGAAAGTACTCTCCGAACACTCTGTATGACTTTCATAGGGAACCCTTCTACATGAATGAGATTCGTAGCCCTGTATTCTCTTTGCAGTGCATCACATCAGTAAAAACCAAAACCTGGCTTCGGTACCTGTGTCTGTCCTTCACTTCCTGTGTATGTCCTTCACTTCGGAGCATATCTGTAGGTACGGGGGCAGCCTGGGGGTGACAGGACGCGCTATAATTGTGTATGACTCACTCAGATGGCCGAATTAGACCGACATACATTCAAGATTGTGCCTAGAGCACAGAGTGAGCGTCTGCTGTTGTACGTGTGATGCAACGAATATAAACCGGTCCTGCTGTAACTGCCACTTCCTCATTTTGTCTACTTTTCCCCTTCCCATCTCCTGCATTACTCTGCGAGCTTCCACAATTCCCTCCGCTCTTCCTTTTCTCTGTGGCTTTCCTCAGTCTTTGTCCTACTTTCTCACCCTACTTACTTTCTTCTCTCTCTTTCCTTCTTTCTCTGTTTGTTTCGTGCACACCAGCTCTCTTAGTTAGTTAACCGGCTCTCAGGTTACACAAGCACATTTCTTTTTTCTCACACTTTAGTTCAATGTTTTGCAGTGGCGGCTGGTGACATTTCAAAGTGGCGAGGCGAAAACATTTGTGGATTAGTCATTCTGACATTATGGAGGTTCTGGGGGGTTGGGGAAAATGTAGCAAGCACTGTAATTAAAATAAAAAGCAAAGCCGGGGCCGGGAAATGCAATGCTCCAAGGAAAAACGGGAAAGAATTGGAAGCACCAGAGCCAATAAAGGGAACCATCTATGAAGGGTGGCCACGATAATTGGTCGATAAAAGTGTACATTCTCTGAGACAGCCCTTCCTAGTGTGTTCCTTCATGCCATAACTGTCCCTCCCAAAGTCTGGGCATTTTTATCTGCAACCTTTGCATGGGAGGGAAATGTGAGGCGGGATCTGTGTGGCTTTAGACTGATTCTAATCCCGCTATTTCCGACAGATTAACTCCCAAATTAATTTTGGTTGCATTGTTGTCAATTGAAACATACAGATCTCATTTGAACACCCTTAGTGTGAAAAACATGGGGGTTCAAAGTAGTTTTTCAAGAGATTTGTATGATATCTGATAGCTAAATAATGTTTATAGTTGAGGACTACACATAAATAATGTTTATAATTGAGGACTACACACAAAGCCTTCCCACAAACAGTTGCCCCTGTAACTACTGCTAATTACCGATACAAATTCTACCAAAACTCCACTCTGGCATATCCGTGCCAGGCTCCAGTATCCCGCAACAGCCGCGCAATAAATTATTCCTCGGTGACTTTATCAATAAATGCCCCCAAACCTACACTTTGTTGATGTGTATAGCACAACAGAGGGCAGGGCCAGAACGCAATTTACCCATTCTAATTACTGCTGGTACTATGCTCAAGCTGCATTAAACCATAACACCTAATGGCTTCTAAAGCAAAATATAATTTCAAATATTTTCTTGAACTGAAGGAGCACAAAGAAAAATAGCCTTACGTAAAGCTTAGCGTGTCAAGGAATTTGAACACAAAGGTGGAAGGGAAACATTAAACAAATGAAAACATAGCAGACACAGAATTATCTACCCGAAGGTATCAGAGCACTTCAGATGCGATAATAAATAATAAAATATTATATAAAACTTACCTTGGCTTTGGCTTCCCGCTTTTCTTAAGTCCAGAGACTGCAGACTCCTGACTCCCGCCGTCCTGGATTTTTAATTCATCTGACGTCTGGGCTCTCGTCAACAGGAAGGCTGCAGGCAGCCTCCCTCCCCTCCACCGCAGCCAGCGCTGTGATTGGTTCGGCCGGCTGCCCCACCGCGTCATTTCTCTCTGTATGCTGCAGCAAGCATACAGAGAACAGGGAGAGTGGGAGGTGGCAGGGGGGAGCGGCTTGCCCACTGTTGTTAATATGGTCTGTTTGGGCAGACAGTATTAACAAGAGTGGGCAAGCCCCTCCCCCCTGCCCTCGAGTAACACCGCCCACTCCAACTTCTGCTTTTTCGCCGTGCGAGAAGGCAGAAACAAATGGTAGTTATTACGGTAATAACTACCATTTGTTTCTGCCTTCTCGCACGGCGAGAAAGCAGTGGGGCGGCGCCAAAACGCCCCCATGGACGAGCCGCCACTGATGTTTTGTGAATAACATGACAAACATTACTAATGTGCCAACACAGTGCGCACTCGAGAAATAAGTCCTAATAGCATAAATGCGTAAGGAGGAGAGTGAAAGATGAGCCTCGGTTGTTGGGTGTGTGAGTGTGGGGGGGGGGGTGATCTCGAGCTCCATTTGTACAATTGAGGAAAAGGAAAAACTAGGCATAGGAAATAGGAGTAATAATCTATTAATGTTTCTTAGTTAGGGGGCTTGAACCCGCCCCTATTGGCATTGTAAATGACATATGCCATCTATTTAACGATTAAGCTATTGGCAATGTAAATGACAATGCCATTTATTTATGATTTAAAAAAAATAAAAATGTCATGAGCAATGCCAATAGTTCTACCTTTAATAATGCCGAGACCATTGCATTGTAAATGCTTGTCTTTACATTACTGTTGCAAAACATCGGTGATGGCTAAATGGGTTTGGTAGATATATAGAGAGCCCTAGTGCACACAGACATTGGCAAAGCAAAAAGGTTAAGGCGAGACCTATTGGCTTTGCCAATGTTTGGTTATATGCATGCCTAAGAAAAGAAAACTCATTTTGACTAGTCCATTAACTTGTTTGTTTGTTATCTCTAGGTTTAGCACAATAGCATTTGTCACATAGCGATTTATGGAAATTTGCTCCTTAATGAAAAACATACAGAACTGTCAGGATTATCTGGCAATGAAGTTGAAGTTATTAGCTTTGCTTTGACACTAACGGTGTGTGGAATGTTTTCTGCTTGCACAATTGACAGACCTAGTCTGCAGAAGTTTCCTTTTATCTTTTTTTCGAGAGACAACAATAAAATACTTTTTAATTGTCGTTTAATGGATTAAATCTCATACAAGTTGAATTTGCAGAAACCGTTTGTTTCAAAAATATGAGCATGAATTTTGATATAAAGTTTCCATGTAGTGTCAATGTTTTGTCTTCACAAAATACATTATGTAGAGAAGCAAATTAGCAAACATTGCATGTGCAGAATGTTAACTATGTGCATTTCTATGTGCCTTTCTTTATTAAAAATGTTTATGGAAAATGTTCTCAGTTTACATTTAGATTGTTAATCCATAGTCATCTAATGAGCTCATTTATATCACGTCATATTCATTTTGAAGGTCCTTTGTTGTTTGGCCAAATACCACCACCTCCCTTCTGCTCCAAAAAGTTTGCAGGAATGTGGATTGACCACAAATAACAGATGGATGGCAGAGACTGGTAATCCTTCTGCAACATTTTCAATCAGTATAACCATATGTTGCTCTCCATATGAGCCTGGATATTTGTTTTAATTATTATAAACTACTTGTTCAGCATGTATTAATGGTGACATTTAAAGTTTTAATGTATTCAGCTAGTTTATTTCTTATGTCACTATTTACATGCTTCCCTTTTTTCGGAAGTATATTATGTGTCACTTCCACCTTCTGTTATCTCTCATCATGTCGCCATTGCTTTCATTTGATAAGTGATGTTTTATATCTCGTATTACCTTAAATGTTCTTGTCATGTCAATGTGTCTCCTAATACCTTCATACCAATAACGTTGATCTAGCAGATCTTTATATTCTTCTTTATATGACGTGCATGACAGACATTTTAATATACACTGATACTATTTGTGTACACATATAATTTTTCTGTGTATTTCAGTCTTCACTGCTTCAGCGATCCACCGGCTCCTGGTGTTAGCACTATGTGCCAACCATCAGTCATCATGGGACATCCAGCAAGCAGTAATTCAGGCTTTTGCCAACCTTCCTTCGGCTAAGTCTGTGACATTGTTACATGTATTGTTATGTAAAGTACATTTTAACTTATTTTTACCCTTTGCTGTTTCAACCAAATGTCCGTCAACTGATCATCTTCATTGTCTTACCAAATATATAATTTTATAACATATATAATTGTATAACTTATTGCCTTTAAAACTTCGTGTACAAATCAATATTACTCTCAATCACACTAATACAAACCTCCTTCTTTATATTTAAACTGCTACTGGTTCAAGGGTCACATGTCTGCCACTGACTTCCAGGTCCCAGGTTCACAAGCTGACACCTAAGTGTTTGTCAACAAAGGAAGCATCTGTTTCAAGGGCAGGTAACATTAACTTTATATTCATTTTCTAACCATATAGCAACCACTAACTCGAAAATATGAGATTAAAAACTATACTTTGTATATGATAAAATATTTTCTATTGATCACTAATAATGTATGATCTGTCGGTTTTAGGAACATACAGAATCTTTAATGTCAGAGTTAATATTTACTATGTCCTTTTAGCATTAGTTCTTGGAGATGAAGAGCCTGAGAATGCTTTTTTAAACACCACAAACAAGCCTGGGATAAAACCCCATTGCTCTCCAAGCAGCATGTCTGCGGCCACCACAGCTCAAGAGGAGGAAAAGGAGTTTGTTGGTTCAAACTACGATAACATCTCGCTAAAGACCTGAAGGCTGGCCAGCCTTCTCCTTCCTTAGACAAGTCCTACCGATTGCAAACCCTCTAGCAAAAACCATTAATACACAGATGATTGTAGCGGCTAGGTTGAACTCTCCACAATCCATTTCACAGCCTACAGGCACGTCAGTTTATGTCCCTGCCCCACCTTCCAATGTATTTGGAAAACATGTCCATGGATAGAAATTTACAGCAGTTAGACCCATGGTCATTAATAATCAGTGCCGCAAGATTTCATGAGCTATACCTCCTCTATTGTCAAGTGCCACATGTGTCAGGGAACCCTCTTACGCAGTTTATGATGGAAGGGAGTTCTTTATCATAATGTGTTTTTGGGTTCATGCTGGGCACCTAATTTTTATTCAGGCATCGGTTCTCAGATTGCACAGTAGATTAGACAGACAGTTCTTACAGCAACTGCAGGTCGGTTTTCAGCTCAAAAGTCGGTCTGTCTACTTTTCCTCAAGTCAAACTGCAGGGTTTTTCTCCCCAGTCCTTGGGTGAGTTTGAAAAGCTGGATCCCAGGTGGTCATCATATACTTATTCAAGTAAAGAGGAATGCAACGGGCAGAGCCAAAGAGGTTAATGCAACTGCTGGAATAACATTTCAAACACCTAGAAACTTTGTGCATTCCAAACAGAACTGTAGGCACACAGTCAGGCAAAGAAATGAAAACCCAACAAATCTTAACCCCCTCTCTCCAACAGCAAGAAACAGCAGAAACCCACCCAAACATTTCACAACCCATACAAAACAGCAACAAACAAATGGTAGGTAGGTTACATTTTATTGTGTGATATATATTAAAAATCAATAAAATACCTTGAATAATAAAACAACCTAATGATTCTAAAAACATGCAAACAAATTGTTAACAATCATCAACCATCAGTTAGAATTAATATTTAAAATATAATGATCGGTCAATGCAATCCTAAATAATTTTTTATGGAACGGAGGTGCAATCCGTGTGGCGCTGCGTACTTGCGTACTGCGCCGGGACGCCCCTTTGGGGCAGCTGTGCGCTTTATAAAATACACAAATAAATAAATAAATACTTGCACACAGTCAACATATTGCGGGGGTATTGCAGCAGATGTGTATATATACTATGCAGCATCTCATCTCTTGACTATTAATAAATGGTGGTATTACTCGCCTACAGACCCAGCTTTTGCACTTGAACATTTAGTAATGGAGGGTATCCCCCTTCAGAGGCTCCTATACAGTCACATGAATCTAGACTTCTTACCCACTGCCATTAGATTGGTAGTTCAACTCTGCAGATACACGGTAAGAAACATTAGTTGGCAGGGCTGCTTTACACAGATAACCCATTATGGCATGGCACATATTCGCGCCTTGTAGCGGCACTGTCTGGGTTTCATAAATGGGACCTACTGGGCATTTCCAGTCTGGGCTATGTTATGCAGGGCTCTACTCTTAATTTGTTCTAGCAATTTCAAACAGACTTCAAGCTGCATCAGATGCTGTTCTATAAGTATCTTCAGCTGAGGCACGCTATGACTTCTCTGATCAACTCGATCGACGCTCTGCCAGAATTTCACCCTCTCGAGGGTCAGCTACTAGTGGGAGACATTGGAGCACACAGATTTGTCAGATCTATCAGACATTGACCACCCATGCCTGCACTACATTACATAAGACCATGGGGGCATGGAAAGAGGACTTACCTGCCATGACGGTTGACGACTGGTCGGAGGCCCTTGTTAGTCCCCGTGGTGCGGCAGTCTCCATGCGCTACGGTCTCATCCAATTCAAATACCTTCACTGTATATACTTCAGAAGTTTCCACCTGAGGAATCTGAATGTCACAGAATTATACGACATATGCCCACTCGGGCGGTATCGTTAATTATGAACTATAATCATTTCGCAATTGTATGTACTAAATACAAATGTAGCAATTGGAGGATATTTGGCCACAAGCTATGATAATGCGAAGTTCCATAAGGCTACTTAGCCAACAAATTTTGTTCAGAAGTACTGATGGTTTTTTCCGTAACTTAATTCTAATTGCCAAAATGAATGGTGACTTCCGTTTATTTTCTGTTTATTTTCTGTTTCTGTACATGAAAGCGATACAAACATTCACATGAAACGTTTAATTTGATAACATGGCCTTTAATTTGAATATTTTCTTTATGTCTATGATCACGTGATACACTTTACAACAATGTATGTTTCTTTAAATGAATGATGGTACCGGTAAGCTCCACCTGTGAGCAAGAGATCGGCTGATCTCGAAACGCGTTGGGTGTTTTTTTCTGCTGATTAAACACTGACAAGCACCGTACTACAATTGGGCTCCGACTCTGGTTTTTCCGTGAATGGATTAAGGCCAGGAGTGTGTGCGCATATATATATATATATATATATATATATATATATATATATATAATATATAATATATATATATATATATATATATATATATATATGCATTGGCGATTAAGGGCGGAGGGAATGACTTTAAAAGTGCAGCTGTGGGTGTCTGTGTCAAGACCAGTGATCAAGGACGGTTGGCCCGCAACATGTTTGGCGCATTTTGGATATGGAGGAAGTATATATATATATATATATACCTAGACATTCTGCACTCAGAGAGGTCTGTGGTTGCCTGTGTCATGTTTCAGTTGTTCAACCTGCAGGTTTTGCAGGCTACATGGTTGTATGACATTAATGGTACTTTTGATTAGATGTGTTTTTACAATGTATGCAGTGGGTTCCAGTCCATCATGTTCCATGAAAATCAAATAAAATGTGTTAAAAAAATATATATATGCATAATGATCAAAGCAGCTAAAGTAGATTAGTTAAACTGGCCCTTCAACTGCAACTCTACCAGTGACATTTTTTTTGTTAAAAACCCAATGGATTTGTATGAGTCCCCGGCAAAACAGAACTGTGTAGCGTCTTTAAGAATCCTTGTACCCAGCGGCAGCTGGCACAGGAAATGCAGTGGGCGGGTAGGGTGGGAAATTGACAGACGACGGGTATAATTAAGTAAATAAATAATACCTATTCCGTAGTCTGTCGGCTTCCCCCGCCGCACCCTGCCCCGCTTAACCGCTCCACCATGCTTACCTATGCCGGCCGCTGCTGCTTGTTACCTCTAGTTGAAAGAGTAATTTCAGAAATGCATATCTCAAGTCTTGTACACAAGGACTCAGAAAAAGAATATGTTGTATGGTTTCAGGAAATAGATTACTCAAGCGGCATTCTCTGTTATTATAAAACATAAAAAAGTGTTTTTTTTGCCCATGTATTTATGTTGGAATCTAAATAAAATTGCCTCTGCTTTATAAAAGTTGTATATGTATAATGAAAATAATTTAACTTTGTTACAGAAACTGAATCCCTTTCATAAGATACCATTTTTATCTTCTTTTTGACTAACAGCTTATGGGTCATTTTAGGGATTGCCGCTAAGGTTTTACAGTGGAAAGCTGATGATTTCCTGGTGTAAGCTTTAACTCCATATCTATTGCCATCTCTCATTCACTTGGATATATTTCCAGGTCTTCTCTAATTAGTTCCTTTAGGCTGTGCAATGATGTGTTCCTGCAGTCACCTAACTAGTGAACTATATTTATATTGTTTAAAAATGAAAGTTGAGTAAAACCAAATTCTAATCTAATTATATCATATGGTATTTTTAACTGAAATAGTTCTAGGTCCTTCATGGTTTCTTTATTAAACACACTTGCCCCATATAAAAGAATTGAATAAGATTTCATTGTTAACAAAAGTTAGTTATTTATTATTTATTTATGGAGTTTTATATAGCGTGAACATGACCTGCTGGGTATCAGAGAGCTGTACATATGGCAATAAAGTCATGCAAAAGGGAAAAGAGAAAAAGAAATAACAATCAGAGAAGGAATAATCATGAAATTACATATGCACAGTATATCATTAGGTATATCAGTTCAAAGATCCTCGGGAGTCCACCCAATGCTAGCTGAGCTGAAGAAAGATCACACCTCCTAGAGAAGGAACATATGCATCAAGAGCGTTTTTGCTTCTTTTTTTAAGGAGGTAGTTGAGGGGTTTGTCCTGATTTAAGGAGGTAAAGTGTTGCAAATTCTGAGGCGAAGGCTGGAGAAGGAGAGGTTATAGGTTTTCTTTTATTTGAACTTCTGTGGTTTCAGTAAATGGGAGTCGGTGCTTCTTAAGGAGCAACTGCCCCCGTATAACTCAAGTTTTTTGGCAAAGGGTACAGAAATATTATGCTGGAGGGCCTTGTGCATCAAGCATGCAATCTATAATTGGATTCTACCTTCATAGTGGAGCCAATTTAGATTGTTTCCGTCTGGAGTAAGGGGGTCTATTCTTCTGGAACCTGTTATGAGTTTGGCAGTTGGGTTCAGTGTGGCCTTTAACGGGGTCAACTTTACTTTAGGTAGGCCTATAAGAGTGACACTTCTGTAATCTAATTTGGAGATGACCAGAGATTGTACTGCTAGTTGAAAATCCATAGGGGGCAGGAAGGGTATCATTTTCTTTAGAATGTTAACTTGGTAATTGGCTCCTCTGATGGTTGCACTAATATGATCTTGCATATTAAGATGTTTGTCCAGATTAGTGCCTAGAGATCAAGTAGAGTTAATAATGTGGGGGGCGTAATTGAAAGCTGGGAGTTGTTTGATCCATTCTTCTATGAGGGCCAAGGGATTGTGGGGGAGAGTAAAAGGAATTTAGTTTTGAGGGTGTTGATCATAAGGTGATTACAGGTCAGCCATTGCTGGATTTTCAACAAAGTGCAACTGACTGTTTTGATATCTTAAGGTGAGGACATTTTCAGATACAATTGTGTATCATCAGCATACATGTGGTAATGAAAGTTTGAGTTCTTTCAAAAGTTGAAGAGCGTGAGTGAGAGTGTGGAGCCTTGAGGTACTCCAATTGTTACTGGTGTAATGGCTGATAAGGAATGGTTGATTTGTATTCTCTGAGTTCTGTTTAGGAGGTATGAAACAAACCAGTTTAAAATGGGACCAAATAACACCATCCTATTTTTGAGGATGTCAATCATGCTGTCATGTTTGACAGTATCAAATGCCGATGAGAGCTCAAGAAGTATGAGTAGACAGGATTCATTCTGATCAAGCAATCTCAGGTCATCATCAACAATATGTGTCAGAGCCGTTTCAGTGCTATGATCAGATCAGAAACAATATTGGTACTGATCCAGAAGTTGGAATTTGTCAATGTGATTGCAGAGTTGTAGATGTACAAATTTCTTCAGATGTTTTGCTAACATTGGGTATGTTGGATATTGGGCAAAAAGTGTTGGGGTCAGACTGGTCAGCATACGTTTTTTTTTTAATTGGGGTGACCTGTCCTGGCTTTAGACTATCAGGGACCATGCCCTGAGAGAGAGATGCTTTGATAATGTGTGTCCATAAAGGGAGTATGGAAGATCTAAGCTCAACCTTAGCAGGCAGAGGATCACTAAAATGGTTAGAGGGTTTTGTTGAAGTCAGTATTGTTAGTATGTCAATTTCATCAGGGATTTTGAAAGAGGACCAAGAAGCCTTATTTTTTGTTGCATATCCAGTACAAGGAGACCTGACCAGGTGCTACACTGGGAGGAGACCGGATTGGCCAAGGCTGATCGAATGCTGAGAGGCTAGTTGCAATTCTCATTCAATATTCCTTGTCCTATTGATGAAATGGGTGGATAACTCATTACTATTAGCTAGTGTTTCCTTGTCTGCAGAGTGTTTTTTTAAATGGCAAGTTGTTGCTAATCACAGTTAGCCCAGTAGAATTAATATTTCTTAAGCCTCGAGACTATAGTCTGGGGGCTAGCACTTAAACCCAGACTATAGTCTGGGTTTAAGTGGTAGCCCCTTTCTAGAGAGCACTTTTTCCAGGATAAGGAAGGAGATTAAGTAGTGAACAGACCGGTCACATGGGGTTAAGGAATCAAGTTGTATCAGGTTATCCTTGGCAATAATTAAACCAAGGGTCTGGCCTCTATTGTGTGTTGGACAATTGCAAGATTGGGTGAGGTTGAGGTCCACAAGGAAGGTCTTGAAGGTGTTAAGAATGGGTCATTTAAGTAATTCCAGTGGATGTTGAAATCCTCAAGGAAGATATGATTGGTGTATTGATCTGCGTTAGAGTAGATGGTCTCCATCATATTCTCAATAAAAGGTAGGTTATTACCAGGGGAGAGGTAAATTCTGTGAAGTTTACTGACAGGTTTGTTATTGCTCCATATTTCTATTGCTAGGTATTCACACAATGGCATTGTACTCATTTTTGATTGGTTTAGGGTGAGCATGGAGCAGTAAATGCATGTTATACCACCACCAGTTCTTTTGGATCTTTCAAGTCTGATGATGTCGTAGTTGGGTGGTACTAATATGTCAAAAGTGGGAGGGGATGCATCATTGAGCCATGCTTCCTTTAGGATAAGGAGGCCTGTTGCAGCCCCCCATGTAAATGTGCAAAATGTGCACTGGCTCTGGCAGTTGCTTGCAGTCTATTACTGCTCTGTTGCAAATGTGACAACCATGTTAAGTTTAAGTCATAGGTCACTCCAGAATATGTATACTCTGTGACCTGTTCAATTTTCTTGTCCAGCTGACAGGTAAATCTAGACTGTTTAACTGAATGACTTAATTTTCTTTTAGCATAGTTAATAAGTAAACCCTTCTTGGATGTTCACCCACACATTTTAGCTGTTTTTTACGAACAAATGAAACACTCTAATTAATGCTCATACACAAAGTCTTTGAACCTCCTTGGATCAACACAATTTGTTTGAGAACTTCAAACACACGTATAACTAGTTTGAGAAGGTTGCATATCGACACTTGACCTCACTGATTCCATTTATTGTTCAGATCCACCCAGCTCTTGGTGCAGATACACTGAACACCAGTTTTTTGTTTCAATGTTCCATGATTTGCCAACCTTTCACTTGCAGCATCAACTCAGAAGCCTGAAATAGTTTATCTTGGCATCATTCTGTTTGTTCTGAACATCTCACCCTTTTCCTTCAGGTACATTTCTATTTCCCATCCACAAGCTGTTCTACTTGAACCCCAGAACTCTACTCCTCAAAAGGACAGATGGTGATACACTACTGTCATCATTGGATGTATTGTGTACAGCCCACAAAAACTTCTTTAACTCTTGAGACCAAACTAAACCACTTGCAAGAGGCAGTTGAATGTTATCTTTAACCACCCTGTTGCATCATTTGAAAGGGGCTGCTGCTCCTTGGATGATACTATGATGTGGACACATGCTTGATGCCCAGGTATCCAAGCAAATTAGAAAACGAACTAGAAGTGAATTATGAAGCATTACAATCTCCTCAGGAAATCCCTCTCTCTTTCGAACAAAAACTTCAAGAAACTCCGAACTCTGGCGCTGTTGACACTAGACACAAACTTAACCTCTAGCCACCGAGAATAATAATCAATGGCCATAATACCTCATCGCACAATTCAACACATTAAAATATTGATAATGTCCAGTTCTAGCTTAGACCATGTGTTTCCTGGGACAGACACATGTTCTACCAGACTGGGAGCTGTCACTTGGGATTTGTCACTGATGGCAGATGGTAGACACTGTGTCATATACTGTTCTAGTTCAAGGCTCTTTTCCAAATCCAGCCACAAGATATATTTTCCTTATTCTACACTTTACAGCTTTTATGTTTTTGTGACCTTCATGAGTCAACTTTATCAATTTGCTAAGGAGACTGTGAGGAACAATGAACACATCAAGTCTCCTCATCAACCCATCTACAAGGGAGAACCAACTCAAAACTTAACAAAAAGTCTCAACTTTGCTTTCTAGGTTCTTACAAAAAGGCCAGCCTGACTGCATATAGTGCAACATCATCTTATGCCCTTAATCCTCCTCAAGTGCTTCCAAATATTGAAATTTGGACACTTCACCTCAAATAACGCTCACCAAGACACTAACCACTACCTTATCATCAATTATGTTAGTTCCGCCCTTATCAGAAAGCTACAATGGAAGGCTAGAAAAACAACCTTCTGTAACATTCTTAACACCTGAAACATACACCATTAAATACCTAAAGCCCTGTAGTCTGTACTGTCAGTTGGCTATCCTGGGCAGGGCCTTTCCAGCACCCTTTGTGATGTATAAGTTCATCAATGGTTTGATTTCGGATCCCAAAGGATTAACAGCACACCAACACTCTAACACCTCGCGTTCACCTACAGAGTATGTAGCCTCTGTTCCTCTCATGAAGTAAATGCTACAAACTCATCTCTATAATTTCTAACCTGTCACAACATCACACCAATACCATGCTGACTGGCAACCATGACCACTACATACAGATAGCAGGCATCAATGAGTTAAAGTGTAATGGCACCCAACATTTCTTTATTGATATGGGTAAACTCACTATCACAATTCTCATCCCAATTAAACCTTCCGTTTTCTTAATAATTTGCAGAGACAACAAGCTTTCTCTACACAGTGGGGAATACATTTGGGGTAAAACTCCAATAAGCCTAAAAGCATAAGAACAGCACGAGCTGTTCTTTACTGTTGTAAAATGGTGAGTGAGCAATAGGCTGCACAAGACTCACTTTCAGTTAAACACAAACAGCAGGCAATCAGTGCCCCAAATATTTAATGTAAGGTACCCCAAACTTACACCAACTACTCTTCACCATCACCTCTTTCTCCTCCGGAAGGCTCAAAACATGCCCCATTATCCTGTCATCTCTGTTGTTGGAGTAAATCATAATATCATCATACTGAAATCAGGCTACATCTGAGAGCCCTTTAAAAGAGCCTTTGAAATACAGCTGAAGTTGCTGCAAAACCAAAGGGTTTGTCCCAGAAGCAACATGAAGGCAAGGAGGGAGAAAGAGGAAACACAAATTCTCTGACAAGGAGCAGTAGGTGCTCATAGAGGTGATGGTGTGCAGCCATGAGCTCTTCTTTGGGGAAAAAGGCACTGCAGGTCCCTGAGTGCAGGAAAAGAAAGATCTGGCTGGGGATTCAAGAGAAAGTAAATGCTGTGGGTGTGACTCATCGCACTGTGGAAGAACTACGAAAGAGGTGGTATAACATGCGGCAAAGGTCGAAGGAGAGGGTGGCAGCCAGACTGAAGGAGTCAAACAAGACCGGGGGAGGATCATCCACCGCAGCAGACCCAACACCCCATAAGGAGCTGGTAGAGTCAAACCTCTTGCCTGAGAGCGTCAGTGGTGTGGCTGACATAGAAAGCTCTGACCCTGCAACCAGCAGCCAAGGTAAGATGCATGCCAAATATATCTGCACACATTCCCATCCCATGCACACATTCAGGAATGTGCAAAATAGAAACAACACATGTCACTCCGGTCCACTTCTTACAGCACACCCAACAATGCATCATGGGAGACGTAGTCAGATGTATGTTAGTGTGTCCATGAGACATAGGAAATGGAATGTAACATGTGGATCAGTGATAAGGGAATAAGACAGTGTCAGAAGTTAGCCAAGACAAATTGTTGAAACGTTTTTGAGTGTAAAATGCAGACAATGACACAAACTTATTTATTCCCCTTTACATCCACAGCACAACCCAGGACACTTGATGACAGTGTAGAGGGAGATGAGTTTGGAAATGCTGAGGACCAGGCTGATGATGGGGACTTAAATGAAGAAACAGAGTACACAACCATTATGCGCAGGAAGCGCACACATGTGCCCCCACTGCCACCATTGAAGGATGACATAGAGGCCTGAGGGGAGGAGAGTGAGCAAAGAGAGGCAAGGCAGGGTGTGTCACACATGCGTGGGCAGGAAACCCCACAAATGAGTGTGCCAGGTACAGACACATGCAGGTCAAGGCCCAGGTCCAGCACTGCCACCAATGAAGAACACACAGTATTTGCCGGTCTTGAAAACAGCATGCTGCAGGTACAGCGCCTGCAACAGAATTCATTGCGCTCTATTAATAGGCAGCTCAGCAGACTTAGCAAGAATCAGCTACATGGGGGAGGGCAACATGGCCATGGCAGGTGCCATACGTGACCTCTGTGTCACTTTGAGGCATGACCAAGATGCCAGGGACAGGGCTGCCCAACGTGCCAACGCACGTCTGCATTACTACACAAAGGCGGTGAACCGCCTGTGCAACACCACCAGCAACTTGACCCATCGCAGCATTACCATGCAGGTGGAAATGTCACACTGCTGCCACGACATTGCAAGAGGCCTGGCGCAGGTCACCAGTGCAGTTGAGCAGATGCAGACAGCAAACTCAGGTGGCACAGCACTCATGGTCTCTGGGGAGAGTATGGAGACATCAAGTCGTAGTAGCAACACACCAACATTGCCAGATGCAAGAAGGCGCAGTGGCAGACAGGGTGCAGTACCTAGGCCCACAACGGAGGGCACTCAGCCTGGAGACCGACCTGCACCAATCCGTCACCTAAGGAGGTGAACTGTACAGTTAAACAGTTGCGTCAATGGGTGATGTAACCCAATAATACAAATGGAACACTTTTTTGGGAACTACCTGCACTGTGGACATGACATGTGCTGGGTACAGCAACAGTCAATGTGTTTGAAATATGAATAAACACAGCACTGATTTAAATCATTATTTTGCCTCATGTCATCATTACTCACCTAGAAGTAGTTCTGTGTGATCTCAGTCCGTCTCTGACGTCCGGCAGCTGCCCCAACTCCTGATGCTGGTCTGCCAGGGGGAGCAGGGCAATCGTCATTTGATGTATCTGTATCGGTCACGTCAATTGTGGTGCCTTTCCTCATAGCCATGTTATGGAGCATTGCACAGCTTGCCACAATCTTACAGCAGGTGTCAGGGCTGTATTTCAGTGCTCCTCTGCTTTTATGCAGGCACCGGAACCGGCTCTTTAGGATTACAAACGTACGCTCTATGACGCAGCGCGTAGATCTGTGTGCCCTGTTGTATCTCCTCTCCCTTGCATTGGCTGGATCCAGGTACGGGGTCAGGATGAAGTCCCGCACTGCATAGGCACTGTCACCTGCAGGAATAGACACAATAGGTGAGTCACTGTCCCCCCCTCAGGAGATGTAGTGGATGGATGGATGTGTGCCATGCATTTACATAGCAGGTTTCCCTCTCTAAACTCTCCAGCACTCAGACGTCTGTGTATCCCACTATGTCTAAAGATGAAAGAGTCATGTGTACTGCCAGGGTATTTAGGTACAATGTCACTGATGATATACTTAGCATTGCACACAATCTGTATATTCAGGGAATGGTAGCATTTACGGTTTCTGTATACATATTCAGTTGCGGATGGGGGTGTGATGGCCACATGGGTCCCATCAATGCAGCTAATGATGTGGGGGAAACGTGCAATCTGGTAGAAGTCAAGTTTTGTTTGCTGTAATGCCTGTTGGGTGCTGGGGAAGTATATGTGATGTGATAGCCTCTGTAGCATTGCATCTAGAAAGGCATGGAAAAAGCACGACAGGGCACTCTGTGAGACCCCGCCAACCTTTGCTATGACCTCTTGAAAACTCCCTGAGGCTAGTAGGTGCAGGGAGCACAGGACCTGCACATGAGTGGGAATTGTTTGGGTCCTGGGTGTTGGATGTTCCAAATAGGGTTTCAGCTCCTCAATCAGGTCCAAGATGGTCTGTGGGTACAGCCTGTACTTGTCATGGATCTCCTCTTCAGTCTGCTGGAACAGAGTGACGCGCAGCCTGAAGATACGTTATTTTCTCATTCTCCTCTGTGCAAGAGCCCGAATACGCAGCCTCCTGGCTATCACATATAGCGCTGCCATTGTGGAAAGGTCTGTTGCATTGTGGGCTGGTTTAAGTACCTTGCTCCTGGTTACCACCTGCATGCACTTGGTGTTAATTGCGATTTCTTAAATTGCGAATTTGCCATTTTCGCAATATGCAAATTTTTCATACATTTACTTGCGATTTCTTAAATTGCGATTTCCATTTAGCAATTTTCACAAACTTAGAAAATCTCAGTTTAACAAATCGCAAGGTTATTCGCATATTTTTATTTTCACAGTATAAGAAATTGCTATTTTTGCGAATTCTTATTTTGCGATGCGATTGTGTCTCACACATCGCGATTTGTAAATTTTTTGACGCAAACGCTTTTTTTGCGATTGGCAGCATTTGTGACTAAAAATTTGTTTCATACATATGCCCCTAAATCACTTAAGTTGCCGTACCCGGCTGTTACTAGAATGCCTACAGCATGTAGCTTTGTATGACTTATGGAATTATTTCATCTTCTTTAAATTTCCATATCAGTAGTTTTCATCCAGCTACTATGGGTAAGTTAAGACCTACCTCCTCAGATCACCATTTCTGCAGCATACATGATCATTATTTAGAATTACTCTGCTTGTATTCAATATCTACAATCTATAGGAATAATCACTGTCTACAACTATTTTGCACCACTGTTTAGATCCTGAGGACTCCATTCTCTTTGCTAAACTAAATCCCTATATCTTTTCTGTAAATTTAAATTCCCCTGCTCAATCTCTTGTTTTTGACAGGAAGATCCCTATCTGTTCTCTGAGGCGTTTGTGGCTGACCATGTTGAACGCCGCTGATAAATCCAGAATTATTAGGAGATAGGATACATTTTTGTCTGGTGAACTTTGTATATAATCTAGGCTGTTTAGAATGGTGACCTCAGTATTGTGTCTGGGTGTGGAACCTGATTGGTGTTTGTCTAAAATGTCAAAATTGATGATGTGCTCACACAGCTGATCTTGGGTGCGTTTGTCTACCAATTTAACCAGGGAAGGGCAGTTTGGATACTGACTGGGAGTTGTTTAAGTCTTTCTGGTCACTGCCTGTTTTTTTTTAGTAGGGGAGATACTTGTCCCATTTTCAGGCATTCTGCGAGGGATACTTGTTGGAAAGATCTGCTTAAAATTCTCATCCATAGGGAAGTGACGGATTGGTGGATCTCTTTCAGCAGGTGGAAGGGAATGGGATTGTCCAAGTGTGTGGTGGGTTTAATTGACTGAATGGCTTTCTGGATTCTGCCTCAGACAGATATAGAAACCTGTTCCAGAAGGCTCAGTTTCTTCTTGGAAGTGTTGGTGTGTGTTGGTCAGTGTTCTTGCTGTGCTGTGAGATTCAGGTTAAAGGATTACCTAGGTTAGGCACTAACTTGGCTGGGAATGAGTTGCTTATGGTTGTGATTTATCTTTAAAGAAAGTTGAGAAGACTTTGTAGATGTCCGTCAAGCAGTTTGCAATTGTGGGTTCAGCAAGTTTTCCTGATTGTTATTTTATTATGTCAAAGAGTTTTCTGGGCCAGTTCTTCCCTCTGTATAGTTGTGACCTGTTTGCTGTTAGTTTGGCCTACATGATAGCCTTTTTGAATGAGATTCTGTGCATTCTCAGCTATTTGAAATGGGTAATGTTAGGGTCTTTCCTCCATTGTTGTTAAAAATATCTTAGTTGTCTTCTTCATTGTTTATGTTTTAGTGGAACCACAGTACTGAAGGTTTTTTTTCTTTTGACTTTTTAGACATAATGGAGCAGCCTTCTGAACTATGTTGTTCATATTGCAATTGTAGAGGTGCATTAGTTCTTGAACTGATGTTTGGTCAGTCTATGGTGCAAAGGATGTTTGACACAGACCCACTAGTGCAGTTCTTTTGATACAGCTGTAATCTCTCACCCAAGTTTTTTTCTTCTAATTTGACACTTGATTTTAGTTTCCTGTGCAGATATTTGGAACAGAATTTGATGGTGGTCTGACCAATCTGTCAGGGGGGATGTCCAGCATATTTACTGATCCCGTTTTGGTGATGATGTGAGTTGGTACCCTGCATGCTTGAATCATGTTGAGGTCCCAAAGCAAGTGCGAGTGCAGCCACTCTTTGTTTTTTGTCATTGTTCCAATGCAGGTTGAAATCTTCTAATAATATTGTAAGAGAGAGTGATGTGGCATTTGTTGTGATTGTTTCCAAAAGTTGCTCCAGAAAGACTGTATTGTCACCAGGTGGATGATATAAAAGGAGTGTTTTCGCTAGCAGTTTTTCTTTTCAAGCTTGATTTCAGATCCCATGAGTACAAACGATAATGTATCTTCACGCAAAAGTGTGTTTAAGGTTAGGGAATTTCTGTAAATTATAGAGAGACCTTCCCCCTGCTTTAATCTGCGGTCTAGATGTAAAACGGCAAAATCCAGGGGAATGAGAAGGTCTGGTATTGGAGCTGCCCTTGAGTTGAGCCAGGTTTCAGTTAGGAAGAGAATGTCCATATCATGGCTAAGATCAAATCTGCTATATCAGCTGTGTGTTTTGCAGCTGATCTGCAATTGTGCAGCATGCTTTTCAAGTTTGTCACTGTTTTGTGGTGGACACTGTGTTTGTTGCAATTGGGATTAGGTTGTTGTGACTGACTTGTAGAGGGTTGTATCTCTCGTTATTGTAGTTGGATATCTTGACAATCAGGATGTTGGATGTTGTTTCAAAGGTGGTTTTCTGTGCACCTTGACAGTCTATTAGCAGAATGTTTACCTCTTCGTCTCACAGGTGATTGTTCATCTTCTAGGCTGGTACAGCTTATTTCCTCGGGGAGATGTGAGTCTGCTGTTGTAAATAAGTTGACTACTAGTTGGGGAGTCAGTGCACTTGGTAGTGGGTGTTTACTTCTTCTCTAGGGTGAGTATAAGTGTGATGAATTTATTCTTAACCCATTCTATATCTTCCCTGAGTAGGTGCAAGTTGTGTTGATTTGGTTTACGGACATTTGTGTGTTAAAAACTGACAAATTGCATTATCGTTCTGTCTGATTATGAACTTTTGTAAACTGTCTGCGTTTTAGCTTTAGATGTGTTTTCCCTTGTGTGGAGCTTCCCAGTTGTAGAGTTCGTAGAGTCTTGTAAGTATTCCTTGTTCTTAGAGTGTTATAAGTATTCCTTTGATTGCACACGTGCACTATGTTCCTGTATGATGTATTCCTATCCACGCGCGTCTCTTGAAGAATGTTTACATTCAAGAGATGCATTTCTCGTGACATCCCTCACCTGTAATCTTCAACTGTGAGTCTGTGCACTTCTACAGTTGGAGGTTGCTGTGTGTGGACGTGCTCCTGTGATGCGCTTTGGATTTGCAGATTAAACTTTATCATTCTACATTCACAACGTCTCCTGATCGTTCCTGTTCATTTGGAAACCTCCACATTACATTTGGCGACGAGGGTCCTCATTTTCGACTAAAAGAGCGCATCACCTACCTTGCACGACCTTACCTTAACTCACCACCTGTCTCAAGACCATTGCGAGCCTTCTTGTTGAGAAAATCCGCCCCGGATTGGCCTTTTCCTCATGATATCGGACATTTTCTTCTGTTTCACCGATTCTTGACGGAACCAGCTGCGCGTCCCCTATGACGTGAGCGAGATCATAATCTCGTCTCGAGCATACGTCATCGCGCGCACACGCGCAGTAACGTGACTACGTTTGGAGGCCATCTTGGATTGTTTCTCAAGGTTACCATGGTTACAATTTGCCGATCGAAAGAGTCGGAAGGAAAATAACTTATTTCCTACTTTTAAACCATTGACGGTGAGCGGTTTTTAAAGAATTACAGTCTTTTACTTGAACTTTATCTCTTTTGAAGAGTGTTTAAAAGAAAAGTACTTTCAGTGGAATTTATTTTTACAAGATTGCCATTACAGAACCTTACTAATTTTTGATTATAAAACTCGTTATTTTACTTTATTACTAGCAACATGGCTACAAACCAACAGATTGTTACTTTAAATTATTTTTTACCAGTACCAGGAAAACCTAAAGAACCATGGAGACATTGGTTTCAAAACTTTGAAAGCTATTTAATCGCCATAGGAGCGGATGAATACTCTCCTAAGAGAAAATTGGCAATCCTCTATAGTAATTTGGGCAAAGAAGGCAGACAGATTTTTAACAATTTACCCAATCCCCTTCCAGCTGCTAGTGGTAGTGGTGATATTAATGAATATTCTGCTGCAGTATTAAAATTGAAAAGAAAGTTTCTTGACCAGCCTAGTGTTATTCTTGAACGATTCAATTTTATGAAAAGGCGTCAAGAACAAGATGAGTCTATTGAAGAGTTCATTTCCGCTTTAAGGAATCTTGCGGCGGAGTGCAGTTTTGGAACTTACTTGGAAACTGCCCTGAGAGACCAATTTGTATATAATTGCTGTCACAAAAAGATCCAAGAGAGAATATTAAGTTGCAGAGACCCTTCTTTAGCTGAAGTTCTGGAAATAGCTAAAGGCATTGAGAGATCAATTGTATCTTCTAAATGTATTACTGAAGGTTCTTCATTTCCTCATCAACCTGACTTAAGCATTAATGCAATTTATTCAAGAAATAAGCCTTTTCAGAAACCATTTCAAAGGAGAGCAAATACGTTTTGCTTTCGTTGTGGTTCTAAAACACACTTGAGTAACAGCCCGGTTTGTCCAGCTCAAGGAAAAAAGTGCACTTTTTGTCAAAAAATTGGGCATTTTCAATCTGTTTGTCGCAATCGAAAAAGTTCTCAAATTAATAACATTTCTTACTTTACAGGTGAAAACGCTGATGTTCAATTTATAGACTCTGAAATGAAAAATGCTACTATTAGTACTGTTGAAATTATCACTCCTAAAGGAAATTTGACTGAAAAAGAAATCCTTTCTATTCATTCAGTTTCCATTTTGATGGTTGATTCCAAGGGTTCGGGTCATGTAAAGGATCCCACTTGTCAAGTAATTGTTGATCACTTAACGATTGACATGATGGCAGATTCTGGTGCCCCTGTGACTATTATATCTGACTTGTTGTTCAATACTCACTGGTCTTCCAGAATCACTCTCGAACCTTTAGACATCATACCAAAGGCATATGCGGGGAAAAGTATTGAAATGTGGGGGTTTTTCATTACCAGTGTAACTTGTTTGGGCAGGTGTATTTATACAAAAGTCTATGTTGCCACTGATGGAAAATGCATTGTAGGGTGGCAAGATCTTGCCAAAATGGGTCTCAAACTCGTCCCTGGGTCTGAATTTCCTGTTCAGATAAATGAACAAAGTGATGTGTCCTCTGTCAATTTTATTGACGTAGGGATAGTTAACAAAATTATTTCAGCTTTCCCAGAAGTTTTTAATGATTCTATTGGTATGATCAAAAACTATGAACACCGCATTCACCTTAAACCCAATGCTATTCCCGTTATTCACAAATTGAGGAATGTTCCTCTTAGTGTGAGAGATGACTTAAAAAAGGTACTGTTGAAAATGGTAGATGAGAAAATAATTGAAGCTGTTGATTCATCCCTATGGGTCAGTCCGATTGTGGTCGTTAAAAAAAAGGATTCTAGCATTCGTTTGTGTGCCGACCTTCGATCATTAAATCAAAATATTTTAATTGACTGTTACCCCTTACCTAAGATTCAAGAGCTTCTCACCGGAATTGCTGATTTCAAATTGTTTACTCTTTTAGATTTAAGGAGTACATATCACCAAATCCCTCTGACCAAATGTTCGTCTGAACTTACCACATTTATTACTCCCTTTGGGGCTTTTAAATATCTGAGACTCCCTTTTGGGTTGGCAAGTGTTGATGAACATATTAAGGATTTACAAATTGTACTGTCTCGCTTCAGGGATGTTGGGATCACCCTTGGTGAAAAGAAGTGCAAGTTTTTTGTAGAAGAACTAGACTACTTGGGTCATTCTATTTCCACCATGGGTATCAAACCCAAACTCTCTCTCACTCAGGCTATATATAATGTACCTGTTCCAAGCAATAAGGATGCTTTGAGATCATTTCTCGGTCTCACCGAATATTATTCAAGATTTGTCATGAACTATTCCCAATTGATTCAACCTCTTAGGATGTTAATTAAAAAAGATGTTTCATTTTTGTGGAATGATGAGGCAGATTTAGCTTTCAATAACATTAAGAAAGTTATTGTAAATGCTCCGGCCTTATCATCTTTTACACCAGGTCTTAAATATGGCATTTACGTGGATGCGAGTCAGAAAGGCCTTGGTGCCGTTCTTTGTCAATGGAATGGTTCAGTGGAACATACCATTGGTTTCGCTTCCAAGTCCCTCAACAGTGCAGAATGCAATTACAGCACCATTGAAAAAAAGGCACTTAGTTGTGTCTGGACCGTAGAAAAATTTAAAGTTTACATTTGGGGTTCCCATTTTTTACTATACACTGATCATAAACCTTTACTACATCTATTAAATGGAAATGGCACTGGTAAAGCCTCTTCGAGGTTAGTAAGAATACTTTCCAAATTGCATGACTTCAATTTTAGCTTTCACCACATTGCTGGAGGCGGAAACATGAGAGTTGATGCACTTTCCAGGTTACCTTTAGAAAATGATAATGATGTACTTGGAGATGATGTTGAGTGTGTCGTAGCTTCCTTAGAAAATTTAGTTTTCTCTCCTCTCTCTATTTCTGAAGAAGATTGGTTCAAATGTTATTCTGAGGATGAAACTCTTGTAGCAGTGAAGAATTTGATAGTTTCAGGCTGGCCCAGAATACGTTCTCTTCCTGCCTCTTTGAAGTCCTTTGCACAGGTTTCTGAAGATTTGACAATTGTCAATGGAATCATTTTTAGGGGCGATCGATGTGTTCCTCCTTTGGTTTTGCGTAAAAAGTTAATTTTTGCAGCGCATCAAGGTCATTTAGGTGTAGGCGGAACCTCACGCAAGTTAAAGGAACATTTCTGGTGGCCCGCCATGGAGAGGAATGTTAATGAATGGATTAATACCTGCAATACTTGCTTAGCGTCAGACAAACATTGGAAGTTACAGAATTTACCATTACATAATGTTCCCATTCCTGAAAACCCTTGGGTCAAGTTAGCCATTGATTTTTCCAAGCCCTTTGAAATTCTTCCTCAATCTCAGCACTACATAGTCTCTGTTGTTGACTATTATTCGAAGTGGTTTGATTTTAATTTTTGTACTAACCCAGATTCCATCTCAGCTATGAGGTTCTTGGAAAGGGTTTTTAGAATGGAAGGTCCTCCTAAGGAGATTGTCAGTGACAATGACTCACATTTTTGTTCTGGCGTCATGGAAGAATTTTTGAAGAAGTTTGATGTCAGACACTTGAAAGTGGCCCTCTATTCCCCTGCGTCAAATGGTTTGATTGAGCGCATGAACCGGTTTTTGAAAGAGGGCATTCAGACTACTTATTCTTGTAAGGTAAACGTTGAGGTTTTCCTAAGGGAAAAGGTTAGGGCGTACCTTGTCACCCCTCACTCCACCACGGGGATATCACCGTTCAGATTACTAAAAAAAAAAAGGAACCCACATGGTACTGTTTGCCCCTCCTGGATTAAAAAAAATTGATTTCAGGAAACACTGGATGTATAGCCTGTTCTGACAAATTAGTCCTTAAGAGTAATGTTGAGAAACAACAGGCTGTACAAAGACGGAATTTTAATTCCAAAGTGATATCTACTCCTGAAATGTTTACAGTAAGTGATTGGGTCATGTTTAAGAACACGGATAGAGTCAAGAAAGACCTATCTAAGTTTTCACTTCCTACTCAGGTACTTAAGGTGTCGACAGGTTCTCTATTTTTAGATAAGAGAGGGTGGCGTAACAAACGTTCACTTGTTAGATTGACCTCTGAACAAACTAAGATCATTCTCAGAACTAAGCGTGAGAATGAAAATCATTCCTTTTCTTTTCTTGACTTACCACAGTTAGAACCTCCAACTTCTAATGATACCACTTCTCCTTCTCAAGTTACCCAAGTTTTAAATGAGGAAGCCTCACCTTCCCTTGAGGTTTCCCTTCCTTTTCAGAACAGTTTTGAGAATGATGAAGCTTGTTGTTCATCCGCCATTACTCACGCTTCTGATGTTACATCTAGAGCTCATAGGAACTGCTCTTTTCCTACACGCTTTAGAGACTTTTATTTAAATTAAGTTTCTTTTCTGTTAAGTAAGTTTTCTTTCTGCTTCCTCATTTTGTGAGGAGGGAGGAGATGTAGAGTTCGTAGAGTCTTGTAAGTATTCCTTGTTCTTAGAGTGTTATAAGTATTCCTTTGATTGCACACGTGCACTATGTTCCTGTATGATGTATTCCTATCCACGCGCGTCTCTTGAAGAATGTTTACATTCAAGAGATGCATTTCTCGTGACATCCCTCACCTGTAATCTTCAACTGTGAGTCTGTGCACTTCTACAGTTGGAGGTTGCTGTGTGTGGACGTGCTCCTGTGATGCGCTTTGGATTTGCAGATTAAACTTTATCATTCTACATTCACAACGTCTCCTGATCGTTCCTGTTCATTTGGAAACCTCCACATTACACCAGTCCTACGTCCAGCTTTTTTAGTTAGGATTGTCCTATGAGGTCTGCTTTGAATATGCTGTATCATTGGTCTCAGGATGGGGTGGTTTTTGCTTGAGAGACTACCCTGTGATTGGCTGTGTTTAGGGAAGGTCTCTTGCCAGGGTTTTGAGGAACCCTGCCTTCCTCTAAGTGGTATAGGTCATTGGAAGTGGGATGTTTTCTCGAAGATAGATTTGGGGTGGCGCTCGAGGTCTTTCTGTTTTTGTCAAATTTGGTAGGAACTGGGTTGGAAAGGACCAACCCGGTAGGCTGGTAGGGTAAGAATGTAGCACAGAGCCAGTTGGTTGATTGAAGCTCAACATGAATAGTGGCTAGTGTTTAATTGTTATATGGATGCCCCTCATTGTGGGTATCCTTGCTGTGTTTTCTGGTTGCTCTATGTGTGAGTGTGCTTTTCCTTCTCTATAAGTGTGGATGTGCCCAAGAACCTGGTCTTTCTATTTTTGACCCAGTCAGGCTTAACGTTAGGTTGAGTGGACCACAATGGGGTTTCTATCACCTGCTCATTGTCCGGGGATGTTTCTTGGGCACTGACCCACTTCCTGTTGTTGAGTAATTGCTCCTCGAGCTGAGACGGCTTTTTGTAGAATGGTCTAGTTGCAGATGCTGTTGTAAATAAGTTGACTACTAGTTGGGGAGTCAGTGCACTTGGTAGTGGGTGTTTACTTCTTCTCTAGGGTGAGTATAAGTGTGATGAATTTATTCTTAACCCATTCTATATCTTCCCTGAGTAGGTGCAAGTTGTGTTGATTTGGTTTACGGACATTTGTGTGTTAAAAACTGACAAATTGCATTATCGTTCTGTCTGATTATGAACTTTTGTAAACTGTCTGCGTTTTAGCTTTAGATGTGTTTTCCCTTGTGTGGAGCTTCCCAGTTGTAGAGTTCGTAGAGTCTTGTAAGTATTCCTTGTTCTTAGAGTGTTATAAGTATTCCTTTGATTGCACACGTGCACTATGTTCCTGTATGATGTATTCCTATCCACGCGCGTCTCTTGAAGAATATTTACATTCAAGAGATGCATTTCTCGTGACATCCCTCACCTGTAATCTTCAACTGTGAGTCTGTGCACTTCTACAGTTGGAGGTTGCTGTGTGTGGACGTGCTCCTGTGATGCGCTTTGGATTTGCAGATTAAACTTTATCATTCTACATTCACAACGTCTCCTGATCGTTCCTGTTCATTTGGAAACCTCCACATTACACCAGTCCTACGTCCAGCTTTTTTAGTTAGGATTGTCCTATGAGGTCTGCTTTGAATATGCTGTATCATTGGTCTCAGGATGGGGTGGTTTTTGCTTGAGAGACTACCCTGTGATTGGCTGTGTTTAGGGAAGGTCTCTTGCCAGGGTTTTGAGGAACCCTGCCTTCCTCTAAGTGGTATAGGTCATTGGAAGTGGGATGTTTTCTCGAAGATAGATTTGGGGTGGCGCTCGAGGTCTTTCTGTTTTTGTCAAATTTGGTAGGAACTGGGTTGGAAAGGACCAACCCGGTAGGCTGGTAGGGTAAGAATGTAGCACAGAGCCAGTTGGTTGATTGAAGCTCAACATGAATAGTGGCTAGTGTTTAATTGTTATATGGATGCCCCTCATTGTGGGTATCCTTGCTGTGTTTTCTGGTTGCTCTATGTGTGAGTATGCTTTTCCTTCTCTATAAGTGTGGATGTGCCCAAGAACCTGGTCTTTCTATTTTTGACCCAGTCAGGCTTAACGTTAGGTTGAGTGGACCACAATGGGGTTTCTATCATTGCTCTTTGTCTGGTGATGTTTCTTGGGCACTGACCCACTTCCTGTTGTTGAGTAATTGCTCCTCGAGCTGAGACGGCTTTTTGTAGAATGGTCTAGTTGCAGATTCTGTGAAGCTGTGCAGCCTGCAGTGCTATTAGATATTGTCATATTTTCCCTGCTGCTAATATTGTTTGCCCATTGCCTGTGACAGAAGCAGAAAAAACAATGTAGGATGATTTGCGGACTTTTTGCACCAGTGCAAAGGTTTTGCAATGGGGCCCCTGTCTTACGTTTTGTAATGATGATGCACTACGTGCTTCCCTTCAGTTTACCTTGAGTAAAAGTGAACTTCTTAATTTTTTTTGTAGGAATGCAGTTTGCTTATGATCACAGCTGTGTTGTGACTTGTGACATGGTCCGGGTCAGAGGACTGTGCAGGGGAGACTGAGCACTTTTACCCACACTGCGTCACAGGCCTGCAGCATTGTGCGGCCGCGTGTTTGGGGGCTTTTGAAAGGCAAGTCGGCCGCAGAGTCTCACGAAAATAAAATGGCAGAAACGGCGCCTCCTTGTGTGCAAATACATTGCACTTCACAAATATTTATATATTTAGCTTTAAATCAAGTTACATGAATTCATGAAACTGATATGCATTTATTTTCGTCTGAGAAACAACCTTATGCATTTCTATCTATTGTGAGCAGATGTTTACTGTCAAACAGAGGGGAAGCTTCCGGGTGTTGGTGTGGGAACATGTATTTACACCAAACAAAGAAATGTGTGAGCTGCAGACGGGAAGTGTCACAATGGAGCCCTAAAAAATAATTAATCTGGCATTTAGGAAAACTCTGTTAATACCCCAAATACCACCGTGAGCGCTGCTGTTTGACTTTTACCGTTTCTGATAAGATAATGTTTTTTCTTTCATAATACTGTTAACCTCAAGGCACACGTTGGCAGGTTGTTTCTGTGTTTATTCTCAGATGATAATAACACACATTTAAATGAGAAAAGTCATTATAACTCATACAAAATGTATTGTTACACTAGGTTTTGTGGCCTCATGTGAACTGCAAATTCATTAATTCCAAGCAAGGTGCAGCCTTCCACTCATGGTTAATTTATTCACATAAGTCAAAAGGGAGCCTGGGCTTATTAATATCCTACAATCTGGGGTTTCTGCAGGTTGATGATTCGTGGGTAGTTTCCAGAGTCGGAAGAGGGTGCTGTCAGATACTTTCTTTAACGAGCATGGTATTCAGGGCTTTACTAAACTACTACATTTAATGTATTTTCTTATTTCTGGCTGGAGAGGAGCAAACACTTTTCAAAGAAATCTTCTGATAGCTAAATTTTACAAAACGTATTGTTGAAGCCAACCGATATGGTTTACCTTTCAGTTGCAGGCAAACTTATTGGTTTTGGCAATGCTTGTTGGTACGTGAAACTTGCATATGACAATGTCCACCATTTGTACAACAGTCAACTTGTAAGGAGACTGGCGGAAAAGAGAGGAAACATGGATGTATATCGTCTGCGTAGGTATTCATACAAGCTCAGTGCTTCATGCAGGCCATGCCAAGCCCTTACTTTAGCACCATGCTACTGGCTTGTTGCAATAAGCACTGCAGTGCTTAATTTGTCAAAATAAATTTCCTGGTCCCTTGTCAGGAGGCCACTGCAGCTTGCCTCACCTACTGCCCCAACCAGCACTGCCAGTGCTAGTACCAACACCATTACTAACCATTACACTCCTACAAGTGTGAGAATTCAGACTATTCCGGGACCCCACAGCTATAAGAATGGCTTGGGTGGCAGAAATTAGTCATTGTGTAATGCGCTTTGAATTAATAAACAACTGCTGTTGTGCTCATCACTAAATTAGTTAAATAACACCACCATGATGTAGACTGTCATAAGTGCTGGTGTTGACAATTCAGTGATGGTGCCGAGCACCGGAAACCACCGACTCAAATTAAGCACTGGCTTTTTGCATGCATCATTGGACCACCTTACATAACATAGAGGGTTTAAATTAAACAGAATGAGAAACAGTGAGAAATGAACTGTGCTTTTAAAGGAGCTAATGCGTTATAACAATATAAAAAAATTCAATGTGCATAAAAAAAGGGCAAATTAAACTAACCGCATTAGATATGATATTGACACAGGATAAGTGTACATTTATAAATGTGTGCCAGTGTACTGGGTCATGTCAGTTATATTTCTCCTAATATCGATATCCCCATACCTCATAATTTCACCCAAGTGAGTAGGCAGGTGTGAGACCCAGGAACCTGGTGTTGCTCCTCAATGATATTAAATGTAAAATTATGCGGTCAAAAGGTGCATATACTTTTTTAGCCTTTGATACGACATACAGGTATTAGTCTGATAAGCTACTCAGTATGTTTAATTAACTGACAGTCAAACTTCACCAAAATATGAGCTTCTGTGACATGTTTTAGGTTATTCTAAAATTCAGTCATGGTTTGCTTGTTTTCTATCCTAGTAGTCCGGTGTTGTGGCTTCAGGTTGATGAAATATAGGAATCTGTGACATAATAAATTAGAGCCATTAGAGAATGCTTGGATGGGGGTGGGAGAGCGGCTCTGATCTTATTGGACCTCTCTGCCGCCTTCGACACGGTGCCACACTTACTGCTATTAGCGCGCCTCGCGAACATTGGTGTCATCGACCATGCATGGGACTGGATCAAATAATTTTTGGCTGACAGATCACAGCAAGTGTGACTACCTCCTTTCTCATCAAACCCACAAAAGGTGACTACTGGAGTACCTCAGGGCTCTACCCTGATCCCCCTCCTTTTTAATGTGTATATCACCCCTCTGGTCTATCTGGCTGAGGAATTGGTAGCAAAAGTAAACACCTATGCAGATGATACCCAGCTCCTCTTCATTTGAAAAGACTCAGATATTTCCCCAACGAAAGCTAAAAACTGTCTATCAACCGTTTTCAAATGGCTTGCAGCCGCCCAGTTAAATTGCAATAAGGACAAGTACGAAATCCTCTTATTCGGGTCCTTTCCCACACAGTTAAGGGAAGCACTTTGGCCGCCAGAATATCCACTCCCCAGCTCCTCTGGATCGGCAGTGAAGAACCTGGGTGTTTGGTTCGAGGAAAATCTCAGCTTCTCTACACATGTAAAAAAACTATCTGGTCAATGTTTTGGCACATTGAAGACTCTTAGGAAGTTCCTTCCTCTATTACCCAGGTCCACCAAGAAGATGGTCACGCACGCTTTGATACTTAGCCGCCTTGACTATGCCAATGCACTCTATATGGGCCTACCAGGATACCAGCTTAAGAAACTCCAGGTAATACAGAACACTGCGGCCAGAGTTCTGATGGGTATCCCGGGCAGGTCCAGCTTCATACATCTTTTGCAAGATCTGCACTGGCTACCAGTGGCACAAAGAGGGAAATTTAAGGCCCTCACGATGGCCCACTCAGCCCTTTATGGACCAGATTCCCCTTTATCTGAGGAAGCGGTTTAGTTTTTATAATCCACAAAGGCATCTGCGTTCCGCCTCACAGTGCCTAGCTTCGATCCCCGGCTTTCGGCGGATAAGAATTGAAGTCAGCTCCCTATCCTTCAAAGCGGCCGAAGCTTGGAATTTTCTTCCCCTTGAACTGCGCAGCATTCACGACCCCTCATGTTCAAGAAAAGACTAAAAACCGAGCTCCTTTTTTAATGATATTTTAAGTAGAGGCAACTTTTAGAAACCTGCCACTCTGTTGCCCACGTTTTCTAGTGGTCTTTCATATATGCTGGTCACAAGACAGCCTTCTGCACTCCTAGGAAGAAGTGTAATGTAATTGACTCCCAGGAGCGAGAACAATAGAGGCCTGCCAATGGAAAATATGTGACCTGTCCTGGCAGGAAGCCACAAAGGGTGTGAGTCCTTAAAGGTGAGCTTAAAAGGGAAAGCCACCTTTGAACGGCAAATGGTTGACACACATGAGAGGGGCTGCTCTTTGCCACAACAAAGTAGGCAGAGAATATTTAAAAGATGGACTCAATTGGAGGAACGGTTAACGTTTTGACCCTAAATGGAAATAATCCATGGGTCTGTTCTGGACAGAAGTAGTCTGTCTGAATGAGGAAGAAGAAATTCACTCCTTTAAAGAATGGATTCAAGGGATCCAAAAGTTCTCACGCTGGGGAGTCATAATGACCAGCAAAACAAATCACAATATGGGAATTCGCACAGTGTATAAAACTGGTGAGAGTGGCAAGCGGAGGCATACTGATGAGTGTATCTGTTGCAAAACTAATGGAGATTGAGCAAACAATGTGTTTTAATGTTTAAATAGTATATGTACAATGAATATATGATTTAGGTAATAATCTGGTGGTTTGCCTTTGCGGGAAACAGATGGTGACAAACTGACTGTGTATCCTAGGGGACTTTTTTGGTGACAATGACTGATATGTTATCGCTGGTATAACGCTGGAAAGCATGTTTTATTTCCCTTGTTTTGACTATGTTGCCCTTCTTGTTGTGACATGAATAGTCAACGATTGGTATTCTTTTCATGACATGATTGTTGTAACCTAAGATATACTCACATTAATCAAGCATTTTGTCCTAGAAATACATTGCTCTGATTCCAGAGTGCTACAGACTGCCATCAACCATGATATCCAACATGATTTTGGAACAAAACAAAATTGCTTGCAATCAACCTGTACAAGATGGAGGTCTACAGCTTTTCCAGATGATGGATCCATATGTGTAGGACACTTTTCTGACAAGAATAGGTGATGCTGAATTCCAGTGTTGAGCTCCAAGAAGTCAGTTGTTTCTACTAGGGCATAATGGGAATGTTCTTTTTATGTTGCTGCTTGTATTCAGCCTAAACACTGCGGAATCTTCTCTGTGGCTCATATGGAGCAGCTAATATTCCTACCAAAACTACACCAAATTCTTCTTGACTTTCAGTGCATGCTACATTATATGTTGATGTTGCAGATAGACATTTACACCTAGCAAGGAAGTTGGAAATCTTCCACTGACCTGTATACACAATCCATTTTTGAAGTAATTCCCACATGTACGGAATTGTACACAGCAACAGTTTTTGGTAACATGGGTGAGAGAGGTGATGTGAGGCAATATGTATTGGTATGACTCACATGGAGGGTATTCTACTTAGCCATGAACGTTCATACCCCTTCAATAGGTAGAAATATTCATGTACAGCAATATATATTTTTTGATTAGTCATAAGTGGGAGGGTTCTTGCAAAACAACACTTTTTAATGGCACTCACTTAAAAGGAAGGGTAATGCACATCAACAACAATTGGTGAAACACAGATGGGTTATTCGACACAGGAATAATCTTTGGCAACACATGCACCTGTGAGTAATCATGGGTAACAACAATTTTCGGTGACTTAACACCTTAGGAGCTTCGTAAACAAACCTCCCCAGTGCTGCGCTGTCCATTATCCAGTGCTGAACTGGACGTCCAGCGGTCGCACGCAGCACTGGGGAGGTAGTGCCCGTGACGACCGTTGGCCGACGGCAGCACTTAAAGGGTTAAATGGGAAGAGTTGAGCACAAAAATAGTTTTTGACAACATAACTAGATGGGTTTTGCCTCCACAATTTTACTACATATTCTGGATATATGAGCCCATATGGAGAGAGATTTTTTTGTACATTCACTCTCATATATGAGCTACACACCTTCACTTGACAGAAGTTGGTGCAAAGCATCATTAATGAAGGCCTGATTATGACTTAGGCAGTCTGACTACCAGAAAACGCCACCAAGGCAGCAGAAATTCCGACAGCCATATTACAAGTCTTCCACTGGGCTGGCAGTGAGTGGGTGGCAGAGTCATGGTGGCAGCACACTTTGGCTCTGGAAATGAGCTGGAAGCCATTGCCGGCCATACTGTGGTGTCTCCAGCTAGTCGGGCACACTGTTTCCTTGCATTCTGTTGTGCAAGTGAAACATTATGTGCCCCCAACTTGAAGGCATTGGAGGGCACTACATGAGCACCAGCTACATTGCACATGGGCACATTTGCTCTCGAGCCATTACTTCAGCTCATTACCTGCCTTTCCGTCGACTCTCACATGGCAGTGTCCCCACCAGGAACAGGTCAGCGAAAAGGCAGGTCATAATTGGGCTGGCTGTGAGTTGCACGGGATCACCTCCCGTGGCAATGGAAACATTTATGAAGGCAACATCATTGTACATGCTTGATTGATGGATCAGGGATGTTTTACTCGTCGCTGCTTTGCTACTGTTTCACACATGAATTTGGGATCGAAGGAGGTGAATGAGTCAGATGCACATGGATGAAGTGTCTCAGCTGGTGAAGGTAAAAGGAGATACCCAGTGAATTGGGGACAGAATGTGTGTACCTCTTTATCAGTCCCTGACATTCTGGGCAGCAGATATTCAAGAGTTAGGCCATCCTTTCATAGAATGGGACCACCCGCCATTGGTGCAGGGGTCCCGTTGGTGACATTAGGATGCTCCTGCCACACTGGCAGGCGCATCCTACATACTTGACATTGCGGCGGACGGAGCTCTCAGCACCGCCCACTGCAATGCCAAGAAGGCATGTCGTGCAGTTCCATGCACAACGTGGCAGGCACCGCGCGGTGCCTGCCATGTTGTGCATGGAACTGCAGGGGGCACCAAAGGTACCGCCTATGTGCACCCCCACACCCCAGAATCCCTGGGGGCCTGCTACGGCCCCCAATGGTGAGAATCACCTGCCTTTCCGTGGCGGCACCCAGCATGCATCATTATATGGATGACGGTGTCTACCAGACACCGCCACCATATTAACTGCTTTTCCCCCGGTAGGCAATCGGGCAGAATGCCTACCGGCGGAAAACCAGCGGACGGTCTTTCCGTTTGCCAGGGTCCCCCTGCCATAGTAATATGGCGGGAGAATTGGCATGCGGGTGGGCACAAATGTCGGGCAGATCGCCACCGCCATGCGGGCGGTGGCAATCTGCCCAACATGCTAATGGGCCCCTTAGTGACTGAAAACCTTTCTGGAACCTTAAAATATGACTTCATCCAAGGGGAGAATAGAATGAAGGGAATTCATGCTTGTGTCTTGTGGCTTCCTAAGGGACACAAAGGCAAAATTGTCAATCTAGGTCATCATTGTCCCCATGAACTACTCACACCAGTTGCAATATGTGGTGATGACTAGGTGGGCAAGATCATATGAGGGACCAGCAACCTCCTTCTCTTTTTCACCAATATTTTCATCCAACCGTGTGATTTTGGACCGCCATAAATTGAAGCTATCATATACAATTGTGCCTAGTTTGCAGATAGTGTGAGAAGACAATAATCCCCATTGAATATTTGGCAGAATGCTTGACCTTCTAAACCAACCCATAGCACTCTGTGCAAACCATAATTTCTGCCATAGAAACCTTGTGATGCCCAAAAGGACAATTGCTATATGAAGGCATTGCAAATTCATATCCGTAGTCTCATCAGGGCGGCTTTTGTACACCCGGACTACTTTCCCCTGATCCGGTCTGTCACATCCAAGCTCTGTTCATTAACCACAAGCCTGAACCCTCTAACAGCCAAGCCATGATGCAGAATTGATGGACTTCCCTTACTTCTAACCCCGCCTGCAAGGTCTTAACCTACACTGACCGCCAGGTCATTCCCCATGCCATTCCAATTTCGACCTCTGGGACATGCTGCTTCCACCTCCTGATTTTCCTCTTACCTTTCCTACATTTGCTGTTCCTTACACGGTTTTTCCTGCTCCTCCTGTCGCTGCTGCATCCCAGTGCTTATTTCGCATTGCTCAACCTCCTGCCTCTTGTCCTGCCACTCCTACTGCTGCCACTCTGCATCCTGCAAATTTTCCAGTGTCATGGCTCGTTACAAGTGCTCACCCAAACTCCCAGCCATCACTGGTCCAGTTCCTGCGTGAACTTTTGTTTCTGATTGGTGTCTCAAGATGTGGAGCATGAACAACTGCTATCGGAACAAGCCAGTCTTATAAAGATTTTTTTGGCTCTAACAAGATAAAGGGGCAGATGTATTAAGATACCATTTTGCGATTCTCAAATAGCGATTTTTAGGGAATCGCTACTTGAGAAGTGCAAAATGGTATGTATGTAGAAATTTGCTATTTTTTAGCGATTTCTTAAAATTCCTTAATTGCGATTAGCAAATTGCTAATCGCAATTAAGGAATAATTTCCCATTCATTTCTATGGGCCAGGAGGCCCATAGGAATGAATGTGAAATTATTCTCAATTTGCGATTAGCAATTTGCTAATCGCAAATTGAGAATAATTTCAAGGGTGTCTTAAGGACACCCTGCTGCACCCCTGAATTTGACATGTGTGCGCATATGGCGCACATGAGCGTCATATGGCACCTTTAGAATTTTAAAAAAGTGCATTTTGTAAAGAATTCGCCAATTACCACCAACTACAAGTTGGTGGTAATTGGCGAATTCTTAGTCAAAAATCGCAACACTGAAATGCTTAATACATTTCAAATGAGAAATTGCAATTTGCCATTTCTTAAAAGCCTCGCAATATTAAGGAATCGCTAAATTTGCGATTCCTTAATAATTGCGAGGCTTTTTGCATGATACATTCCAAATCCCGTTTTTTTTGTTACAAACGCTGCTATTTTGCGAATCGCAGCGTTTGCGACAAAAAAAACGGATGATACATCTGCCCCAAAGCTTCCATGAATAATATATTGAAGGTACAGCAGAGTGCTAGAGTTACTAGAGTAAATCTTGTCAATCTCACATTTTCTGTATGTTACCATACATGAGAAATCTATGTAAATAAAAAAATCTGTCATTCCATTCATTCACTCATTCTTACACTCTCTAAAATTCCCTTATGCTCATTCTTAGTTATTCATTCTTACTCACCCACTCTCTCACTTGCAATCACTTTTACTCTTACTCGTTCTCGCTCACTCTGACTCACTACTTCTCCCTTACTGGCTCTCATTCTTACTCACTACCTCTCACTCATTCTCATCCACACACCCACATGCTCACACACCCAGGCACGCATGCTCACACATGCACACACTATCTCTCTCAAATAAATACACTCTCACCCACAAGCATGTTTCTGTTTACCTTGGCTGTCAGAGAAAGTCTTGTTCCAGGTACTGGTGCTCAATTTTCTTCTCTATTAGGGTACTAAGAGTGGGTGCTGACCTGGGGTTCTTGGCACTGATTTTGCCACCTCTGTAGCCAGGGTGACAAAGGAAGTTTCAAGGGTCGCAAGGGGCTAGACTGGGTTCGCCGCTCTGACCCCTGGTACACCTACACGATGTTCTTGTGAGGAGAAAGTGGTAAAGAACGGTATAAAGTAAAGAATATTGAGAAAAAACGCTTCATTATGTAATGAAAGACAAGCAACAATATCTGAAGCAAAAAAGAAAGTCTATTGGAACAGTGTGTTATTTATTACATGTTTAACAGACATCTACGAGTTAAATAAACAGTATGGTGCTTTGCTTACGAAATTGGCTAAGCCTTTCAAATACTTGCGGTAGTTATTCTGGTTCATTCCCCTTCCTCATTCCTACACGGAATTGCTCTGAATAGAAAGAGGTGTTTCCAAACAAAAACACATAATAAATAACTCTATCGGGTAAGATCTGTGAGGCGCATTGGAAAATTAGGTACACCTTGTTTCATGTCAATAACTGCTCGTGGCCTGGAATCACAAGTATGAATACAGAGATATTAACAGCTTCGAACTAATCACATGTAATTATGTACAACCACAACCGATGTTCATTGCAACTGACAATGCAAATATGTAACTTCAGAGATGAGAACACTCATTTTTGTAAGAAAAGAAATCACGCATGAACTACAGGAGAAAGTTAATACTGTTATCCATTTAGCACGAAATGTAACCTACTTTGTGAAGAACAACAATCATTTGAAAGCCATTTTCATTGAAATTACATTATTCATGATGACTGCTATTTTTCAATGTAAATTCTGCAAAGAGAACTCACAAAAAAATCTAAATATTTTGTATTGTATTAAACAGAATTGTGACTTAATGTTACAAATGTTGAACTTTTTAGGTTAACACTGTTTAAATGCCTTGGCGGAAGGTCATTGGCTGAGAAGCTCAGCAACGTTGAATTGCATGTCCATTGGAGCAAGCTCTTCTAGGAAATTTAGCTTTTATTTTAACTTCAGAGAAAACATGGGACAACTCACACTGCTAGAAAGGAAACATGAACGTGGTAGTGATTAGTTTTAGTGGTAGGGGTGTGGCGCAGTGGCCAGGGAGCCTGACTCCAGAACACTAGGTTCACGGTTTGATCCCCTGTGCGGCAGGTTACTCCAGCACCATGTGACTCTCGGTCCAACTAGCCCACCAGGTATCTCCAGATAGCGCCACAGAGCTGCGTTGCAGAGAGGTGTAAAAAGGGGCACGGCCTGGGTCACCTCTCTGAAACACAGCGCAGTGGCGCTTACTGGAAGCACCTGGCGGGCTAGTTGGCCCCCTGGGGCTCTCAGGATTGAAGGGGAATTATTTCCCCAACTTAAAACGTGCCACAGGGCGTGTTTTCACACTTCACCTCAGGCCCCATCTCCTCCCTTCACCACTGTGTAAACGTGCCCTGTGTCCGTTTTATTTTGGGAGATAAAGTCCCCTTGAATCTTGAGTGCCCCCTGGGTCCAACTAGCAAACTAGCCCACTAGGTATCTCCAGTAAGCACCACAGAGCTGGGTTGCAGAGAGGTGTAAAAAGGGGCACGGCCTGGGCCACCTCTCTGAAACACAGCGCAGTGGCGCTTACTTGAAGCACCTGGTGGGCTAGTTGGCCCCCTGGGGCTCTCAGGATTGAAGGGGAATTATTTCCCCAACGTAAAACGCGCCACAGGGCGTGTTTTCACACGTCCCCTCAGGCCCCATCTCCAGTTAGCGCCACAGAGCTGCGTTGCAGAGAGGTGTAAAAAGGGGCACAGCCTGCACCACCTCTCTGCAACGCAGCGCAATGTCACTTACTGGAATCACCTCGTGGACTAGTTGGCCCCCAGGGGCCCTCAGGATTGAAGGGGAATTCATTTCCCAACTTAAAACACGCCACAGGGTGTGTTTGCACACGTCACCTCAGGCCACGTCCCCTCCCTTCATCACTAGGTAAACGCGCCCTGTGTCCGTTCTAAGTTGGGAAATGAAGTTCCCTTGAATCCTAAGGGTCCCTAGGGTTAAACTAGCCCACTAAGCGCCACAGAGCTGCGCTTAATCTTCCCGGCGGCCCCCGGCACCTTAACACCCTCGGGTAAGTGTGCCCTTTACAAATACTGGATTTCATGCCCTTCATGTGTTGCAATGGAAGCTGTCCATAAGTAGAAAAACATACCTAGCAGCCAGTGACAAGATGGTGAGAGAGAAAAAATCCTCTAAGCTGGCACAGATGTCATTGACACTTTTCAAACCAATTATTGACGCAGGCTGACTCAAACAAGCCAATCCCTGAAGAGGCTGGTCCACATCCCATTGGCAATGCATTATTAAAGGACATCTAGCAGGCATTCAAGTTGTCAAGCAAGACCTACAAATGATCAATCTGTTTTCAACACCAACTTTTACAAGCAATAAAACACCTTGCCACCAAGGTCAATTTAAGATTTATATTTGCATGCATTGTATATTTTTAGCTTACACAAAAGAAACAAGTTACACATGAAATTAGGAACTCATCAGCTTGTTTTTACCTATCTACGGTTTAATAACATTTGCCAGTAACATGGTTTGGAAGGAGCATATGATGATAGCAATACTGACAATCAACCCATTGTTCAATGCCATCCTCCTGTTCGCTCGAGTGCATGGGGCCTGCAAATTACCTATATTGGCGGGTGTTGGGGATCTGAAGGAAGAAGTTCTGCCCTTCATGCATGAGGAAATAATTGGAGATGACCCTGCACTTCTCACTACAGCGATGTGGCAAGATCGGAGCACCTAGCCACCAGGGGTCCTCCAGATGGAGCAATGACTGTGGGCAAAATAATGGCAGCGCTAGCTGACTAGAAACAGCAGCAGATGGTAATCCGGAATGAAAGCTCCAAGGTGCATATTTTTGCTAGAATAAGGCATGTGACTGATGAGACGAAGAGTTCTGCAATTTATTTAGAAAAATCTGATTTCCACTGTAAAATTGGTTGATGAGCCCTTAATGAAAGCAAAGCTGGTCGTGGGTTGCTTGTGTTCCCGTTCAAGGAAGAAATGGCCTAGCATTTGGGCTGTACTGTTCCCATTGGACCAAGGTCAAAACTGATTTGCATATGGTTGGGTACAAACTGAAGTGGCATGATGGACAAAAAAACAAATGTATTTTGATATGGCCCAGAGTGTTCACGAGTGGCTGAGATTAATTCAAGCATTCCATTCATCACCTGTTTTTTTAATTCCACCGGAATATTGGAATCGCTGTGGGTTCATGCCCATCTCAGGGACGGTGTTGGAATGCAGTCGTTTGTATTGTCTCAACCTAGGGAGGCTAGAGAATTAGTCACAGAGGAACGGAGGAAAGGAGGAGATGCCTTCATGAGTGACTTCTGTGTTGGACCCCCCATCATACACTGAGGGCTGTTGAAGAACTCGGATTGGCTACACTGATAGTTCACTAATCTTAGGCCGAAAGGGATTATATGAAGCAGACTGTGGCTGAAAATTGTTTTGTCAAAATTATAGTTCATTTTTGTACATTGCTGATGTAGCGAGTTCTACAGATATTTCCCGTGTTTGCCCCCGCCCCAACCCCTCATACCCGCTACATGTCTGGATTATGCTTTCTTTGGTAATGACATGTTTTATGTGGTTCAATTGTGGAGATAATCATCATTGAAATATACTAATCTGTTCTTGGGTATGTATGTTGTTAAATGTGGTTTAAGGATCCAGTGTTATTTTTTTGATTAGTGTGTGCATTTATGATAATAAACAGATGTAATCCTAAAACAGTGCAGAGAAAATATCCCTAACGAGAAGAAGTTCTGAAAAATGAAAATTCAGGTTCAAAGTTGTTTCCTTCTATAGTCCCAAAGATTGACATCACCTGTAGATCCATCCTAGATAGGTGTCGATTACCACCATTGAAGTACATGCTAAAACGTCTCATATCATCCACAATTGACTAGTAAACAAGTAATTAAAGGAACATTCAGGAACGAGCATTCAGTCGAAATACATGCACACCTAGAAATCGGAAGCCATTCAGTTTGGTCTGGAGATTGATGTCATTGGAATCAATTTAAGTTTTGTAACTTTAAGAAGCCTGTATGATGTGCCTAAGAAAAAGTTTCTGCTTGTAATTCCGGAGGAAGGAGGTCCTAGAAGTATTCGATAGACACAATCTTAAGTACGTGTGTTTATCTCACAGTTTCCCCAGACGCTTTTATGAAACCCTCGAGAAAAGAGAGCGTTTTAATCGGCCTAGAAAGAACACCCCTCGAATGGGAATCATACCCTATATCGATTGATCTTGCCTGGTGTATTCTTATGTTTTTTGGTCATGACTACTATCCTCCTGTTCTCCAAGGGAGGTCTCGTCCTTCAATTTGTGATTCTTCTATGATAGTATTGATGTCATATCTGCGTTTTATAACTGAGTCTTTACTGGTTATTCACTCCTCCCCCCTATATAGGTCATGTTCGCGCTGTATAAAACTTTATAAATAAATCAATAAAAATAAAATGGAACCTGGCTTACTAATAAAACTCTGGACAGAAGAGAATTCTGTATATGTGTCCCGACATAGGATTGTCTTGCTTCGTTTTGAGTGCCCACTCTACTTGGCGTTAAGAGAAAAGGCTATAGTACAGGGTCCTCATTTATGAGGCCGTGCGTCACTTTTACGCCGCCGGTGCGTCACTTTTTGTGACGCACCAGCAGCGTAAAAAATGTGCCTTGTTGCACCATACTTACAAAGTGACGCATCTAGGTAGATGCGTCACTTTGTAAACCCCTGCGCTACATTATACCTACACCAGGTATAATGTATGCAGGGGGGGCGTTCCGACGCAAGAAAGGGTCATAGAAGTGACGCAGTGAAATCTATAAGATTTCACTGCGCCACTTCTAGGACAAAAATGCATCAAATTCTTACGCCTGCTGTGACGCAGACCTTTTCACATGGGGCTTGCCCCATGTGAAAGGACACATTGCTGGAGTTGCGTCACTTTTGTGACACACTCCAGCAATGCGTCACTTTTGCGCCATACAGATACGTCAGAAATACTGACGTATCTGTAACTCCTTGCGCCATGATGCGTCATAATGTAAATATGACGCATCATTGGTGTCGCAAGGAGGGCACAGTGAAAAGTGACGCATCGCTGTTTTCACGCAGCGATGCGTCACTTTTTATAAATGAAGCCCCAGGTATTTACTAAGAGGGCCATAGTGGTAAAGTGGGAGGTCTGGTTTTACCTACTCGGACGGACATAAGATTCCACAGCCGCCAGATGACAAGATATTTGGCAAATTGCTGGTCAAGAAGGGAAACATTAATTAGGAGGTCTTGAGCTCCCATCAGAGAAATCTAATAGTCTGTTGTCTGTGCTTTTAGTAGGGATGTGCATTGACCTGTTGCAATTTGCTGTAAATAAGGCATGAGAAACGTTTTTTGTCTCTGACCATTCAGACGAGAGGACAAGAAAATGTAAATTTTGACTGCATGTTAGGACTTCCATTTATTGCTTTTAATTCTTTTGATTTTTTTATGTACTTTGTACTTGTTTCACTGGTGTGAAAGGCAAGTTTTCTAAAGCACTTATATACATGTGTCAATGTACATGCAGTGTGAAAACAGTGTGAATAATAGTTTGCAAACTTATATGCGCTCAAATGTTGCCATACGCGGCGCCTTGTCCCTCCCAAACTTTATATCAGATGTTTTGTAATTTTTTATTGGGTGATAGGTTACTAAAATGGTGTCCACGACTAAACATCCCTCCAATCTTGGTAACATTTATGCTATCGAGGTTGACCTTAATGCAATACTGATACATGTTTTATGTGCTATTCACTTGACAGGAAGAAAAAGAATACATTAGAAGTGACGGATCAGGTAAGAGAGATTTGCAAATTAAATGAAGTCAGCTAGCTAAAAACAAATTGGTGTGAAGCTGACAACATCACAAGACAATGGAGTCTGACTGAACCTACATTTAAGTGCTGAGCTTACGTGTACAGAAGCTTCAGAAAAGTTGTCCTTTGGCAAACAGTACAGAAAGGATGTAATCTAATGAGGCTGGAGGCCATTTGCCGCCCTGCAGAAAATGTTTAAATAAAAGTACACATGGACAGGGCTGCTGGCACTGCTGGTGGGAACCCATTACGTATATGAAAATAGTTCCCTGCGGTTTAGGGCTGCTGTTTGTACAATAATTATAAAGCAAACAGTGATTCAAATGCTATGTGCTGCATGTGTGCTTAATGCTCTTTGTGAACGTACAGTGCAACGGCAACATTTAATGGAAAGGTGAACTTGTCAACAGCTAGAAACAATAATAGGATGGTGATTGCTTGAGTAAACATGTTCAACAAGCCAAGGCAGTGTTAGTTTATGGCTGGGAGAGAAGAAGAAAAATGATACATTTTTCCTATTGAGTTAATCCATTGTAGTGATGATGAATGGGGCGTTAACTGATTCCTGGGAAGGAGCAGCGCACACGAGTGCGGTGGAAGGCGGCTCTGCACCCAGAGGTGCTACTGAGGTCACCTGCCTATGTGGCGACAGGATGTCAGTTTACACAGGGTCAGCTCAGTGCAGCAAAATATTTTGTACTTACTGGGAGCAGGAGAACCTGGTGATGGCTTGACAACTCTTCTATACGAGACTGAAGGAATTTAAGGCCGCGCAGCCTGAAGCAGCGTATGCAGGAGTTGGTGGGTGGTGGTTTGTCGTTGATTTGTTATAGTGGGCTGCGGGAGGGGGATTGTGGCTGCAGGTAGGATGAACTGTGTTTCAAGGCACTGCACCTGAACGATTGAGTGCATGTTGTGCCTGATTCCTACAGCAAAGTAGTCAATCTGCCCCTCTAATAGAAGTCTGATCATCATGCGCACTTTTACTATATTTGGAAAATTTACAAAGATTCCCAGGATTTTACCTGGAAAGGTGCTCCAGGTGTTGAATTCCAGGATACTATTGGAAATCTCAAGTGATATGTTCCACTTGCACCCACATCACCAATGCATACATAGGGCCAGATTTATAAACACTTTGCACTGGTGCAAAGTCACCATAAGTCACGCATATCAGCTCAAATTTTTGATTTATTTACTTTCAGAGAAGAATTTATTTATCGCTGTACAGATGTCTAACAGTAACGAAAAACCTTTTTCTATGTTGCCTTACTTTGGTTCAAAGGGGTGTCCCGGGGTGGTGCATGGACATTCCTACTCAACCACCTAGAGATTTGATCCAGAGCTTTATTGAATAACATTTGTAGACATAGCTGTGCACCAAAAAATAACACCTCCTCGAGGCAGGAGCAAAGAAGAAGGCATGTTTTGTTTTCTCCAAAACCGTCTAACTTTGCATGAGTTGTGTACTGTTGTGAGGAGTTTAACTAGCATTTTGTTCTGAAAGGACACCCTTCCATTACAAAACATATGGTAGAATCATGCACACTCTATGCACTACAGTTCAAAAGTGTTTGTTTGGTACTAGGCAGCAAGAAAGTGCACCAGAGCTTGGTAACAGTGCAACAGCTAAACACTATCACGAGAAGGGGGGACTAGGAGCAAGTTTGGATAGGTCCTGTATCTATGCTCCTAAGACAATATGCTTCAACAAAATGGTAACAGTTACTAAGGAAAAAGAGGACAAGAACTCCACAACCAAACTATGGTTCAGAGTGACTTGTGAGTGTCTCCAAATAGTTATTGAGTGTGCTTGAAGTGGGGATAGACCTCCTGATATCTTTTGTGCCCTCACACACTCTTGCGAGTAAATAGCATCATCATTGGGCAGTACCAGGGCCGGACTGGCTACCGGGCAGTTGTGTGTGGTGCCGAGCTGGGGGCTAATTTCTCTGTGGTGTGGGCTTATTTAGTTGATGGGGACCTGCGTGCGCTTTGAAATAAAAAAAGCAAAACGAATTTCGTTTTGCACACACAGGTCCCCATCAACGAAATCATCCCCCTGCTCTGCAGCACACACAACTGCCCGGTAGCCAGTCCGGCCCTGGGCAGTACTCCTCATGGGGGTGGCGCTGTAGTCCCTCGTGGGCCCTACAAGAGGGCTCTTTGATGGAGATCTTTTTAGGAGGTGCAGTACTTGTGCATGAGGGTGTGTGGGCCAAGTAAGTTGGTGCAGGTGGAGTTAAAATTACCTCTCAGTACCCTGATAAGTTTAATAATGGCTCCTTAGGGTAAATTAAAAGGGTAGTTGGGTTTGGAGACTCTCCTTAAAACGAAATAAAGGCAGGGACCAGTGTGTTCCCACCGCTCTCAAACCGTGCAAAAAAGTGTGTGGTGTACTAAAAGTGGGCGATGGTCGACATGTTTCGTACAACCTGTTGGTCCCTAGTGGATCTCTGTGTGCTTCATCAGGACTGTGTGCATCAAGTGATCACTAGTTGGAGTCAGGGAAAGATACCCTATACTCCCACTTTACCTATCGTCAGGTGGGATAAGACATCTCTGCGTCCGAGACACGTATTATCCGTATTCTTAAAAACCTGAATCTATAGGAGACAAGAAAGAGAAAAGAAGAGTGCAAGTAGAATTTACTGAGCTATATGGAAAACATTCAAACAGCTCTTGTTAACATAAGTGGTGTGGAAAGAAGGTTCCATTGACTGATAGAGTCCACTAATTAAGTTAAGTGTACAAAAATTGATTCATGTAATGCTTGAATTAATCTCAGCCACTGGTAATTACTCTAGCAGCATCACAGTCCATCTTTACTTTGTGCTCCATGCCACCTCAGTTTGGACCCAGCCATATGCAAATCAGTATTGATCCTACTCCAGTGGAAACAACCCAACATGAACTGCCAGGCCAGGTCCCACCTGAATGAGAACACAAGCAACCTAGGACCTGTTTGACCCATATTAGGACTCACCAGTCAGGTATAAGTTGATTCCAGTGAGACAGTGTTCTGGGCATACATGTCCTACTGTGTACAAAAATGATGGATGAATGTGTGAATTAATTTCAGCCACTGGCAATTACATAGGCTGCATACGAGTCCATCATTATTTTGCATACCATGCTACCTCAGTTAGGACCCAGCCATTTGGAAATCAGTCTTGGCCCTGCTCCAATGGGCTATATCCTCCCAAAAACATATCACAAGCAATCTAGGAACGGTTTTGCCCTGATTAGGGTTCATCAGCGAGATATAGCTTGGTTCCTGTGACACAGTATACATGGGACCCATTTCTGGGCATACCTATCCGACTTATGGAGACACACTAAAGTGTACAAAAGTGAAGGGTGGAATGATTAAAATAATCTCAGCTACTGGTAACTTCTTGGGCTGAATACTAGTCCATCGTTATTTTGCACACCATGGCACCTCAGTTTGGACCCAGTCATATGCAAGCCAGTCTTGATCCTGCTCCAATGGTTACAATCCAGCCCAAACGGTTAGGCCGGGTCCACCCTGAACCGGAACACAAGCAACTTAGGACTGGTTTCGCACCTTTGTGTTCATACCTTCATCAAAGAGGATCGATTAACCAAGCAAAGTTAGCCAAATGTGCATTTGTAATACAAAAATATTTACATAACCAACACCGCTCCTCTTACCCACATTGCAGGTCTTCCAGTGGAGAATTACTTCCTTAAGATCATCTTCATTTAATTAATCAATTAATTAATTAATTCATTAATTAATTAATTAATTGCTGGTGTGATGTCACAACACCGTACAGCATGAATGGATGTATATAAAACAAGCAAACAATATGAAGAATAATTGGTCTCAGACCACTTCCATCCTATTAGGTAACCATGGAAGAGTCAGAGCTATCGCTATCCTTGAGGAGTATGGTGGTACATGTGCAGCTACTGACAGTACAAAACTCCTTATAACATGGTATTAACGTTGTAATAAAAGTGCTGATATGCTTATTAATGAAATTGATACATATTTTAATATTCAGGGATCAATACCCAGAATAGCTGTCCTTATGAAGACCTTGAAAACAAAGCCACCCCATCTTTGAGGTTGAAACACAAGCATTGAAACATTGTTGGGGAGTGACTAAAAGGATTTCGAAATTACACATTTGACCTGTATTTATGGGACTAATTGGCAAATTTAATAAGTCAGACACACCAACAGCAGGAACTTGTTTTAGTGATAGGCAATATATTTTGGACAACTGGATAATCTATCACTGATTGGTCACCTGCTGCTAATAATCAATAGATTGAGAATCCCTTTATGTGTCCTTTCATGGAATTGTCTGCCACATTGATGCTACAGTGGCAGAAGGGTGATGGAAACAGCAGCGGTGGCTCCTCCCCTAAGGCGGAGGTGCGCGTTCCCACTGCTTTTAAGCAGTGTGACTAAAGGAAAAATAAAATGATTATAACTGAATGTTATTATTATTTTATTTGTTCCAGCTGCATTGCGAGCAGGCAGGTGGGCAGGACTGCTCTGCTCTCAGAGCCGGGCAGGGGAGGAGTGGTGGGTACACTGAAGTGCGCATGATGCACACTCAGGGCCGGACTGGCATAGCTGCAGAATCGTCCCTGTAACAAAATCGGCCGAAAACCGGCCCTGGCAAAGAGCTCGGCGGCACCCCCAACCCCCCGGGGGGGGACGAACACTTTGCCAGGGCCAGTTTTGGTTCCCAGTCCGGTCCTGTGCACACGTTCCATGTTTTCCATCTGGGCTGCATTACAGCCTGGGTGGAGAACATGTCCAGGTTCCCAGTCCCCGTCTGAGTGCCGAACCATGGTGCTCAGACCAAACACAATGCTGCATTGCAGCGTTATGATTGGTCAGGGGAGCCTGGGTTCGCTTACTGGTTCCTTTTCCTACATAAAGGAGAGACGGAGCAGAGACATGGGATGCGGCGATAAGGTAAGTGGTTTTTATTTTTTTTCATTCCCCTTCCTTCTCCATCTCCTCTCCCCATACCACCCTACCCTAACCGTGCATGCCGCTGCTGGGAAACAGTATGTTATATTTGTTGACATATTTGCATGCCATATTACAGTTATGACTGGAGTATTTGATAAAAGTTTTAAAGGATATTTTTAATACGTGAATGTTAATAAATACTACTGACACTAGAAGTATGCCAGAACATTAATGCAATCAATGTAAATCAAAACTGATTTAAGGCCGAATGGGAACTTAACTTTATTTCGCTATAATCCACTCACTACTTAACATACAAGCACCATCTGTAAAATGACTCAACAAACATCGCCTTCAGACAAAGAAAGACACTGTAGCACTGATCCCTGAGGGTAGACATGAATGCCCTTGAGTGGGGGCTAACTGAAAGATTTGGCTGTGGTTGAGGTTATTCAGAGCACAAAGCAATATCCCCTTCGGGCAATATCACATTCCCCCCAAACAGAGCCAATGGTCAATGTACTTCAATAAGGTACTGCTCCAGATAATATCCTATTGCTTCTACTTAATTTTATACAGTGGCATTTTTCTTTAATGTGTGTGTTTATTGTGCGTGTGTCTTTTCTATAAATGAAAGTCCTGGATGGGCAGTGATTTATTATTTGTCACCCAATAACTATTGCATGCTGCCCCTTATCCCACACAACTTACCTTAGTAAGCCTTGGACTGCCCCACTATGCTACCCTGAGAGTTACGAGCCAAAGGGGTGAACTTGGTGATCAACTTTGGGTCCAACAGTAACGTTAAGCCCCTGGATACCAGTGATAAATGGATCTGATTCATATAGTCTTAGCCCAGTAACACCTGGCTGCCCGGGAGAGTTTGAGAGGCAGAAATTCGTGTTAGCCTGCCATGAAGAAGAGAAGAAGTGAAGGCAGTAGCGGCTCCTGGCGGGAGTGCTGTGGGGCGATGGGGCAGGGCGGGGGAGGGGCAGGGTGGGGGGTAGTAAACTCCAGTATAAGGCAGATCGGAGTTAGGTAAATAAATAAAACATATTAAATTGCGTGCGCTGCAACGCATTTGGCATTGCAGCACACGCAATTTAATTTGTTTTATTTATTTCTTTACCTAACTCCGATCGGCCGTATGACGGAGTTTATTACCCCCACCCTGCGCCAGACCCACGCCTGACCTCCCCGCAGAACTACCTCCAGGAGCCACTAATGAGTGAAGGTATAGAGAAGATGAGTGGAACCAGGATGGGAAGAAGAGGGAGTAGGAGTAGCAACAAAAAGAGAGATTAGGTATTGGAGAAAGAGTGGATCGCCCTGGAGAAAAAGAAGCTGAGGTTTGCAGGAGAGAAAGGGTTGGCACTGGGGATCGTTGTTCGCCATGCAAGCCCTGCATCCACCACTAAGGCACAAAATAGTTGATCAATATCTACCTTCCAGCAACTGGTGTTTGTAGGGTGGTTCAATAGTTTTAGGAATGTATATAAGGTGCAGTGTCTAAAAGCTAAATCCATGGCAGTGGCACTGTTGTGTCGCCTGTCTTCCTGTGCAATGGACGGAGGTCATTGGAAGAATGTCTGATCATGGTAATATGGTTTATGAGTGCTTGAAAAATGCTGAGATGGGGCAGTTTGGATTGAAGCTAGACAAGCCAGCAGAAGTTCTGTGACAGCAATAAGGTGTATGGCGGACCATTTGGGAATTAGGTTCATAACACAGTGTGTGTCTAGAATGATTGGGTCAGAGTTAGGGCAGCAAATGATTACCAGTCCCTAGATCAGTTAATGATTATTGAGCAACTCAGAGATGCATGCTGTATCCCACATAGGCAGTACTTGTCTGATCTCACTAAGACTGGCGTGGAAAGACTTGCTGTGTTACCTGGCAAGTGCTTAACTACCAGGGTGACCAATGGACTGAACCAGTACAGTCCCAATGCAAATGTAGAGAAGAGCTCCCAAGGTTGTAATGTGTTTTAGGTACCACAAGAAAAGGCGTTACAAGAAGTATTGTCCAGTTAAGAACTCCGTGGCAGGTGCACTTTTGATAGGCAGCATCCTATCAGCAGGGATGGGTGCCATTAAGGGATTGTATTCAAACTAGTTGCTAAAGAAATCAGGGAAAGGGACACAGATGCTCTTTATAACATTCAACCAAATACCATGGGGTTTGTCAGTGAGGAGGAAGGTTCCTACCTAGAGAGAAACTGGAATATGATTGAGACAAAATCTATCTCAAATATAAGGAATTTCTCCTAGGTACTATCCGAAATCGTCTAGTAACCAGTGGTAATGACATGGACCACACTCTTTCAAGAGCTGAAGTAGAGGTCAACATCAAAGCAGCCATGGTTGTCGTAGTGGGGGTAATGAAACAGGATGCTGGGTACCAACTGCGCAATGACCTGATTATACCTGGACTAATACCAGGGCTAGAGGCCTACGTGGCCTGGATACAGTCAACAGTGTTAACCAGAGCAGATTTGGCAGGGCTGAAGGCTGGGAGTACTTCTAGAGTTGAGGGATAAGAATGCGAGTAGAGCAATGTGGACCAGTGTGGTATCTGAGATGATAAAGGCAAATGTGTCCATTGCCCCTGTTTTCAGAGGTGGGACAGGTGTTGGAATACAGGGCACTGGGACAGATACAGTAGTTGTTAGCTGTTGTTGGGCCTTCTCATAAGAGCTTCACAAGGCACAGGAAGGGTGTCTTACTCTGATGGTGGCAGGATGGCCCAGGACAATTTGCCATTGGAGTGGTGAGCAGACATAGTGTGCTCTGGGAGGACTAGCTGCTGTACAGTGAACTGAAAGTTCCAGAACCCAGAGGTTGATAGTCCTATCATACACACAGGAACCTACTGCTATTGTTATTGCATGAGGTAGTTTTAGAAGAGCACGTGGGCAATAAGAAAACCAAGGACAAGTTAAAACGTTTGTTCTACTGGACAGGGATGGGCTACGATGTCGGGAAGTATTGCAGACCTTGCCTGTCTTGTCAAGTGAGTGGAAATTCTGGAGGTCAGTCCAAGTCACTATTGGTACCTCTACCAGTGGTTGGTGTGCCGTTTGAGAGTGTGAGCATAGATATCATTGGATGCTTTGATCACCTTACTGCTCCAGGCAACAAATATATCTTGGTTATCGCAGAGATGTCACCAGGAATCTCGTGACAGTAACTCTGTAGAAGACAACTTCCAAGATAATGGCAAAGGCCCTTCTTCCTACCTTCTGTACACAATTTTTGAGAGTGTGGTCAATCGAGTGGCAATGAAAGCAGTACCCTCTGTATCTAATGAGGCAGTCTTATCTGGTGACTACATTGGCCCTTGGCCCTTGGCCCTAAGCATGATGAGTGTTAAGGTGTCTGGAAGCCAATATTATCATGTGCTCTGGTTAGTTTCAGTCATAGACAAATCTTTTAGTTAGCCCTCATTTGAGTGCACTCATTTCTACCCTCAGCAAAACCATGTTCCAAAGACTATAATCTCAAGGCAAAGGAGCAAATGTCATCTTGTCTGTAAGGGCAATGATTGAGCAAGTAGTGTGATCTACCACATTTCCATCGCATAACACAGGCAAACCAATGGGTTGTTGGAAAGCTTCAATAAGGCTCGAAAAAGCATGATGGGAACTCGAGCAGAGAACCTTAGGAGGAAATTTGATCTCCTCCAGTCATGTCGGTTGTTTGCCAACAGGAGGTGATGCTTCCGTGGTGGTGCGACCAGCAGCACCGTGATGCGATGAAGATCCGGTGCAATGAAACAAAATGGCGTCTTCTTCTTGATGCGACAGCGATGCGTGCATGCCTGACGGCCATGCGGTGACTTGATGATTCTTCTGAGCCGCGATAGGCCCTGCGAAACGCTTCTCCGGTGATGCAACAGCATCTGCTGCGACAGCGGCACTCTTCTCCAGTGATGCGAGGCGCTTCGGGTGATGAAATGGCGGCAGCGGCGACATGCTTCTCCGGTGATGGAATGGCGACTGCTGCGACAGTGACACTCTTCTACGGTGATGCGAAGGCAACGGCTGCGGCGGTGACACACTTCTTCGTCTTGAGTCGCGCTTCCAGCTCCCAGCGGCACACAGACTCTCAGAAGGCCCAGCTCAACAGCAGGCACTCAATTCCCAGCAAGGGAAGGCAGGGGAGCTGGTTGGTGAAGTCTGCTGTCCCTGAGACTTCAGCAGGAGGCAAATCTATCTCAAGCCCTTGGAGATCCTTTACAAGTTGATTTGAAAGTAGCACACAGTCCTTTCTCCTCTCTTTGGCAGTCAGGCACCCACTGCAGGCCAATCCCCCAAACAGCACTCAGCTTAGGGATAGTCTCCTCCTCAGTTTCTCTGGTTCCTCTCCTCAGCAAAGGTTCATCTTGTTTCCCAAAAGACATCTAAAGTTCTTGGGTTTGGGTCCCAATATTTATACTAGCCAATTCTTTGTCCTGAAGGCAGAGGGTCCTGTACCCAGTCCAAACTAGTTATGTGCAGTCCTGTAGCACTTTGTTGACAAGACTCCTTCTTTCCTTTGACAGTGTGGGCCAGAGACATCAGACACACCACAGGAGGTGGAGCCAGCATTGTGGAAGGCAGGCACAGCCCTATTCAGGTCCTAGGTGCTCTCCTCCCCTCACTCTACATGTAGATGGGTCTCTTCAGCCATGTGCTGACTCACCCTGTCTCATAGAATCCCCCAGCCCCTGTCACTCAAATTCCAGACAAGGAATACACAACCTAGCAGAGGCAGGCTTGGACAGTTAGGCAAGAAAATCCCTCCTTTTAAAAGTGGTATTTTCAAACACAAATGTTAAAACCAACTTCACTAAAAGATGTATTTTATCATTCTGAGTTCAGGCATACTAAACTCGAATTTCTACCTAGTTCCCTGAGTCAGTTAGGATTATAAGATGTTATAATCAAACTGCCCATTCTGGTCTATAGGGAACAGGTAGCCTTGCAATAGTGAAAAAAGGAAATGCCTGTAATTCACTAGTAGGACATGCCACACACACCAGGGCATGTCCTACCTTTTAGCCCATCAGCAGCATTTGGTTTGCAAGCCCTGGGCCCACTTAGTGCACTGTACTAGGGTCTGACAAGCAAACCAAGCCAGCCAATCATGGAATCACTAATCCATACATCAATTTACCATAGGGAGAGTGTAGGAAGGGGGAGTCTCTGGTTGGCGCAGTGCAACACTGGCGACAATCAGGGCCTCTCTCTTCCCCGTCAGGGCTGAGGGTTACCTTCAAGACAACCTCTGCTTACCCTCTAGGTAGTGTGGCTTAAGCAGTCTTAGGCTAATCTCTGGGGCATATAGGGTTAAACATTTGCAACATTACACCATCACCACCAACCCACCACACAATGACACCAAACTGTATTTGTAAAAATATATGTTCTTTATATAAATCTCAAGCAGGCTTGTAAATACAGTTGTCAAACTTTCAATAGCGGTTCCAGTTTACTTAGTTTCAAGTTGCCACAGTTCTTTCCTAGCAATAAGCAATCTTTTGGGCCTTCTGCCCAGGTTCCAGCAAGGTTCAGTGTCTTGTAGCGCCTCAATGCGCGTTCCGCTGTCTCCGCTCGCTTCAGAGAGGAGAACGGGCCCGGCCGGCTAAAGCTCACGCTTCCCGCGTGGGCCTCGCGGACCCGGCACAGTGCGAGCCTCGGTTTCAGGGGCGGTTCACGCTGGGAAGCAGGTAGCGCGGTGCGAGCTCAGGACGTAAGACGCTCGCACCGCAAGGACAAGAACACAGTACCTTGGTTTTCTTGTAGGTCTTGGAGCGGACGGCTGTCCGTGGATCTGTCCCACGTCGCGTTGTCTTCCTGGAGGGTGCGGCGGCCTGCGAGTCTCAGCGCAGGTCACAGGGCACCCGGGCTGACGGTGCAGATGCGGGGCAGGATTCTCCGGAGTCCGGTTCACTCGCACTGAAGGGGGAAGCTGCAGGCAGGCGGGGCTTAGGGGGGTGCACTCCCCGGAGCGCGGGGCACAATTCAGGCACGGCTCAGCAGCGAGTCACTTCCAGCTGCGGGGGCCAGGGGGTCTCAGCGCCCAAGTCACGAGGGGCACAATCTTGGCAGTGCCGGTCTTTGCGGAGCAGCCTGTACCTCGGGGGTCACACAGGCGGCGATGCTTGGACCGGGCAGGTCCTCCCTTTCCGTTGCAAGGGCGGCTCAGCGCGGACAGTCACGGCGCTCGAACCAGCGCGGGGCTGATCCTTACTTTGCGGCTGGCACACGAACAGGCCACAGTCACGGTGGTCGGGGAAGGGGCACAGCTGCACAAATTGTCCGAGAGCGTGGCGGCAGGCACAGCGCTCTCAACTCTCCTTTCCTTGGCGTGGTAGAGACACACAGCACACGCCAGCAGCAGCTTTTCTTCAGAAGGGTAGCGCCCACTGTTCCTGGGGCACTGGTCAGGGGGCAAGTTCACAGGCAAGCCCTTGGAGATCTTTCAGCAGAGTTTGGCACAAAGTTCAAATAAGCAAAAGTCTTTGGTAGTCTTTTCTTTCCTCTCCTTTGGCAGCAAGGCACCAGACACAGGCCAGAGACAGCACTCCTCCTTGTCCTTCCAGGTCCTTCTCTTCGGGCAGAGTTTCTTCTGTAGCACAAACAGGATCTAATTTACAAGGAGCAGGGCTCCTACTTTTATACCCAGTTTCTTTTGTTCTAGCAAGCCAGGGGGGCCTCTGCATAACTGCTCCAGTCTCTGAGTACTTGTTGTGGGTACTTCTGGCTTCTGTATTCAGTGTGAGGGCAGGCACATCAGCCGCTCCCCAGGGGGGCGGAGCCGGCATTGTGAGGACAGGAGTAGCCTGAGCACTTTGTTGACAAGCTTCGGTCCTTCCTGGACCAGGTGCAGGCTGAGTCATCAGTCGCTCCCCAGGAGGGCGGAGCCAGCATTGTGGTGGCAGAGCACAGCCTGATGCATCATTCAGGGGAAACTCCCACCACCCACTAAGGTGTCATCTGGCTATTCACTACCTGTCAACTCCCAGCCCTGTCACTCACACACACCAGACAGTCAGATCCACATCCAAGCAGAGGCGGGCTGAAATGGTTAGGCAAGCAAATGCTAACTTTCTAAAAGTAGCATTTGCAAACACAGGATATTAAAATAAACTTTACTAAAAGAAGTATTTTATTATTCTGAGTTCAGGCATACTAAACATGAATTTCTACCAGGTTCCCTGAGCCTGCTGGGATTATAGAGTGTAATAATTCCAGCAGCCCAACTGGCCTAAAGGGAACTGGTAGCCTTACAATAGTGAAAAACGAGTTTGGTAGTAATTCACTATTAGGACATGCCACACACATCAGGGCATGTCCTACCTTACACTTACAATGCACCCTGCCCTCAGGCCTACCATAGGGGTGACTAATATGAAGTTAAGGGAAGGTTTTAGGGGCTGGCAAGTGTGTGCACTTGCCCAGCCAGTGTGACAGTACCAGACTGCACGTAGGTTCTGCAATGGCAGACCCTAGACACATTTTAAGGCTGCTTCTGTGGGTGGCGCAACCAGCGCTGCAGGCCCACTAGCAGTGTTGGCATTCACAAGCCCTGGCACTCCTGGTGCACTTTACTAGGGACTAACAGTAAATCCAATGAACCAATCATGGACATCAATCACATGTACACTTTACAGTAGGGAGCACTTGCACTGCGGCACGGGTTGGCCGTGGCGCAGTGCCCTGAGTAGCAGACACCAGCAAAACATTTGAGGCACAACAGCAAAAAGTGGAAGGGAAACTCACGCCAAGGTGCCAGGTCTAACACGTGTCCCCTCCAGCTGAAATGTGGGGAGAACTACCCTTCCCCAGGGAGTTCCTCATCACTAAGGCGGAAAAATCTGGACAGACCATCAGCGTTGGCGTGATCTGTGCCAGGGCGGTGTTCCACCGTGAAGTCCATACCCTGTAGGGAGATGGACCACCTCAACAGTTTTGGGTTTTCACCCCTCATTTGCATCAACCATCTGAGGGGCCTGTGGTCCGTCTGAACCCGGAAGTGAGACCCAAACAAGTAGGGTCTTAGCTTCTTCAGCGCCCAGACCACAGCAAATGCTTCTCGCTCTATTGCACTCCACCTACTTTCCCGTGGAAGTAACCTCCTACTGATGAAGGCTACGGGTTGGTCCCAGCCCTCCTCAGTCATCTGTGAGAGAACAGCCCCTACACCATGCTCTGAAGCGTCTGTTTGCACTATGAATTCCTTGGAGAAATCAGGAGCCAGGAGCACGGGCGCCGTGCACATGGCAGTCTTCAGGGTGTCAAAAGCCTTCTGACAGGTGTCAGTCCAAATCACATTCCTGGGCTGCTTCTTAGAAGTCAGCTCTGTCAAGGGGGTCACAATAGTGCCATAGCCCTTGACGAACCTCCTGTAATACCCAGTGAGCCCCAGGAAGGCTCTCACTGCAGTCTGGGTCTTGGGGGGTTCCCAAGCCAGGATGGTTGCAATTTTGGGTTGCAAGGGTGCCACCTTGCCACTCCCCACTTGGTGTCCCAAGTACACCACTGAACCCTGCCCAATCTGGCACTTGCTCGCCTTGATTGTGAGGCCTGCCTTGCGCAGCGCCATCAACACTTCCCAGAGGTGCCGCAGGTGTTCTGGCCAGGTGCCACTGAACACTGCGATGTCATCCAGGTAGGCGGCACTGAACTCATCCAGCCCGACCAACACCTGGTTGACCAACCTCTGAAAGGTGGCAGGGGCATTCTTCCTCCCAAATGGCATAACCCGGAACTGGAAATGCCCATCTGGTGTGGAGAATGCTGACCTCTCCTTTGCCCCATCGGTCAAGGCGATCTGCCAGTACCCAGACGTTAAGTCAAACGTGCTGAGGAACCGGGCAGCCCCTAGCCGATCAATGAGCTCATCAGCTCTGGGGATAGGGTGCGCGTCAGTCTTGGTGACTGAATTGAGTCCTCTGTAGTCCACATAGAACCGGAGTTCAGGTGTGGCTCCCGGCGCAGCAGCCTTTGGGACCAAGACCACGGGGCTGGACCAAGGACTGCTGGAAGACTCAACCACCCTAAGAGCAAGCATCTTGGAGACCTCCTCCTTGATGCAGGCCCTGACCCTGTCAGTCACTCTGTAAGCCTTATGCTTCACAGGTAAGCTGTCTCCTGTGTCCACATCATGGACGCACCAATCTGTGACACTAGGAACCAGGGAGAACAGATCTGGAAACTGCCCCAGCAATTGGCGGCAGTCTTCCTGTTGCTCAGGGGTCAGGGTGGGTGAGAGGTTAACTCCATCCACTGACCCATCTTTCTCACAGGCCACTAAGAGGTCAGGAAGAGGCTCAGACTCCTCTTCCATTCCATCATCAGTGGCCAACAGCATGCCCACTTCGGACCTTTTCAAGTGGGGCTTGAGGCGGTTGACATGTAAGACCCTTAAAGGATTCCTGGGCGTCTTCATGTCCACCAAGTATGTCACTGAGCTCTTGCGCTCCACAACCTCAAATGGGCCTGTCCACTTATCCTGAAGTGCACAGGGTTCCACTGGGGCCAAGACATACACCTCTTGACCAGGCTGAAGCTCTACCAGAGTGGCATTCTGGTCGTACCACCGCTTCATCTCCTCCTGGCTAGCTTCCAGATTTGCCTCAGCAAGTTGTCTGAAGCGCCTGGTTTGGTTTCTGAAGGCCAGCATGTAGCTATATACATTCTGGGGAGGTTTCCTGGGAGATTGCTCCCAGCCTTCCTTTACCAAACTCAGTGGTCCTCTCACGGGGTGACCATACAGCAGCTCAAAGGGGCTGAACCCTAGAGACTTCTGTGGCACCTCGCGGTATGCAAAGAGCAGGCATGGTAAGAGGACGTCCCACTTACGCCTCATTGGACCTTCCAGGCCCATGATCATGCCCTTCAGGGTTCGGTTAAATCTTTCAACCAACCCATTTCCTTGGGGGTGGTAAGGTGTGGTGAACTTGTAGGTTACACCACACTCTTGCCAAAGGGACTTCATATACTTGGATATGAAGTTGGTCCCCCTGTCGCTCACCACCTCTAGAGGGAATCCCACTCTGGAGAAAATTCCCATCAGTGCACGCCCCACCACGGGGGCCGTCACTGTCCTCAGAGGGACGGCTTCAGGGTACCGGGTGGCATGATCCACCAAGACCAGGATGAACCTGTTGCCCATGGCTGTCTTGGGGTCCAGAGGCCCAACAATGTCAATACCCACTCGTTGGAATGGAGTACTGACCACAGGGAAGGGTTGGAGGGGAGCCTTGTTCTTCCCTCCGCTCTTCCCACTTGCCTGGCAAGTTGGACAGGTCCTACAATGAGCATCTGAGCTCTTGTGCATTTGGGGCCAGTAGAAATGGGTGACAAGCCTGTCATAGGTCTTGTCCATCCCCAAATGTCCTGCTAAAGGCACATCATGAGCCAGTCCCAGTAGGAAGGCTCTGAACTTCTGGGGTACCACCAGCACACGGGCTGACCCAGGTTCAGCAGCCTTAGGCTCTGAGTACAGGAGGTCATTCTCCCAGTACACATAATGTGTTTTGGCCTGAACACCATTGGCCTGGTCGGCAGCCTGCTGCCGCATACCCACGAGAGAAGGGCATTCTTTCTGCTCCCTGCAGAATTCCTCCCTGGAGGGGCCTCCTTCTTGCTGCCAATGGGTCAGCTCAGGCAGGTCCCCCAGTTCGGCAATCTGTTCCCCAGTAGGCTCCAGCGCATCCCCCTCAAGGTCTGCTTCCTCCTGGACCGTGGGAACTTCAGGGGCCGGTTTCCCGCGCACCCTGCGCCTTCTCCCTAAGGCCGGTTCCTGGGCCTCTCCATCAGGCCCCAGGACCTCTTGATCACCCCTACTGGCTGCCATTGACCGGGTGGTCACGCACGCCCAGTCAGGTAGACCCACCATCCTCAGGTGAGTCGTTTTCTCCACCTTTTCCCAAGGGGAGTCCTCCAAGTCATTCCCTAGCAAACAGTCAACAGGCATGGCTTTCCTCACACAGACCTGCAGAGTACCAGAGACCCCCCCCACTCGAAGGGAACTTGAGCCATCGGACACTGACTCTCTGAATTGTCAGCGTTGACAACCCTACAGTAGGCATGGGGTACAACCTGCTCTTGAGACACCAGGTAATGCCTCACTGCAGTCACGCTGGCTCCTGTGTCTCTAAGAGCCTCAGCTTTCTTACCATTGATGGTAACCACCTGCCCATATTTTTTAGTGTTAGAGGGCAGGTAGCTTGTAGGGACCATCTCACTGTCTCCTAGTGAGACTAGGGTCATCTGAACAGGATCTCCACCCCCCGGGACCATCACTTCTTCTCCTAAGTGAACACTGGTCACTTGTCGGGGCGGAGCACCAGTGGGTGCTGGTTTTCCAAACAGGCGACACTTGGGGTCACTGGCTATGTGCCCCGGGTCACCACATTTGTAACAATTGAAGGGCCCCTTTGGAACAGGTCTACCTGTCGGGGCCCCATTCTGCTTTGGGGGTGGGGGAGGCTGAGAACCTTTCTGCTGGTCCCCTTGGGGATTACTTTGGGGGCCTTTTTGGAACCCTTTCTGTTTTCCCTTGTCCCCCCCACTCTTCTGCTGGGGACCCTGCCCACCCTTGGCGGAGTCTCCCACTGGACCCTTGTGGACCCTGGTGCTGAGCCAGCGGTCCGCCTCCTCAGCAAGTTTCCTCGGGTTGGACAACTTGCTATCAATCAGGTGCTGGCGTAACTCAGGAAAACATTGATCAGACAAGTGCTCCCATGCAATTAAATCAAAGAGACCTTGAAAATCATTCACTTTGTTACCCTTCACCCAACCATCCAGTGCTCTGCAAAAAAAAGTCACAAACTCCACATACGTATTCCCAGGCCGCTTATTACACCCCCTAAACTTCTGTCTATACATTTCAGGGGTAAGCCCATACCTGGTCATTAAAGCTTCTTTCATATGGGGATAGGATCTCTGGTCTTCAGAGGGCAAATCTAGCAGGGTGTCCCGCCCTTCGCTAAGGAACCTTCCCCATAACCCCGCTCCCCAATCCCTCTCAGGGACCCTGTGGGAAAGCATGGCTACCTCATATGCCCTAAACCATTGTCCTATGTCATCCCCCTTAAAGAACTCTTTAACTACATCTTTGGGGATGTGCACTCTTGACTCTACCTGCACCGGCATTGCGCTGCCACCAGAGGGAGGATGATCCAAGGTTTTCTCTTTTAGACTCATCTCCCTCATCTTCACATCATACTCCAACTGGAGTTTTCGCTCTTCCAGAGCCATCCTTTTGCTTTCAAGCTCCATTTGGCCCTTTAAATTCAATTCTGCCAGCTTTATCTCATGATCCCTGGTTGCCTGTCTGTCTGCCAGCTCCTCTGGCGACAGGCCTCTGCCAAAGCTGATGACGCTGTCTGGTTTTTCCAGACCCACAGGATCCACAGGTGCACCCTGATCCTCAGGTGCCTTCCTAGATTCAATCCAGGCTCTCATGGCCTTGTAGAACTCGGGTTTGTTCTTGCATCCTGCGTGTGGAACCTTGAGTTTCCTGCAAAAATAACTCAACTGCTTCTTTGTGTAGTCATCCAGCTTTGATGCATCCCATTCTAGCTCCTGCGCACCAGAGGCTATGGACTCTCCTCCATCAATGCTGTTTGTGCCAGGCATGTTTGCAACACTAGGGATCTTCTTCTTTAGCAAAATTAAAACTCAAAAAGTCTGTGGCTAAGATACTGGACTGTAATCACTTATGCAATGGTCAGTAGCTAAGGTAAAACACTGCAAATGTAAGTTCGCGAATCCTCACCGCTGCGTCCAATGTAGGAAGGGGGAGTCTCTGGTTGGCGCAGTGCAACACTGGCGACAATCAGGGCCTCTCTCTTCCCCGTCAGGGCTGAGGGTTACCTTCAAGACAACCTCTGCTTACCCTCTAGGTAGTGTGGCTTAAGCAGTCTTAGGCTAATCGCTGGGGCATATAGGGTTAAACATTTGCAACATTACACCATCACCACCAACCCACCACACAATGACACCAAACTGTATTTGTAAAAATATATGTTCTTTATATAAATCTCAAGCAGGCTTGTAAATACAGTTGTCAAACTTTCAATAGCGGTTCCAGTTTACTTAGTTTCAAGTTGCCACAGTTCTTTCCTAGCAATAAGCAATCTTTTGGGCCTTCTGCCCAGGTTCCAGCAAGGTTCAGTGTCTTGTAGCGCCTCAATGCGCGTTCCGCTGTCTCCGCTCGCTTCAGAGAGGAGAACGGGCCCGGCCGGCTAAAGCTCACGCTTCCCGCGTGGGCCTCGCGGACCCGGCACAGTGCGAGCCTCGGTTTCAGGGGCGGTTCACGCTGGGAAGCAGGTAGCGCGGTGCGAGCTCAGGACGTAAGACGCTCGCACCGCAAGGACAAGAACACAGTACCTTGGTTTTCTTGTAGGTCTTGGAGCGGACGGCTGTCCGTGGATCTGTCCCACGTCGCGTTGTCTTCCTGGAGGGTGCGGCGGCCTGCGAGTCTCAGCGCAGGTCACAGGGCACCCGGGCTGACGGTGCAGATGCGGGGCAGGATTCTCCGGAGTCCGGTTCACTCGCACTGAAGGGGGAAGCTGCAGGCAGGCGGGGCTGAGGGGGGTGCACTCCCCGGAGCGCGGGGCACAATTCAGGCACGGCTCAGCAGCGAGTCACTTCCAGCTGCGGGGGCCAGGGGGTCTCAGCGCCCAAGTCACGAGGGGCACAATCTTGGCAGTGCCGGTCTTTGCGGAGCAGCCTGTACCTCGGGGGTCACACAGGCGGCGATGCTTGGACCGGGCAGGTCCTCCCTTTCCGTTGCAAGGGCGGCTCAGCGCGGACAGTCACGGCGCTCGAACCAGCGCGGGGCTGATCCTTACTTTGCGGCTGGCACACGAACAGGCCACAGTCACGGTGGTCGGGGAAGGGGCACAGCTGCACAAATTGTCCGAGAGCGTGGCGGCAGGCACAGCGCTCTCAACTCTCCTTTCCTTGGCGTGGTAGAGACACACAGCACACGCCAGCAGCAGCTTTTCTTCAGAAGGGTAGCGCCCACTGTTCCTGGGGCACTGGTCAGGGGGCAAGTTCACAGGCAAGCCCTTGGAGATCTTTCAGCAGAGTTTGGCACAAAGTTCAAATAAGCAAAAGTCTTTGGTAGTCTTTTCTTTCCTCTCCTTTGGCAGCAAGGCACCAGACACAGGCCAGAGACAGCACTCCTCCTTGTCCTTCCAGGTCCTTCTCTTCGGGCAGAGTTTCTTCTGTAGCACAAACAGGATCTAATTTACAAGGAGCAGGGCTCCTACTTTTATACCCAGTTTCTTTTGTTCTAGCAAGCCAGGGGGGCCTCTGCATAACTGCTCCAGTCTCTGAGTACTTGTTGTGGGTACTTCTGGCTTCTGTATTCAGTGTGAGGGCAGGCACATCAGCCGCTCCCCAGGGGGGCGGAGCCGGCATTGTGAGGACAGGAGTAGCCTGAGCACTTTGTTGACAAGCTTCGGTCCTTCCTGGACCAGGTGCAGGCTGAGTCATCAGTCGCTCCCCAGGAGGGCGGAGCCAGCATTGTGGTGGCAGAGCACAGCCTGATGCATCATTCAGGGGAAACTCCCACCACCCACTAAGGTGTCATCTGGCTATTCACTACCTGTCAACTCCCAGCCCTGTCACTCACACACACCAGACAGTCAGATCCACATCCAAGCAGAGGCGGGCTGAAATGGTTAGGCAAGCAAATGCTAACTTTCTAAAAGTAGCATTTGCAAACACAGGATATTAAAATAAACTTTACTAAAAGAAGTATTTTATTATTCTGAGTTCAGGCATACTAAACATGAATTTCTACCAGGTTCCCTGAGCCTGCTGGGATTATAGAGTGTAATAATTCCAGCAGCCCAACTGGCCTAAAGGGAACTGGTAGCCTTACAATAGTGAAAAACGAGTTTGGTAGTAATTCACTATTAGGACATGCCACACACATCAGGGCATGTCCTACCTTACACTTACAATGCACCCTGCCCTCAGGCCTACCATAGGGGTGACTAATATGAAGTTAAGGGAAGGTTTTAGGGGCTGGCAAGTGTGTGCACTTGCCCAGCCAGTGTGACAGTACCAGACTGCACGTAGGTTCTGCAATGGCAGACCCTAGACACATTTTAAGGCTGCTTCTGTGGGTGGCGCAACCAGCGCTGCAGGCCCACTAGCAGTGTTGGCATTCACAAGCCCTGGCACTCCTGGTGCACTTTACTAGGGACTAACAGTAAATCCAATGAACCAATCATGGACATCAATCACATGTACACTTTACAGTAGGGAGCACTTGCACTGCGGCACGGGTTGGCCGTGGCGCAGTGCCCTGAGTAGCAGACACCAGCAAAACATTTGAGGCACAACAGCAAAAAGTGGAAGGGAAACTCACGCCAAGGTGCCAGGTCTAACAGAGAGCATATGCACTTTAGCACTGATCAGCAGTGGTAAAGTGCCCAGAGTTATAAAACAGCCAGCAACAGGTCAGAAAAAATACAGGAGGAAGGCAACAAGTTCAGGGATGACCCCGCAAAAAGGGCCAAGTCCAACAGCCACTGACTGTGTTAAGAGAGGACGGGAAAGTAACCCTGAGTTGCCAACTCATGGTGTGGTGGACTCTGTTCAGGGCCTCAGGAAAGCGATATTTAAATTATTGAACAAGGTGAAAGAAACCTTCAGGTTAGCCAAGAATTTATGAAGGTATGGTATAATCAGAAAGCACCACTAACTGAGTACCAAGATGGTGATGTGGTATTGGTGGTCGAACCAAGTAGCCTTTATTGGGGGGGTGAATGAATTCGTCCATCCAAGGCGGTCAGGAAGATTTCTGATGTCAACTACTTAGTTGACACAGATTGTAACCGGGAGCGCCAGAGGGCATGGCACATAAAGAGGCTTAAGCCATACATCTGAAGAGACTACAGATTGAAAATTCTGGCACTGACAGAAGAGGTTGAGGAGGAAAGTGAGCCTCTCTGAGATATGTTGCATAGTGATAAGAATAACGGATCAGTAGATGGGGTGAACCTTCCCCCAGATCTGACTCCTGAACAACTGAGGGAGTGCTGGGAAGTTTTGGTATGTTTTACCCCCTTCTTTTCATACACCTCAGGCTGACCTTTTATCATTATCCACAACATAGACCCTGGGGGGCAGTTTTCTTGAGAAAATCAAACTTTACCGGATGTCAAACTATGTCTATGAGTGCATCAATGCTGAGGTAAGAAAAATGTTAGACGTGGGTGTGACAAAGTGTCCGTGTAGTCTGTAGGCTAGTCCAGTTTTGTTAGTGCCCAAACCAAGGTAAAACTACCTGCCCTCCCATGTGGAGTATTAGCCACTGAACCCTGGCACAAAAACGGATGCCCATAATATCATCCATTCTGATGATCTGGTGGACAGATTGGAGGCAGCCAAGTATCTCAGTACTTTTGAGCTGACCAATGGCTACTGGCAGATTGTATTGGCACCTAGTGCCAGGGAGAATACTATTAACTATCCAAGTAGTTCAAGGTTATGCCCTATGGATAAAGAATGCTCTTGCCTCTTTCCAGTACTTGGTTATATATGTGTTGTATTGCCTGGAGGAGTTCGGGGTGGCTTACTTAGATAACACAGCTGTGTTTAGCAGTTAATGAGAAGACCACCTGAGATGCCTGGAACATGTGTACATGAGGATTCCAGAGCCAAAACTGACCATCAAGCCTATGAAGTGACAGGTTGTATGTGGTCTATTTTGGCCATAAGGTGTGTAATGGGAAGATTTGCCCTTTCGTGTCGTGTCGTGCTTGATTGATAGGTTCCCAGTTCCCACAACTTAGGGTCAGGTGAGAGCTTTCTTAGGACTCACCTTTTACTGCAGAAACTTTGTAGCTAAATATGTAAAAAATTGCCCCTTTAACAGCCCTGACCTCAAACAAACAGCCTTGGAAGGTGTTCTGAAATTAGGATTATCAGAAGGCCTTCTATGACATGAAGGCCACACTATATATTCAGGGCCACTGGAATTATATGATTCTGCTGCCATGGCATTTCTTGAATCTTTATGGATTGGCTGCATTTGACACATATTCCATCATCAGCAGCATAATGTGCAGATTTTAACAAAACAAAATGTGTTACTAGCTTAAGTTACGAAAAGTGCAGCAACAGATATTGCTGCACAGCAGAAGGTACATTGTAAAGGTTGACTTTCACCTTTCGATTGCACATTGCCGTATTCTGCTGTTACATTAGCACTAATGAGATAAACATTTGTCCAGACAGTGTTCAAATGTGCAAAAAAGGCAAAATAATGAACGGATACTATCACAAAATGTCCATCATTATGTCTTATTATTTGCATTGTGTTGCTGTATAATTTGGTTCTCCCCTGCTGCATACGTTCCGTGGCCCTGTCTATAATTCACCAATCTTGAAGGCTTGTGACTGAAATCAGCCCTTAATTGGGCAGATTGATGTTTCTGACAAGTGAAGGGGGCATTTTTCACCCAATGAGTTGTTGCCATTATTAACAGTAGAGTGCTACCTATAGAGCAGAACTGGAATGTTACTGAAAATAGTGCTTTTGTCATAGTTGGGCTACAGCAGGTTAAGATCTTACTTGTTTGGTACCTGGTTTGTGGACCAGATGGGTCACAAACCATTCAAGTAGTTGATGGCTATGAAGGACGAGAGCCATAAGTTGGTCTAGTGGCCAAACTCTCTCCAGAGATTGGATTTCATGGTGGAGCAGAAACAAATTACAATACTGGAATGCAGAGGGATTTGCCTTTCGGTTTTCACAATCTGATGACAGGGCTTCTCCAAAGGTGAAGGGAGTCCAAAGGCATTCGGATCAGGGGATGGGCAACTTTTGGGATGGAGAAAGTTCACCTGCATGACCCTGGCCAGCGTGCGCCCCTCCTTTAAAGATTCCATAGCAAGCTGTTGTATTCTTGGCTCTCTCCTCAGAACACGTAACAATAATGCATGTGCTCTGAGGCCTTTCTGCCAATGGGACCCAACATTGGGCTGGGTTGGGAGGGCACACCAAGTGCACTTCCCATTCTTAGGACTACCGTCATCTGCCTGGGCAGTAGAGGGTTGACAGTAGTGGTAGCAAAATAATTATGCATTTCGAGCCTTAGGCTCTTCGTCAGGGGCTTCTGAAAGATACAATACGATATACAGGAATAGGAGCGTGTTTCACATTTTACGTTTCACCTTTTTATTAATGTTTAAATAGTTTATTTTGACGCAATTGGTACAGTATATCGTATTGTACCTTTCAGAAACCCCTGACGAAGAGCCTAAGGCTCGAAATGCATTGGGTTGCATAAGCAGGGCCAACGTTGATGTTTATTAACTTACACGTGCCGTTGTTTAAAGCCTGGAATGGAAAGCAGCTGCATTTGAAAATGTTGAATAAACATTCAAATGGAATTTCGTTGTCTCCGTTGGTTTTTACAAGGAAGAGTCAGTTCAACTAACATGATTAAAAGTCAAGTTTTTGATTAAATATGGATGTAAGGAGTGTATCGGAAGGGGAAAAGTTCCCAGCCAACGCAGTGCGCCAGGTTGGTGCGACAGTCACGTACCTTCTTGACCTGTATTAGAAAGTTAACATTTTCCTGCCCTAACAATTTAGCGCCTGCAGACTGTCCTGGGTCACATAGCTGGGTGCAGTTGGCAGTTGAGCTTTGTGAGTTCCTCTCAGAAAGTCACACAGTAGAGGGATTAGGTGTGCCTGAATGGGCCATCGACTGGCAGAAATGGGCGGCAGAGCTGGGCATAGCCCCACTTGCAACTGAATAGGCAGTGCTCTGCGGTCACACAAAGGACTTGTTATCACTGCAATATCCCTGCAGCCAGCTTGGTGCCAGGGCATGGGAGTCAGAAAATTGCAAGCACTTCAAAAGAACATTGCCAGAAAATTCATATACTTCAAAGAAGGCACCAGGTACAAAAATGGTACCTTCAGACCCACTCTTCAGTTCACTTTCTGGACCTGCAGAAGGACTCTCAGAGGACTGCCTGCTGCTGTGGCCGGCTGTGTACCCCACAAGTCTCCTTTGCTACACCTGGAAGGGCCGCTTTGCTTTCTCGACCTGGCCTTCAACCCTCAGAGGCCTGACCTGCTGTTTGAGCCCTGCTTCATTACCTGAACCCAGGACTACCAGAGCAACTCCAATGGCTAGTTTGCTGGTCTCGATGGATTTGCTGGTCTCGATGGATTTGGGCCCAGATCTTTGGACTGGGGTGAATGTGTGACATTGATCCACATTCTGTCCATCACTCTTGTGTTTGCAATTACCGCTCTAAGTGTACTGGGGATGCTCAGACGTGAGTACCAGGCACTCCACACCACTGGAGTCAAGCTAGCCGGGCTGATGAGAGGTGTTACCTCGAAACCGGGCCGGTCCTCGGATGCTTGATTCCGTTCTGGGAAGGACATGGCTCTTGTAGTTCGGACTGGACTGTTCCCATGGGGCACAGGGTCAGCGCTGATTTGCATATCGCCATTGTCTAACCCAGGGTGGTGTGGAGTGGAAAAACGATGGATTTGGGCCCAGATCTTTGGACTGGGGTGAATGTGTGACATTGATCCACATTCTGTCCATCACTGTTGTGTTTGCAATTACCGCTCTAAGTGTACTGGGGATGCTCAGACGTGAGTCCCAGGCACTCCACACCACTGGAGTCAAGCTAGCCGGGCTGATGAGAGGTGTTACCTTGAAACTGGGCCGGTCCTCGGATGCTTGATTCCGTTCTGGGAAGGACATGGCTCTTGTAGTTCGGACTGGACTGTTCCCATGGGGCACAGGGTCAGCGCTGATTTGCATATCGCCATTGTCTAACCCAGGGTGGTGTGGAGTGGAAAAACGATGGATTTGGGCCCAGATCTTTGGACTGGGGTGAATGTGTGACATTGATCCACATTCTGTCCATCACTGTTGTGTTTGCAATTACCGCTCTAAGTGTACTGGGGATGCTCAGACGTGAGTCCCAGGCACTCCACACCACTGGAGTCAAGCTAGCCGGGCTGATGAGAGGTGTTACCTCGAAACCGGGCCGGTCCTCGGATGCTTGATTCCGTTCTGGGAAGGACATGGCTCTTGTAGTTTGGACTGGACTTTTCCCATGGGGCACAGGGTCAGCGCTGATTTGCATATCGCCATTGTCTAACCCAGGGTGGTGTGGAGTGGAAAAACGATGGATTTGGGCCCAGATCTTTGGACTGGGGTGAATGTGTGACATTGATCCACATTCTGTCCATCACTGTTGTGTTTGCAATTACCGCTCTAAGTGTACTGGGGATGCTCAGACGTGAGTCCCAGGCACTCCACACCACTGGAGTCAAGCTAGCCGGGCTGATGAGAGGTGTTACCTCGAAACCGGGCCGGTCCTCGGATGCTTGATTCCGTTCTGGGAAGGACATGGCTCTTGTAGTTTGGACTGGACTGTTCCCATGGGGCACAGGGTCAGCGCTGATTTGCATATCGCCATTGTCTAACCCAGGGTGGTGTGGAGTGGAAAAACGATGGATTTGGGCCCAGATCTTTGGACTGGGGTGAATGTGTGACATTGATCCACATTCTGTCCATCACTGTTGTGTTTGCAATTACCGCTCTAAGTGTACTGGGGATGCTCAGACGTGAGTCCCAGGCACTCCACACCACTGGAGTCAAGCTAGCCGGGCTGATGAGAGGTGTTACCTCGAAACCGGGACGGTCCTCGGATGCTTGATTCCGTTCTGGGAAGGACATGGCTCTTGTAGTTCGGACTGGACTGTTCCCATGGGGCACAGGGTCAGCGCTGATTTGCATATCGCCATTGTCTAACCCAGGGTGGTGTGGAGTGGAAAAACGATGGATTGGGCCCAGATCTTTGGACTGGGGTGAATGTGTGACATTGATCCACATTCTGTCCATTACTTTTGTGTTTGCAATTACCGCTCTAAGTGTACTGGGGATGCTCAGACGTGAGTCCCAGGCACTCCACACCACTGGAGTCAAGCTAGCCGGGCCGATGAGAGGTGTTACCTCGAAACCGGGCCGGTCCTCGGATGCTTGATTCCGTTCTGGGAAGGACATGGCTCTTGTAGTTCGGACTGGACTGTTCCCATGGGGCACAGGGTCAGCGCTGATTTGCATATCGACATTGTCTAACCCAGGGTGGTGTGGAGTGGAAAAACAATGGATTTGGGCCCAGATCTTTGGACTGGGGTGAATGTGTGACATTGATCCACATTCTGTCCATCACTGTTGTGTTTGCAATTACCGCTCTAAGTGTACTGGGGATGCTCAGACGTGAGTCCCAGGCACTCCACACCACTGGAGTCAAGCTAGCCGGGCTGATGAGAGGTGTTACCTCGAAACCGGGCCGGTCCTCGGATGCTTGATTCCGTTCTGGGAAGGACATGGCTCTTGTAGTTCGGACTGGACTGTTCCCATGGGGCACAGGGTCAGCGCTGATTAGCATATCGCCATTGTCTAACCCAGGGTGGTGTGGAGTGGAAAAACGATGGATTTGGGCCCAGATCTTTGGACTGGGGTGAATGTGTGACATTGATCCACATTCTGTCCATCACTGTTGTGTTTGCAATTACCGCTCTAAGTGTACTGGGGATGCTCAGACGTGAGTCCCAGGCACTCCACACCACTGGAGTCAAGCTAGCCGGGCTGATGAGAGGTGTTACCTCGAAACCGGGCCGGTCCTCGGATGCTTGATTCCGTTCTGGGAAGGACATGGCTCTTGTAGTTCGGACTGGACTGTTCCCATGGGGCACAGGGTCAGCGCTGATTTGCATATCGCCATTGTCTAACCCAGGGTGGTGTGGAGTGGAAAAACGATGGATTGGGCCCAGATCTTTGGACTGGGGTGAATGTGTGACATTGATCCACATTCTGTCCATTACTTTTGTGTTTGCAATTACCGCTCTAAGTGTACTGGGGATGCTCAGACGTGAGTCCCAGGCACTCCACACCACTGGAGTCAAGCTAGCCGGGCTGATGAGAGGTGTTACCTCGAAACCGGGCCGGTCCTCGGATGCTTGATTCCGTTCTGGGAAGGACATGGCTCTTGTAGTTCGGACTGGACTGTTCCCATGGGGCACAGGGTCAGCGCTGATTTGCATATCGCCATTGTCTAACCCAGGGTGGTGTGGAGTGGAAAAACAATGGATTTGGGCCCAGATCTTTGGACTGGGGTGAATGTGTGACATTGATCCACATTCTGTCCATCACTGTTGTGTTTGCAATTACCGCTCTAAGTGTACTGGGGATGCTCAGACGTGAGTCCCAGGCACTCCACACCACTGGAGTCAAGCTAGCCGGGCTGATGAGAGGTGTTACCTCGAAACCGGGCCGGTCCTCGGATGCTTGATTCCGTTCTGGGAAGGACATGGCTCTTGTAGTTCGGACTGGACTGTTCCCATGGGGCACAGGGTCAGCGCTGATTAGCATATCGCCATTGTCTAACCCAGGGTGGTGTGGAGTGGAAAAACGATGGATTTGGGCCCAGATCTTTGGACTGGGGTGAATGTGTGACATTGATCCACATTCTGTCCATCACTGTTGTGTTTGCAATTACCGCTCTAAGTGTACTGGGGATGCTCAGACGTGAGTCCCAGGCACTCCACACCACTGGAGTCAAGCTAGCCGGGCTGATGAGAGGTGTTACCTCGAAACCGGGCCGGTCCTCGGATGCTTGATTCCGTTCTGGGAAGGACATGGCTCTTGTAGTTCGGACTGGACTGTTCCCATGGGGCACAGGGTCAGCGCTGATTTGCATATCGCCATTGTCTAACCCAGGGTGGTGTGGAGTGGAAAAACTATGGATTTGGGCCCAGATCTTTGGACTGGGGTGAATGTGTGACATTGATCCACATTCTGTCCATCACTGTTGTGTTTGCAATTACCGCTCTAAGTGTACTGGGGATGCTCAGACGTGAGTCCCAGGCACTCCACACCACTGGAGTCAAGCTAGCCGGGCTGATGAGAGGTGTTACCTCGAAACCGGGCCGGTCCTCGGATGCTTGATTCCGTTCTGGGAAGGACATGGCTCTTGTAGTTTGGACTGGACTGTTCCCATGGGGCACAGGGTCAGCGCTGATTTGCATATCGCCATTGTCTAACCCAGGGTGGTGTGGAGTGGAAAAACGATGGATTTGGGCCCAGATCTTTGGACTGGGGTGAATGTGTGACATTGATCCACATTCTGTCCATCACTGTTGTGTTTGCAATTACCGCTCTAAGTGTACTGGGGATGCTCAGACGTGAGTCCCAGGCACTCCACACCACTGGAGTCAAGCTAGCCGGGCTGATGAGAGGTGTTACCTCGAAACCGGGACGGTCCTCGGATGCTTGATTCCGTTCTGGGAAGGACATGGCTCTTGTAGTTCGGACTGGACTGTTCCCATGGGGCACAGGGTCAGCGCTGATTTGCATATCGCCATTGTCTAACCCAGGGTGGTGTGGAGTGGAAAAACGATGGATTGGGCCCAGATCTTTGGACTGGGGTGAATGTGTGACATTGATCCACATTCTGTCCATTACTTTTGTGTTTGCAATTACCGCTCTAAGTGTACTGGGGATGCTCAGACGTGAGTCCCAGGCACTCCACACCACTGGAGTCAAGCTAGCCGGGCCGATGAGAGGTGTTACCTCGAAACCGGGCCGGTCCTCGGATGCTTGATTCCGTTCTGGGAAGGACATGGCTCTTGTAGTTCGGACTGGACTGTTCCCATGGGGCACAGGGTCAGCGCTGATTTGCATATCGACATTGTCTAACCCAGGGTGGTGTGGAGTGGAAAAACAATGGATTTGGGCCCAGATCTTTGGACTGGGGTGAATGTGTGACATTGATCCACATTCTGTCCATCACTGTTGTGTTTGCAATTACCGCTCTAAGTGTACTGGGGATGCTCAGACGTGAGTCCCAGGCACTCCACACCACTGGAGTCAAGCTAGCCGGGCTGATGAGAGGTGTTACCTCGAAACCGGGCCGGTCCTCGGATGCTTGATTCCGTTCTGGGAAGGACATGGCTCTTGTAGTTCGGACTGGACTGTTCCCATGGGGCACAGGGTCAGCGCTGATTAGCATATCGCCATTGTCTAACCCAGGGTGGTGTGGAGTGGAAAAACGATGGATTTGGGCCCAGATCTTTGGACTGGGGTGAATGTGTGACATTGATCCACATTCTGTCCATCACTGTTGTGTTTGCAATTACCGCTCTAAGTGTACTGGGGATGCTCAGACGTGAGTCCCAGGCACTCCACACCACTGGAGTCAAGCTAGCCGGGCTGATGAGAGGTGTTACCTCGAAACCGGGCCGGTCCTCGGATGCTTGATTCCGTTCTGGGAAGGACATGGCTCTTGTAGTTCGGACTGGACTGTTCCCATGGGGCACAGGGTCAGCGCTGATTTGCATATCGCCATTGTCTAACCCAGGGTGGTGTGGAGTGGAAAAACGATGGATTGGGCCCAGATCTTTGGACTGGGGTGAATGTGTGACATTGATCCACATTCTGTCCATTACTTTTGTGTTTGCAATTACCGCTCTAAGTGTACTGGGGATGCTCAGACGTGAGTCCCAGGCACTCCACACCACTGGAGTCAAGCTAGCCGGGCTGATGAGAGGTGTTACCTCGAAACCGGGCCGGTCCTCGGATGCTTGATTCCGTTCTGGGAAGGACATGGCTCTTGTAGTTCGGACTGGACTGTTCCCATGGGGCACAGGGTCAGCGCTGATTTGCATATCGCCATTGTCTAACCCAGGGTGGTGTGGAGTGGAAAAACAATGGATTTGGGCCCAGATCTTTGGACTGGGGTGAATGTGTGACATTGATCCACATTCTGTCCATCACTGTTGTGTTTGCAATTACCGCTCTAAGTGTACTGGGGATGCTCAGACGTGAGTCCCAGGCACTCCACACCACTGGAGTCAAGCTAGCCGGGCTGATGAGAGGTGTTACCTCGAAACCGGGCCGGTCCTCGGATGCTTGATTCCGTTCTGGGAAGGACATGGCTCTTGTAGTTCGGACTGGACTGTTCCCATGGGGCACAGGGTCAGCGCTGATTAGCATATCGCCATTGTCTAACCCAGGGTGGTGTGGAGTGGAAAAACGATGGATTTGGGCCCAGATCTTTGGACTGGGGTGAATGTGTGACATTGATCCACATTCTGTCCATCACTGTTGTGTTTGCAATTACCGCTCTAAGTGTACTGGGGATGCTCAGACGTGAGTCCCAGGCACTCCACACCACTGGAGTCAAGCTAGCCGGGCTGATGAGAGGTGTTACCTCGAAACCGGGCCGGTCCTCGGATGCTTGATTCCGTTCTGGGAAGGACATGGCTCTTGTAGTTCGGACTGGACTGTTCCCATGGGGCACAGGGTCAGCGCTGATTTGCATATCGCCATTGTCTAACCCAGGGTGGTGTGGAGTGGAAAAACTATGGATTTGGGCCCAGATCTTTGGACTGGGGTGAATGTGTGACATTGATCCACATTCTGTCCATCACTGTTGTGTTTGCAATTACCGCTCTAAGTGTACTGGGGATGCTCAGACGTGAGTCCCAGGCACTCCACACCACTGGAGTCAAGCTAGCCGGGCTGATGAGAGGTGTTACCTCGAAACCGGGCCGGTCCTCGGATGCTTGATTCCGTTCTGGGAAGGACATGGCTCTTGTAGTTCGGACTGGACTGTTCCCATGGGGCACAGGGTCAGCGCTGATTTGCATATCGCCATTGTCTAACCCAGGGTGGTGTGGAGTGGAAAAACAATGGATTTGGGCCCAGATCTTTGGACTGGGGTGAATGTGTGACATTGATCCACATTCTGTCCATCACTGTTGTGTTTGCAATTACCGCTCTAAGTGTACTGGGGATGCTCAGACGTGAGTCCCAGGCACTCCACACCACTGGAGTCAAGCTAGCCGGGCTGATGAGAGGTGTTACCTCGAAACCGGGCCGGTCCTCGGATGCTTGATTCCGTTCTGGGAAGGACATGGCTCTTGTAGTTCGGACTGGACTGTTCCCATGGGGCACAGGGTCAGCGCTGATTTACATATCGCCATTGTCTAACCCAGGGTGGTGTGGAGTGGAAAAACGATGGATTTGGGCCCAGATCTTTGGACTGGGGTGAATGTGTGACATTGATCCACATTCTGTCCATCACTGTTGTGTTTGCAATTAGGTCTCCTGTTCAGAGCAACAGGAACATCTTGAACCCACACAGAGACCCAGCCTGGGTGAGTAAATGTCCTCCTTTTCAGGGGCAAGAGTTCCAGGAATATCAATATCTGACATTCTTAGTCATTCAACACAGAAAGGTAACCTCAATGGCCCCCAAGCAAACGGGGAGGTGGAGCAGTTCATGAGGACACTGAACCGAGCACTTAGGATCAGAGTAGACCAGGATAAGAATGCCAAGCACTGCCTGCATCGCTTCCTGAGGGCCTACAGACAGACCCGCACAGCACTTCCAACTGTGTGCCAGTGGACCTCCTCTTGCAAAGAACCACGAGAATAAGTATCCTGACTTGCCCGGAGTGGAATCCTGCCATTCTGAATGTCCAGGCTGTGCAAGAGAAGAGACAGGCCACCAAAAACCGGGTTAGTCTAGTGAGGAGAGCAATGACCCCGAATATTCAGGTGGGGGACAACCCCATCATGGGTGGAAGTTCCTCAACCCCTTCAAAGCTGACACCTGCCAAGTGACAGAGTTCAGCAGCACAATGGTTGCCGTGCAGTGGAGGCACCACACCACTGGGAACAATGTATCATAGTTCAAGAGTGTGTCTGAACCCACACAAGACACTGGTGCGAGGTTGGATGAATACGGCAGTGGTAGCCAGGAAGAACCTTCCCTGCTGTACTTGCCATGGGATGGCACTTCAGCGAGGGCCTCCAATAATACCACTTGTCTGGTCGGCCACCGTTCATCATCTCCGAACATCGGCAGATTGACCAACACCCCATCTGGTTAGACCAGGTCTGCTTCTTGTCTGGTGAGTGCGAGTGAAGAAGGACTTCAGAGTCAGAGGAATGATCACCAGCCAAACCCCATACCTAGCCAGAACTTAAAAGACTATTAGGCACATGCATCAACCTTTTTGGCGAGAGCAAAGGGCTTCTCAGTGCTTCATTTGTCAAATATTAAGTGCAGGTGCTCGGATTTTGAACCGCTTAACCGCGGTGGCAATTCCGCTGTGGTGAGTCAGTTTTTATGAGTGGGCGGGGCTGCGTCAGCCAACGGAGTGCGCAGCATCGAAGGGGTTAAGGAGGCCACACCCACACACCCCTGGCTCCACCCACTCACTACACTGACTCCACCCACTTCCTCTATTGGCTCCACCCACCCAAACCCAGAACTAGTATTGCTGAATGTGCCGTAATAAAGGTTAGACCAAAATCTACAGGTTGAAAGGTCAGGAAAGGAGCCATGTGCATCGCCATAATGATGCACTACAGGACAGTCTATACCCTGTACTGTGCACCTGTGGCTGAGGGTCAGCCACTAGCCACGTGTCATCGAAGCACAGATGGGTCAAGCTGTGGCACAGCAAGATCCTGAGGTGGTGCCTGTCACCCACAGGGGTGTAAGTCTGAAAACACCACACATCCACCCAGAGAGGTGGAAGACTCAGCACCACACACCCATGACATCTCACCTCCACGTCCCTAGCCCACAGGAAACCCACCAAGGCCACATGCTGTCAGTATCTGACTTGCAGAACCCCTGCAGATGCTCGGCAGTGGGTAGAGAGCCATGCGAAGGACAGAGCTCCTGTCTGGAGTCCAGTGCTGCAGCGAGCGGACCTGGGTAAACTCTAAAATTAAAGCCCTGCTGTTCCTTTCTGATGATGCTTATTCTGGAATGTCACTTATTCACACCTGACTACCCCATCCCTTCTCCCTAGCTGCAACCGGACCAGACCCTCCAAAACAGATGCATCAATCAATGCAATGCATTTGCAGGAACGCAGGCTCGCAGTCACAATATCCAGTCATAACGTAATGTCTTGCAACCGTTGCACCCTAAATACAGCAGCAGCCTTGACCCTACCACAGAGGACTAGACGTGATTCATTGAGGATCTGTGAGGGAGGATTTGCGACAGAGAGGCTTTGGTATACTGTGCCGCAAGTGATACACCTTTAAGGCCTAAGTTATTATTATTATTTCCATACTCCTGTACCTTTGAACCGGTTTATTTTGATTTAAGGTGTAGAATGCCCATTTTGTAACACACGGAACAGAAATACATGGGATGGCTAGGGTGAAGGTGGCCTCTGTATTTCATTCTGCTGAAGGAAGGAGGTAAATAATATTTGTTATTTCCTATTTTTTTTACTAAGCTCTCTCTGAGCTATATATATTTAAATCAGTGATCAATCATAGCTGTCCCATCTGTATAGCGTTTGCGCCCTTCGTAAGATAATTACATTTTTTTCGGTTTGGGGATGCCTACCTTCCAGAGAGGTCCCAGGTGCTCTGCATGCTCATCCGACAGAGACAATGTGAAGAGAAAGGAAGAATATACAAAGGAAAGAAAGATTGTAATTAAGGATAAGCTTGGAAAGGAGCTTGGAGAAAAGCCTGAGTATGTGTCAGTAAGCTTCGTTAAGTCGAAATCTAGCAAAATCAATAACAGTGTTTGTGGGAAAGCACTTTAAACTATTTTTTTTTATTCCTAAACCCCATGTAGTTCCTTAAAGCTAGAGTATACCCCAGGCCAGCTCAATCTGACTATAAATGTAAATGAAGTAGGCAATGCTATGGACCTTTCATCAGGCCTTCATATTGAGTATCCGGAACCACATTGGTCTTCATCCTTCTGTTTGGTTCACGTTGTACACACTGTCTATTATGGGTCATCTCCATGCCCATCACACTTAATCTATCAATATAGTAAGAATACTACGAGTAGTGTCCCTACTTTAAAAAATACTAGCCATGTTGGGAATAATATCTTAAAGGAGGAGGAAGGGGGGCATGGCAAACCATCATGGCCGCGAAGACGTGACTTCGCTCGGCTCCGTGACAGAGCCCGGCGAGAATGCGATTAGCGGTGTCCAGCCCCGTGCAGATGTCCAAAGGAGAGTGGGGACTGGACATCTGAGCGACAGAGATCCTCCCTTGACAACCGATGCGGGGGAGCGGTGGGCCGAATCAACCTTTTCTCTAAATATATCGGGTCCGGGGCTGCCTAACCAAATGGCGGACGGACCCCGCTACAGATTAAACTTCGTGCCTCCTACGGTCAGAGGGGACGCAGGCATCTGGGCAGTTTACCCGAGACACCGGATGCCTGGGGGACGGAGCAGGGACCCCACTCTCAATGCAACAACCGGCACGGAGACTGGATCGACCCACCGAGCGCCCGAAATGGCGGCCGCGCTCGACAGCAGCGCCTAACGGCCATAGGAGGTTCCCCAGAGGCGCAGACCACGTTGACTCCTAGGCTAGGAGGGGTTTGCGAGGTGAGCTTTTGCCCCTGAATGAGTGCTCCTACTACTGTGACCCCTGACATGGCATGAAAAGGTGAGGGGGTCCCCCCCGGGGGGCGAAGTACTGTGGGCCACAGGCAATGAGCGCATTGGGCAAAGAATAGCCAGTGAAGGGGGTGGACTGCCCGGGCAGGCTCCACTACGCTGCACTGCATGCCGAAGAAGGGAAGACCCCGAAAGAGATGCTTTGTCTCTTGCCTGACCCTAAGATGGCACCTGCTGCCCTCTATGCTAGATCATACGAAGCACGGCATAAAGAGTGACCGCAGAGCCCACGCTCCACGTGGGAGGGAAGACGCCATACTCCAGCGGAGACCCCAGACACACATGACCCAACTGAATGTGGGGCACTTTGAGCCTGGAGCCAGCACAGACTTCTCTTGACGGAGCTGCTCAGTGGCCTTAGAGCAAAGGGCTACGAGGTGTGATGCAGAGCTGCACCTATGCCACCCAAAAAAGTTCAGCCCTACGAGGTCTCCTGCTACTTCGGGGCATCCAAGGCAGGAGAAGGGCAGGAAGTGGAGATCGCCCAGGGGATGAGCAGAATGGCACTCACATAGGAGGACCTTCTTGCAACCTTGAGGGACTTCAAAAGAGAACTTAGAGAAGACATAAAGGCAGACATCAGAGCCTCCTTTGAGTCCTTCAAAATCCAAAATGGGCACTAGAATTATTGCACTCCGGGTGGACGTGGACTCGGTGGGGGCGCGCACCCTCGATCTGGATGCAAAATGTCAAGATTTGGGAGGCTGAATTTAACCGCTAAAGTAGGGGGTGGAATCCCATATTTCTCAGTTGAACTCATCACTCCTAAAATGTAAGGACTTGGAGAACCCCTCCCAAAGAGAGAACATAAGGGTACGGGGCCTGGAGGATGGGAAAGAAGGAGCAGACATGGAGGCTCACATGGTGGGCCTATTTACCAGCATCTTAGGCGAAGGGGCGTGCGAAATGCAGCTGGACCATGTCCACAGGGTGGGCCCGGCTTGACAGGAGAGAAATCAACGCCCGAGAGACATCCTAGCCAAATTCGCCTCCTTCAAGGTCAAGGAACTGGTGCTCCGGAAGGCCGAGACCGTGACTTGGTGTGATTCCAAGGTGCGACTTGTGCACTATTCCAGGATATCGCTCAGGCCATGCTGATGAGACGCCAACAACTCCGACTGATCATATTTGCCCTGAGGGAGCACCTCATTAGATATAGGTGGACCTACCCCTTCGGCCTGGCTTTCTCCTTCAACAACAGGCAACAGCACTTCACAGAGGTGGAGGGGGTTATGGCTCTACTCGGTCTGGAGAGCCCTTTGTCACAAACAGAGACACGCTGACAAAAGGCCCCTTCGACAGGCCCACAGGACGGGGAGTTAAGGGGGCCTGGCAGACACCTAGGAAAGCAAACAAGAAAACTTTGTAATAAGACTTCATGCCATGCCAATTTTTGCTCACACTAGAGTAGCATCTGCCTGCCAGAGCAAACGGAGGACAACATGGAACATTCCCCGGAATGTTTGGATCCCCCCTAGTAAGGGGACAGGGCAGATGAAAAGATTTCGCCCTCGATTTGATTCTCTGCCTCCCATGGTCAGACACTGGTGTACATTGGCTGACATATGCCGCCTCACTGGCCGGATCTCAGAATTGTCAATGCCAGGGACAAGGATCGTCCAGAGATGTCTCGCGGGGCTCTGGGTGTGGGAGTAGTCTTGCCTCAGCAGCCTTCTGAGGATATGGTCCAGAGGAGCCTTGCAGACCCTTGAGCAGTTTATGTTTTTCATTTATGAAGTTATGTTGATACATGTTGTTCCCAGGGACCACAACCTAAACATGATGGGGAGGAGCAGGGGGAAGGACGAGGGGTACCACATTATGATCTAAGTCGGGAAGAGGGGGTAGATGGGGGTTAAATTAATGTAATGGAAGTTAGGGGCCTTAACTCCCCTAACAAGAGACAATGCTGCTGGAAGTTTCCGGGATATCAGGGTCCACAGATGGTGGCTGTGCAAGAGACTCATCTTAAAAGGGGAGAGGAAAAGCGTCTGAAGCATAGGCACTATCCCTTGATATTTCGGGCAGCTAACCCCAAAAAACAAAATGGAGTGGCCCTGTTGTTCCATTCCTCACTCCACTTCCACCTTGAAGCCTCGAAAAGCGACAAGAAGGGGAGATTTATTATGGTTAGGGGTTTGCTCTTAGAAAGGCCCTGCATGATAGCTGCAGTGTATGCGCTTAATCTGGAACAGGGAGAGTTTCTATTGGCCTTTCTCCGTTCTCTAGCGGGTTTTGCATTGGGGGAAATTGTCCTCATGGGTGACTTTAATCTCATCTGGGACCCACAGATGGACACTACACATCCACAGTGAGCCGGGGGGGGGGTGTTCAGCAAAGCACCGAAAGCATCCATGTAACAATTGGGCCTTCTAGACATCTGGAGGATCCTTAATCCCACCATGTGTGACTATTCTTTCTTCTCACACGCCCATAGGTCATACTCGAGAACAGAGCACATTTTTATTAGTCAATCTCTCATTCATGCATGTATGACCTCCCTCTTCCTCCCCATAGCTATCTCGGGCCATGCTCCCGTGATCTGTGTATTAAACGTTCTAAACTGACCGGATGGTATTTTCCAGAGGTGTTGTGCAAGGACAGATTACACAGAGATGACATCCGTAAAGCTATTAGGGACTTCTTCACTATTAACGTTCCCGCTGACACATCCGCAGCAAACAATTGGGATGCCTTTAAGGTGCATATATGGGGTTATTGCATCTCCCTAGCCACCTCCCTCAGGAAATTCCAGATGAAGAAACGGTTGGAGTTGAAACAAGAATTGCTCAAAGCAGAAGATACCCATAATGCCAAACCCTCAGCTCCGGCCCTTAGAAGGGTCACAGCCCTCAGAGGGGAAATTGAACGCCATCTACACTAATAGAGCAGAAAAGGCTATACTGAGGCTCCAGACTCGTGAGTACGGGGGAGGGGATAAGGTAGACTCTCCCTTGGCAAGACAGCTAAGGACTAACCATGAAAAAGAATATGTACAGCAACGTACTGACAGGAATGGGGTCACACACACTAGTGAGGAGGGGAAAGGCAGAACGTTCCACGATTTTTATAGCACACTATATCAAGCAGAACCCTCACGAGTATCAGACCAAACGAAATACCTAGGGGCTTTAGAACTTCTTTAGGTCCCAGCATCAACAATTGAGGAGTTGGGCTGCACTATATCCCAGGAGGAAGTGCAGGCAGCCATCGACTCACACAAGCAGCATAAAGCACAGGCCCAGATGGATTTACCGCACAGTTCTATTGAACCTTTGGCACTGACCTAGCCCCTCAGCTCACTGTCCTATTCAATGATATTGCAGCAACCCAAGCAGTCTCACCCTCCATGGGGGGGAGCCCTGATATCGATAATCCCGAAGGCGGGCAAAGACCCTCAGCAATGTTCCTCCGATAGGCCAATCGCTTTGTTGAATCTAGATGCAAAATTTTACTTCAAAATCCTGGCCACTAGGCTAGAGAAGGTCCTACCCACTCCTAGTCACCCCGACCAATGAGGGTTCATCAAAGGGCGCCAGACCTACAACAACCTTCACAGGGTGTTTCACATTATAGATAAAGGTCAGAAAAAACGGATCTCAGCGGCCCTTTTATACCTCGATGCAGGGAAGGCCTTTGACTGGGTCGACTGAGCTTTTTTACAGCTTTCTCTGTGCCGATTTGGGTACTGAGAGTCTTTCTTGGGGATGGTAAGGGCTAACTTTAGTGCCCCAATATCTAGGGTTTTGGTGAACAGAGTGGTATCTGATTTTTTTTAACTTAGCAAGAGGTACTAGACAGGGCTGACCCCTCTCCCCAATGCTCTTCGCTCTCAGCATCAAACCTTTCATAGCTAGGGTGAGAGCCAACCTGCAGATTAGTGGAGTTCAGTTTGGAACAGATGAGCTCAAGATCTCGTTGTTTGCTGAGGATGTGTTACTGCCGATAACTAAACCAGTAGCCTCCCTAACTGAAATATACCAGGAGCTAGTGCAGTTTGAAAGGGTTTCGGGCTTCCAGGTTAACCTCTCTAAATCCTTTGTACCAAACTTAACATTGCCTCCAGAGGTGCAAATAACAGTTGCGGGAATGTCTTCCTTCTGATGGGCACGTAAGCCAATTACATATCTTGGGGTACAATTTACTCACAAATTGAGAGACTTATATAAAGCTAGCTACCCTATCGTTTTCAGGGGCTCCCTATTACGCCTGAAAAGGGGTTATTTCCAGAACTGAAGTCTATGATTATCAACTTCATATGGCAGGGGCAAAGAGGGCGCCTGCCTTTCTCACCGCCTCTTGACAAGGCCCCGCCTCAAGGGGGGCCTTGCTCTCCCAAACTTTTATATATATTACAGAGCGGCCCAGCTGCGGGTCCTGGGCTTATGGTCATTGAGGGAGTCGGAGAAGTTGTGGCTGTAAATAGACAGGCAGGTGACGGATAGAACCATCTGGGACTTGCCTTGGCAACAGAGAACCAATAGATCAGCTAACGCTTATTTAAGCATACCCACAGCAACGACCCTCCAGGTGTGGGACACGGTGACCAAAACCCTACTGGTGACCACATTTCCATCACCCTATACTCCCATAGACTTTAGCACTGCTCTCCCTCCAGCACTACATGAAGGGCCCTTTGATCGTTGGAGGGAGGGAGGTTGCCTCATGATTTCTTACCTCTTCTCTGGAGGGAAGATTTGCTCCTTTACAGACTGCATACACCAGTTTCAGCTCCCACAAACAGAAGGCTTCCTTTATGCACAGCTAGTAAACTGGGACCAGCAGCCGCAGATACAACAGGGAGCCACTAGCTAGCTGCTCCTACTGGAAACATTTGTTCAATATGGCAACGCAGGAATGGGGTGTATCTCCTTTTTCTATACACTCATGCTTACTTTGGGTTCTCAAAGATCATTGCGCCACAAAGCATTTTGGGAGGGCATTATGCCAACTGTGCCTTCAGACAAGCAATGTCTGTATAAAGATATTGCAAAATACAATCGCTCCATGTTCCTGAGAGAGGCCCACTATAAAACGTTATATGACTGGAACATATACCCCCAAAAACTACACTAAATTTTTCCCAACACATCCGATCGCTGTTGGCGTGGTTGTGGCCTTCTGTGGCACTTTAAACACATAGGGTGGGATTGCCTGCTATAGAGCCCTTTTGGAAAGAAAAACTCTCCCAGATTAGGCTAATACTGGGGTATCCGATTGGTGACTCCATGGAACATATACTCTTGGGGGTTCGCAATCCCATTCTCAAATATCGGACTCAGGAGGACCGGTCCTTCATGTGGCTATGTTTGGGTGTAGCCAAGATGGCTTTGGCGGCGGCCTGGAAGAAGCCAGAAGCTCCCCCACTTACACAATGGCATGCCCGCCTATGGCGCGCATTGGCTATGGAGCGATTTTCCGACATAGTGGATGACTCCCGTAAGGGCTTTGACTACGTTTGGAGCCCGCTGGTAAACTACTTATCGGAAGAACTCCCTCTGTTTGCATGCAATCCCAGGCTAAGGGCATTACATCTCTTCCTGATTTCATACAAGATTCCCCTTCACCAAGGTTTGGCTCCGGGTGTCTCCCCCACATGTGAATCCTCCCGTGCTGGTTACGGGAGGTTTACTTCGTTTTTCCTCTCTACATACAAGACTATAAGCATATGTGTGTTCCTGGGTTTGGTTAGGGTTTTTTTCTCTCCTTTCTTCTTTCATTTTTTTCTTTCCACTTATCCATTGGTGTTTTGTTTCTCAACAAATGAAGACGTTCAAAGAATTTAGAGCTCAGCTGTTGGACCCTGTGCCACACTGGCTCGGAGGTTCATATGTTCCCATTTAGACTTAGCATAGAGTTCTCCTCTCGTATTTGTTTGCAGGAGCAATCCGGAACTTGATATGAAACTGTGCCTGTATTATAGCTCTCTGTATGGATGTTGCTCCTGCGCAAAAGGATTGAATGCATTATGGGTTTTTACAAAATGTTTGTAACCTTTGAATAAAATTCAATAAACATATTTTGACAAAAAAGAGGAGGAAGATCCTCTTTCCAACAGTGTGGGAGCAGCAGAAGGTGTAAAACCAATTGACATGGGAAGTCAGCACCAGTCCTTGATGAGTGAGACTGCATCTTTATCTGCTTCACCATTATTGGGAGTAATTCTACTAATGCAAAATACTCTACATGGTATTCCTAAAGCACTGGCTGTCAATAATGAAGGAGAAAACATTTAACATGTTCTTTTAAACTCTATATCGAAGGATAAGTGTTTAATAAATACATGTATGTCAAAAGAATTGTAGTTCCCCAAGAAGAACAGTAGGGAAGCAATGGCAGCAACTAAGCTTAGTCAATCTTCAGTTAATATTTCAAGAATGCCAATGCTTGTCAAGAGAAGAGGGGACCCAATATTCTATCTGAGGTGTTCTATTTATGGAAGTAGGTCTCACAGGGCCTACAATGATGATATAAGGGTTTTGGAAGGTAAATGAAAGGGAACGGCCAAAGGAAGTCGAACGGCAGAAAATAGACATTTAAAGAGAGAGAGGTAAAAAAGGGAGGATTACAAATACTGAAGGCAGGTGGAAGAATAGAGCCAAACCAGAAGGATATGGGAATTAGTAACATAGGAAAAAGATACCCCAACGGTGTTCTCCTCCACCTCTCGAACTAGTGGCCTGACTGCTAAACCCGTGGTGGCAGTCTCTAGACCACCAGACTGGTGGGCCATCTGCCCTATTACGAATACAGCAGTGGAGCCGCTGTGGCACTGCAGAGCATATTAGGAGTTTCCTCACCATCACAGCTTTCATGGCAGTGAGACCACCATGAAAACTGTCTTAGTGAGGAAACAAAGGGGGCACTACAGGGCCCCCTGTTGCCTCAGGGCTATTGGGTGCCTGCAGAGGGGCACATACTGTGCACCCCTGTGTGCAGTCACCCCCTTTTTTGCACGGCATGGACTTTACACAGTCCATGCCATGCAGGATCAGGCTTGGCGTTCCCATTGTGGTGCCTTTTTAGTGTGTACCACTGTGGGACCTCCAAAGGATGGCCCACCAGACCACGAGATAATTCATAATCTTGCGGCTGCTAGGCGGTTGAATTTGGCAGTATTGGAGCAGGGAACTGGCGTGGCGGCATGCTCCAAGACCACCAAACTCGTACTCAGGCCCTAAGTCAATGACGGCTGTAAGGAGTTGTGGAAAACATGGGTGTAGTAAAAAAGAATCTGTAGAGCAATCAGTTTTGAAGAAGGCAGTAGCCACCATCCGTCTTCAAAGAAATCAAGGATGCCGTCATCCCCCTTTGGACAAAGATTGTCAATGCTTAACTGTTAGAAGGCACAATCCCTGATTGCCTTATAGCAGCTCAGGTTTCCCCTATTCTAAAAAAACTATTGCAGAAAGAGCTGACCGTAACAACTTCCGTCCTATCTCCAACATCCCCACTCTGGCCAAACTCCTAGAAAAATGCGTCCAACCACAACTCTGTGCGCACATTGAGAATTTCCAACTCCTGAACCAACATCAACCTGGCTTTCGGAGTGGCTACAGCACCGAATCGGCACTCACTCAAGTTATGGATGACATTTTAAAAATACTTGACCAAAATTAATCTTGTCTCCTAATCCTCCTTGGCCTTTCCTCTCCATTTGACACTGTTAATCACGACAACCTCTTATCCATTCTGGAGCACAGGATGGGCCTTTATGGTCTGGTGTTGCAATGGTTGACTGAGAACCACCTCCTGGTCAACACCTCCAAAACAGAATTCCTTCTCATTTCTCCTCCAAATCACGCCACCAAGTTAGACCTCTGGATGAAGCACCTGACTGCCTTCAATTGCTCCCCCCACATTATTGAGTCAGCCAAATCTCTCAGAATCAACCTGGACAAGCATTTGAACATGAAGAATCATATTAGTAAGGTGTGCAAGGGTGCTAATTAACTGATGACGCTACTCAGGAATCTCAAACCATTCCTTCCATAAGCTGACTTCAAGCAGGTGGCCCAAGCGCTTGTTTTGCCAAGGCTGGACTATGGCAGTGCTAAGCTCTATGGCCTCCCGAAACTTACCTTGGCCCCACTAAGGGCTTCATTGAACGCCGCTGCCAGATTGATTACGGGTACAAAAGAAATGCTCACATATCCCCAGTCCTAAAATTCCTAAATTGGTTGCCCTATTAAGCAAGAATACAGCAAAAGATTGCCTGCTTGTCTCACAAAGCCCTCCATTTCAAACTCCCCAGGTACCTAGCTCTAAAGCTAGCATTATCTGGAGGCTGTAGACCTTCAAGAAGTGCTTACTCTTTCCTCTTAAAACCACAGATCTTTCACAAAAAGAGATTGTGTCACAGAGCTTTCTCAGGCTCTGCCCTGAAGATATGGAACTCTCTCCCATCTGAAGTCCGCAGAATCTCCTCCATGGTTGCTTTCAAAATGGAAGTAAAAGAATTCCTTATGAACAAGTTCTTGCCATAAATGGGTTTGGATCGTCTGTTTTTAGGTATTGGACTTACACCTCTAAGCCCAGAGTCAGTTGTTAAACTCCTATAATTAATTGTTTGCTCCTCTCCCAGTTCGCTATTTTACTCGTTAATGTGATGTTTTTGATAACCCCTTTTGTAATTGTTCTTGTTTTGTATACTTAATTGACACCTGTCTTCCCCTTTATTATTTCCTACCCGCCAAGTGTGAAGCGCTGTGATACCCATCTGGATCATGTTCACGCTATATAAAACTTTATAAATAAATAAGTATGGCAAAAATCAGTCAGAGTGAGTTGGGTTGGGTTGGGCAAAAGATGTGAGGGGTTGTCTTAATGAACTGCTAATTGCAATCAATTTAGAAGATATTAGAAATTATGCACCTGTTAAATATGTGAAAAAGGAACTTAAAGAAAAATCGCTCATAAAATGTTGGGCAACAGATTTGAGTTATCTCGCGTCAAAGAGCTCCACACAGCATTTAAGAAATTTGTAGCTGGAGTGCACGTATTTCCCATATCTTTCAGAGTTACCAAATCCAGTATGGAGATCATGAAATTTAAGGTGGGGCTAAATTCAGGCTTTGCACTACTGTTTGAGGGGAAGGGCTTGTTGAATCAAGAACGTAATTGAGGTTGTGGATTAAATAATAAAGCTTCAACTGTGCAAATTTTAATGGATTGCTTATTTTTTATTGGGATAAAGCGTCAGTTTTGAAAAACAATTTAAAATAAATATGGTGATATGACAAGGTTAAACTAATTGAAAGAACAAGGGGAACCTAGCGGGTAGCTATGGACCATGGGTATCATTTAAGTTTAGAGAGACAAAGGTCCTAAGCGTATACAAAATAATAGACAAATGTTATATAGACCACAATAGGCTGCTATATGTTTATATTCCTTGCCCAGCCGGACAGGGAATTTTATTACTCAGATAAATAGATTCTTATTTTAAATACATTTATGCAACAACAATTCATTGCAGTAGAGCACACTCCTGTGCCGTACCGGGGGAAATGAAAGAGAGGATAGGAGAGAGAAAAGGGTGTTTCAGGCAAAGGAAAAGAGCAGACAGGGTACTGTTTTGAGTCAGAAGTTAACAGTATCTCTCTGGAGTAGTACATACAAATACAAATATACATTAATTCAATGTATGTCCACTCAAAGGAGTCGACGTTTCGATCCTGTGCTCGAATTATAGAGGGATCATCTTCAGGACTTAATTAATTGTTTTGCCTGGATTAAATGTTAAATAGGCCTCTAGTTGGAGGTGGGGAGGTTGATTTTCTCTGCAAGGGCGCGGGGATGCCAGCGTCATGGGGGCTTCCCTTGTCAATGCAGGCTGAGGCTCATTGAGCGTAGCTTGGGCTCGGTGATTACGAGCAAGCAAAGCGCTTCACGTGGGTTCGGATTAGGCTGGTGCCCTCCGTGGTTTCTGAAAGCAGTCGTTGGGGCCAGTGATCGACAAACTTGGAATCCTTTAGTTTCTAAGGTTATGTAAACCTTAAAGATGTTTTCGGGGTGAGTTACACATTTTGGAATTAAGGAGCGGCTCGATGGCCGTCGCCGGGATGCGGTCGAGTAAATCAGCGATCCGCAGAGACCGGGATGATGCTGTGGGCAGCAATGATTCTTCCGTCAGCAAGGTTAAACGCCATAACTTTTTATATGCATTGGAATTTTAGATATAGCGAGCACAGTAGGTAGGATTGAGCAGCTCTAAGCAGCTTAAAAAAGAGGAGATGAGGAAAAGTGATTATGTAATAGATGCTTTTGATTTAGTTTTAATCTGTTGTCATTGTCATGGTGACTGAAGGTTTCCTTTGTATATGGTACTGTTATATATAATGTTTATGTTATGACATTTTAAATTCAGATTTATTGTGGTAAATGTACAGGTTTTTATTTTACTTGCTATTGTGTTAGCTGCTTTGTCGTCCGACATCGGTCAGGAGCCGTAACCGACCGACCTGCTGTCGTCGGTTATGACCCTGCTATGCGACCGAAAAGTTTGGTCGCACTCGTATACTTCACAATGCAAGCATGTATTCCGAGCGGAATGCATGCTTGCATTACAAAAAGAAGGGGTGCAGTTCATCCCTGCACCCTGTGGCCGGCACCCCAAGGTGGCTGCTACCGGATGCAGGGATCCACAGAGGTGTACAAAAGGGGTGGTGATGGACGGAGCATCCGAACCAATCAAACACTCACACCCAGTCAACAGATCTGGGTTTAATCCGGTCCTAGGAAGCTTGTTTCTGGTCCAGGGAAGGCATGGCTTGGCAGTTCGGGCTGGACTCTTCCCATGAGGCACAGGGTCAGACTGATTTTCATATGGCCATGTCTGAACTGGGGTGGCAGAGTGGGCTAAAGAACGGTGATGGATTAAACCCAGATCTTTTGACTGGGTGTGAGTGTTTGATTGGTTCAGATGCTCCGTCCATTACCACCCCCTTTTGTACCGGGATCCACAGAGGGGCACCATAGGTGCCCCAGGCCGCCATTAGGCAGTCTCGCACCCACGGGGGCCCGACTGGGGGCCCCCAAAGACAGTTTCTGACTGCCTTTTCGTGCCGGAAAAAACAGTATGAAAAGGCAGTAAAAAACTGCCATCGTACTCCCTCGGTTGCAAAAAGGCAGCCGGGGGAGTACTGAGGGATTTTCAGGCGGCGGACGGGCTGTCTGAGCCTGTCATCCACAATCTGGAAATCCGAGTCGGATTCCCTTCGGACAGAGCCCATCAGAATGGCTTGGTCAGAAAGGAATCCGAGCGACACTTTCCGGTTCAGTCGGAAGGGCTCCGACCATCGTTCGGAGCCCTTCCGACCGGAATCGGAATCAGCCCCATGCCCTATGTAGTGAATGTGAGAGGACTGGGGAGTGGCTGGAAAAGGGGGTATACTTACTAGTAAGAAGTAGGATAAAAAGGCCTTTAGGGAGGGAGGGGGTAGAGAGGGACAAGCACTCACCCACACAAGAGTGAGCCCATTGCTATACACAAACTGTATTTATTAAGTTACCACAGCCAAAAAGGGACAATAGCACATTACTTCAGCTCAGAGCTGAAGAACATCAAGCTCCCACACATGGACATCCACTGTTACTGCAATACCTTTAATGCAGTAGGGATTTAAATAAAACCCCATAGGAACTAGTGTTAAATTAAATTATTTAAAATAGTTAAAAGTATAAACAAATGCAGCTTAATGTTAGAAATATCTAAAAATAAAACATATTTAATATTTAATTATAAAATATTTAGCAACCTTTTCTGAGTTTATAAATTGATGTAAAATTCTTTTTTATTGACATATAATGGAATCACTTTGAATGAATGCTATAATCACTCTTAATAATTATTAATGCATAATAAAAAAATTATTTTTTTACTCTGTGAGAATGTATTTTTTAACATACTTTTTAGAAAATAAAATGTGTTAATTTTCATATATTTTACTTATTAAATACTTAATTAAGAATGTAATTAATAGTGCTGCAGCTTTTTTATACAGTATTAAATATATAAAATTAATGTATATAACATTTAACAATTTATTAAGCTTCATGCCCGACTCCTGACCCCCACATACCCTTTTTCCCTTCTACAGAGCACCTTTGATGTTCCAGAAGGCAAACTGACATGACAGGGCTGCTGGGATGGGAAAACCGTTGGACATGGGTGGCCTTGGATAATGTACAGCTCCTCATGATGTTTGTGAATTCTTAAAGGCTGCCAAAAATGAGTTATTTCGTAATTGAATAAAATGTATTTCACAAAACACATTGTCCCTTTCACTAAAATGAAAACAAGCCCCCTCTTGTACTTAATGTAGGCTTAAACGTGTCATTTCAATATTCTTTCATTCTTGCACATTGACATTGGACACACAATCAGAGCTGTAGCCAGTCACTCACCAATCATCTCAAGCACGTTTGGCAAGGTCAGTAGATTGCATTTTTGCATTTTCTTACCTGTGAAGGCATGCCCTTTCACAGAGAAAAATCCCTGGTGTGTGTGAATGCCTTGTGAGCTCCCAAAATTAAATGTATACTATACAATTACATACGTTTGTCTTTGATTTTAGAACATCTTAAAAAGACAGCGTCCTCAAACAAACTGAATAATAAGTGGTGAATGTCATCTACAAGCTTTAGACAATGTCCTATCACCTATGAAAATGGGTACTTATTCAAGTGCTCAATACACCAAAAAGTGCATGAAACCAAATCTATTGGTAGGAGCACAATGATGGCACTGCCGAATGCCAGAGGTGCTGCTTCTTTCTCCCACCATCCTACCCTTCCTGATCTTTTACGTCATTTTGTAAGTTTATTTTTATACTGCATTCTCCCTTTATCAGTGCTTTCCTCTCCCCTTCCTTTTTCCATTTTCTCCCTTTCTCTCACTTTCACTGGAATAAAATATCATGATAAACAACAAGTCCCTGCCCCCCAAAAATGTGCCTGTACCTAACATCTGCAACCACTGGTACAAATTAAACTCTCACTCGTATTTACAGAGAGATAAAACAGCAGTATTTACCGCAGTTGTTTGACACTCGGAACTTATTCAAAGCGATTTGGCTTCGGATCTCAGATAGAGCACAGAAACACTACAATGTAAATACTCACTTTTTATATAGGGATTTCCCTCTAAAAATCAAGGTGCTTTGATTACAAAACGCCGTTTTCTGAAAAAGTAGAAATGCCTGTCTGTGTTCTTCTTTCTTGCAAAAGAACACTCTTGTGTTAATAAGGGTCAAGTGCATTTTTGGGCAGAAGCATTAAAGAAAAGACATTGCATAGTCCTATTTTCCTTCCAAAATATATTCTGTTTGATTTCTTTTTCCCGCCTTAGTCATATAAGTTGCATTTTCCCTCAGGGATGATCCTGTTTATACCAAGCAATGTTGTTCAGTGGAAGAGTATGTTATAGTCTACAGGGAAGGTAACCAAAGACTCCAACGAGGAAGCGTTACACTAGGAGTAAGAAATAACGTGTGTCAGTAGTCAGCCTATAAACACCGTTCATGCCTCTTATTACAGTCCTTCCACTTTGAGGAGATATCAATAAGAAATGCTTCAAGATGTCAAAGCCCATAGGCACTCTTAGAAGTCCAGCACCAGCGATTTTAATAAATGTGATTTTTTGTTTTTAAACATGTTTTATTGCATTTTCAATTTATTTTGCCAGTAAGTACCTGACATACATCAATTACACACAAGAGAATAGCATATTACACAAAGTGGGAAACCTGCAAGGTACTGTTGAAACTAGGTCAGGGACAATCGATATTTGCCCGGCGGTATCGCCTCTTTAACCCACGAAATATTAATCAATGAAGAGGCAGGCGCTGGAGACGGGAAGGCAGGAAACAAGGTTTATTCTCTCTGGAGGAGAACACATCAGTTCAGACAGCAGGTATCGTCATGAGGTGCTCTAACCGCATCTCTGAGGCCTGGCCTCTTATACACAGGTTTATTGCTTTATTACATACAACACATTCTTGGCAATGCTTTGATGTACGGAGGGATATCCTCCGAATCTCCCCTTCAGGCCCGTTCCCACACACATTTACAGTTGAAGTCCCCACCCCGGTCACAACAGGTGATGATTACCGCGCAGCTGGACATTCCGCCGATTCATGGAATGTGGGGGTTTGATCGGATCTCATAGGGTGGGGGCTTTGATCAACTCGGGGGTCCTTTGATGAGGGAAGCTTTCTACTGTACGGGGAGGGGCAATGAACAGTATCGGCAGAGCTAGGTGTCGGCCTGGGAACGAGGAAGACAAACGGGCACACAGGAAAAGGGGATTTGTATCAAAAAAAGGGCCTGGGACCATGAAAGGAAGGAAGGAAGGGAGGTGTCGCGCTGGGGACAGGATGGGGTTCTGAGGCAGAGCTGCGCTGAAGAGGGGTTTATGACCCAAGGCATGTGCGAGCGGGGGTTGTCAGAGTGCGGGCTTTGTGAGGGAGGAGGGCTATGCTGGGGGCCAGTGGCATGCAAAAGGGTTGTTCTGATCGAGGCACCTAAAATGGCGGGTGCGCACGACAAAAGTGTGGCATCAGGGGAAAAAGGCAAGATGGCGCAGATAATGTTTAACAGACCGTACTAATTTTCCACAGTCCTCCCTTTAACATATCCAAGACATCTTGCTGGCCTATTTCCAATTCATGTCGACTGTGGTGGTCATAGGAAAAGAAGTAGGTACCCAGGTGAAGGAGTTATAAACATTACATTTTAAAATCTTTCATTTTAGGAGGCGGGTCTATCGATAAAAACGCGTTTGCAGGAAAGTCATAGTAATGCAATAACAGACAAAAATGATTCTGTAGTGAGAGCATTGAGTACATTTCATAGCTACTAATAGTCGTTCGGAATGTAAATTGATAGGTCATTACATATGTGAGTTCTGTTCATGTTTGGTTGGAGCATAATTAATACAATGGTGGCTGGGAGAGAAATGAGACGTAGTAGAAACGATAATTGAGGGTGTCAATGTTCGAAGTTAATGAGTTCTCAGCATTCTTTGTCGTCTTTTGTTGGCGCTGTGGAGCACCGGCGGTGGAGCTACGGGTCCAGCTCTATTCTAGGTCCCGCGTTGCAGGGCACGACCTTTTCCTTGCGTTTCTGGTCAAAAAAGGTCCTTTTCGCCCTGTGTCCTTTGAGTTGATTGTCAAAAAGGTTCAGATGGAAGAAATGTGCGTGTGAGCAGTCCTTTAGGGTAGGTCGGAAAAAAAGGGGGGGATGGAGCAGGGCCAGATCGGGAACAGACTAGGGGGACGGAAAATTTCAGGTGGGCGGGCTCATGACCGAGTTCAGAGAGCGGGGACTTTTCGGCATACGTTGAACATCGAGCAGGGGCATCAGGTCAGCCCTTTCCTCTCATTTTGTCGAAAACAGTGCCTCGTCCTGCAGCTCCTTACTGTCGCGGTCTCGCCTTGGCCAATGTCGCAGATGTTCCATAATCTGTAGTCAGGCCACGTGCTCCCACATCCGGTCCTTCTTTCCTCCGACAGTCGTACCCTTAAATGAGTTTGAAAAGACAGTCTTTAGAGAATTGGCAGAGGAAGGTAATCACATAAGTCTATTTCTCTCCCAGCTCCAGGTAAATGAGAAACGTCCGTTATATTGGGGTTCACAACTAACATATAAATGACTGATGATGGGCTTGCTGGATTTACTATAACTTTCCCTCGCAACTATTTCTTTGGTGTTTGTTGGTCGTGATACGAGACCTGGTACCTTTTATTGCATTATAGTTACGTCAGTTCTTCTGACGGAGACCCACCTTCCTAGTACGAGCCTTACAAAGCTATGCCGTTCTCCTGGGCTTTATATTAAAAAACGCAACGTGCTATCACCATGGTCTGATAGGTATCTTTCTGAGAGATGAACATAGGCTAAACATTTTTCATTCTATCAATGCATCCTGCCTTTCAACTAAACATTTTCGCTTTCAACAGGGTTCATTGCAATGATTTCTTCGCTTCGGTCTAATCTTTAACTTTGTAAAACATCATTCTGGTTCCTACGTAGCCTCTTACGGCCTGACTACTTAATTAGAAAAGACAGGGGTCTTATGGGAAACAACTAGGGACATAGAAAACTGTGGTAAGGGCGTAAATCGACCCATCTCTTACAACCGGGGGTGAGGGACAGTTTTATAACTCTCGTCTGGGGCAGCTGATACGAAACAGGGGGCGTTCCGGGAACATGAGGATGTTTCGATCACCTTTACTGTTTGGGTATTGCGACAATTCGGGACGGGGAAGGTCGCGTTATCTGAGGCATCTTTTTATAACACAGGAGCCGCTGACATGTAGTTCCCTTATTTCGGGTCAGATTAGGGAACCTCAGTCGTCTTACCTGTCCTTTCCCTTATGGCCAAATCTCGGTTTCATCAATTTTTAGCAGAAAGGAGAGGTAGTGACACGGCGTCAGGGTGATTTTTATTTAGGATAAATTTTGAGCAAATACTTGTTGTATTTGGAGCCAATTGGGTGGTGCACTAGGGGTGGCGGTTTGCCAATTTAGGTGCTAGTCGTTCGGAAGAGCGAGAGAGAGGGAGAGAGAGAGAGAGAGAGAGAGAGAGAGAGAGAGAGAGAGATGTGCAACAACAGTCTAAATAGTACACGTGCGACATGGGGAGTGGCCGTGTATTTAAGATAGGCTATTCAGCGCATTACACAACATAAGACATTACGGGTCTGTGTTAGAATTTTGAAAGCATGCAGTTTGGGATGGACGAGCATTAGGCCGGGTACAGAGGACATGCATCGAGTAGCCCGCTTCGTGTATCAGACGTGGCGAGGCTTCAGATCTTCACCATACCTCAGTCATGATTCCGATGTGGCCTGTAGGGGGAGGAAAAGAGGGGAGGGGAGGGGGACAACATTCGAGCATATCAAAAAGCACGGGTACGAAAGTCTTTTACTTACCTCATACTTGTCTTATCTCCTCGGGATAGAATCCCTGGGGTTTTGGTTTCTGGAGCCAAAAGGGGGGGGGGCAGTGTGTCCTTATAGGCTGTGAGTAGGAAAACGTTAGAGAATCAGAAACACTTAGCGCGAGGTTTCTAGTTGGTAGGTGTATTTAGCTATCGGGGTCCTTAAATCTCTTTCAACGCTGTGATGTTTTAAGGTTTATCAGCTCTTCGGTCAACTCTGTTCCCTAGTACCTTTGAGTGTCGTATCTTTATAATATTCTATCATTTATATCGTTTCACTTTACCCATCCTTTATATTCCATCTTTTACACCGTTTCGCTTTTACCCATCCCCAGAAGTCGAGGTCTTTCTCCATGTGCGAGTCCCTGAGTCAGTCGCATATTTGACGGCAGAGTGTCGTGTCTTAGATTCGATCCTCCATCCGGGGCTGGGCAACCATCTTCTATTAACCTTAAAGAGAGAGCAGAGTAGGGTGCACAGAAAAAACTCTCCCGCCGATCCCACATTTTAAATAAAGCATGCAATACCCGTTCATAGTTTCGAAAACCTTTATTTTCACAATCGTTCAGCATGTTGATAGGACAGTGTGATCGGGGTTGGCCGGATACGGCAATGGCTAAAGTGCGTACAGTAGAGGGGGGGGGGCTATCTTGTAGGATTAAAAAACATGTTTAAAAAGGTTCATTCATTCATTTGCAGGGAACTAAAAACGTCTATCGAATAGTTGAGGGACCAAGGGGCATTCATTTCATAATTGGAAACACAGTTGGACTAGTTGTAATCAAATTCCTATAGGTATACCATGGGAGTGTGTCATAAGCGAGGTTACATGTCGGACATGATAATATCATAATGAATCGTACATTGAAAAACCTTTTTCACGGGGTCCTTTTACATGTTCGTCGAGTGAATCCTCCCTCTTTTCCGTCAAGTGTACAGAGGATCATAACATATCTCGGAACATCGAGTCGTTTTAGCAAAAGAAAACACCACGAGGCGTTCGTAAGTTCCTATTGTTACCGGCGCCATTTTGGGCGGGGCCGGGTTAGTCCGGAAGTAGTATCAAGGAAAAAATGTTTCCTACAACCGGCAGTTGGACCAGAGTCCTTTTCGGCAGTTCGTGAATTCATGCTAACAGAAGGAGTGGCTATGTCATGCTTATTTCGTTAGCGATCAAGGCAGTTGTCCCTCACCGGAAACCTGCAGGGGCCGAGGGCTCCTGGGACTTTTGTAGAATCTTCAAGGCTGTGGGGGTGCTGTCGGAGGTGGGGGCTCGTGCCCCGGTGGGCAAGCGTCCGAGTTACATTGCTGGTCAAAGTTACTCTAGCGGCCTAGACCCGCCTTCCAGGGGGCCCAGACGCCATTTTGCGGCCCTGCAGCAGCCGCCCTTTGTCCAGTTTGCAAGAGTGGAGGAGACCTTTTGGAGTGAAAGAAAAGGAACTCTGTGTTGTAGGAGCAGGACATTCGGCTAGGGTGCAGCTGTGGCGCCCCCACCTGGGGGGGGGGCGAGGGAGACTCGTTCGCGCCGTCTCCCTCTCCCGGTGCACTCCATGCCGCTCTCTTTCATGGGCATGCACAATGGTCTCTCCACACCCTGTGCTCCACAAGTCCCATGCCCAGTGCTGCGGAAGTATGGCCACCTGCGGCGCATGTTCGGTGCTGCGCAAGTACTGGGGCGCCACCGCTGTATGTTCGGTGCTACGCAGGTATTGGCACCACCGCCTGGCTGGAGGAGTTCGGCGCTGGGCCGGGGGCTGGGAAACCTCCTATCCGTGGAGGTGGGAGAGGCTCGTCCGCGTCGCCTCTCCCTCCCAGCCCGACCTGGACTAATTTTCGCGGAGGTATGTACAAGACATCCCTCCCCCCAGAGTTGTCGCAGCCATTATTCAAGTGGCGCCGGGCGTGCTGCTGCGGCCATTACGGAGGGGAAAAGAAAGAAGTGTCCCGTCCTTTTCTGGGCCGGGCTTCCGGTGGATGTCGGCCGGACGCCCCTTGCTCTGGCCCCATGAACGGGTTCCTTGGCTCATCGGCTGCAGCCGGATGCAGTTGGCCCCAGTCCCTGGCCATTGGTGGCCGGACCGGGAAGACATGTGGCGGGACTACCTGAAACTCCCACGCGCCACCGCGGCCGGACTGGGGGAGAGAGAGAGGGAGGTCGAGGACATAGACATTCCCCCCCCCTACAACTCTCCGGTGTGGTCAAGGTGATCCCCTGGCTGGGTCCCGCTGGCCCTTGTCTCTCCTCCGGCTCCACCCTATGTTACGATTTCCTGGCCGACTGTTGGCAGCAGGACCCGCCTTATATGGGTTGCTGCCGGCTGGGCGTAGCCGTAACCCTGCCCTACCTTGGAAGGTTCCAGAGTGGGGGGGATGTTCTGCTGACTTTCATTTTCTACAGTTTACCGGTCTTGTTTCTAACGTTTTCTGTTGTTAGGGCATTAATAGGTGTTATTATTACGTATTGTTATTTGTTTCTTGTTCGTTATGTTAAATAAAAGTTCAAGTTCATCAGCGGCCTACGGATTTCGTTTTCCCATTCCTTTCTTTCCAGGTTGTTTCATGCTAAAGCTTCTGTTAACAGAAGTTTAAGTAACACGGAAACACAGGCAGAGGGATGACGTAGATTCATGCATCACGTACACACAAACTCAGACGGGGAGACAGTACAAGTATTATATACAAAAGACCCAAGACAAACATAAAACAGTTATTATTATTTTTTTTTTGTTTTGGCCATAATTATCTTTTTCTGTATGCTGCGCATACTTATCGTTAGAGCAATGGGGCAGGCTTTAGTTATATGCCTATAAGGATGCGGAAGAAAGGAGGTAGTAGGTTTTTCAGACATTGGCAATATCCCTAGTCCTCTCGGCGAAGGATACTTGTGTAACCCTTACCTCGAAATACCCTAAACTTTTCCCTACTTGGCTAAACGTAAGGATGCTTGATCATGTGTGTACATTATTCTTTCTGCTTTATTCGGGGTTTGTCGTCTGTTAATTTAGAGCTAGACTGGGTTTCCTGTCTTAGCGTTGTTTGATCTATGAGGACTCGAACATGTCGCTGAAATCGGCCTGGCGAAATCTGTGCCATCGGGCATAATCGAACGTGGTGGTTCTATCTGGCCTGTCCATGTCAGTCTGATTCATCTTTGTCTCGCGCCTTTTCCCTTTCTGCCGGCCTGTTATTCCTGTCGGCCCTCTGCTCCTACTCACGTTCAGTAGAGTCGGGCATTGGGCTTTCCAGTGCCCGGCATATCTACAAAAAGCACATTGGTTTTGCCCTAAGTCTGGCCGTCCTGTGCGTAGTGTCGGGGGATTACTTTCGGGACGTTGTGTCCTGGGGTCGTCCTGTCGATATGTTCCTTTACCTGCACTGTCCTCGTCTCTTTTCTTTCGTTGCATTGCTTCTTTGCGCCACATACCGAGGCAGTCGAGCATAATAGGCGTTGTCTTATTATCACGAAGGGCTATTTCTAACGTTTCTATTTTATCAAGATCGAAGGATCCTATCAGTGGCCACTGTTTCTCTTGACTTTCTTTGGTATACCTGTGCCACAGTTTACTATAGGCTATGGTAACTAATCCATAGTTTATGAACATGTCTTTATTAGGGGTGCCTTCCAGCGGAGCTAGATGATCCACCTCTAATAAACGGTCCGGGCTGAACCAGCTATCGACCAGTGGGGAGAAGACAGACATGACAGCTCACAACGAGGGACAGAAAGTCAGCACTGCCTATCTTATCACTGTGTGCAAAGACTAGACAGAATATTTCTATTCTACGTTGTTTGCAGGCAGTGAATACCTCATGAACCAATAAAAATAAAAAAACAATTCAGTGGGGAGAATAAGTAGATTCGCAAAAGGTCTGCGTCCTCTACCCTTTCACTATCTGCAAAGGGGAACCTGTTCTTTCCTGTTTGTAGACAGAGAATCTCCAGAAAACAATCCGCGAACAGTAGCTCGGGGTCAAAAACAGTTAATCAGTGTCCGTTAATAAATAATTAATCAGTGGGGGAGAAAGATAGGCACGACGGCTGCGTTACCTATCCTTCACTGTTTGCAAAGAGAAAGAGCCTACTGTTTCTTCGTGTGCAGACAGTGAATCTCCAAATAGGTCAACAAAGAGTAATACTAGTATTTTCTGAACAATTAAACAATTATTTCGTGATTCGTCGTGTCTACACGACCTTACCCGGACCGTATGGACAGTTTCTTGTCTTCCGAATCCAGCGCCCCATCGTCCTCTTTTCTTTGTATTCCTCGCAGCACTCCTGATGGTTCCCAGTCAGGACCGTAGATCACTCGGGAGAGGTCTGTTCGGAACCAGTGAAGTTCGGATGATCGGCTGCCAGACGAGGGTCTATTGGGCAAGAGCTCTCCCGATCGTTGCAGTCGTTCACTCTGTCGTCAGGACCTCTCCCACTGGATCCACGAGTCGCTGATGGGCCCCACGCTTGGGACACCAATTGTTGAAACTAGGTCAGGGACAATCGATATTTGCCCGGCGGTATCGCCTCTTTAACCCACGAAATATTAATCAATGAAGAGGCAGGCGCTGGAGACGGGAAGGCAGGAAACAAGGTTTATTCTCTCCGGAGGAGAACACATCAGTTCAGACAGCAGGTATCGTCATGAGGTGCTCTAACCGCATCTCTGAGGCCTGGCCTCTTATACACAGGTTTATTGCTTTATTACATACAACACATTCTTGGCAATGCTTTGATGTACGGAGGGATATCCTCCGAATCTCCCCTTCAGGCCCGTTCCCACACACATTTACAGTTGAAGTCCCCACCCCGGTCACAACAGGTGATGATTACCGCGCAGCTGGACATTCCGCCGATTCATGGAATGTGGGGGTTTGATCGGATCTCATAGGGTGGGGGCTTTGATCAACTCGGGGGTCCTTTGATGAGGGAAGCTTTCTACTGTACGGGGAGGGGCAATGAACAGTATCGGCAGAGCTAGGTGTCGGCCTGGGAACGAGGAAGACAAACGGGCACACAGGAAAAGGGGATTTGTATCAAAAAAAGGGCCTGGGACCATGAAAGGAAGGAAGGAAGGGAGGTGTCGCGCTGGGGACAGGATGGGGTTCTGAGGCAGAGCTGCGCTGAAGAGGGGTTTATGACCCAAGGCATGTGCGAGCGGGGGTTGTCAGAGTGCGGGCTTTGTGAGGGAGGAGGGCTATGCTGGGGGCCAGTGGCATGCAAAAGGGTTGTTCTGATCGAGGCACCTAAAATGGCGGGTGCGCACGACAAAAGTGTGGCATCAGGGGAAAAAGGCAAGATGGCGCAGATAATGTTTACCAGACCGTACTAATTTTCCACAGTACCTATGGTAAACAAAACATTTATAACAACCAAAACTTCACTCTCACTGTCCCTGCCTCCCAGTAATGGCAAACATCGTTGACAACCTGTACACGATAAAGATAAAAGCCGGACAAAATATCAGAGGAGATGGCATTAACACTAACCCTGGGCGAAGAACTACGCTCCGTTCGCGGAGCTTGCGGAGTTTCGGCAGCTCCGCGTTCCGCGGAGAACGCGTAGCTGTCGATAACTCCGCGATCCGGTGCGTAGCGTAGTTCTCGCGCGCTGAATAACATTATCGCGTGCGCGGCAATGGCTTACCTTCGTTCTGCGTTCGTTTTTTCCTGGTCGCTTGTGCCACCATGTTTGGAAACACTCTCGCACAGTCCCGTGCGACTGTGCGAACGCGATAACGTCATTTTGATGCGAGATAGCGTCATAAGGATGCGCGAGGATGCTTTTTGGTAAGATCGAGTTGCCGAACACGCAGAAACTGCATTCTTGCACAGAATAACTCGCGAGCATGTTAAAACCATAATAAATTACCATTTTGGTTAGGAAAAAAAAGCAAAAAACCTTAAAGTTGTACCTTTGGCTTTATTTTTAGGGGGGAAGGACCCCTCTTTTTGTTTCTACTCTTGTTTTGCAGAGTAAGGAGGAAGGGCTCTTGAGTTTACAACTTCCTGTTCCTGTCCACCAGGCTCCTCCCAGTGCTTTGTCCATGTGGTGCTCACTTTCCTTTGGATTTTGAGCTGGAAGGATCACTTTCTGTCTGTGTTGGCTGCATTACTGATTTACCTTGGATTTAATGAGGACTTTTTGAATTGGAATTCTCTTTTTCAAGTAAGTTTGTGTAATGTATGAGTGATGTAGACTTGTGCTTGTTTGATTTGATTTTTTTTTTAACTACAGTATTCAATCCTGGAATGAAATTATTGATGGAGGCCTGTACTTTCATGAGGTCCCAAATTGTAATTTTTTTCTAACATTGCATTTTGTGGAATTTAAAATGTTTCTAATTTTTAAGCCAATATCTGACCCTAGTACCCCATGTAGTTAGTGTGTAGGCATGCATGAGTTCATTGTATTAACTTTCTGTGGTTGGCCTGGCCATGTGTTGGCGGCCATTTAATGTTTCCAGCCACTTTGCTCTTGCCATAGGCCTCCAACCTTGTGTCCTACTCTGGCAGTAGGCCATAGGTACTACTCATAGGGTCATGAAAGTTAATCAACTGTTTTTGTGGTGTACCCTTAATGTGAAAATCATGGATGGCTTGGATTGATATAGAAAATCTTATTTTTATGTGTGGGGTATTTCTGGTTTTGGGTGTGTTTAAACTTTAAATACTCAGTCAATTTCTGCCATTAGGTAACCCTAGGAATACAGCTTGGGTAGTTTTTGTAACTTCGCACAGTGTGAGCACGTGAACTTACATTTTTTGTCTTGTTCGCGCACTCAATGTACTTGCTCGGGAACGCGAACACGACTTTTTATTCCGTTCGCGCTGCCGAACATGCCGATTTAGCATTCTCGCGGACAATATGTCCCGAGTTGCATAAAAGTTTCTCAAAAATGTTGCAGGTCTTTCTTGTGCACCTAAAAAGTCCTCATTTATGTTATGTTGTCATTTTGGTTGTAGTTTTCTCTTTTTGGAGCATGGACCACTTCCATTTTCTGTCCTCTATGTAATTTTTTTCGCCCACCGCCGGAGACGCTCTTCAATGCGCTGGTAGCCGGAGCCGGGCCTGCCGCCTGCTGCCAAAGTCAAGGGGAGGTGACGTTGGATAAAAAAGACCAGGGCGGCCACCCCCTCCTCCCCAAAAAGTTGGCGGGGCGTCACTCCTGCCGGGCGCATTCTGCCGCAAGGCAGCCGGGTTTTTTTAGGCACAGCCGCCTTGCCCTTTGAGCCGCCGATGCTGCTGGCACCCTTCACCATGGTTCTGGGTGGAGGGGAGAAGGAAAGTTGAAGACAAAAAGGTTAGGGGAAGAAAGAAGAAAGATAAAAGAAGGAAGTAATATAAAACAAGAGAAAAGTTGCAAAAAAAGTGGTAAAAGTAAAAATAAAATGAGAAATATAAACCTAGGCACAGACAGAAATAGGTAAGAAGTAAAGAAAGTTAGAAAAACTGAGGGAAAAGACCAGGATGGAAGAGATAGGAGTGAGATGCTAAAGTAGGCCTAAACCATAGCCAGAGTGTGAAATCGAAGATGGCTCTGCCCGTCGCGACCGCCGCGGTAAGTTCGCGCGATATTTGACGCGATCACGCACTTTGGCAGTGCGAACGAGAAGATGAGTTCCCGAACATGTCTAACACAACGCGAACACGTTACTTGTGACCCGGAACCGGAAATAAGGGAACGCAAGCGGGCGGGACAAACCTCATTGAGTAACTTAGCGCGCTAGCTATTGCGAGCATGCAGGCAGCGCCCCGAACACGCGCACCGCGCTCCCAAAGACGAAAAACGGCGCGCGAACGGGTCTAGCAAGCTACTACGCATGTCCGCGGAGCTACGCGTAGCTCGCGGAGTGCAAGTACGTCTTCGCGTAGCTTCGCGGAGTGCGGCTACGCGAACTACGCCCAGGGTTAATTAACACCCAGTAGATGTAGGTTTTTAAGGGATTTGCGAGGAAAGCGGGGGAAGATCTATACCCCGGCAGCTAGCCCATCTAGACCAAATGTTTGGGTGTTTTTGTGGGCATCCCTGTGCCTGGAAGACTGCCATTTCTACCCCATGCAAGTATCAAGCGCCCCTCGCCACTTTCCCATCATCGGCTGGGAAGTTCCTTTCCAAAGCTGGGGGATATCATGCTTGGCAATCGTAAGCGCTAGGAAAAGTGAGTGTTGCTTATACCGGGTCCCCCCAGTATCAGTACTGTGGAGTAGGAATAGTCCGGGTCAAACGGCAGGTCCCAAGACAGTACCTTCTTAAGATAGGTCTGACTCCTGCGGCAGAAGCGCTGTATAGCAGGGCAGCCCCACACCCTATGAAAATATGACCCCTCTTGCCAGTCACAGCGTAGGCACTGTGGGGAAGTAATAACTCCCATCTTTCTAAAGACGAAGGCGTGTACAGTACACCCTATGGACAAATTTAAACTGAATAAGCCAGTATGTAGAGGACACCGCAGCGCCACTAGGACTGGCGAAGGCTTCTGTCCAATCGTCGTCAGTCAGTTCCGGGATATCATCCTGCCATGCCCTCCGAGTCTTCTGAAGGGTTGTGCTGGCATGCGTAGTCAGTGTTTGATAAACCTGTCGTATTTTGTGAGCACCCAAATCCCCCATAAGGAGACGGCCTTCTAGTGGGTGAAATTCCGGGAGATTATCTATATGTCGTATCGCTGGGGTGAGCGCATGGTGAAATTGGAGATATTTATAAAATTGGGTTTTATTAAGTTGAAACTCTTCCTGTAGTTGCTGGAAAGATTTAAGCGTTGTGCCTCGCATGACATCACCTAAAGTGGAGATGCCGATGAGGTCCCACTGGTGGAACCCTTTCAAAGCTGTCACCTGGTGCAGGTAATTACCCTGTCACAATGGCGTAGCCTGGGTTAGGCGCCCCGCCAACCCATCCGCCGAACCACATACCTCCAAAACCGAAACATCATTTGACTGGCAAGGGGCATGGAATCAAGCTTCTGTCTGCTGTATAGCAATCGTAAGAGAGGGGTCCCTGCCATTGCTGCTTGTTCTAGGGCATATGCCAGGTCAGTAGGTGAGTTGTACCACCAGTCATTTATGACCAGGAGATGAGAGGCTGCATAATATGACTATACATCAGCGTCAGCGATACCACCGTAAGTAGATTGTTAACATGTCTGCAGGGTCACTCTTACCACACCCCCACATCAGAGAAAGGTATTGAGTATAGTATTAATTTGCATGAACCAGGACCGTAGAATATAATACGGAAAATATTGAAGTCGATAGAGCACCCTGGGGAGAGAAACCATCTTATTAATCGCTGACCGCCCATACAGCGAGAGAGGTAGAGAGGACTATATGGAGGTCTCTTCACGTAGCCGGATGAGAAGGGGATTGATATTTCTTGACCAGGATATCTTGGGGCAGGGAGAAACTTATACCCCCAGATATTGGAAGCCATCCGTAGCATGTCTAAGCTGAGATGCCCAAGTACCACTACCCTGAAACCCACAGACTTGGAATATTACTAATTTAGAAGGGTCGGTATAGAGGCCAGCGGTCTGGCCAAATACTCAATGAATTTGTAAACATCATCTGAATATAATGCTATACAATCTGGTTGTGAATTAGGCCAGTCAAAACCACGGACCACGGATCGTGGCAAACCCATATCGCCAGGGGCTCCACTGCCATGGCAAACAGGAGTGGAGACAGGGGCAACCCTGACGTGTGCCACGGCCAATGGGGAACAACACTGACCGGCGACACAGACTGAAGCCGTAGGCTTAGTATACAACAGGCGTACGAATGCCCGAAACCGCGGGCCAAAATGACTTGCCTCCAGAAGCTGGGATAGATACTCCTAGCTCAGGGAATCAAAGGCCTTGTCTATATCAGCAAGGAGTATGACCGCAGGATGCCCCAGCTCAGGGGCCAGCGCCATAGCGTTATGCACCCAGAGAATATTATGGTGGGTGGCGCGATGTGTCATGAAGCCAGATTGGTCCAGATTGGTCCAGATGGATTAGCTCCTGGATGCAGGTCCGTATGCGATCTGCTAACACCTTTCCCAAGAGTTTGGGTTCAAAATTAATCAGGGAGATCGGGCGGTATGAGGATGGGTCTTCTGGAGGACAACCTGGTTTTAAAAAGAGAACTATCTCTGCCTGGTGCCAGTCCCGGGGCAATAGCTGCCTGTCTAGGGCCTCATGTATTGTGTCCAAAATATTTGGGCCTAATGGAGACATTCCATCGGGAACGCATCGCAGATAATGCCGCCGTTAAGTCCTCTACCGTAATGGGGGAATCCAAGCAATCCCGCATTTGATCAGTCAATCTCCATGGAGGGGATATCGCGAAGAAACCCTGCTATGAGGTCCTCCAAGAGCAGTTCCCTCTGTGTGTATAGTGTGGCAAAGTAATGTGAAAATTCAGCGACCACTGCTGTGGGGGATGAATGTAAAACACCGTTGCGAGTTGATGTAACATTTTGATCGATTTGTCCCTCCACTGGCACATTTGGTGTTGAGATGCCAACCATATTTCCTTAGCTTTGCCAATAAGGTGTTGATGTAACCGTTGGTGCGAGAGAGAGAGGTTACGATAAAGGGTAGGACTAGGGTCCGATGTGTATTGTGTCTCGAGTAATGTACATTGGTCTTCTAGTGCTTACCCTTGTCATTGGTCTGGTAACTTATGTCTACCCCTCTAAGAGTAGCCTTATATGCCTCCCAAAGGGCCTGTTTGGTGGAAGTGGAGTCAGTGTTCAGGGCAAGGTAGTCCTGGAGTGCTTCGGCCAGACATTCTTGATATTCGGGGTCTCAAAGGTGCCATGGGGACATTCCTCCCCGAAAGGGGGGCTTCTGAACGTTTAAGTGGAGTGTCGCCCTGATCGGGGAATGATCTGACAACAACCTAGGGAGATGGGAGACCTGGGAAAACCTATGGATATAAGTTTGTGGCACAAAAAGTTAATCTAGGCTGGACATGGAGCCATAGACCATAGACATATATGTGTAGCCTGTCTCAGCAGGCTGGTACTCACGCCATATATCTGCCCATCCCAATGTACCAACAAGCAACAACAATTTAGAGGAGAAGGCTAAAGGACCCATCCAACTCCAGGGCTCCTATCGGACGCTCCCATAGTGTAATTCCAATCCCCTCCTAGAAGCAAAAGGCCCTCCGGAACCTCGCCCCACTTACGAGTAGTGCTGTCTACAAATGTACTTCCTAGAGGCTGGGGTGCATAAATACTCTCAAATTAAATGGTTCCCCATAGAGTGCACCCGACAAAAGGACATATCGGCCTCCAGCATCTACTCATTGATTGGTGTGAAGGTACAGAACACAGTGATGAAACAGAATGGCTGTTCTCCTAGAACCCTTTGTAAACCCTGCATGATACACCTGCCGATACTCAAACCTGGCTAGGCATGGGGCCTTATTACCCAGTAAGTGATTCTCCTGCAGGAGTAGGATGTCGGCTCCATAGTGTTTGGCCTGTCTTAAAATAGCCCCTCACTGCCATCGGACATTCCATGTTACTACGGTTAGCTCAGTCATGTGAGAAATTACTGGCTGGGCGGCCATAGGTAAGGTATTGAAGCAAATTAGAATAGTCTGCCTAGTGGAGCGTGGGACATGTGTCTGCGTGTGTGACGAAATTGATAACTATGAAACTCTAACCGCTGAAAACACCCTTCCCCTCAGCCCTCCTCCCCTGATACCCCTTAGAAATTGGAGCATCAGTCGCGGCAGAGCAAAGCCCAGGACCCAAAACGTAGATCCCAGTACCCTCCCTCCAATAGATCCCAACAAACCGTAGACCCTTAACAGTGGGGTACTCGTGTCCTGCTCAGTTCAACCATAGTGGAGTGCGTCCACCTCTACTCGGTACTGGATAGGCGGAGTAGTTCAGAACTGCGCTAAATCAGCTACAGTCTAGTCGCAGCCATGCTGGCAAAGGATAATCAAGATTATTAACAACAAAAGTGCGCCTACTATTGTGAATTTCTAAACGACGTAATGCCTTAGTGGGGAAATACACAGTGACTAAACTTAATAGAATATGCGGTCAAAAAACAGAAAAGTGGATGCAGAAAAAACTATTTTCTGAAAGAACCCTCACTCACCCTAGTGGTGACATGCTTCATCATGGGGTTCGTCACAGGAGGGGCTGACTATCCCCCCCTGTGTGCTTCGACGCCTGCAAGTGCAGCGGAGCAGGTATGTGCAAAGAACGTGATGTGTGTGATCAGTGACAAATGAATAGTGTAATAAAAGATCACAGCTGTACCCCAACAGACTTTATTAAAGGGTCAGTTGTTCACATTAAAAACAGTGAAGTCACTGAGAGATTTTTATTAAAACCCCAGTGACCTGGTGTAAGTGGTCAACATGTTTCTGCTGGTTACTGCTATTTAAGCTCAGCTTTCATCAGGACCATAATTATAATACAAAAACAACACCGTCCTACGGGGGTCCACGCACGCTAAGGCGTGCCCTCAGCGTTAGGACAGAGAGGAAAAGACCTAAATTCAGTACTCTCCTCAGTTCACTCACGGTTTTACCCGCCGTCAGTGCTCCTACTATTCATCGGGATACACTCTGTGAAACAATCAGAAAATAAACACACATATTAGATATGTCCTTTTTAGTTAATCGACCTGCTATTCCAAACTTGATTCAAGTTAGGATTTTCAGCTCATTATCAATTGTTTTGCCGATTTGAAAGCTATGATTAAGCTACATAACTTCATATCTCCACTAGAGGCATGTAGTTCCTTAAAATCAAGTTGTACGTTTAAAATACCAGATGTGCAGACCATAAAAATCCTAGTCATTGTAGTCCCCTTTCCGAGGTCACAAAGACCGAATAACAAACAGAACTATGGAGAACAAAATGGTCGTTTCTAATGCACTTAAGGTGCTCAAGAAATCGGCATGCCTCATGGACTCACAGTGTCCATTTCTTTACGTCCCGTTCCGTCTAGTAAAAACAAACAAAACACAGCGGAGCGGGTTACCACTCTTCGGTTTCGCCATGACACGGCATAATTCACCCTGCCGAGATGTTTAGCACGTGCTTACAAGAAAGCACTGACTTACTTCGTACAGGACGACTCGCCGCCCGGAACCTAGGAGTTCATTTCACTGTTGTCCGGATCTTGCCCTGAAGGCGTTTTTTCCGTTTTTAAAGTTACGCGATTAGAGCGCAGTTGCATCAGCGGTCACGTGACCGGAAAATAAACCTTGCCCCACAGATTATTTTGAACAAGTTATCAATGGTTATTAATCAGGGTTTATATTATACTTAGATCGACCGATCTGTATATATTTCTTTCTTGGTCCTGTTAAAAACAAATGAATAGAGATGAATAGAAGCACTATTTTGGTCACACCCTATACGGCGAAAATACACTTCCGGTTCATACTGATTGGAAGTCTAGAACGGTGACCCATATTCGTAGTCAATCATGATCTCATCTTGACGATTACTATGAGATGTTCGTTTAATGTCGAGTTCTAATAAATCTTTTATGTAAGTTGCTGACAATGACAAAAAAGTAGATGGGTCAAAAAACATATATATAAATATATACATATATTTTGAGGCAGAGGGGTGAAATTATCAGGCAAGAATTCGGGGTGTGTTAATGGATGTTATCTCAATACACTACCCCACGGGATATCGTCATTGAGTCCCACCTGGTGAGACGCTAGACGGTATACCCATAGCTGTTCTTGCTCGAATAATCTTTGCTCATTACCATGTTGTAGGTGTTCAATCACTGTCCAGTGGATATTATCGGGGGAGTGTTTATAGTTTAAGAAATGTGAGGTCATTTTGGTATTACTTTTGCCACATCTTATTCTACTCCTATGTTCGCATATGCGGAGTTTGACCATCCTTTTCGTCATCCCCACATATTTTAAACCACAAGGACACGTTATTAAATAAACAACATTCGTTGTATTACAATTGGTATGGCTTCTTTGCTCCCAGGTCTTATTGGGTTCCAACTCTAGGGTTTTTGAGCTGCTTGTAAATGGACACACACTGCAACTACCACAGGGGTAGTGACCCACTACAGGTGGTAGGCCCCAAGCATTCAAAACACTTCTGACTGGTTCTTGTGTCTTCTGGGGGCGAGTATGAACCAAGGCATCTTTGAGACTTTTTGCTCTCTTATACGAGAACAAAGGTTTGTCCCAATTGCAGGTATTGGACGTGAGAATCCTCCAATGTTTGTTAATACTGCGACTTACTACATTTGAAGCTGTATTAAACGTAGTCACGCATGTAAGTGGTGCCGCACTAACCTCTGCTTGGGGCTTCTCTTCCAAAAGGGAATCGCGGTTCTGATTGCGAGCCCTTTTGTAACTTTTTGTCAGGAGACTTTCAGGGTATCCCCGATTGTGCATTTTTGCAGTCAGGTTTTTTGATTGTTCCTTGTAGTCTTGTACGTCAGAGCAGTTCCTCCGGATACGGAGGTACTGCCCAAACGGCAGATTCTCCCTCAATGGTCGAGGATGGAAACTGGTGTAATGTAACAAGTTATTTTTATTGGAAGGTTTGTAGTAGGTTTTGATTTTCAACTCGTTGACAACCCTCGTGATGGTAACATCCAAAAACACTACAGTTGACTCGTTGTATTCATGTGTGAATTTGAGATTTGAATCACAATCATTGATCCATGTGAAAAAAGAAGCTAGTGTCTCTTCGCTCCCTTTCCAAATCAAAAGCACATCATCTATGTACCTTCGCCATAGAATGATGTTGTCAAAGAACGGATTATCAGTTGGTAAAATGTACAGTTTCTCAAAATTAAAGACATACAAACCAGCCACACTGGGGGCAAATGTGCTGCCCATAGACGTACCAGTAGCTTGCAAATACAACTGGTCCTCATACTGAAAAAAGTTTCTTTTAAGGGCTAGAGTGGCACAGTCAACCACAAAGGATCTTGATGTATTGTAATCCCACACACTGTTTTCTAACGTATGGGCAATTACCTCAATGGTCGCATCTTGCGGAATGCAAGTATAAAGGCTTTCGATGTCTAGTGTAGCCATAAAACATTGGCCCTCAGGTAAGGTGACAGTTTCCAACATAGCGAGTAAGCTTTTGGTGTCCTTTATGTAAGTACTGGTGGCCTCAACTATCGGTCTCAGGATTTTTATGGTCAGCACATCTCGTATTTTAAACGTACAACTTGATTTTAAGGAACTACATGCCTCTAGTGGAGATATGAAGTTATGTAGCTTAATCATAGCTTTCAAATCAGCAAAACAATTGATAATGAGCTGAAAATCCTAACTTGAATCAAGTTTGGAATAGCAGGTCGATTAACTAAAAAGGACATATCTAATATGTGTGTTTATTTTCTGATTGTTTCACAGAGTGTATCCCGATGAATAGTAGGAGCACTGACGGCGGGTAAAACCGTGAGTGAACTGAGGAGAGTACTGAATTTAGGTCTTTTCCTCTCTGTCCTAACGGTGAGGGCACGCCTTAGCGTGCGTGGACCCCCGTAGGACGGTGTTGTTTTTGTATTATAATTATGGTCCTGATGAAAGCTGAGCTTAAATAGCAGTAACCAGCAGAAACATGTTGACCACTTACACCAGGTCACCGGGGTTTTAATAAAAATCTCTAAGTGACTTCACTGTTTTTAATGTGAACAACTGACCCTTTAATAAAGTCTGTTGGGGTACAGCTGTGATCTTTTATTACACTATTCATTTGTCACTGATCACACACATCACGTTCTTTGCACATACCTGCTCCGCTGCACTTGCAGGCGTCGAAGCACACGGGGGGGATAGTCGGCCCCTCCTGTGACGAACCCCATGATGAAGCATGTCACCACTAGGGTGAGTGAGGGTTCTTTTAGAAAATAGTTTTTTCTGCATCCACTTTTCTGTTTTTTGACTGCATATTCTATTAAGTTTAGTCACTGTGTATTTCCCCAGTAAGGCATTACGTCGTTTAGAAATTCACAATAGTAGGCGCTCTTTTGTTTTTAATAATTGTGATCTAGGGGTAGGAGAGTAGCCAGTTATACCCTTCCTCTCTGGTTGTATATACATACACAAAGGATAATCAAGACACATGCTCCGGACTAGGCAATCGTCGTGAAGATCCGGATCGGTGTCATGGCTTAGATTTCGCTCTGCATGGTCTATTCGTTTGTGAGCTTCTGGAAGAGTCTGAATCCAGCGGCAGGGAGGAGCGAGGTTTAAAGTGCACCCATTCATCAGACCAAGCAAAGACTGCTTCTGGTGGGTCAAAGAAGTGTGTCTTAGAATTATACACCACCCGGAGTCTGGCCGGATATAAGAGCATGTGCGAAATATTGAGGTCCCGTAGACATTTCTTCGCTGCAGTGAAGGATTGCCGCTGCTGCTGCACCAGGCGAGTATAGTCTGGAAAAATCATTGTAGCCTTGGAGTTGAAATTGAGTTTGTCCCTGTGCGACCATGCATACTGCACCACAGCATCTCTATCTGCATAATTGAGCAGCCGAGCGAGGACCAGACGTGGCGCCTCTCCAGGCGGGCGCAGTCTAATGAGCTCCCGATGAGCCCTCTCGACCACGAAGCATGTGGAGAGCATTTCAGCAGGCAGCAGATCCTTGAGCCACAGGTGAAGAAGCGATTCATGGAATTACCTTTGTATCCTTCCGGGAAACCAACAAAGCGTAATTTATTGCGCCGTGCGCGGCCTTCTGCATCCTCCACCCGAGTGGCTAGTTCTTGGGATATGGCCGTCAATTTATTGACGCGCTGCTGGAGGGTTGTGACATTATCTTTTATTGTGGACACTTGCGTCTCAGCTTCGGTGATCCAATCCACAGCTTTCTTCAGGTCCTGGCGTAAAAAGGAGAAGTTCGAGCCCACCGCACCAATCTCAGCCTTCAGCGAGTCTTTCGCATCCGTGATGGATGCCAACAAGGCTGCATTGTCGGGCATATTACCAGGCGGGGAACCGCCACTTGCTGATGTGGCATACTGGTCCAGGATGCTCTGTTTCTGACGCAAGGCATTAGGCTTATCTTTCCCCATCACAAACTCCCGGCGCAGCCCCAGGTGAGAGACTCTGGGTAGTATTCAGCTGGTCTCGGGATCGCGAACACACCAATTCGCCACACCTGGGTCACGGAGAAGGCGCGACAGGCCAGTCCTCAATGAAACTCCCCACTGCAAGGTCACAAGCCGCACCAGGCCTAGCCCAGCCACCTCTGCAACTCGCAACGGGAAACCAAGTAGGCTCCTCTAATGCCAGACCAACAGCTCTCCACTACCCCCCAGCAGCCCCCGTGCCGGAGGCAATCCTCCTTGTCCTGCAGAGACCAGGCACACCGTAGGTCCAACATTGGCCCGATGTCGTGCTGTGTGGCCTCTGCCCCTCATCAGTCAGGCGGCGCCGATCGCGCTCTACATGCCACTGGGCAGTATTCAAATGCCCCACAGGGGGTCCCACTAGAATGCCACTAGAATGTCTCATGGTCCGCTGGTGCCGCAGCAGGGATCTGTGTAGAGACCGTATGTGCGCTGCTGCTATCTGACTATGGGCTCCTGGCCTCGTACGCCCAAGGCGCCTCCCTCCAACCGCAGGGACACTGTCGGTCACACACCAGCTCCCGGGGGAAGACCAACCACGCAACAAGGAGCCCCGCCACGCGGAGCCCCACTCCCCGCATCCCAGCGCCAGGGACCGAATCGGCCGCCTCCCGCTACCCAAGCCCCAGCCCGGATCAATCCCGCGGCCCCAGCCACCAGTGGGCCGACCCACCAGGCCCTCCCAGAACCTGCGCCCAGCCCCAAAGAGAACACCCCGCAGGAGAGGGCCCCGGTAGGGCAGGAGCAGACACACCTGCAGCACTCGCCCTGGCCCCCCTGTGCCGCCCAGCTTCTCACCTCGGGGTAAGCTCCCGTTCAGGTCCCCGTAGCCTCTCACGGAGGGCCCGTGGCAGCCCGTGACACCAGGTCTGGTCCACGCCGCCTCCCAGGCAGCCTCGGCAGCCGTATGAAATCGGCCTCCAGCAACCGAAATTTCACCTCACTCCGGGCTCCTCGTGAACAGGAACAGTTCCTTAGCCATCAAGTAGGTATACCAAGTTGGTATCAGGAGGACTATGCAAGATTAGAGAGGCGTACGCGCGGAGCTCGCTCAAGCTGCGTCCGCCATGATGGCCTCTCAAGCCACCCCCATAAATGTGTGAGTTAAGTTACAAAGTAACTGAACTGAACTCAAAACTAAGAAAAAAATAGGATGATAATCCACTGCCGTTCTGCTGTAAGTAATAGTGAAACATTAAGTGATAGCTATTTGAGGAGGTGTTTCATGGGCATCCCTTCCAAAAACCTTTTGCAACTGAAAAAGGCTGCGTTTTTTTTTCAGATTGCTTTATTTTAAAGCAATCATAGATCGTTTGCTGACCCCAGCAGACTATCATGCTTGTGATTGTGGCAAATCATTGTGAGTCACATTCTGCAAACTCCCTCGTTAATATTTATAAGGCAGAATGACCTGCGACCTACTACGTTCTTGTATTATGTGAACCCAACCTAATCAGGTGTGTTTGCAAAATAAGAATGCATATGGTAAATTGTACCAAATGCATTCTTTGTACATAAGGTCCCTGGATCCTTTCTACACCTGTCATAGAGATGTAACTGACCTCGTGCATTCAGTGAAGCTGGCGTAAATCACTTGACACAGACACAGCAAGGCCTGGAAACACCAACCCAATCACAAGATACCTGGCTTTGAAGAGCTACAGGTGGTGCCATGAAAACTGTTTTGTGGTTGTGAAAACAGCAACACCACCCTCTCCAGAAGGCTGGGTTCATGAATTCCCAGCAAGAGGGCAAGAGACAAAGTCGGGGTTAACATCCCGGCAACATCTGTACCCAATTTCAGGAGAACTGTGGTGCATGATCTGTCAAGCAGGTGCTTTCTTTCTCACAGTAAACCCACAACTATCTGCTTCCATCTTCTCTTAGTTCTTACTTTTATTTCTTTACTATCTCTTACTCTCCTTTGAAACCTAAGACTGGTAGTCCATTAATCAACGTTATACGGGAGTTTTATTAAACGAGATTGAGGAAATCAAGTTAAAAAATATGGGTCAACTTCAGATCAATACAATTTTGATTTCCTTTCGAAAGGACTAGCATCAAATATAAGGTGCTTTCCATATATAATTGAGAGATTGTCTTCAACAGTGAAATTTGCAGCTTGATAGGTTTTAATTCGGACACATATACACATAGGAATAAAATGATGTCGGAGCAACTGCAGAAATGGAAATTGAATTGGTAATACCTTTGGGGCTGCTAAATCTAGAATAGCATATTGCCCCACGCTTTCTTTTCTCATAGCTACATTTAATTCTGTGAAAAAATATACCATAACCTGTTCAATAATCGCTTGGTGAGCCCCGTCTAAGTACCACAAAAAGCTGGAGTATGCAGGAGAGATTCTAAGCGGTGCGAGTTCCACATGGTTATACCATTAAAAGCATTAATGCATCATAAACAGGCGCCCCACGCAGTGGCATGTTTAAACTCCGTATTTTTTGTGGATTAAAAGTTGCAATATCTGCTTCTCAAATGGTGAATTTTTTTTATAAAATAACATCTGCCATTTTTTAGGAAGGGTGAGGCTGATGTCAAAGTTGGGAGCATTGGAACCTCCATTTTTGCTGAGCACAATAACTGACTTAAAGCCGGTTAACGTCCTGATTATGAGTTGCACAGTGCTGATCGGGTGCAAACTTTGCATGCGCATTTGTCATTATCTTGCAGAAGCTGCACACTAGTACTGTGTAATTATGAGTTAAATCCCTGGATTGGGGAATAACAATGAGGTCCCAGATTTATAGTTCGTAAAACCCCATGAAATTCCCAGTTGTGTGGGGTTTGAAGCATATATTTACCACCTGCTCTGACCAAGGGGTCAATGTATGCTGCCAGCTCTGTGTGGAGTGAGGTGGAGGGAAGGGGTGGGGACAGTTGAAGAGGGAACGGGAAGCTGAGTTGTGGCAGGGTATGCTCCCCTTACCAGAAATAACAAGGGGAAACATAGAGGCTTTGTTGCTTCTGCCCAGTAGAATCAAGTATAATCAAGCTGGTGTCGGAACAAACCACTCTCACAATAAGGAAGAGTGGAACTCCATGTGGTAGTTCCACTCAGCCTGACTCATAATCAAGGCCTAAGACCCTTATTCCAAATTCCAAAGCGGTTGTTGCAAATTTAAATTTAGGCCTTGCCCAGGTTTGACTTTGAGTCTCTTGAAATGTTATGCATTACACTTCAGCCCCAGCTTTAGGTTTAATGTTAATGTAACAGGGTAGGACCTTTTAGGACCCTATTGAACACAGCATTGTATTTAGAAATAGTGTCCAGGTCAAGCAAATGAACAATGATACCATCACATCCAACATGTTACTGAAAGAATGGAAAATTTTCCACAGTCGAACATTTAAGAGTGGGACCTGTTCCTGTGGGAGATGTGGCCTGGATCGCCTCAAATCTAAAATCCCAATATGGTTACACACTCAGGGCAGGGTTAATAACCGTAAACTTACACTTTTCTCTAAGTTTACTCTTTTATGCTATTCACAAGCAAACAATTGAATAGTAGCTGTACGACTGCGGAGGTTCCGCAGAGGGGGGCAGACTCAGCACATAAAAAGTAAGCATGGGCGGAATTTGCGAATTCGCGATATGCGAATTCGTGCAAATTCATAATTGCGATTCCCAAAAATCCGCCAAATTCCACAAGCTTGCGAATTTTTTTTTGCGAGTTCGCAAGATTTTTTTACCAGTTCGGGAACGAGAACTTGCGCATGCGGTCGCAACAGTCGCGAACATGTTGTTTCCACTTAACCAGCCTGCTCGCGATGCCTTTTTCCTGTTTCGGGTCGCAATGACGTGTTCGCGTTTGCAATTTCCTGTTTCGGGTCGCAATGACGTGTTCGCATTCGTAATTTCCTGTTTTGGGTCGCAATGATGTGTTCGAGATCGCGGCGTCGCTCGGCCAGCTACCAAAATCTCGCAGCGCACGCGAACAGGGAGGAAAACTCATCAGCGAACGCAGAATCATGGTAAGTCAATGCCACGTGCGCAAGATTGTATTTTTGAAGCGCGAACAAGCAAAAAAAATCCGCCAACTCGCAAATTGCGGATATTTGGGCAATTTCGCGCGATTTGCGAAAAAGCCAAAAATTCGCAAATTCCGCGAGCGGAACGAATTTTCCACCCATACTTAATAAAAAGTAGGGGTGGGCGAAATCTCCGCGAAACGGTAACAAATCTCCACGAACACGCAAAAATTCCGCGAACACGCGGAATTGCTTGTTCGCGATGCTTTTTTACTGTTTGCAATTGCTGTTTGCGTGCTCGGGGAGAAATATCTTGTGAACACGCTTTTGAGAATGCAAACAAGCAAAAAATAATTGCGAAATCGCGGAACGCGAAATTACCCAAATTCCGCGAGCGGAACGGAATTTACCGCCCAGGCCTAAAAAAAAGACAGGCCTGTCCTATCTTTTTATGGGCGGAGTTCTCTTTCCTGACTGGTGAGTCTCCATAGTCGTAAACTTACTTTAAAATCAATTCGTTGTGAATAGCGAATCAGAGTAAACTTACACAAGATTGTGTCCTCAATGTACTCACCTACAGTTGGTGTTAATAAGTGTGTTGTAAAGATGTGTATTAAACGTGAAAAACACTGTACCTCTCTGCCCCATATAAAAGAGGGTGTCGGAGAAAGATTTGGGCAAACCTGGAATGATATTTGTCAATAAGAGAAAAAAAGTAACAAAATGTTTCACGTGATTTATTCATGGGCGCGCGGGTAATAATAATACACTAGTGTACACTAAGTTTGTGATCTTTTTTAAAACCTTGCCTCTGAAACCATCAAATGTGGGAGACTATCAGCGAAGTTTAGATAAAAAAATTTTTTTTTAGGGGTCTTTGTAAATCAAGCCCTCTTTTTCCCTTCATTTGAACCTTTGAGACTGTAAGCAAATCAACTTAGCCTTCCGGAACTCACAGATTTACCACTATGTTGCGCTTTAATTCTCAGTTTCCCGTGTCATTTTGCGGCGTTTCTTCCACGTGGACGTGTGATTAAAGTGACGAGCTTTGCTGTACTCAGGACATACGTTTCGCAAACATTTGCATTTCAAGAAGGACAGGCTACAAAAGGCTTGAACAAAGGTATCAGGTAACCGGGGATTATAATGGTGAAAAGGTTAACATTTTCTCCCTCCTGAGTTAATGTAATATTTTTTTTGAAACTATACATGTAGGTTTTTCTCTTCTGTAAGTGATAAAAGACATGAGGTCTTATCTGAATGCAGTGACATCTTAAAAGGATTTCATTATTGTCTCTAAACGTGCGTGTCAAAAATAATGCTCTGCAAATAGTTTGCTCTGTGTTTGCTCAGCATTACCCCGCAGTATTGTTGATACAAAGTTAGACAGGACACTTTTAACGTTTAAGTACATTGTTGGACACGGATCTTCACAATGCCAGGCTAATCTTTAGTGATTGGCAGCTTATTGGCATGGCATGACAATTTAAATCCATCTTTGAATATGTTAATCCATTTCCTGGATTTATGATACATAATTTGCTCGAGGCTTGTACAAGGCGATGCAAATCAGAGCTCTGGTTCAAGTTTGGTGTTCCCAGGTGCCTGGTGTCACAGGTTTGAAGCAACTCGTGCCAGTCTAAGTGTGTCTGCTGCTTTCAGGTGAGATTGTGAAGTTAATGCTAGCTTAGAAAGTAAAAAATGCAGCACATGGCTCACTCAAATGCGAGCTCTGTGAATGCTTCCACAATCAGTGTAGGCATCGTCTATACTTCTTACAGCTGCCATCTGCTTAACCAGTGTCCTGGAATGGCATTAAGTCCAAAAGAATGAGTTAAAAATTCGCATGGTTAACCTTGTGTATGGGCAAATCCCCAAATTAGGGTGTCCTGTGTCTATCCCTTCTCATAAAAGCAACTTTTTAAATAGCAGAGAAAAGGCTGCATGTGGTGAAGCCTCTCCCTTGACACACACACAAAGGAACTTGATCTGAAAGGGAATCCACACACTCATAGGAAAAATGCATGTTAGCTTGTTAGTGAAGGAGAGTCCTGATTTTATTAAAGATGCAGAGGTGAATATTATGCGGGTTCTATCCAGATGTTTGTTAAATAGCCTTTTAGAGTACAATTCCCATCATACTACCCCACTGGACCAGAAACATACAGAAAGTTTCTTTCTGTGTTAAAAAGAGGCGACCACAAATGACCTGCGTCTTTTTTTGATGTAAGATTTACAGTCCATGTAAGAACAAAATAACAGCTACACAAACTTGAAACACAGTAGCTTCCTCTTTCATGAATTTCACCTCTTGGAGAGGTCAGTCTCATGGACTGTATGAAGAGATCCCTCTGGGAAAGTATATTGCATAGACTTAGGTCTTCGCTGGAGTGGGTGAAGTTGGCTCCAAACAAAGAGAGTTGAACATTCTCAATTGGGAGGGTCACTACTTAGTGGTGGAATATTTGCCCCTGTGTCATTTATGAAGTCGTGACTCTCCTTCATTAACTAGAGGAGCATCTTCATTTTATTATAAGAACCTAAAGCTCTAGTATGCATATTCAATTAATACCTTCAACAGACATTGAAGCATGTGCTACTGGATTGTAAAGATAATCTTAAATGTAGATACTTTAGACCGATCAGCAGATCTGAGAATGTCATCCAACTGAGACATAGCCCAAAAACGATTTAGAGGCCTTGGCTCCTCTGGCAGAATGAGGCCCAAAGGAAACTGTATTGGTTCTTGCCAGTGACATAACTCACACCACTCAATGAATAATAGGAAACAAAGTGACTAGAGAAAAGGAATTAAAATTAAACCCAACAACTTGTGGATATTCTCAGTTCCCTAGAGACATGTACAAATAGCTTGGTACAGCATACAACATCCAACTTAGGTTGTAAATAAAAAGAAAAGGGTACTGAATCACTGTAGAGGCTGCCTTAGATCTTTTGGTTGTTGTGAAATAGTCAGCAATTGAAGAAAAATTAATTGACCTAAGATCCTATGATCTAACACCAGATGCCTGACTAAAGGATACAAATCAGAGTAACATGACCAGTTTGGTAGACAACATTTGTAACAGAAGAGAATCATTATCTAGTCAGGGGGGGCGTGGCTTGGCACGCAATGGCGGCGGCAGCAGTTGAGTAGAGCTCCGTCTCAAACTACTCTTCCCTGGGCCGTTTATCCGCCACAATTCAACGAACCTGGCTGAAAACGGCAGCGGAGCATCCTTGGACCCTAAGCTCCGTCCTGGGCGAGTTTGGTGAGCGCTGCGGATCGGGAGCCGCTCTGGTGTTGCCTGGCGATTTGCGGCCACGTGGGCTGTTCCCCGGCCGGTGTGGGAGACTACGCGAGGCCGCGGTCTGTCTCTGACCGCTAGGCCCGCTGACGCGGCCCGCACAAGCCACCGTGGAGCTTCTCGGCGCCCCGGGGGCGTGCTTCCCAAGCTTGTCCCTGCAATCGGAGACCACACCGCCTCGACTGCTGTCCTGTGGAGCCGCTGGCTGCCCGGCACGGAACCCGACACACACGGAGCCTCGCAGGGGGCAGTAAGAGGGAGACGACCTGGACTGTGGAGCGGCGATTGCTGGTTTGCCGGGGACTACCGAGCGGAGCACTGCTCCCCCCCCCCTCCCCGCGGTGCCTCCGCCAGAGACGACTACACTGGGACATCCCCCTCCCGCGTTCTACGGGGAGCGGAGCCCTGAATAGGGACACAGCGGCCCCATTGATCGACACGCGGCTCCTGCCCTAGCGGACTGCGCTTTTCCTGGTGCCCTCACCCAGAGGCTGCACCCTGACCACACCACAGGAGGACGCCACTTGCTCACTACTCACTACAGGACTGCCGCGCCGTTGGGGTGCGGCGGGGGTGCCACTGGGTGGAAGAACGCCACGCTGTTGACACTGCAATAACTTGTGCCTGGGGGTGATTAACCAGGGAGTGCCACGTTGCGAGCCCACACACCAGCCCTGGCGGCCGAGGGGCGCCGCGTGCGTGGGACCCACCCCCCGGTGGACTGCCAGCTGAACTGACCCACAGTGAGGAGAGCCGCCGAAGTGGGCGGAGACCACGAGCGGTGGTGCGCGATCCCCTGACACTCTCCAGGACAGTGAGTGCTGGCTGGGACTGCTGTCGTGCGGGCAGAGGTGTCCCCCCCTGGCGGCAAGCCGACGCACCTGGCCCCGACCGCTGGTGCACAGCTCCACTCCCGAGAATACTACCCCCTGCTAGGAGGCCGCGCAGCCCAACGGTCCACCACCATCACCAACTCGGGCACAGGACATACCACGACACCCCTCGGAGAAATACTTTTGTGAAACGCCACGCACCGAACCGCTAGTGTCTTGCGCCCTCCATCACGCCGCTACTTGGGGAACAGTCGTCTCTTTCTGAGCACAATACTTACATGCTCCATCCTGAAGATTCTGCCCACTCACGCCACTCCTGCTTACCGGCCACTTTCTGCTGAGACACAGCGCAGGTACCCTGCCGGCGTTCCCACCACACCAGGGGCAGACCCCAAATAGCTGGGTGTGAGCTGCCGACCGACGGAACTTTCGCCCTGGAGCAGAAGTGAGGGCTGCTCTTCGCGGCCTGCCTCCACTGCGAGCCGTGACCACTCACACGTGCCGCTTTGTCCATGTCTGGAGGAGTGAAGACGCGCACTGGAAGGGCGGAACATCTGTAAAGGGGAAACAAGCCAAACATACGCCAGCGATGGATACCGATGTCAAATCCAAACTGGATAGTATGCTAGCTGTGATGGAGCGGCTGGAGGAATCTCTACAGCAAACTCGCACCTCCCTAGAACATAAGATTGACAGTGTGACAATTGATCTGACCCACCTCAAAGCTGACCACAAAAAACTGCAAGATCGCACCACTGCGCTGGAAACCACGATGGCTGACCTGGGACCCCGCGTGAATATGACGGACAAGCATGTTCGCGACTTGCTCAATAGGGTTGAATATCTAGAGGAACGGGCCGAGGACGCAGAAGGACGGGCGCGAAGGAATAACATCAGATTGGTTGGCGTGCCGGAAAAATGGGAGGGGACGAACCCAGCGCATCATGTCGAGGAGTGGTTGAGAGACCTCCTGCCGGAAGGGCCACTCTCGCCCCATTTCGTGGTGGAACGGGCACATAGGGTGCCCACGCGGCCCTCCCTCCGGGCTCTAACCCCCGACCTTTGATCTTTTGTATACTTAACTACAGGGATCGCGACGCCATTCTGCGCGAGTCCAGGGAATTGGGAGACATCCGCATAGACAACGCTACGGTCATGTTTTTCCCGGATTACACCATCCAAGTGCAGCGGCAAAGACATTCCTTCCTGGAGGTAAAACGCAGGTTGCGACAAACAGGTCTCAAATATTCCCTCCTCTTCCCGGCGCGCCTACGAGTTGTGGCGCAGGATAAGACTCAGTTCTTTACTAACCCCGAGGATGTTGAGGATTGCCTGGATGGCGGAGTAGAGGAAGCACCGCGTCGAGCGCGAGGCACTGTCACACTGTCGCGCTCCCGAGGGCCGCGACGGCGGAGGAGACACAGATCACAAACGCCCCGGAATTCACAAGGCACGCCGACCCGCTCCCCCCCAGCGGAGCAGGTAATGCAGGAACAACAAGATGCGCTACGAAGGGTAGCAGAAATCAGCAGCTCTCCCGTACCATCTTCTGGCCCACACGCCAGCCCCCACAATTTCCCCAGCGACGATGAGGCGATCTACGGCCTCCCAGACTCCCAACATTCTGCAGACCCACCTGAAGTCACGCCACAGACAGTAGATTTACTTGGCTAGCGAGGGACATCCTACAGCTCCTCACATCCTAATGATACGACGGCTGCTTCTCATACGGACCCCTGGTTGTTGTGAGGTGTGAGTCGCTTGCTGATACTGGATGGGAGGGGGAGCCCTACTTGTTCCACATGGATCCAGACCGACAGAGCGCAGTGAGTACTGCTTTACAGACATTTCCAACGCCCAGACTCTGTAAGTTACGCACCATCCTATCTCTTACTGTAATGACTAGTGGCCTGGTGTGCTTGGGCCTGACCTGGTTGGAGGGAGGTGTCGCTGCACAGGCTTTCATGTGATTCCCCATCACAAACAGTTCCCTTTTCCTTTCCGTCATAACTGCCGATGCCGGGCGAAGTTGGTTAAGCCATCACCTACCCCACCCCGGCCCAGGGCGGGATGTTACTTCTCTAGCAAATATTGTTGTTGAGCTGTTGCTGTGCCACCTGAACGTCACCCCTCTAGAACTGTCAAATTAGAAGCTTACTTTGACTCACTTGAGTGTTTGGACGGCAGCATGTTACGCAGCCGACCTTTTGGTATTTGTTATTGTTCTTCCTCTTTTGAACACTGTGTTTCCATATTACCCCTACCTCTTGGAATCTGCCTGGGTTGTTCTCCAATGTGCAAGCAGTTGTGTGTGATCTGGGCGGGGGGGAGGTGCTGGGGGGTCACAAGGAGGCTGCGCTCAGGAGATTGGGTTTAGGCGCCATATGTGAATTCTACACCAGTGACGATAATGGCTGAAGTTAGGATATGTACATGGAATGTTACAGGATTGCACACGCCGGCGAGACGCTACCAGATTTACTCATATCTGAAACGTCATAAATTTCACATAGCAACATTGCAGGAAACGCATTTAAATGCAACAGAGGTGTGCGCGCTTCGCCGCAAATGGCGAGGACAACTTTATGCCACTGAATATTCCTCCTTTGCCCGTGGAGCGCTTCTGTGGGTCCGACCTGGGACCCTGTGGGCGGCCACAGACGTTCATGTGGACCCCGATGGCAGATATGTGATAGCCCGGGGCAGATTGGATGGTCAACCCGTGGTACTGGCGTCAATATATTCCCCAAACACTGACCAGGGTGGTTTCCTTAATAACCTCTCTACAGTGCTGGCGACTAACCCTGGGCGTAGTGTGCGGAGTGGGGCTCCGCGGAGCTACGCGAAGTGGGCACACAACTACGCCCACCCACGCACTCCGCGTAGCCCCACTCCGCGCCGCCCACCTCCCTCCCGCCCTCCCTAAATACATAAATAAAAGTATAGAAAGCTTTTAAAAACACTTACCTTGACTACCGCGTCCCCGGGGCTCCCTCTCGCCGTCCCGCGATTCGCGCTGCCATTTCGGATCCTAATGCGCATGCGCGGGCGCCCGCGCATGCGCATTCCTCATGAGAAATGCACATGCGCGGCCTCCCGCGCATGCGCATTAGGATCCGAATTGGCGGCGCGAATCGCGGGACGGCGAGAGGAAGCCCCGGGGACACGGCAGACAAGGTAAGTGTTTTTAAAAGCTTTCTATACTTTTATTTATGTATTTAGGGAGGGCGGGAGGGAGGCGGGTGGCGGGTGGTGGCCGGCTACGCACCGTCTGCGGAGCGCGCGTAGTGCCGCCTGGCTACGCCCGCTACACAAAATGCGTAGGAGACGGCACTCCGTGCACTCCGTGCACGGAGCGTAGCTGGCCGCCCACCCTTACTGGCGACCTGGCATGGGGTCCCATGGATGCTGGGAGGTGATTATAATTGCGTCCTGGATGCGACCTTGGATAGGTCTTCCCTGCCCCCGACAAATGCACCAACACATGCTGCCACGAAAGCATTAATCACCTGGGCAACACAGTGGGAGCTACATGATGTGTGGAGGACACGAAACCCAACTACACGGACTTATTCCTATTGGTTGAGAGCACACGCTCTACATGTCCGTTTGGACCGGTTCATGGTCACCACCGACCTGCTCCCACTAGTCACAGATGCGCAATATATGGGCCGTGCCCACTCGGACCACAACCCACATACTCATCGCATGGGAGCGCCCACACCCGCCCATCCCCACCTGGCGGCTCCAGCCGGACCTCTTGCTAGAGGCACCCTTCCGCGAGTCCCTCCTCACACAGGCTGCCCAATATTTTGAGAATAATGCTGGCACGGCATCCTCCCCCAGATCGAATGGGATGCATTCAAGATGGTTAGCCGGGGACATTGCTTAGGCACACAGGGCTGCATGCGACGGCAGCTAGAGGGTGACTTGACGAGATTGGAAACTACATTACTAGCTCATGAGCAGGATGCGGTGGGTGGCGCGGGCGACCCTCTGACGGCAGCACAAACAGAACACGAGCGCCTTCTAGACCGTCTGCATTGTCTCAACTTCGCTGCACACTCTGCCCTCACACATCACAAAGGCGACAGACCAGGCAAACTGCTGGCCTGGCTGATTGCACGGGAAGACCGCATGACCCCAATATCGGCAGTACGGGTGGAGGGGAGGGGGTTACTCTACACGCAACGCCAAATACATGAAGCGTTCATAACCCACTATACAGCCTATACCGCTCTCGACTCAACGACCCACCTCCTAACATGACTGACTATCTCACACCCCTGCAGCTACCTACACTGACGGCTGCACAACAAGACGACCTCGGAGCATCACTTACTCCTGAGGACCTCCGCGACACCATTTTCAACTTGTCAAACGGCAAGTCTCCTGGCCCTGACGGCTTACCAGCCGAATTTTATAAGGCCGGCTCAGACATACTCATACCCCAGCTATTAAAGGTGTATGCTGCGGCTGTGGATGACTTCTCTCTCCCCCCGACGCTCAATGAGGCTACCCTCATTTCCCTACTCAAACCCGGCAGGGATGGCGAATTGCTGGGCTCTTACCGCCCCCTAGCCCTCCTTAACACCGATTATAAAATCCTCGTCTCTGCCCTGGCCCGGAGATTAGCTCCCCTGTTTCCGACACTGGTACATCATGATCAAAATGGGTTTGTGCCGACGCGTCACACCTCCTACAACATCCGCCGCCTATTCAGTATACAGGAGTACGCAACGCACCACTGGCCACGTGCCGGGTGCCTGGTGTTGGACCTAGAGAAAGCATTCGACTCGGTGGAATGGCCATACCTGCGGGCGGTCATGGATAAATTTGAACTGGGGGACGACTACGAGACCATGGTTGGCTTATTGTACCGCAGGTCCACAGTTCGTGTCCGCACCGGCACGTTGCTTTCCGATCCTATCCGTGTACAGAGAGGCACCAGGCAAGGCTGTCCTCTGTCGCCCCTGTTGTTTTCCTTGGCCATGGAGCCCCTAGCCACGATTCTCCGGACTCGGGGTGTGGAGTGGGGTATTCCGATGGCGGATGGCCTCCACGTTACATCGCTGTATGCAGACGACCTCCTCCTTTATGTCAGAGACTTGACTAATGTCCCGGGATCCCTCACTGACATCTTCCGCACCTTCGAGGAGATGTCGGGCTTAAGAGTCAACTGGGCTAAGTCTGGGGCCTATTCCTTTGACCCGAACGTCCCTGAATGCGACATATACATTGGCGGCGAGAGGCTACAATGGTATCCCACGACATTTAGATACCAGGGAATCCACATCTATCGTAATCCTACGGATATCTTGGATGGGAACCTGATGCGTCGTGGGAGCGACCGTCCTGACTTCGTCAGACGCGGTCGCTCCCACGCTCCCTGGCTCCTGGCTCCTGGTGGTATCGTTATTCACTCATTCGTCAGCCTTTAAAATTGTGCATTTCTAAGACGGCACTGCGCTCATAGCGCTTCTGGTGATTTGATAGTGGTATCGTTATTCACTCATTAGCCAGCCTTTAAAATTGTGCATTTCTAAGACGGCACTGCGCTCATAGCGCTTCTGGTGATTTGAATCTCTGCATAGTTGTGCCATTCATACAGCGCGACGAAAACGGCACTGCGCCCTATCTCTGCCCACTAGCGCCGCTTGTGTAAAGCGCTCTGATTATACTCACGGTGGCCCCTGCCTCACTCGACTTTCCACCGCCTCCATTTTATTTTATTTGTTGTTGTGTCCCAGAGCCCTTCCTCCCCGCCCCGCTCCCGCCTCCCTGCTGCCCCTCCCACGCTCCACCCCCCTCCACTCTCCATTTAGGACAGATGGCCCTACGCGCAGCGTCCACGCGCTACGGCTGCGCCGAAGGTGCACCAAAGGTAAGCCCGTCTACGCCCGTCCGTGCCTGGACCGCGCCCAGCGCCAGACCCCCTGGTCCCCGCAATGCCCAGCCCACTCGCATTACATACGCCGCCTCCACCCTCTTAGCACTAAACGCCGGCCGTCTCCCCAATTGCGTCCAAGCCGCTCCTGGACATACCCATGGACCCTTCACATGCAACTCTTGCAAGTTTATCGGCGCCAAGACCAACTCCACATCCACAAACAGCAATCAGAGATCCAACACCAACCACCTAAAATGCATCCTGCTCAACACCCGCCCGGTCCATAGACATACCATCGACCTTTGGAATCTACTAGACACCATCTCTCCAGACATCGCCTTCCTAACAGAAACCTGGATGAACGCCTCGTCAGCTCCAGACATCACCACAGCTATCCCGGAAGGCTACAAGATTATCCGAAAAGACCGCATCAACCAAACAGGAGGAGGCATCGCCATCGTCCATAAGAATTCCATCCGCATTTCAACCAGCTCAGACGTCAACCTCGCTTCCGCAGAACACCTCCACTTCCAGATCCACGCCGACCCTAAGACCACACTCAGAGGCACCCTCCTCTACAGGCCGCCAGGTCCCCGATCACAATTCAGTGAAGACATCACTGACTTCATCACCCCTCATGCCCTCCCCTCCGAGGACTACATTCTACTAGGAGACCTCAACTTTCATCTGGAAAAGAACAACGACAACCACACTACCACTCTTCTAGACAATCTCGCCAACCTCGGACTCAAACAACTAGTTAACACCCCCACACACTGTGCAGGACACACACTCGACCCTATCTTCACCTCCAGTAAACATATCTCCTTCAGTCACACCACAACTCTCCACTGGACGGACCATAGCTGCGTTCACTTTGTCTACAAAAAAACCACAACACACAACCATCCACAACCTACTCTGCGAAGAAACTGGAACAAAATCACCATTGACCAGATCTCCTCATCGCTTCTTCAAAACCCTCCTGCCCACTCATCGAACCCCAACCAAGCAGCCATTAACCTCACTCAATGGCTAACCATCAGCGCCGACAACCTAGCACCTTTGAAAAAACGTCAAATCAAACTAGGCAGCAAAAACACCCCCTGGTTCAACGATGATCTTAAGAAATCCAAGAAACACTGTCGCTACCTCGAGAAGACTTGGAAAAAAGACCCAAACATCAGCACCAGGGACGCCTTCATAAACGCCACCCGTTTACACCACCAACTAATCCGGACAGCCAAGAAAACCGCATTCAAAGACAGACTTGACAACAACGCCCACAACAGCAAGGAATTATTCAACATCGTCAAAGAATTTACCAACCCCACCGCCAACTCCAACGACATCACTCCATCTCAAACACTTTGCGACTCCTTAGCCTCGTTCTTTCACGACAAAATCGCAGACATCCACAACAGCTTCGACAACCAAACGGGAGAACAACCCTCCAAACCATATACCGAACATTCACCCCCTTTAAACATCCTTAACAACTGGAACCCAATTTCCACGGAGGACACCATCCGCCTGATGAACTCCATCCACTCAGGATCCCCCACTGACCCATGCCCTCACCACATCTTCAACAAAGCAGACTCCATCATAGCACCACACCTCCGAGACGTCATCAACTGCTCCCTCAACACCGCCACCTTCCCGGAAAGCTGGAAACACGCCGAACTCAGCGCCCTTCTGAAAAAATCCACAGCCGACCCCACCGAACTCAAAAACTACCGCCCCATCTCGCTCCTCCCATTCCCGGCTAAAGTCATCGAAAAAGCAGTCAACAACCAGCTCGCCGCCTTCCTCGAAACGAACAAATACCTCGACTCCTCACAATCCGGCTTCCGAGCCAAACACAGCACGGAGACCGCACTCATCGCAGCAACAGACGACATTCGAACTCTACTGGACAATGGAGACACAGTCGCCCTCATCCTCCTCGACCTCTCTGCAGCCTTCGACACAGTCTGTCATAGCACCCTGCTACAACGCCTCAGAAACATCGGAATCCAAGGAAAATCTCTAGAATGGATCACCTCGTTCCTGGCCGGAAGAACTCAGAGATACGCCTCCCACCATTCAAGTCAGAGGCCACTGAAGTCATTTGCGGCGTGCCACAAGGATCTTCACTCAGCCCCACCCTCTTCAACGTGTATATGAGCCCCCTCGCGACCATCGCACGCCAACACAACCTCAATATCATCTCCTACGCTGATGACACTCAACTGATCCTCTCACTCACCAAAGACCCTAACACCGCCAAAAAAAAACCTACATGAAGGAATGAAAGAAGGAGCAGAGTGGATGAAGCACAGCCGCCTAAAACTGAATTCAGACAAAACAGAAGTCCTTATCTTAGGTACCTCCCCCTCCGCCTGGGACGACTCTTGGTGGCCAGCGGCCCTTGGAAAAGCACCCATCCCAACGGACCACGCACGAAACCTGGGCGTCATCCTGGACTCCTCACTCTCGATGATCAGACAAGTCAACGCCATCTCATCATCTTGCTTCAACATTCTTCGCATGCTCAAAAAAACATTTCGCTGGATCCCCACCGAGACCAGAAAAACGGTCACCCACGCACTGGTTACAAGCCGCCTGGACTACGGAAACACACTATACGCCGGTACTACCGCAAAACCCCAGAAAAAAATACAACGCATCCAGAACGCATCTGCCAGACTCATACTAGACATCCCGCTTTATGACCACATCTCTGGTCACCTGAAAAACCTCCACTGGCTCCCTGTCAATAAGAGGATAACATTCCGCCTCCTCACCCACGCACACAAAGCCCTTTACGAACTTGGACCCGATTGCCTCAACGCGCGACTCTCCTTCTACACCCCCCCGCCAGCTACGCTCCTCCAACCAAGCCCTTGCCGCTGTTCCTCGCATCAACAAAACCACCATGGGAGGACGATCCTTCTCCTACCTGGCAGCCAAAACCTGGAACTCACTCCCTATCCACCTTCGCCTCACTCAAAACCACCTAGCATTCAGAAAGCAACTTAAAACCTAGATTTTCGACAAGTAATTCCCCACCCTTCTTCAAGCGCCTTGGGACCCTCCGGGTATGTAGTGCGCTATATAAATTACTTGATTTGACTTGACTTGATGCGGGCGCTTCCTTCCATCCGAAGTCAGATTCGGTTTTGGAGAACTTTGCCCCTAAACGTGCCTAGCCGAGTGACGCTCCTAAAAATGATAGTCTTACCGAGGCTATTGTACTATTTTGCCAACATCCCATCCTATATCCTCAACGGGATATTCCGGGACCTTGAGGTCCTCCTCCGCAGCTTAATCTGGAATGCGGGCCGACCACGTGTGGCACTGACGAAGTTATACCTGCCCACCGACTCGGGAGGCTTAGCGGTTCCCAACATGGAATTATATTACTTGGCGGCGCAAATGCAATGGGTGACGGGATGGCTCAGCGGTAAAAACCTGGGGGACACTTCCACGGACGTCACTACCTGGTCTCACTCACAAATATGCGCCTTGTTCCATCCACTGGCCCGTCCCCCCCGCCCCCCGCAGATACACCTAGCAGTGGCGCGCAAGTGTTTTCTGAGATGTCTACGGCTTACCCGAGCAACCATACCGTATGCCCCGATACTCCCACTGTTGGGCACCCCTACGACCAATGGCGTACTGACGGAGGCGAAGTTGGGCAATTGGTCCACTGCGGGTGTGGAGACATTAGGTGACCTATACGCTGATGGGACCCTCCTCCCCTTTGCGACCCTCGCGAAGGATACGGCCCTTCCGAATGGGCAATTCCTATTGCATGCGTCCCTCGTCCACACACTGACTGCCGCATGGGGCGACATATCTGAAGAACCACCGACACATTATTTCATGCAATACCTCCATGTTATGGGCGATGGCTTCCATATAGTGCATTGGTTAGCACAGGCCCTTCTGATTCACACACAACCCACCACCTTGCAGTTAAGGGAGAAATGGGCGGCGGACAGAGGGAGGGACTGGACGGACAAAGAATGGGCGATGGTGCTCGCTGGGCCGATTACCATCCCACGCAACCCCCGATTCAAAATTATACAACTCTACATACTACACCGTGCGTATCTCACACCGGACAAGATCAACGGATACTTCTCAGTCACGGATACCGCCTGCAGCCGCTGCTCCTGGGTGGGTGCAGACTTTTTCCATATGCTCTGGTTTTGCCCCAACATCCAGCAATATTGGGATGAGGTTACAGCGATGCTCACACACTGCACCAGTGAACGCATACCGAGAACTTGGGAAGCCTGTCTTCTAGGACTGTACAAACGCACCAAACTCAACAAGGTCCCGATCCGATATTGGGATCTCGGACTAATCACGGCCAAACGACACAAAGCGGTGGAAGGCCGTCACTCCCCCGCATGTACGACACTGGTGCATGTCCCTCACCAATTGGGCACGAGCGGAAGGCAAGATTTTACGACGGGAGGAGACGGCAGGGCTTAGGAAATTCCCCATTGCACATTACTGGGATGACATCCTCCAATCCTTCCAACAGAAGTGCTTAGAACAGGGGATCACCTGAGGGTACTCGCATCTGACCTCCATGCGTTTGTGCAGATCACTACGGACTGCGCTCGTGCCCACTGCTCCCCCTACCAGTGTACTTCTCCCCCCCCTCCCCAACTGGGTAACGCGGGCTAAGACCCACACCCCTGTGTCCCCTGCCATGCTGCGCATCATACAACACGCCCTAACCGCACACCGCCCACTCCGAGCATCCTACATAGTGTGCTCTGCTGTCGGCGATGAAACGTTAGTGTTCCGCCTAGACATATGCACGCAAACCCCTCACTTCGTGACCCAGACGGGGCCGCCTCACGGGCTACGCTCTACTGGCGGCCCCTGGGTCCCCCTGTGACAGCCCCCCCCCGAACGGTTGCGTCGACTCCATGATGCCCCTGATCCCTGAACATCAGACCTACACCCACACGAATGCTGCAATCCTACCCTTATTTTCCCCAACCATGCATACACACCCAACCAAGAGTCGTTTCCCTTTTGTATATAACCCCCCCAGTTGAGGTTTAGATGCTTATTGATGCAATGGTTCGGCTCCCTGACCAGGTCTTCCTGCTTTAGTTAGTAAAGATGTTGTACGAACTACATGACCACCCTCAAACACCATACCCTGTTCCACACGCCTGGCCCCCCTCCCCTTAGTCCAGGGTTGACAATACACGATAACACCATAACACGGACCAGGGGACTGGCCGCCACACACGCTTACTGCCCGGAGATGGGTAGGTGGATCCGGATAGTATTTCACACCACCAGCTAGCTTGCTCAAACCACTGCTACTGGGTGAAGCTGCATTCATGAGATCGCTGAATGCGACGGACATGGCTGGGATGGTCCCTGCCAAACGCTGCCGTCCTCACGAAATTCACCCACAAGGTATAATTAGCTATGCAATTATTTATCCTTAACAAATCTGCGATATTGTATCGCACAACATTTCCACGTTGATGCCCCGCACCCCCATGGGGGAAGATACCCATACTCTGTGGTGTGTCCCTAATGGAACATTAAGGACATCCCCTTGGGCACACCTTATTTTCCTCCCTTGTAATTCAGAGGATTCCACACATTTCGTTATTCCTTGGTAAACATTTTTCTTTTATTTTAGTTTTTTTGATGATTTCTATTTTCATTGAACATATCTTGTAAATATTCCAAAATAACTTTCTCATCATATCCACATCAGTGACATCATTCCTTTTTACTCCAATGCATTTCGGGCGAAATAATGTCGCCCTCCATCAGGGAATCAATACTATAAAAACACAAAAAATCAAAGAATCATTATAATTATATTCCAGAGTCTCGATGTGTCATGTTTGTGTGTGATTAACTTCAACAATTGGTCTCCTAATGTGCATTCAATATATCACACCTATTGCCCTTTATCTGCCCGTGCTCTATTCTACCAATTCAGTTGCACATATATTCACTTACGTGCCACTGTTCTCCACTGAACCGTCACAGTCTGAAAAACATCAATATCACAAAGACTTATAAATAACTCGCTTTGACCAGTCTCGTAGCTACCAGCATTACTCTAGAACCAGTGAGGATCTCACGGTTTCCAATGAAGAAACTGACCTGTTTCCAGCTACCATGGCGTTTCATTCCGTGTTTCTCCGCGTTCTCTACACCTCCATTCCGGGCGGTTGTCAAGGTTACCAACAAGTTCCTCTCCTATACGCCATTTTTCCGCTCATGTGACCGTGGAGCGAGACAAAATACTTCACTACACACTTCCCATTAATCTGGCGATGCCCCTCTGTTCAATTGTATCTACATCATCCATCAATTGGAGAGTACACTAGTTAATTAAAACACGGTATGTAACGTAAATGACGCTGTTGCGCAATTCAAAATCCAAAAAATTACTCCCGAAACGATGCTAGTCACACAGGTAATTCGAACCCCTGTTGGTCAATGTAAGAAAAAACCTCATGCTCTACACGGTGTGCTATAGTGTAAGTGTGATGTGTTGTATGATTTGCACAGTGCTTCAATTTTGACTCTGGATTAAAAAAGACAATAATAACACAAATAACAAAATAGAATAATAACACATTATAGCATATTATATCGCAGGACTCCTATCCAGTGTAAGGAAGCCAACAGGACATGTTTCCAGTTTTATTTATAAAAAACATGACAGTTCACTCCGTTCGTTGAGCCCATTCGGGCTTTGAGTACACAGTCTATGTATCCAATAGTTCTCTCGTTGCAACATATATTTGGTGTTGTCTCTTCCTTCTGTTCTTTCTACTACCTCCAAGATTATATATTGTAATTGGGAGATATTATGTTTAGCCTCCATGAAATGGATAGCTACTGTGGATTTAGTGTTCTTCAACCGTATGTTTGACTTATGTTCAGTGAGTCGTGTTTTTATGCTTCTTTACGTCTTCCCAATGTACAATTTACCGCACGGGCATTTCAGTGCGTATATAACATTCTTGGTATTACATGTCGCATTGACTCTAATTTTGATCTTATTTCCTTTCATTGGGTGATTTATTGTGTTGCCTCTGATGATGCTGTTACAACTTCCACAACTTAGACATGGCTTTGTTCCTTTGAATTCTTTAGTTTGAGGTTGACGGTGTTTCAGGATTTCTCCCAAGTTCTGAGCTCTAGTATGAGCAAATATGGGGACTTGATCAAAAGAATGTTGAAAATCAGGTTCATGCTTTAACATTTTCCAGTGTTTTATGATTATTCTTTTGAAATTGTGACTTTGTGTTGAATATTTTGATACCGCTACTATGCGTGCTTCCTCATGTTCTGGACGGTTTCAAAAGATCCTTTCTGTCTATAGTGTCCACTTTTCTTATTGGATTTGTCTATAACCTCTTTGGGGTAACCTCTATTTGTGAATCTAGTACCCAGTTCCTCCAATGTTGTTTTCACCTTTGTGCTGTCTGATGTGATTCTTTTGACTCTTGTCATTTGTGAATACGGTAAGTGTTGTTTTAAGCTAGATTGGTGAAAGCTTGTAAAATGTAACAAATTGTTTCTGTCTGTTTCTTTTCGATATACATTTGTTTCAAAGCCTTTACTGGTGATGGTAATTCTCATATCCAAAAAGGTTACTGTGGATTCTGATATGTCCCAAGTTAGTTGTATACGACTGTCCTCTTTATTGAATTCACATAGGGCTTTTTCCAACAGGATTTTTGAAGATTTCCACATTATAAAAATGTCATCTATGTAGCGTACCATGAATTTGAGATTTTCATTCCATATTGATTTAGAGAACATATTGGTTTCCTCATAGTTTTGCATGAAAATATTCGCGTACACCGGTGCTGCCGAATTTCCCATGGCTGTTCCTGTGAGTTGTTGATACCATTGGTCTCCATATTTGAAATAACTTTGATACAAAGTAAATGTCATTAGTTCCATAAGAAATACCTGTAGGTCATGATTCAAATCAGTGTTCAATAAGGCTCTTTCAATTGCTTCCATTCCAAGGTGATGTGGTATCGATGTGTACAGAGACCGGACGTCTGCTGTACACATGATAATAGTTTCTTTTGGGTCTATGTTGATTTTCTCTAGTTTTAGTAAAAAGTCAGTTGTGTCCTTGACGTACGTTCTCATACTTCTTACTGTAGGTTGGAGATGTTTGTCAATCAGTTGACCGATGAGCTCATGTAAACTACCTCTAGTTGAAACAATTGGCCTTAGAGGTGGATCCGTCAGGTTTTTGTGGATTTTCGGTGTCATATAAAATACCGGACTTTTTGGATTTGGTTTCGTTAGAAAGTTCTTTGTTTTAATGTTAATGCTTCCCATTTCATATGCTTTGTTAACAATATCGCATAGTATTTTAGAAAATTCCATTGTAGGGTTCCCACTTAGTTGTAAATAGGTGTTTGTGTCTGATATATGTTCTACGACTTTCTCTTCATACATGGAATTATTCATAATTACCAGGGCGCCTCCCTTATCTGCTTTAGTAATCCTTAGGTCTGTGTTCATGGCCAATTTCTTTAATGTATCCAAATCCTTCTGTGTCATATTTCTCTTAGAATGTTTATCACATTTTAGTTGGGATAAATCCTGTTTTACCATCTTTTCAAACAGGTCCAAAGTTTTATGGCTCACAGGTGCTTGGAAGGTGCTAGTGGTCCGTAATCCACACAATTGTTCATCGGTCTCTTTGTCTGAATGAAGAAGAATGTTATCAAAAAAGTGACGAAGCCTAAGTTTCCGCATGATTTTGAAAAAACTCACTTCTAATTCCAATGCATTTGTGTTGGTCGTCGGAACAAATGAAGTGCCTCTCTGTAATAAGTTGAGTTCATATTTACTTGGTTGGTAATCACTGATATTGATGACCAATTGATTCATATTTGTGTTTTCTTCTTGTCTTTGTCCTTTTTCGGAATCGTGGTACTCCTCGTGCTAGCACCTTCCAAGCACCTGTGAGCCATAAAACTTTGGACCTGTTTGAAAAGATGGTAAAACAGGATTTATCCCAACTAAAATGTGATCAACATTCTAAGAACAATATGACACAGAAGGATTTGGATACTTTAAAGAAATTGGCCATGAACACAGACCTAAGGATTACTAAAGCATATAAGGGAGGCGCCCTGGTAATTATGAATAATTCCATGTATGAAAAGAAAGTCTTAGAACATATATCAGACACAAACACCTATTTACAACTAAGTGGGAACCCTACAATGGAATTTTCTAAAATACTATGCGATATTGTTAACAAAGCATATGAAATGGGAACCATTAACATTAAAACAAAGAACTTTCTAACGAAACCAAATCCAAAACGTCCGGTATTTTATATGATACCGAAAATCCACAAAAACTTGACGGATCCACCTCTACGGCCAATTGTTTCAACTAGAGGTAGTTTACATGAGCCCATCGGTCAACTGATTGACAAATATCTCCAACCTACAGTAAGAAGTATGAGAACGTACGTCAAGGACACAACTGACTTTTTACTAAAACTAGAGAAAATCAACATAGACCCAAAATAAACTATTATCATGTGTACAGCAGACGTCCGGTCTCTGTACACATCGATACCACATCACCTTGGAATGGAAGCAATTGAAAGAGCCTTATTAAACACTGATTTGAATCATGACCTACAGGTATTTCCCATGGAACTAATGACATTTACTTTGTATCAAAGTTATTTCAAATATGGAGACCAATGGTATCAACAACTCACAGGAACAGCCATGGGAAATTCGGCAGCACTGGTGTACGCGAATATTTTCATGCAAAACTATGAGGAAACCAATATGTTCTCTAAATCAATGTGGAATGAAAATCTCAAATTCATGGTACGCTGCATAGATGACATTTGTATAATGTGGAAATCTTCAAAAATCCTGTTGGAAAAAGCCCTATGTGAATTCATTAAAGAGGACAGTCGTATACAACTAACTTGGGACATATCAGAATCCACAGTAACCTTTTTGGATATGAGAATTACCATCACCAGTAAAGGCTTTGAAACAAATGTATGTCGAAAAGAAACAGACAGAAACAATTTGTTACATTTTACAAGCTTTCACCAATCTAGCTTAAAACAACACTTACCGTATTCACAAATGACAAGAATCAAAAGAATCACATCAGACAGCACAAAGGTGAAAACAACTTTGGAGGAAATGGGTACTAGATTCACAAATAGAGGTTACCCCAAAGAGGTTATAGACAAAGCAATAAAAAAAAGTGGACACTATAGACAGAAAGGATCTTTTGAAACCGGCCAGAAAACATGAGGAAGCACGCATAGTAGCGGTATCAAAATATTCAACACAAAGTCACAATTTCAAAAGAATAATCATAAAACACTGGAAAATGTTAAAGCATGAACCTGATTTTCAACATTCTTTTGATCAAGTCCCCATATTTGCTCATACTAGCGCTCAGAACTTGGGAGAAATCCTGAAACACCGTCAACCTCAAACTAAAGAATTCAAAGGAACAAAGCCATGTCTAAGTTGTGGAAGTTGTAACAGCATCATCAGAGGCAACACAATAAATCACCCAATGAAAGGAAATAAGATCAAAATTAGAGTCAATGCGACATGTAATACCAAGAATGTTATATACGCACTGAAATGCCTGTGCGGTAAATTATACATTGGGAAGACGGAAAGAAGCATAAAAACACGACTCACTGAACATAAGTCAAACATACGGTTGAAGAACACTAAATCCACAGTAGCTATCCATTTCATGGAGGCTAAACATACTATCTCCCAATTACAATATATAATCTTGGAGGTAGTAGAATGAACAGAAGGAAGAGACAACACCAAATATATGTTGCAACGAGAGAACTATTGGATACATAGACTGTGTACTCAAAGCCCGAATGGGCTCAACGAACGGAATGAACTGTCATGTTTTTTATAAATCAAACTGGAAACATGTCCTGTTGGCTTCCTTACACTGGATAGGAGTCCTGTGATATAATATGCTATAATGTGTTATTATTCTATTTTGTTATTTTTGTTATTATTGTCTTTTTTAATCCAGAGTCAAAATTGAAGCACTGTGCAAATCATACAACACATCACACTTACACTATAGCACACCGTGTAGAGCATGAGGTTTTTTCTTACATTGACCAACAGGGGTTCGAATTACCTATGTGACTAGCATCGTTTCGGGAGTAGTTTTTTGGATTTTGAATTGTGCAACAGCGTCATTTACGTTACATACCGTGTTTTAATTAACTAGTGTACTCTCCAATTGATGGATGATGTAGATACAATTGAACAGAGGGGCATCGCCAGATTAATGGGAAGTGTGTAGTGAAGTATTTTGTCTCGCTCCACGGTCACGTGAGCGGAACGATGGCGTATAGGAGAGGAACTTGTTGGTAACCTTGACAACCGCCCGGAATGGAGGTGTAGAGAACGCGGAGAAACACGGAATGAAACGCCATGGTAGCTGGAAACAGGTCAGTTTCTTCATTGGAAACCGTGAGATCCTCACTGGTTCTAGAGTAATGCTGGTAGCTACGAGACTGGTCAGAGCGAGTTATTTATAAGTCTTTGTGATATTGATGTTTTTCAGACTGTGACGGTTCAGTGGAGAACAGTGGCACGTAAGTGAATACATGTGCAACTGAATTGGTAGAATAGAGCACGGGCAGATAAAGGGCAATAGGTGTGATATATTGAATGCACATTAGGAGACCAATTGTTGAAGTTAATCACACACAAACATGACACATCGAGACTCTGGAATATAAAATATAATGATTCTTTGATTTTTTGTGTTTTTATAGTATTGATTCCCTGATGGAGGGCGACATTATTTCGCCCGAAATGCATTGGAGTAAAAAGGAATGATGTCACTGATGTGGATATGATGAGAAAGTTATTTTGGAATATTTACAAGATATGTTCAATGAAAATAGAAATCATCAAAAAAACTAAAATTGAAGAAAAATGTTTACCAAGGAATAACGAAATGTGTGGAATCCTCTGAATTACAACGGAGGAAAATAAGGTGTGCCCAAGGGGATGTCCTTAATGTTCCATTAGGGACACACCACAGAGTCTGTCAATTAGGCGCCCAGGGACGTTGGCCGCCACCTACGGAGCACCCAAAAGTAAAACTAACTGCTAAAAATAAGTTGTGCACTCATCCTACTTTTCATATATCTATTAAAGGAAGATACCCATAGACATATTCACTGGTCATCTACGCTCATGGGTGCGGGCTGTTGTCCGACTACTGAGCCCCCAGTATTGCTCTACAAAAAAATAAAAACCTCACAGACCTATTTGCCCGATGTGATATGTGGTTTGCTAAATCTTGAATGCTACACACGATGCGTATTACGCCGCCGGACCTCCGGGTTGTCGGCCAGACGGCTGTGTTCACCTGCTACTGTCATGTATGGCTATTGATTTACGCGGCTGGCCCCGAGGGGTTGTAAGCTGTAAGCTGTGTCCGATGCATTTAGTACAATAAAGGTCTTTAAAAAAATTTTTTACAAAAATAGTCGGTCTAAGCATAAAAAAAAAAGAAAATCATTATCTAGTCAGATTTTAAATAATTGAAATAGCAAGTCCACATCTCATTAAATTGAGTAGCAAGGGTTTGGGAGATTCCCATACCTAATCTCTTTAAACAGACTGCATACTAATGGATCCTCCCCCACCAGCTTATTATTGACTTTCCTATGACCTTCTGAAATGGCTGACCTATTACCATTAATGGTACAATATGATTTCTGTTGGGCTGCCAAATAGGCTAAGAAACTGAGATCTGAGGTGCCACCCTCTGCAACAGGATCAGTACTCCCATCTAGCCACCAGCTGCACCACATCTCCCAGGCAGATCTATAAGTTTCAGTTGTTCCATAAACCCAAGAGGGTTTAATAAGGAGAAAAACAGACTCTGAATGCCATGGGATGTGCCAGAATTCCATGAAAGGTTCTAGGCCAGAAGAATGAGACTGCACCATAGCAACAGTTCATGAAGTGAACCCTCTGGAATTATTGTTCAGTGAGAGAAAAATGGCAAAAAGACCAAAAAGTTTATAGACATTTTTAGTAGTAAAGGGAACGAAGAATGTGCCCTCTATAGAGGCCTTACGAGAACAATATGAGCCAACTGATTGTGGATCTGCACAAGACATCTGGATATCATCGAAAAAGGAGGAAAAGTGAAATGGATACACAAGACCTATCCTGAAGAAAAAGATCTATTGCCAGTGCATCTGGAACTGGCCTCCAGCTGAAGAAACAATAAAGAATTGACAGCCAAAAGGGCTGTCTCAAAAGGACCCCAGAATTTCTATAAGGATCGAAAGACCCTTGCTGTAAACATCAGTCACAGTGATCTAAACTTTTTCTGAAATACCAGTGAGCCACAATGTTGCACGGGCCTGGAAGATATTCCGCATTTAGTGAAATCCACAGGGTTAAGCAAAATTTCCGTAGGAATTTTGCTATCTCTGCTTGAGGCTTCAACTTGTACCTCAAGTCGATATATATGTATCAATGCTGTCAAATTGTCCATGTACAAAAGAATTGGGCACTTCCATTTTCTTTCACAAAACTCTGGATCCCAAAGAAGTCTGCAAGAAGCTCTAAACAATTTATATACATTGAGCACACCATTCTCCTCCACTGAAGATCTTGCCACATCAGGCCCTCCATCTTCAGAGATTAACAATTAATTCTAATATTAGATCTGAGGCTTGTAGAAAAAATAGACCACGCGTTGATGTGATCCATCTACCAGACTAACTTGTCCCTGGCTTTGGAATCTAAGGGAATGATGTCTGACTATGATGGGCCTCTCTGTAAATGCCTTATTTTTAACATCTATAGAGGTTGGTAATGGAGGTGAAACAAAAAGATCACCTGAAATAAGGAGAAAAGGAGGATACACACCGACCTCACTAGTTACCTCAGGGATAACTCTTGAAACTTCAAGACTGATTCTAGTTCTTCCTTGAAACTATGGCGCATATTTATTAGAGAAGTGGTGGAGCGTGGCATTAGCCTCCTTGGCTTACTGCCATACTCAGCCACTTCTGAAACGCAGGGCTGCACCAGATTTACAACAATATGGTGCAGCCCTGCGTTTCTCCCTGAGATGCGGGAAATTTAGGAGCCTAGCGCCAACACAGGCACCCTTTCACCATAGAGCAAGGGTGTCTGCGTTGAGGGGAAGATTGGTTATGTGCAGGAAGGGACACCTTCCTGCACATAAACAGTCAAAGCCTTTTGCTGTTTCTATGTATGCTGCACAACACAGCACAAATGGAAACAGCAAAAACGAGGAGAAATTAAACATTTCTCCTCGTTGAGCCTGTTTAAGGCCAGGTTTTCCCTGGTCTTAATTTTGGTGCTGCCCTATATTTACGCCGCCCTTGTAACTATGGGGCAGCGTCAAAATCAAAATCAGTGTTGCGGTGGAACGCCCACTGTAACACCCATTGCCAACACCTTTCACGCTAAGTATAGCGTGTATGGGAGCCTTATATACAAGGCAGCGTTAAGCCACATTAAGTGGCTTAATGCTGCCTTGTAAATAAGGCGAAGCACAGATCGCCACCGGAACATCACTAAAAGTTACATTTCTGTGCCGATAGGGGCTTGTAAATATTCCCCTATATTTCTGAGTTTTGAAGCACCTCTTTCTTTGATATCCACACAAATCCCAGCTACTCCATTTATTGAGAAGAGACCAGGTCTGAATGTTCCAAATGTAATACAAAAGTGAAGAACTATGTGAATTTCCATTGTGTAATGTAATATGCCAATGTTAATATCATCACTGTAAAATGAATCGTCTTGTCAGTATAGAAATCAAACGTATCTAGAGCAAGTTTATCAGCCAATAAATCGGACGATCTTCTATTTGCACGAGAAATCACCAGATATCACCTCTTTGCTAGAAGAAAGAGACTGCAATCTGAGGTCATCATCAATACACAAATTTGAACTGCCACAGAAAGGTAAAGTTTAAGCTAAAGAGATACAAATTAACTGCCAAGGCAGATTTTGACAGAGTGCACTGCATGGGAGAAACTGACTAAAGTATTGCTGGGGCATGTAGAGGACAAACCATCATAACGCTGGGTAACTTGGAAAAAAGGCTGCAGAATGCATGGGCAGCAAAAGGCTACTTATCTGTCAATATGTAGCAGGAAGAAACCAGACAGGCTGTTTGTGATAGCCTCTATTTATAAAACAGAGATTTTTTTAATGTTTGTGCTTCATCATCAATGAGATAGTATGATGGGAATTGTAGTTTGTTACTTCAAAAGGCTACTAAATATACAGCAGAAAACCTCTGTACAATAGAGGTTCCAGTCATCTAGTAAAATTCCTTTTTGCATGTGGAGCCATTTTTCCAACATCCATGAAGTCTGTCTGTATTATTCCGGTTTAATTTAAATTTGTGGGATCCCCTAATCTTCAAGAGACACCCGGCAAACTGTAAATCCAGCTCTCACTAAGAAAATCTTATGACAGTGGCAACCCTTTATTAGGGGTGGATGGAATGTTTTATTCCTCCAGCAGAATTTGTCTACTCCATGTTACTCTTGAAATGCAGAGTTTTAGCTGAATTGCGCCAATCATCGAGAGGCGGAATTTATTCCCAAGAGGCTTCATACTTTGAACGAGATTTGGTGTCCCCTAGTGCCATTTTCTAACATGGGCAGTGACAGCCGGTCGCAAGCGGTCACAGTTAGTGAACTATTTCTCTAGGAGGTTTGCTGCTGTTTAAGTAGATTTTCTACTCGAGAGGCAGAAAAATCAACTTGAATGGCTGTGTGCCCTTGTGCACTGCATGGTGCAATTCACAGTGATTTTTCAGTTTTGATCTCTCTAATGGCACTAAATTGCAACGTGAGCAGCACAACATGCATATTTTGTACTCGTTGACCATATGTCACAGAATCTCGTAGAGTTTTTAAGTTTTCCGTGGAGTGAAACGCCACTAGTTGCGCCCACCCCTACCCTATACCCTGTACTTTAAAGGGGAGTACTATTAGTCACTTTACAGAAGACCTGACAAAGTTGATGTTGCTTTGGGGTGCAATAGATCCCTGTATAAATTAAGCATAGTACCTTCTGGTAAATGTAGCTGCTGTTTTATGTAATGTAAATGTTTTCAAAAATTATCTAGAAGACACTACACCCAATCCTTCCTATTCTGATCTTTTTTCAACTCTATTTTTGTTTTTTATTACTTTCCAACTACCCATGTGTGCTTAGTTTATTTTAGAATTGCTTTACCCTTAGTTATACTGTTTTTGTACCTGTTCCACCGAACCCCTAGATAGGGCAGAGGCAGGCAGTGCCACCCGGTCCCACACCGACAGTGGCCAACAGCAGAGCAAAGGGGTTGACACCCAGCTGCATTTTTTACGAGACAAAGGTGGGGATACAAATGTTTTCTTGCGCAGCTCCACCTCCCCATAATGCTGTGGCTTAGTAGAGTGACGTCTGAGGTGAGGGAAAGCCGCAGCTCTGCATGTGCTGCCACACTGGAATCTCCAGCACCCAGCAGCATATAACACACTGCTGGGCCAACATTATTGACTGGGAGCAGGACCTCTTGACCTGTCGCAGTAGTAGTGTGTTTGAATGTACATATTCTCAATATATAGTAAATATAAAATATATTTTATATATGGATGTGTCATTTTTGATATCATATACATTTTAAATAGATTTGTATAATTAAATGTGTATATAAGTAAGTAATTGGGTTTTTGTATGTTATATATGTATAAATACATATATAAACACATACTTAATATATATGCACACAATGTTATATAGATAATTAAAATATATATTAAAACATTTTGATAAATTGATATATTGATGTGTATATGTGTGTATGTGAGTGTGCGCGTGTGTGTGTAGATGTGTCTGTCTATATAATTATTTAATTGACCTCTCCTTTGCAGTATACTATGTGAATGTAGACACACATCCCCTCAGGTCAAAACAAGAGATTTATTTATATGTAAGGTGGGATCATGTTCATAGTAAACAGGGCTAATTTCAGAGGCTTTAGCCTGGATATGTGCACTTGTACATTTTTGTGTGTGAATTATTCAAGTGGTGAACAGAGTTGTGGGGCATCTTTCCACTGCCAGCCTGACAGAGAGGTCATAGGAACAAACCTTTGCCCTCTGACCAAGAATAACATCAAAAACAATTCCAATGACCTAGGGAAACAGCAATGTTGTCGCAACTGTACAACCAACAGACAAGCATTTGCATTGAATAGTACAGTTCACGTTATTCTTTCTCTTTCTTCTTTGGATCATCTCGCTACTCCTGCCAGAGTCCCACACCTGTCTTGAGACAACTGCTTGAGTGCCCTTCCTAAAAATGGAGACCACTACAGTGGAGTACGTCAGCTGGAGGAGCTTGAGGAGAAGGAGTAGGCAGCCGCTGCTACCTTGTCAGCCAGAGGGACACTGGCAACGACATTGCCTCTACCGCAAGCAGCTGAGTTTCCTAGCCACCCAAGTCATCCCCAACCACCACCACCAATTTTTCCCTCCTCGAGCACATTGTGCAGGACCTGGTAGAGATCAAGTGTGGCCAGCAGGACCTTTTCAGTATAGTGGATGCTGTTGAGGCCTACTGCTTATAGAGAGGGGTGGGGTTTGTTGTGGGAGGTGAGAGTGGAAAGGAAAGTTGGAGACAGGGTAGAGTGTTTTGGGGGGTTTGGGTGAGGGGTGGGCATGTTGTGGGAGAAGAAGGTAAGAACAGTCTAGGACAGGGTGTTTTATTATGTTTTTGGGCTCTGGTGTGTGGGTGGGCCTGTTATGGAAGGAAATTATGTTTTATAACTTTTTGTGGAATAAATGGGTTTGTTTCATATATGGAATATATGTCATCCCATTACTGATTAGAGTAGTATCACACACAGTTAAAGAGGAAGCACTACCAATGCAGTGACGACAGAGCCTGTAGTCTGCACCTATCCCATTGCAAACTAATTGTCCCAATGTGTCCATTCTCTTCCCCTTCAAGTCTTTAGTATTCCCCTACCCCATCTCTATTTTTATGTGTTTTTAGGTTGGGTAGTTACCTTACTTCTTCCAGTCCAGAACCCTCCCTGCAAACAGTGTTGTAATACAGAATATCAGTGACTACACACAATCCTCCCAAACTGTAATGGTTTGATCAGGCTGAGCAACATCCATCCTTCCATCAGTGTCAGCAATATTTGTATACTACTTACTGCCTACAAAGTACTTACTTAACCAGTGACCGCTAATGGGATCCATCAACATACAGCAAAAACAACAATAATCCTTCTTTCCTGAGAGAGCTCCTTTTCTTACCTGAGTAGAAAAAGCGATGCCTGCTACCGCTCTAATAATCTGTCCATACCTTAATGCAGGGTTCTGCAAAAAGCCTTCTTAATGCTTGTGATGGTGGATCAACAGTTCTAAGAGGATGACATAACAGATCAGCCTTCTTATTGCAGATGGATCTGGTAAGGTGAACTAGTGCATCATAGCCAGCAAATAGACTTAAAAAAACCTCAAAACGAGTGGAAAATCCAAAACTGAGGCTACCATGTTAAAACAACATTTGCCAATGTAGTGTTGATTTATCTACCAAAGTGAGCATAATCAACCCCTCAAGTCTCATGAAGAGTCAGGAGGACTCAGTAGGTTACTTCAGTAGAATACATGGGGTGTAGATCGAGGGGAAAAATGCACCCTTCCTATCCATGGACGCGCATTGTTGTGATTAAGTCTTTGCACTATGATGTCCCTTTCATGCCTCGGTAGGATGGGCAAATTTGTCAATTTTAGTAAACACCTCCTGTAACAGTTGGAGTTGCTTTAACTATATCCACCCCACCAAGTGTGACATTTGTTGATGATGATTGATGGTGGAAATTAACACACAACTAAATTGATCGCACAACCTGGGGGAAGAGGATTAGGGATTTCATGAATTGTTGGGATGGGAGAATTAGGGAAAAGTGAGAGATGGACAAACACTCATCAAGTTGATGAGCCCATCACATCTGTTGTGGAAGATAGCTGAGAGTTCAGTAACTACATGAAAAGAGTCCATCATTTTAAAAATGCAAAGTAGGGAGAACCAACACAGTTTAAAAAACTTGTTATGTTATAGTTATGAAACTGTAAAAAACTGCTCTGTGCAACCGCATTCTTCTCGCATTGTCCATCTTGGATGCCCTGCTGAACTGCAAAGCTGGAGCACTATGGATCATTTATTTTAGAGCCAAAGTGGTCTGTGGTTTGCAAAAAAATGAATATCAATAATGTAGAGTCAATGTATCCTCAAGTAGTGTATGCAGGAACTGCAAATACATCCCCTTCGAAATGGCACACCGAGAGTGATCACGAAAGTGATTCAATGTTCAAAAGTTTTTATTTCATATACACTTGTGTTCAGTGTTAGTGAATATTCTGGGCTGATATTAACAGCATATCAAGTGGCACCATGTATTGGTACTTTTTAAAGAACTCATTCCCCCAATGCATTTCGGGCGGTGAAGCCCTTGATCACGGAGAGCTGTGGAGGAAGATGGACAGGGTAAGGGTAAGTGAATAGTCAGAAAAAACTATGGGGAAAATTACCAGTGATAACGGTGTGGGAGCTTAGGGGCATTATTTAAAACGTGCTCGGAACTAAAGTGAGGGTACAGGCAGTGTGACGGACCATTACCGTGGGTGTGTAAAAATAGATATAATTACAGCAAACAACTCGGTAAACGAGTAAAAGTGGTCTAGTAAACTTACTTCTCAGTAACGCGTAGCGCACGTACAGCGCTGTCGGTCTGCTCGTGGGTCTGGTTTGTCATGCGCCGGTGTGCAGGGTTAGTAAATGGGCAGATAGGTAGAAAGCGACATAAGAATTTCTTCACCTTTTTCACATTCTTTTAACCACCCTGATATATTTTTGTTCACCATTCCAAGATGGCCCCCATACACCCGCCTCACCGCGAGCTCTCAACTCTATAGTCTTATGTCGCTTTCTACCTATCTGCCCATTTACTAACCCTGCACACCGGCGCATGACAAACCAGACCCACGAGCAGACCGACAGCGCTGTACGTGCGCTACGCGTTACTTAGAAGTAAGTTTACTAGACCACTTTTACTCGTTTACCGAGTTGTTTGCTGTAATTATATCTATTTTTACACACCCGCGGTAATGGTCCGTCACACTGCCTGTACCCTCACTTTAGTTCCGAGCACGTTTTAAATAATGCCCCTAAGCTCCCACACCGTTATCACTGGTAATTTTCCCCATAGTTTTTTCTGACTATTCACTTACCCTTACCCTGTCCATCTTCCTCCACAGCTCTCCGTGATCAAGGGCTTCACCGCCCGAAATGCATTGGGGGAATGAGTTCTTTAAAAAGTACCAATACATGGTGCCACTTGATATGCTGTTAATATCAGCCCAGAATATTCACTAACACTGAACACAAGTGTATATGAAATAAAAACTTTTGAACATTGAATCACTTTCGTGATCACTCTCGGTGTGCCATTTCGAAGGAGATGTATTTGCAGTTCCTGCATACACTACTTGAGGATTATCTGATGGTGTTGTGACGGATAACACCGCCCTTCGTGAGCACCCTTACCTGAACAACTGGTTCCACAAAGTTCATTTACCTTTGCTGTGCACCCCCGATTTCTCATTAGTAGAGTCAATGTAAACATCATGGTGCCTGAGGAGTAAGAGGGCATAGGATGGTGCAGTGGTGTGTCATTAACTAAGAAGTGAAAAGAATCAATCTCATACCCCCAATCATAGACAACTAGTTTAATGTATCCATCTGATCACGATAACAATACATTTTGCTGTGTTTGCCATTTGGCCCACTACTCTGCACTTTCCAAATTAACGCACCTCTCAAGTACACTGGGCTAGGTCTCTTTGAGTCCTCTTGTTTCTCATTGAAGTAGATAAGCAATGGTCCTTTTTCTGGTTATTATCAAAGGTAATTTAAGATTTCACCCAAAAGAAATCGACCTGCAATGTTGAACAAGAAAGTGAAAAGAATTTTAGGATTAATTTAGTCTTGGTAAATAAACTGACTATTCTCAGAATAACCTAGAGATGATGGACTTAAGTTAATGAAAAGAAAATGAAATTATATATCTCACTTAAAAACAAAAGGCAAGCATTGATGCAGAATGATCCCCCAAACATTACATTATCAAGTGTGGCTTACCAGACCCTCCTAGTCACTACAACATAAATAATGTATTAGGCAATACTCACAAGTGCAAGTAAGGTACTTATTCCAAGGGTGATGGCCATTTACCTTTGTGTCTGTTTTCTCCATGCAAGCGATACACAATACAGGGCTGTCCTTTAAATCTTACCGGCAGCCGAGCAAGGGCATGGAGCAAAGAATAAAACCAGGAGATGTTTTCCTATTCATTGTATTATTTTTAGGAAAATAATGTTTTTATTGCAGCACACTATCACAATTTGCTCATTTCAAAGTCACCGGTTGAACCAAAGGTTAAAATAGTCTTATTCAGCTATCACCGCTCAGCCAGCCCATGCCAAATAATTGCTGTATCCTCCTTGAATGAATATCTGTACTGTGCACACTTGTCCACTCCATTTCAGTCTATTATTTATGATAGGTGGTATAAGCCACACATCAAAAATAAAATATTTATATATATATATATATATATATATATATATATATATATATATATATATATATATATATATATATATATATATATATATATATATATATTCAAACCACTGTTCACACTGTACTGCTGGCGAGGTCAGGACCCCCAAAAATACACAGTTGCCAATCCTTAGGGCCCCATTAGGATGGCGGGCGGATTCCTCCTGCCGGGCCGCCGGTGGAGGGGGTGATCCGCCCGGCATCCTTCCAGCAAAGACCCCCCCCGCCATATTACTATGGCTGGGGGGTCTTTTCCACTCGGTCGACAAGTCGACCGGGCGGAAAAGAGTTTAATATAGTGGCGGTGTCTGTTAGACACCGCCAGCCATATTTGGATTTGGATATGGGCTGGAACATGCCTTTCCGTGGCATCAATGCCGCCACAAAAATGCATGAGGAGTCTGCTTGTGGGGGCCTGTTGTGGGACCCAGGGACTAAGGGGGCTAGGGGGTGCATACCCCCCGCAGTTCCATGCACAACATGGCAGGCACCACGGGGTGCCTGCCATGTTGTGCATGGAAGTGCACAACATGCCTTCCTGGCATTATGGCGGGCGGTGCACCGCCCACCGCCATGTCAGGAATGCAGGATGCGCTCGCCTGTGTGGCAGGAGCATCCTAATGTATGCAATGGGACCCCTGCACTGATGGCGGGTGGACCCATTCCACAGGAGGATGCCGGGAGGACATCCTAATGACCCCTTTAGTGTTTAGAAAGACTGCACCAAGCCCAAAAGCCTTTTCAATGTGGTTTATTTAATACAAAAGCATATGTCAAACACTGCCCGACACGTTTCGGAACCACAGTTCCTTTCTCACGGGTCAATCAGACATTTGCATTTCCCATGTGATATAGTGCAAAATAAGTGGTAAACAGTAATAAAGGACTACTTGGCTGCCTTAAACGTATAGTCACAGCGGCATCCATTTTGTAACAGCTATTTTATATAAGATAATGTGTTTTTCAACTCAAAATAAAGTTCATGTTCTAAGCAGACCAAAATAAATCTACATGATTATTCTGTTGAGACATTAGTTTATACGAACAGATTACCATGAATACATTTTGCTGTATATCAGACCATACATTTCTGTACATATAACAATTCAACCCAAGTGGGTCTAAATCCTCTCAACACCAACTGTTTCGTTGGTATAATGTCACATGCTCATTCAATTCTCAATTCTGCCCAAGTGGGCCAATATTCATATTTTCACATGCATAATTCAAATGTATGAAATAGCACCATCTATGGTAGCTCATTATGCAATTCTCCAGAACAAGGCAATAGCTCTGTCTCCTAAAAATGAATAAAACCAAGTGTACTGAGCAGTAAATGATCTATTACCTACTTTAAAAACACAAACATCATTTTCAAGAGGCAATCATTTGGGTTCATATTCTAACAAGTCAATTTCTTCCTACGGATTTTTAGTATGTCTCAGCCTAAATGCACTGATAAGTCCTCATCTTTATTAATGCCCTCTGGGTACTTAGTTTCATATTTTATGACCATTCTGGATTCTAACCTCCGTAACTCAAGAATCCTATTCCCACCCCTTTCTGAAACAGGGATATTGTCGAGGGCACAATATCTGAGCAAACTCACATCCTTCTTGTGGTAGTCTTTAAAATGTTGGGCAATGGGATACTGCCTATCTTCATTTGTTATTGCCCGCAATGTTCTAAAATTGTCGCTTGACCTGATGGATAGTACTGCCAATGTACACCAACTGGCAATGACAAATTAGGGCTTATATACAGAAGTCTGACTTACAACTTAATGTTTCGTGATAGTGAAAGGGCATATATACAGAAGTCTGACTTGCACCTTAAATGTTTCGTGATAGTGAATAGTTTCTGAGATTTTTATAATTTGATCTGTTTGCAATTTGTGCTATTTCTACATGCCTTGCACGCTGTACAGGTATAAAACCCTTGTATTTTTGATTGAAGATTAGTTTCAGGGGTAAACATTTTTGCATAACATATCTTTCAGTGCTGGGCATCTACGAAATGTAATTCTAGGATTACTGTCAATACACTTCGCTAAAGTTTCATTCGTGCTCAGTAGATTCCAAAATCTTTTAAAACATTTATGTAATCTCCTGCCTGATTATTAAATGAGGTAATGAATCTCATGGACTCTTCCTCTGTGTTGGCATCATCTTTGATTTTTAACAGGTCTTCTCTTTTAACACATTTTTACTTCTCACAAGCTTTTTTGATCACTTTTTTAAAGTAACCTCTCTCTTTAAACCTTGTCTTCATATTGTTCATTTTAAATGTATTGATCTGTCTGCCAAATTACGATGCAGGCGGTCGGAGCCATGCCATCGGAGTGCCGACCGCCGCCTCCGATCCTCCAGGATCAAGGATCATGTCGGGCGTCTCTCGGAGGCCTAATCCCTACAAAGGAGGTGGTGCCTGCGGAGGCACTGCTGTAGAGATTAGGATGTCCCTTTCTGATAGCCTTTCCATGTCGACCTTTCAGAGATGGAAAGGCTGTCAGAAAGTGACTTTTTTGGGCCCTAGCAGGGCCCCTTTCCCACTAGGCCTCCGCTGTGTGGCCTGGGGGCACATGTGGTGCCCCGCCAAACATGGGTGAACTGGGGGCACCACATGGTGCCTAGCATATGGCGCATAGATGTTTAGGAACATACCTTTTACCATTGCAGCTTGTGCTGTGGCGTTTTTCCAGGCCACAGCACAAGCCACAATTGTAAAGGCTATGTTTCGACCGCTGTGCTGGTGGTCACATCATAATATCGGGAGTGGAACCGCCATCTGACTGGCATTGTAATAAGGCCCATTGTTTTAAATGTTGTTTTTAACATTGTTGTAAAAATATTGATATAGAAAATATCATTAAATGTAATATTGTTTGCAAGTGTTAAGTGTACTTTGCGATGTTCTTTGTATGACTGCTGATAACTTAGCTTATTGTTTTAATTGTTTGTATGTTCATAGATTTTTGAAGTACCTGCATCTCCTGATTATATTGGAAATATATAACATGATTATATGGACTGTGGTAGCAATACTGCTCGCATTGACATGTTTTGTCAGCTAGCGTGTACTGGACTGGCCTGCATATTGCATTGTTTATGTCAAAACCCTAATTAAGATGGTCCTAAAAAAAGGGACCATCTAATATGAAATAGTGTTTTAATTTACATATATAATGTACAAATATATTTTTCAATTATAAATGATTTATACGTATGTCTCTTACAGCCCTGGTGAAGTCCTGTTGTAAGGATGAAATGCATTGGCTGGGTTGAGAAATTATTTGGGAAGATGCAAGAAAGCAGTTAAACATATCATATACCAGTCTCCTTGAATCTATGAACTGGATGTGGAAGGATCATACATCTGGACGTTTAATACAACAGCACTGCATTGTTGTATGATTCTGCATAACATAGATAAACTTGTCGGTTCCTTCGAATTCTGGTACATTAATGAAAAAATTTACCTCAGTTGATACAAAAACATTTTAAGACGTAATAGGTGCCTGTGTGAGAAAGAGAGAGACAGCGAGAGATCGAGTGAGAGAGAGGGAGTGAGAGAGAAAGAGAGAGAGAGAGAGAGAGATAGAGAGAGAGAGAGACATAGAGTCTGTTTGTGTAAGCTTCCTCCTGCGGTGGCTTTCCAGTGCTACAGGATTTCAGAAGTGCGGCAGTGCTCAGCACTCTAGGACTTCAGCGATCAAACATTCTCCAGGAGAGGCCTGTCTCTGTGATAGCCACTACATTACTGAAGACTTTCCAGCAGCAGTATTAGCTTCCCTGTCAAGGATCAGTGAGCGCCACATGACTCCAGCAGTGTGAGTGTTCTCCAGCAGTGCCCTGCCACTGATACTATAAAGAACTATGGCACTGTAAGCTGCAGGCAAGAGTGCTCTATCAGTGATTCTACAAAAGGCTCCAATGGTGTGGGCCTGCAGATGCAGAACCTCTTACATTCTAAAGGTTTACATGTAGCGTGATCTTTCTCCTCCAGTGCCCTGTATGTGCTTCAGGCATGTATGTGCCCTCATGCAATGACTTGGTGCAATAGAATTTTAGCCAAGTGTACTTTATCCCAATTGCCTTCTCTGTTCTGTGTAACTCCAGCAGTGTGAGCCTTCCCTAACTAAGTTTTCTCTCAGTGCTCCAGCAGCTTCCTACTATGTCAAAGGACAATGGTCCCTAGACAGTGAAGGGATCATTCAAATCAATAAATATAGATCTTGAATCGATTCTATATTGGCTGTCTAGCCGGACAGTGTTAAATAACATATATACAATTGTGTAGTCAGATAGTCCATACAATATCAAGTGGGACACGGCCTGGGTCCTACTAACACATATAGACAAGGGTGACATACATAGGAAGAAGGGATTTAGGCAAGAGCAAGCAATCTGCAAAGAATCCCAATAAGCAGATTAATAATACAAGTTTACACTATTGTGACTTTTTTAGCAATATAGTCAAACATATAGTGTAGTGTGTCGATGGCGTTTAGATCCCAATAAAAATGATGGGATCATCTTCAGGACATTGTGATTCATGCCTATGAACATATCTCAATACTAATTCAAGCCCAACAATTAAGAAACAATTACATAACAAAATGAACGGTTAGGGAGTGGGAAGGATGGGGAAAATAAACATAAAATTAGGCATATACAGTGTACATAACAACAATTACTGGCATGTCTAACAATTTAAGACAATGTACACAAGGCGTTGTGGGACTAATACTTGAGAAACCGCGAAATGGTGAAACCATGAAATAAAGTGAGAATACAAAGTGTATTCATAGTGACAACTGATGACTGTGTCTAAGTCGGTGGGATGGATTTAACCTGTGTCACAAGTGAACCAGAAAAGTGGTCAGACAAACCTCGACAATTCTGGGAGGCGTTCGGCGGGAAGGATACGACGAGAGTGTCCTAAGGGGAGTGTTTAGGTGAGCCTATGCAAATTCGAAAGTATAGGCAGCGTGGTAGTGCGTGTGCTCTGTTAAAAAAACGTACTCCAAAACCGTACTAAAAACGGTGGGCTGCGGCGAGGGAACAGGGGGTCTCTTACCTCATCCGAGGTTCGGGAGGTATTGCAAAATAAAAGGTTAGTCCGTAGCGGTGTAGTCTATGGGAAGAATATGCGAGGTCACATAGGGCCAGTAGTTACCGAGAGGCGAGTGAAATAAGGGGTCAAGCAAAAATTCTTACCGTGAACGAGGGGTGGCCCGGGGTGGGCGGGGGATCGATAATCTACAGAGAGATGAGCGAGGGGGTTAAGCTACAGTATGGTCGGTGGGCCATACTGAGAAAAATAATAAACGACCGCTGGAGCTTACCAAGATCGTAAATCAGGGACGACCACAGTGGGAGTCCTGTCGAGTAAGAGTGATGCGAAGCTCGAATTCCTGCGGGTAGAGGGGTCGGGTTAGGATACGGCACAGTAGGTATGCCGGCCTTGAAGTAGGGAGAAAACTTGTGCTTACCGGTATCAGTAGTTAAGGGTGTCCACAATGGGGATCCTGTTGCAGTGCGCGTGAGGCGATACTCAATGGCAACTGTAAGCCCGACTGGGCTGCGTACTGAAATACTCGGTCATGTGACCCGTCATGGTACGAGTACGTGGGAGGTGGGTAGCGGCCATGATGGAATGGGCGGATAACCCAAACTACAAGTGTTGTCACAAGGGGCAACACTGGGTGCGAGTGGCGGCCATATTGGAACGTGCAAAATAGACCAAAGTGGGGTGCACCAAAACCATGTGTAAGCGTGAACATGAGAGAATAATGCGCGGTTAATACCTGAAATATTAGCGGCAATCAAGGAAATATAATATGTACAAAGATGCATTGGCAAACATTGAATAAAAGTTATGAATAAAAGTAAGCATTCCGGATTATGAACAGAGTGACAGATGTAATTACAGTGAGAGTCAAACTATTCGAATGAGAGAATTGCAGTAACTTAGTTCATATCAGGGAAGTCCAGTCCTCGAGGCGATTAAGCCCATTATGGATATGTGATCGTGGGACTATGGCGGGCCGGAAACTCAGGCAAGGAGGCCGTATGTACTGTGCAATGATGGGTCTTTAATTGTCTCAAGAACAAAGTCTTTACAAGCGGGGAGAAGGTATTGCGGGAATGGAGCTCCTGGCGATGGTGTTCGGTCGTCTCCTTCGGGCGATGGAACAGGTACTCCGGTGAGGGGGTGGACTGGGCGGTCCTCGGAGGAAAGGGAGAGAACACAAGGAGCGGTTAGTCCAGCCTGTTTCGCTAGGTTCTTGTCCCGTAACCAGCACCGGGAGTGCACAGGAGGTGAGAGCGACAGTGAGGGACGGGTAGCGGGACGGAATCGGAAGGGAAAAAGAAGAGGGTGTCAAGTGAGGGATCGTGAGCGGGAACCTATGAACTACGTTCTATACAAGTGGTGACGTGCTATACAAAGTCTATATAGTGAAGGCCAGGTCTGGTGCGACTAAAGAGAGAGGAACAATATTTACAAGGCACCTAGTGTGCTACTGAGGTGGATTAGGTAGTACTCACACGCTCCGCCGCAATTCCCAAGTGAGTTGCGGCCGCTTTCCAGCCTCCTCCTCCGGACTCCACCAGTCTTCGCTCCACTCTTCTTCTTCTTCTTCCTTCGTCTGGTCTGCTACAACGCCGGTCCGAGCCTCCTGCCACAAGATCGCTGCTCCGAACGTGTCTCTGTCTGTGCTTCCGCTTTTTCCTGGTTCCGGCGGTGATTCCGAGGTGGGACTTCCGGGATCAGGTGGTTGTGGTTCCGGGAGTCGTCCGTTCCTGATTGGCCCCTGGAAGACAGAGAGGGGTGGGGTGCTGGTTGTCAGGGCCGTGTCCAAGGACGCTTCCTCGCAAGCTGCCGTGAAGGGTGAGCGTCCGAGAACGGGAAGTACGGGCGGGGCTGGCGATAGACCCGTACCACAGGATACTAATGGTTCTAAGTATCCACTTCAGTTCTTCCTTGTTGAGGAGTGTACTGATGTCACCACCCCTTGGTGGGGTTTTAATAGTGTCAATTATTGTCCATTGCAGATCAAGTTCACTGTGTTCTTTTTCCGTGAAGTGGTCCACCAGGGGTGCGTTCGGTGTATTACATCGGATCCTACTCTTGTGTTGGCCAATTCTCAAGCGTGCCTTCTGAGTTGTTTGTCCTACATATATTAGGTGGCATGGACAAAAGATTGCATATATAACATTCATACTGTTACAATTCGTAAAATGCTGTCTGTGGAATGTTATTTGTTCAAAAATGAAGTCCTTGCCCTCTATAGTGCTTTCACAAACGCTGCAGAAGCCACATTTAGCATGCCCTGTCAGACATGGTAGCCCCCAGAGGTCATATAAAGTGCTTTTGGAGCTGTCAGATGGCAAGGCTGAAGGCGAACAGAGGTTTTTCAAAGTTCATGGTGCCTGCATTCAGTGTCGCCCAATGGCTTTTTATACTTTTTTTGATTGCATTGGAGACAGGTGAGAATGTGGTCACACATACTAATCTGTTCTGGGTCTGTTTTTCTTTTGGTTCTAAAAGTGTCTCCCTGGGGCAGTACCAGGCTCTCTTAAGAGAGCTGCGGATTACTTTTCTAGGGTAACCACGCACTTTCAGTTTATTACTCAAGGCGTTAGCCTCTTTGAAGTAATCTTCTTTGAAGAAACAATTTCTCCGCAAGCGGAGAAACTGTGAGAAGGGAAGTGAGTCCCGTAGTGCCCTTGGATGGTGACTTTGGTAGGTAAGGAGAGTATTTCTTTCTGTGGGTTTCCTGTACAAGCTAGTTAGTAATTTACCTTCATGATGGAGAATGTTGAGGTCAAGGAAGGGTAATGTATGTTTGTCAGTAGAGAGAGTAAAATGGAGACCACTACAGTTATTGTTTAACCAGTGCAAGAACTGTTGGAGGAGGTCATGGGATTCTTGCCATATGAGAAAAATATCATCTATGTATCTTGATATCTATATCACTTGATATTGTATGGACTATCTGACTACACAATTGTATATATGTTATTAAACACTGTCCGGCTGGACAGCCAATATAGAATCGATTCATGATCTATATTTATTGATTTGAATTATCCCTTCATTGTCTAGGGACCATTGTCCTTTTAAATAGTATACGTACCCAAGGTCCCTGACCAATTGCTCTATTAGGTTCCCTTGTACTTTGTAATAATATGTTGCGCAATCGCTGGATTGCAAGGGTATAAGCACCCCTACCACTTATTCTCAAGTTGGTTCACCTTCTGAACCCCTGCTTTCCCACTGTCCCTTCCCATCCTCTCCCCCTCTCCTGGCATGTCCGACCACACACCCCTATACTCTGAGGACTATATCCAAAAAATATTCGCAGGTCCATCTTTACTCTCTGAAACTACAGATACCCCACCTCAACAAAACAGTTCACTAATTGAACAATTGGAAAAAAGTCAAAATGAAAGCAGTACGACTCGAGTTAATGATAAGGTTACTCACAGAATATCTAAGAGCCAAGATAATACCACAAGGACTACTGGTGCGCAACATTCCAGGTGTTTTTACTGACAATACGAAATACACAACAGGTTTCAGTTACATAAGCACTACATGTTCCAGGCACTGGATGGTGCTTGGAATAGACATAGCTACAGAGGAACTCAAGGTGGTCAGCGCAGAAATACAGGACCTTGAAAAACAAATAAAAGACCTTGGCCCCTCTAGTGAAGGAAAGAAACTCCTAGACGAGGTACAAAAGACAATTGACGAATTCTATAGGATTGAACAAAATAAGAAAACTAACAAAGTTAAGAAAGATATAAAAGCATTCACACAAGAGAGGGCCTACCCATATCTTGTGAATGACTATTACACTAATAGAACCTACAGCAGCCCTCAATACCAAAGACTGTGGGGACGCTTTAATAGAAGATGGAATATTGTTGGTTTCTCCGACACTTCATCAGATTCCTCAGAAAACTCAGAACTCAGTGACGGACAAGACACTCCTTGCAGAACCCCTTTTTTAGCCAGAGGTCAGGTCGACCACCCAGCAAGGGGCAGAGGAAAGCAACCCCCACGTTGGCCAAACCCACCGGGGGAACGCTTCACGCTCAGACAACATTACCAGTGGTAACTGCACATCCCAACACCATAACTACCATGACCCCCGCAGTCACTGAGCTTTCAGACAACATGCTACCCATCTTTAACTTAACCAAACATTGCCTTTCCCCTCATGAACTGTCAATTCTCAATAAAGGACTGTCCTTTGTTCCTACCATTCGGACGAATTCTCTTGACCTCCAGACGGAGCTCTTAAGATTCTTCAGGAAGATTAGTCTGCACAGCTTCTTTCTTCTAAATCCCCCCACTCCATCTATCTCTAATACTCCTTTCCGTCCACCTTTGACTTTTTCCCCCACGGGGAGTATGGTTCCCAGTGAAATTCTCACATTTGAGAAACTGGTACTCAAAGACCTGAACAAATTGGAACACACCAGAACATTCATCCCATACAATATCTCCGTAGCAGAGAAACAAGCATTGACAGACTTAAAGGTCAACACCGGTATAATCATCAAGTCGGGCGAAAAAGGTGGAGGGATAGTTCTACAACAGAAAGACAAATATGAAACCGAAATCTTGCGTCAGCTTGGTAATACAGCCCATTACTGTAGATTATCCACCAATCCCACCAAAGAGATACAAAAACTTATAGCACAAGTCACCACAGCTGGTCTCAATGCTGGCTACCTTAGGAAAAAGGAGTTTCAATTCCTCAATACCAAATGCCCAAGGACCCAGTAATATACACATTACCGAAAGTCCATAAAAATACAGAGAATCCCCCTGGCAGACCTATTGTCTCTGGGTGTGGCTCAGTACTGGAGCTCCTAGGGAAATATGTTGATCATTTCATAAAAGAATTTGTACCCAACACACAATGCTACGTAAGAGATAGCATGGCAATGATCAATCTGATAGAAGAGTATCCCTTTGACCCCACATCCAAGACATTATGTACCTTAGATGTGGAGTCACTCTATACCAATATCCCTCAAACTGACTCGCTATTGGTCATAGAGCAAGTTCTGGAAACACAACCGCGTCCCCACACAGTGCCCACACTGTTAATTTTGCAACTACTTGAGATATGCCTTACCAAAAACTTTTTCATGTTCAATGATCAATATTATGGTCAGGTATGGGGAACATCAATGGGAGCCATTTTTGCTCCAAATCTTGCCATTCTGTACATGGATAACCTGGAATGTAACCGCATCCTGTCCTCTATGAATCCCTTCCACAGTGGCATTGCTCTGTGTAGATGATATTTTTTTCATATGGTAAGAATCTCATGACCTCCTCCAACAGTTCTTGCACTGGTTAAACAATAACTGTAGTGGTCTCAATTTTACTCTCTCTACTGACAAACATACATTACCCTTCCTTGACCTCAACATTCTCCATCATGAAGGTAAATTACTAACTAGCTTGTACAGGAAACCCACAGAAAGAAATACTCATCTTAGCTACCAAAGTCACCATCCAAGGGCACTACGGGACTCATTTCCCTTCTCACAGTTTCTCTGCTTGCGGAGAAATTGTTTCTTCAAAGAAGATTACTTCAAAGAAGCTAACGCCTTGAGTAATAAACTGAAAGTGCGTGGTTACCCTAGAAAACCAATCCGCAGCTCTCTTAAGAGAGCCTGGTACTGCCCCAGGGAGACACTTTTAGAACCAAAAGAAAAACAGACCCAGAACAGATTAGTATGTGTGACCACATTCTCACCTGTCTCCAATGCAATCAAAAAAAGTATTAAAAGCCATTGGGCGACACTGAATGCAGTGAGGTTCCGTGAATTCTGAACCCAATCCATAAAGGTCATGGTTTCGTTATGAATTTGATATTAGCGAACCGTAACTAGTTAGTGCGGCAAGTATGAGTGTTTTCGTCATGTTAGACTGATGGATTCACTACGTATTTAGGGATTTCGTTCTGAACCCTTGGGTTCCATTTTGTGTATGGCAGCCATTTTGTGGTTGCCCTCACATAGGCTGATGACTGTGGCTGAACAAGTCTTTTAAGTATATGTACACCTTAGCTCCAGTTTGTGCTGACTCCTGTTTGACCTGAGTGAACTGACCCTGTTGCCTGAAGCTGACCTTGTTAAACCAGTTCCTGCCCTTTAGCTGAATAGATTAAGGATCAGAGCACAGGACATCGTAAAAGTTTTATTGCACACAAATATGCCTTATCCTACTCTCACCTGTTTCTGCTCCTTTCTTTATGGTCTATTTATGATTGGGTTGTGGCTTTTTTTTATTATGGGTTTGTTTGACCTGTCTAAAGAAGAATGTTGGGTTTGACCGATGATTGATCATGGGCTGGGCAACTGAAAAGTGGGTTTGTCGTCATGCGATACTTTAGTTGTGGAAACTTGTGATTGGTTAAACTGTAAACAAGGAATGTTTGCCTGAAGCATAATGTTTGGCATAAAAAGGGATGACTTGCTGTGTAAAATTGAGCAGTCTCCTGAGAACTCATACTGTGATTATTCCTAGGACTTCTGTTACTGGCTGCAGCCAATAAATTTGATCTTTGACGCCACCAAGAAGAGTCCTGTGTCTCTGTATTCTAAGACAGGTGGAACCCGAAGACTTTGGGCGTGCCCCTTGCGCCGCTGTGTATTAAATAACCCGGTTCTTCAGCAGGCACCATGAACCTTGAAAAACCTCTGTTCGCCTTCAGAAAATCTAAAAATGTAAGAGATCACCTTGTAAGAGCAGCCTTGCCATCTGACAGCTCCAAAAGCACTTTAAATGACCTGTGGGGGCTACCACGTCTGACAGGGCATGCTAAATGTGGCTCCTGCAGCGTTTGTGAAAGCACTATAGAGGGCAAGGACTTCATTTTTGAACAAATAACATTCCACAGACAGCATTTTACAAATTGTAACATTTTAATGTTATATATGCAATCTTTTGTCCATGCCACCTAATATATGTAGGACAAACAACTCAGAAGGCACGCTTGAGAATTGGCCAGCACAAGAGTAGGATCCGATGTAAGACACCGAACGCACCCCTGGTGGACCACTTCACTGAAAAAGTGAACTTGATCTGCAATGGACAATAATTGACACTATTAAAACCCCGATGCAAACACACAACAGAGCAGACCAGGTCTAGATATGGTGTGTAACTTATACAAGTAACTGTGATGCAGTGGGATGTAAATGTGAACAAATGCTATTGGAGACGAAAACTGTTGAAAACAAAATCTATGAAAACAGAAGCTAAAGCAAGTCCCATCAGCCCACCCTTCTGGTGGAGTTCACGTCATGTGGGCATTGCTGGTCATTCCATGCCACGTCCAACCATATAGTGCCAGTGTGGAAACGGATGTCGGTAATCCAAACATGAAGTTCAACATAAAGTAGTGTTAATGATGTACAGTGCTCAAGTGATGGTGGTAAATAAAATGGACTACCCGGCCTCTAAAAAATGTTCAGACAGAGGTCCGTGTGTCAAGGGTTAAAAAACACCAAGTAGTAAGACTACCTTCTGGCGCTGTGCAGGGTGGTCGACATGTTTCAGCCTAAGGGGCATTGCCCCGGCTTTCTTCAGGACCTTAAACATAAATAGCTACTGCAACTATAATTACAAGTGATGTGTTGGGTGAGAAATGACAATAAATGTACTAAGAGAAAGTTACATATCTACCAGGAACTTTAGCGTTTTAAACGTCCTCTGGCAGGAGAGAAGCGTGTCTTCTTCCCAGCTTTGTGTGGGTGAAGACCTCACCTCACCCGGCAACCGCTCGGGCGTATGAGGCCCCGCTCTGTCCGTTGGTGCCCCCGAAAATCGAACCAAGCGGAAGTGGAGGTAACAAAAGTATCCATAACGGACTTAATCGCCTTGAGGACTGGACTTCCCTGCATTATTCTCTCATGTTCACGCTTACACATGGTTTTGGTGCACTCCACTTTGGTCTATTTTGCACGTTCCAATATGGCCGCCACTCGCACCCAGTGTTGCCCCTCGTGACAACACTTGTAGTTTGGGTTATCCGCCCATTCCATCATGGCCGCTACCCACCTCCCACGTGATCGTACCATGACGGGTCACATGACCGAGTATTCCAGTACGCAGCCCAGTCGGGCTTACAGTGGCCATTGAGCATCGCCCCACGCGCACTGCAACAGGATCCTAATTGTGGATACCCTTAACTACTGATACCGGTAAGCACAAGAGATTTCTCCCTACTTCAAGGCCGGCATACCTACTATGCCGTATCCTAACCTGACCCCTCTCCCCGCAGGAATTCGAGCTTCGCATCACTCGTACTCGAAAGGACCCCCACTGTGGACATCCCTGATTTACGATCTTGGTAAGCTCCAGCGGTTGATTATTATTTTTTTCAGTATGGCCCACCGACCATACTGTAGCTTAACCCCCTCGCTCATCTCTCTGTAGGTTATCGATTCCCCGCCCACCCCGGGCCACCCCTCGTTCACGGTAAGAATTTTTGCTTGACCCCCTTATTTTACTCGCCTCTCGGTAACTACTGGCCCTATGTGACCTCGCATATTCTTCCCATAGACTACACCGCTACGGACCAACCTTTTATTTTGCAATACCTCCCAAACCTCGGATGAGGTAAGAGACCCGCTGCACACGCACTACCACACGCCTATACTTTCGAATTCGTATAGGCTCACCTAAACACTCCCCTTAGGACACTCTCACGTCATATCCTTCACGCCGAACGCCTCCCGGCATTTTCGAGGTTTGACCGACCACTTTTCTGGTTCACTTGTGACACAGGTTAAATCCATCTCACCGACTTAGACACAGTCCTCAGTTGTCACTATGAATACACTTTGTATTCTCACTTTATTTCATGGTTTCACCATTTCGCGGTTTCTCAAGTATTAGTCCCACAACGCCTTGTGTACATTGTCTTAAATTGTTAGACATGCCAGTAATTGTTGTTACGTACACTGTATATGCCTAATTTTATGTTTATTTTCCCCTTCCTTCCAACTCCCTAACCGTTCATTTTGTTATGTAATTGTTTCTTAATTGTTGGGCTTGAATTAGTATTGAGATATGTACATAGGCATGAATCACAATGTCCTGAAGATGATCCGATCATTTTTATAAGGATCGAGACGCCGTCGACACACTACACTATATGTTTTGACTATATTACTAAAAAAGTCACAATAGTGTAAACTTGTATTATTAATCTGCTTATTGGGATTCTTTGCAGATTGCTTGCTCTTGCCTAAATCCCTTCTTCCTATGTATATCACACTTTTCTATATGTGTTAGTAGGACACAGGCCGTGTCCCACTTGATATTGTATGGACTATCGGACTACACAATTGTATATATGTTATTAAAGACTGTCCGGCTGGACAGCCAATATAGAATCGATTCATGATCTATATTTATTGATTTGAATTATCCCTTCACTATCTAGGGACCATTGTTCTTTGAAATAGTATACGTACCCAAGGTCCCTGACCAATTGCTCTATTGGGTTCCCTTGTACTTTGTAATAACCAGCAGCTTCTTACAGCAGTACCTTCCCAGTGTGGTAGGACTCTGGAATTGTGAGCTTCCTCTCAACAGTGCTCTCTCCTTCTGGAGCTGCGATTGTCCTATGTTACTCGAGACTGAAGAAAAATATTCAGCCTTAGGTCAGTGTGATCTGTCTGTCTGCTTGTTTTCCTTCCAAACACATTTCTGGAACAAATGTCACTCAAGTGAAAGCATGTTTCAGGCAGTGACCGAAGGGAGGTCCACATTCTCATATCTTCTGATGAGGTCATGGTTTGCTTGTTGTAAAAGGTTTCTGCTCTTAGAAGTTGCTTGTTGCAGGCATTATATAAGGGAAAACAGGTCTTTGGACCAATGCTTCTAATGCTCTTAGTCACTTCTGTTGTTTGAACCAAACGAGCTTTGATGTAGAATTAATGTACAGGCTTTACAACCTTAATCTTGGTTTCAGAAATTTCAGATTTAGGTCATTGGGACCCCCAAACTGGTGTCAATCTTACAGCTTTTCTACCACATCAAATCAGCATCTAACCTAACAAATGGTAACCTCCGGACATAAACTACCCTCCCATTTTCATGATAGCATCCTGTGTGTAATATCCAGTAAGAAGTAAGAAATGCCTTAATTCTTTTCCTGTCCAGAGGTCAAGGCAGTCTAAAGCGCTGTAAGGGCCTTATTACGACTTAGGTGGTCTGACAGCCGGAGCTGCATTCACCACAAGACCACAATTCCACCGCATTATGACTGGACCGCCATGCCGGCGGTGTGTCAGCAATGGTCTTGGCTGTCTGCATGCTTTCGCTCACTAAGTGAGCCTGAAGCCAATGTAGCAGACCAGCAGTGCCTGCACTGTTGCATGTGTACTTCTAGCAGGCACCATGTCATGCGTGACACAGTGCATGCACAACAATGCAGGCGTAGGGCGGCATAACATGTGCCCCCAGTGACATAACAAAATAGGCGACAACATCTAGAGGCCCTGTTTGGGGACCCCGCCTTGCCTTTCCACCATCTTTTTCATAGCAGTTTCACTGCCATGAAAGGTTTGTGGAAAGGCAAGTCGGAATGTGGACGGCAGTGCCGGGCTCAGCACCGCCTCCATTCTTCTCCTCTCTGAACTCCATGAGCACTGCAGGATCCAGGATCTAGGATCATGGTGGTGCCAGGGGTGTTGTGTCGGGCTGGGGGCTGTCCAACCACTGGACTCGTAATCAGGAGATCGGACCGCCTAGGTTACGGCGGTTGGACTGCCATCAAGAGTTCAGTGGTCTCGAAACCCATAGATCTGTGATCCTTAGGGTGGTCTTTCCTCAGACTTTTTGCCCTTTTACCTCCTGTTTTTGCTGACTCTTTTTGTTGGCCTTAGGACTCTGAGCACTTTACCACTCCTAACCAGTGCTAAAGTGCATGTGCTTCTTCCCTAAATATGATCACATTGGTGTATACCTGATTGGCATATTTAATGTTCTGGTAAGTCCCTTGTAAAGTGGTATACCACATACCCAAGGCATGTACTTCAAATGCTACTAGTGGGACCGTGGCACTAATTGTGCCTGTGTTTGCAGTTTACTGCCTGCTAGTTCAGGCTTCTCCAGTGGGTTTATCCCCAGACTTTTTGCTTTTGGGCCTCCTGGTTTTGACCCTGTTTTTGTTGGTTTTTTGGACTCTGGGCACTTTGCCACTGCTATTCAATGCTACAGTGCATATGCTCTCTGTGTAAATTATGAATATGGGTTGGTGTTTCCATGATTGGCTTGTTTGACTTGCTACTATGTCCCTAGTACAGTGCACTGTGTGTGCCCAGAGCCTGTAAGACATATGCTGCTAGTGGGCTTGCAGCCCTGATTATGCCACCCTCACAAGCAGCATCTCAACGAGGTCTCAGGCCTGCCACTGCAGTGTCTGTGTGCAGTCTCTACTGCCATGTCGACATGGCCAGTGCATCCATGTGTCAGGACCTAACTTTCCTTTTTATTACATGAGTCACCCCTAAGGTAGGCCCATGGTACCCCTATGAAATGTAGGACATGTACTGGTGTGTGTGATGTGTCCTGATAGTGAACTACAGTACAGTGTATTTTGTTTTTCACTATTGAAAGTCTATCCGTCCCATAGGAGAGAATAGGAGTATATTTATACCATCTTATACATATAACTTACCATTCAGACAAGATAGAAAGATGGAGTTTAGTATGCCTGAACTCAGACTATAAAACTGCATATTTTAGTAAAGATGATTTTTATATTGTGTGTTTGAAAATTCCACTTTTAGAAAGTGGGTATTTTATTGCTTAGCCATCCTGTGTGCCTCTGCTGGTTTGTGAATTGACTGTTTGGCTTGGGAGTGAAAGGGGATGGGGATGTACATTCACTGTAGACAGCCACTAGAGGGGTTGAGGTGTGTTCTGCATTTCCTGGATGAATCTGGGTTGGGCTGAATAGACCTGGGCTGGATTTAGAGTAGAGTGAGGAGATTTCCTTACACAATTCTGCCTCCACCTGCCAGGAAGCTGGACCAGAGAGGACAGAACTGGTTTTGACTGAGCACAGAGCCTCTTTCCCACAAGAGAACAAAGAGAAATGGAATATAAATATTGGGGTCCAGCCCCTAGAACTTTAGAATACTTCTGGATTCAAGAGGAACCTCTGCCAAGGAGAAAAGCTGGGAAAGCTGAAGGAGAAGTACTGCCCCTTTGCTGGGTACTGTCTGGGGTGTAAACAGCCATTAGTACGCGACTTTTTATTCGCATACCATTACAACGCAAGCGTAACAACGCATGCGCTGTAACAACGTGTAGCCTTTACTACGCATGTTATTACTTCGCATGCGTTGTTACAATGCATGCGTTGTATTGTGGTTATGGCTGTGACTGAGGACCCGGCTCAAAGGTGGCAGAAAGAAGGCAGCGATGACATAAGTAGTGAAAAGGCGCTGGTGCCCGCATGCGTGCAATTCTGTGACTGAGGACCCGGCGCCAAGATGGAAGAGGCTGTGATGACGAAAGTAGTGGAGAGGCGCCGGTGCCCCAGCGGATCTGCAGGCTCCTGTGCGCTGGCTGGGGGCTTTTTTGGGGAAATCTGCTGCGAGTGAGGACCTGGCGCCAAGATGGCAGAGAGGAGGCAGAGATGACCGAAGTAAGAGAGAGGCGCAGGTGCAGGCTCCTGTGCTAAGGATGGGGGCATTTTTGGTTGACAACGCTTGCAGCCGAGGGCAAGGGACGTGCACCAAGGAGAGAGAGGTAAGAGGGGCTGTGTATTTTTAAAGTGTTTGTGTATGAGGAGTAGTGTTTTTGGGTTTAGGGTAGTGTCAGGGGGTCGTATAGGGTAGTGTTTCAGTGTAGGGGACGGACTGGGTGTAGGGGTAGGGTCATGCTAGGCATAGTGTTTTAGGATTTAGGGTAGTGTAGGGGTGAGAGTAGTGTGGGTAGCGTAGTAGTGTTTTAGGGTTTAGGGTAGTGTAGGGGTGAGAGTAGTGTGGGTAGCGTAGTAGTGTTTTAGGGTTTAGGGTAGTGTAGGGGTGGGAGTAGTGTGGGTAGCGTAGTAGTGTTTTAGGCTTTAGGGTAGAATAGGGGTGGGAGTAGTGTGGGTAGCATAGTAGTGTTTTAGGGTTTAGGGTAGTGTAGGAGTGGGAGTAGTGTGGGTAGCGAAGTAGTGTTTTAGGGTTTAGGGTAGTGTAGGGGTGGGAGTAGTGTGGGTAGCGTAGTAATGTTTTAGGGTTTAGGGTAGTGTAGGGGTGAGAGTAGTGTGGGTAGCGTAGTAGTGTTTTAGGGTTTAGGGTAGTGTAGGGGTGAGAGTAGTGTGGGTCGCGTAGTAGTGTTTTAGGGTTTAGATTAGTGTAGGGGTGGGAGTAGTGTGGGTAGCGTAGTAGTGGTTTAGGGTTTAGGGTAGTGTAGGAGTGGGAGTAGTGTGGGTAGTGTAGTGTGGTAGTGTGTTTGGGTTGGGGTAGTGTAGGGGTGGGAGTAGTGAGGGTAGTGTAGTATTGTTTTAGGGTTTAGGGTAGTGTAGGGGTGGGAGTAGTGTGGGTAGCGTAGTAGTGTTTTAGGGTTTAGGGTAGTGTAGGGGTGAGAGTAGTGTGGGTAGCATAGTAGTGTTTTAGGGTTTAGGGTAGTGTAGGGGTGAGAGTAGTGTGGGTAGCGTAGTAGTGTTTATGGGTTTAGGGTAGTGTAGGGGTGGGAGTAGTGTGTTGTGTAGGTGTAGGGGTAGGGATGTCACTTACCTTGCATACTTTTACCACAAGTATGGCTTTACCACGCATGCCTTTGCGTTGTAATGGCATGCGTGGTAAAGGCATCCTCGTGGTAAAAGTATGCGATGTAATGGTATGCGATGTCATTGACATTGCGTAGTAATACCCACGTTGTAATGGCATGCGTGGTATTACTATGCGATGTATTGACTTACATTCAGTCTGGGGTTGGCCTGCAGTGGCTGTTTCTGCCAAGGAGAGGATAAAGACTTTACTGTGTGCTGTGTATCCTGCTTGAAGAAGATCTCCAAGGGCTTCAAGTAGAGCTTGCCTCCTGTTCTGAAGTCTCAGGGACACAAAGACTTCACCACCAGCTCCGCTGAACTTCCTTGCTGGGAGTTCTGACCTGCCAAGAGGTGCCTGTTCCTATGTTAGGCCTCTGGAGGTTGTTTCTGCTGCTGGGAGCTTGGAAAAGAGAAGCAACTAAAGAAGCGTGACGCATCCGCACCCATTTCCATGCATCGCTGACGTGCCGCTGAAGAAACTGATGCAACGCCAGCCCACGGCTGGAGAAATCGCCACACGCTGAGTCTCGAGCACCGATCTCCGAAGTGCAAGATCACTGCAGGCCCTGCTGTGCGACTGCAAGAACCAACGCATCGTGGCACCGCAGCTGAAGAGGTCAACACAGTGCAGTTGCCCCCGAGCTACATCTAGAACCAGAGCATCACCGAATCGCCACACATCGCACCGGGGCTCCAAGTCTACAACAACACTGGGGCCGCAGTAAGAAATCGATGCATCACCTCCCCGCATTGTGAGAAACTGACACATCACCTCCTCTTCAGTAAGGAACCGACGCATCACCTCCCCTGTGTGGTAGTAAGGAACCAATGCATTACCTCCACTTGAGTAAGGAACTGACGCATCGCCTTCCCTGTGCGTAAGGAACCGACTCAACACCTTTTCTGCTGCCGATTTTGTTTATGATTTTGACCCATCCAAGGTTCTTTGTCTTGAAAGTGTTGCATCTATAGTTTGCAATTAATACAACTGCTTTTACCTTTTAAAAGTCACATCTTGATAACTGTATGTTGGATTTTTGTTGTTTTGGTCTTGTTTGGTTTAGATAAAGATTACTTATGTTTCAAAACGGGTGTAGTGTCCATTTGTAGTGTTTTCACTGTGTTACTGTATGTGTGCACAAATCTTTTACGCACTGCCTCTGAGTTAAGCCTGTGTGCTTGTGGCAAGATGACTTAGCATTTAAAACTACTTGCCAAGCCTCAAACTCACCTTTTATTACATAAATCACCCCTAAGGTAGGCCCTAAGTAACCCAAAGGGCAGGGTGCTATGTAAGTAAAAGGTAAGACATGGGACCTTTATGCTTTACATATTCTGGTGGAGAGAAACAGACTATTTTGTTTTTCAATAGTGTGATGCCTACTCCTCTCATAGGCTATCATTTTTTTTTTAAACTTTATTTTTGTAGCAGGAAGAGCACGGATATCACCAGCCCACGAACTGTACTTCCAAGCAATCGAGTATACCCTTACAGAAGTCACAACTGTTATCACGGCCCATCAGCCCACATCCCGGAGGCTGGGCGGCGCAACATTTATCAATCAGTCGAACATATTATATGGTTATCATTTCGGGCTTTCCATGACAAGTCGGTAACCTGCATTTTAATTTTTAGGACCCTCCCTCCCCCCCCAACTGTGCCCAGTATAACTGAGATAACATACCCCAACATATAAATTGCCACATCCTACCCTGTTAGCACCACAATTTTGCTACCTCCATCCGACTGTCGGAGTCTCGCACAACACCACCTCCCCCCTCCCGACGTTTCCCCACAGAACATTCCATTTCCAGTCCTTTCTGTTTAGTTCCTCCTTGGTACTACAAACCTCTCTCATCTATGTCTTTACCGGGTCGTATTTGGTCTCAAACCTGTCGATTGCCCTCCACACTCGGCCTATCACACCTCATTGCCCTCCCTCAAGACCATGATATTGTCTCCATTTTGCCCAGACTCTCCGGAACTTTTTGGGGCACCCTCTCGCCTTATACGTTACCCTTTCCGCCGCCATGTAGAGATCTAGACCCCTTCGCCATTCCTCTGTGTCTGGTGTCTCTGCGGCCCCCCAGTGTTTCGCTATGTCTCTCTTGGCTACCACAAGTGCTAGTACCAGAAATATGAGTTGGTCGCGCGGCAGGTCCACTTCGTTCGTCATGCCCAACAACGCCAGTTTTGGATCTCGCGCTAAGTCTACCCCTAGGACTTCCCCCAGTTCCGTGAAGATGAGTGTCCAGTATCTTCGTATGTTATCGCAAGACCATATAGTGTGGTAAAAATCCCCTATCTGTTGTCGACATCTGAGACACGTGGGGTCAGTTATTTTCCCTGTTTTGAGGAGACGTACTCTATCAAAGTATGTCCTGTGGAGCACGTTCAACTGAATGAGCCTCAGTCTTGACTTAATCGCTACCTCGCGTGGGTGCATCAGGACTATCTCCCAATCTAAATCATACATCTCCCCCACTTCCGCCTCCCACACTCCTCTTAGTTTTGTTAAGTCTCCTAGCATATTATTTGTTAGTGTCTTGTATGTGAGTGAGACCGCCTGGTGTGTTACCTGTTCCTGCAGGAGTCTGCCCTCCAGTGGCGCGTATTCTGGCAAGTCCGTGAGTGTAATGTGTTGGGCTCTCCATGCATGCGCCAATTGTGTATGTTTGAAAAGTTGCGAGTGGTGTAGACCATATTCAACCTGTAGCATGTTGAATGATTTCAGTGTACCCTTACATATGACATCCCCTATATGTGAGATGCCAAAGTCGTCCCATCTTTGGAACCCCTTCAGTTTGTTTAATTCCGTCAACCAATGGCAATGCCACAACGGCATCTGTCTTGTCGGTCTCCGCTCCCATCCCATACGTTTTGTAGCTCGTGTCCACGCCCGCAATGTAATCAATGTCGCCGGTATGAGCGACCTCCGCACCTTTCCCCCATATAGGTAATGGAGTACGTTACGTGGTATCAACTTTTGCCGTTCCAGCGCGTACGTCGGGTGGTCGGCCGGGGCGTGAATCCAGTCGTTTATTGGTGTCAGGTGTTCCGCCCAGTAGAACGCCTCTAGATTGGGCAGGGAGATCCCCCCACTATACTGGTGCCGTTGGAGTGTCTGGAGGGCAATACGTGGTTGTTTCCCCAACCACAGGAAAGAACGTAGGTCTGCATGGATTTTGGATATTGCGGTGGCCGGGAGTGGATAATACTCATTTTGGAGTGCATAGAGGAACTTGGGGAGTGTAATCATTTTCTACATCGCCGCCCTGCCTAACAGGGTTGGCGGCAGCTGCCTCCATCTGGTCATGTCCTTTATTGCTTCGGTCATGACTCTTTCCACATTTCTATTGAATGAGAGCGCCCTGTCTAGTGTGACATACACCCCCAGGTATTGAAACCCCTCAGTAGTGGTAAGCAGTTGTTCAGGCAAGATCCCCCAAATGTCGGCCCCTCGTGGATCGTAGAGTACCGATTTGTTCCAGTTGATGGTGTGACCCGCTCTTGCGCCAAAGCCTTCCAATTCCCTGAATAACTCCGGGACCGAGCTCTCGGGCTCGGTTATGTACAACAGCACATCGTCTGCATACAACGATATTTTTTCCTGCGTTCCCCCGGGCTCCCCCCCATGAGAAGCCGTGTATGTCCGGGTTCTGTCTAATCTTGGCCGCCAGGACCTCAATCGTGAGTGTGAATAGTAAGGGAGACAGTGGGCACCCCTGTCTCGTGCCTCTGGAGACCCGGAATTCTCGTGACAGCCTGCCATTCACCCGTACGCGGGCTGTCGGTGCCGTATATAGTAGCTCTACCCATCCCTGGAATCTTGGGCCCAGGCCGAACCGTTGGAGCGCCGCCATAAGAAAAGGCCAATGCACTGCATCAAACGCTTTTTCCGCGTCTAAGGATAGAAACCAGTGGGGTTCCTCCCTGTCTTTGACTTCTTGTAGCCAATTGTGTGTGCATCTCAGGTTTAGCTTAGTCGCTCTGTCTGGCAAAAATCCGGATTGGTCCGCATGTATGAGATCTGGAATCACCGACCTCAAGCGAGTCGCCAAGACCGTTGCCAATATCTTCACCTCAATGTTGAGGAGTGAAATAGGGCGATATGAGGCACATTCATCTGTGGGCTTGCCTTTTTTGTGAATCGGGACAATGGTGGCCCGAGCGAGGTCTGGCGGGAGGCGTCCTTCCTGGTAGGACTCTGTATATAGGGCTTTTAGGTGGCGCGCCAACAGATCTGCTGTTCGTTTAAAGAATTCCGCTGGGAATCCGTTAGGCCCCGGTCTCCTCCCTGTTTTCAGTTTATTCACGGCCTCAGAGATTTCATCGAGTGTGATGTCTGCCTCCAATGCCAAGCTAGATTCAGTGGCTAATGTGGGTAAATCCACCCCTCCCATGTATTGTAGTGCCTCCTCGTCCGTCCCGAGGTCTCTTGCCGCATAGAAGCATTCATAATGAGACGCAAAAGCGTCGGCTATCTCCTGTTCGGTGCACACCAGGTCGCCATCTAACCGTCTAATCCGTTCCACCCATCTCGCTGCCCTTTCCTTCCTGCTCAACCAGGCTAGGAGCTTACCCGATTTGTCGCCCACATCGTATAGACGATGGAGGGTCACCAGTGCTTGTGTCCGTGCTTCGTTAGAGACAATCTCTCTAAATTCCCGCTGCTTGTCTAGCAATTTTCTTAGAACACCCTCTTCCTTGCGTGTCTGATATTCCTCTTCTAAGCGTAAGATTTTGGCTTCCAAATCCGCTATCGCTGCCTGTTGTTTCTTACGTTCGTCCCTTAATCTACTCTGTGCCCTATCCCGCAGAACCGGTTTCATTGCCTCCCAAAAGGTTACCCCGGAGTCCACCGTGCCTTCGTTCTCCGCCACGTATACCCTAACGTCAGCCCTAAGTCCTCTTATGATCTCTGGCTTCTGGAGATCCCACACTGCCAGGTGCCATTCCGAACCTTTCCTCCCTCTGTCTGCCCCCACCTTTGCATATAACGGCGAGTGATCCGAGATTCCCCTCGCTTCATAAGTCACCTCGTCCCCGCCGAGAAGTATTGTCTGGCTATAAAGATGTAATCCAGTCTTGAGAATACTCTATGCGCCCCGGAGTAGAAGGAGTATGCCTCTCGGGTAGGGTGTCGCCATCGCCATATATCTGTGAGGCCCAGGTTGGCCATGTGTTGTGACAGCGCTGTTCTCGCCCCTCCCCTACGTGTTGGCCCTGTGCGGTCTAGCTCCTCTGACATAACGTCGTTAAAGTCACCCCCCACTATTTGCAATGTGTCTGCCGTTTCTAGGAGGATGGAGGCAATCGCCTTGTGTGTGCGTGCCTGAAGTTTCGGTGGAGCGTATACCAAGATTACTGTGTATGTTTGCCTCCTCCACACCCCCTGCACACCTGCATATGTGCCCTGCGGGTCATGCCTTGTACGTGTCGTGGTAAACGGAAATGCTTTGTTTATCAGTACAGCTACTCCTCTTGAGTCTTGCGTATACCCCGCATGCGCCAGGACCGCATACCTCCCTCTCGCTATAAATGTACATTTTTCCCCTCTCAGGTGTGTCTCCTGCAGGAGGACAAAATCCGGCGCCACCCTCTTGATGTATGCGTTCACTAGTCCCCTCTTTATTCTGGATCCCAGGCCGTTTACATTCCACGTGAGGATTGATACCCCCCTGTCTTCCTGTTGTGGTTCAGTTAGTGTACCTGCCATAGTGTAGAGTGGTTCCCATGTTCTGTTGGCATCCGAGGTAGGTGCCAGTAGTGGTGCTGCAACTCGTCTGATTGTGGCTGTCCCCCCCCGCCTCCCCACCCTGCCCCAACTTGTAGAACTTTTCCCCCCCAGTGACCCCCCCTCCCCACCTCCCTCCCCTTCCAGACTCATCCCCACAGAGGACCGAGCTTTCAGTAGGAGTCGGTCTGTCACCCACCCTCTCCCGTCCACTATTCAGTTATGACGCACTGTTCCCGCCTCGGCAGGATAAGATAGAACAGTGTAGCCGGGTTGTACTCCCAGGCGCAACTTCAACCAAACTACAAAACTTTGAAGAAGACTTAAAACTGTCTACAAAGTCCCAAAAAATAAGAATGAAAGAATAAAAGCAAATAAAGCGGTGTTGACAACTTGCGTGCTGCCGTTTGTCCCGGCCGACGTCTCATCTGGTCCACTTCAACAATGTTCAAGAGTGGGAGTCTTGTGTAGCTGTTTCTGTCCCACTATTCTTGTCGGAGTTCTCTTGCTCCATGTCGCGTATCACAGTCACTAAGGGGTGGACGGAGCTCAGAGGGTCGTCCATTTCATCCTCCTCAGCTTCCGAGTCTCTAAGTTCTGCTTCTTCTTCGCCATCCCCCTCTGAGCAAGTCTGTTTTTGTGCCCCTCGTAGTCGTGGGTCCACTGTGCCAGAGGCCCCGGGGGACTCCGATCTCCCCCTCCTACCTCCCGCCGCTGCGCGAGCTCGATAGGGGGTTCCCGTGGTACGAGCGCATAACCTTCTGGATGTCCGTCTTTGCTGTTTCGGCAGGCCCCATTGTGTCTTTTCTCTCACTGTTCTCTCCAATACCTCGCGACCTGCTGCTTCCCTGCCATTGAAGATCGGTCTCTCGTCGAGCCTCTGCCAGGCATCCTCCGGGTGGGTGAAGAAAATAGCTTTTTCTTTATAGATGACTTTAAGTTTTGCCGGGAAGAGCAACATGTAGGTGATGTGCATGGATCGGAGTTTAGTTTTTACCGAATCAAAGGACCGTCTCTGCTTCTGTACCTCCTGACTATAGTCCGGGAAGATCATGATATTGGCATTTTCCATTCGAATGTCGCCTAGCTTTCTCGCCTCCCGTAGTATCAAATCTCTGTCAGCAAAATTGAGGAAACGTGCGATCACCGGCCTCGGTCTCGCGCCCTCCGGAGGTTTCGCCAGCAACGCTCTGTGGGCTCTCTCAATTACAAAGCACGTCAAGAATTTTGCCCCCGGGAAGGTTTCCTTGAGCCATGTGTGTAGGAACGCCGCCATGTTGTTCCCTTCGATTCCTTCTCTAAATCCTACGAATCGTAGGTTGTTGCGACGTGCCCTGTTTTCGGCATCATCAACCTTCCATAACAGCTGTTTGTGTGATGCTTGGAGTTCTGCCATGTCTTTCCGGATCGTTGTGATCGAGTCCTCAGCTTCCCCGATGCGTGATTCCGTCTCCGTTACTCTGGCTGATAGGTTCCTGAAATCCTGGCGCAGGAGGGTGACCTCGGATCCCACTTCGCCTATTTTCACTTCCAGTGCCGCCCGGGATTCTTGAATGTCCGTTCTTGACGCCTGGATTGCTGCAAGTAGTGTTCCCGCATCTATGTGCCCTTCCGACGTTGGGTCTGGGTTCCCCTTGGCCTGTCGTGGCGCTGCAAAATTGTCCATAGGTCCCTGTTTCGGTGGTCTGGGCAGCGGATTATTTTTCCCCATGTTCGCTGTTGTGGATCTGTGCCACCAGGCTACCGCCGTGTGTGTCTCGCACTGTTAGTGCCGTCGTGGGGATCCCCTGTCTGGTTCCCCCGGCCCCGGGGAGTGCCCGGCGTGTCCTCCGGTATCCTGTCCCTGCGCGTGCCTTTCTCTGCCAGAGTTCTACTGTTGCCGCTGTAGGCCCAGTCGTCTCCACCTGCTACAGGTCTGATTGCCCCGCAGGCACCTGTCGAGAGGTAGTGTCGCCTCGAGCTGCTCTTCAATGGTCGCTCCCGCGCCCGTTGTTCTCCCTCTGTTCGTGTATCCCGACCATTAGATGTCTGTGCTCCAGCGACTGCCTCTTAAGGATGTGTGGTGGCGCGGCGACGGCTCATCAGATCCCTTCGTGCAGTGGTCCTGAGCACATCCCCCCCGGGGATCTGCTGGAATCCAGGACCTCTACCCAGTCTTTTGATGCGTGTGCCCCTTCACTTGGGGGCCTGACTTCTGGCCAATCAAGCCGTCCACAGTATGCGGTACGTGCTCTGTCCCTTTCGTTTAGTCCTCTCTGCCTCGCCGGGTGTGTGGGAGGACCCACCATGCCCCCACCCTCTCACCCAGTGACCACCGCTCACTGCGTCTCCCACCCTGGTGTTGCCGTCTCCGGGTCCCGCCTGACCTCGTGTCCAGGATCTAACAGTGCCGTGTGGAAGGCACTCCAGGTGTACACCGCCTTCCGCCTCCACTTGCAATCTCAGTAGCGGCGGTTATGTGTGGGTGCGTCAGCGATGCGTCGCCTCGGCTCCGGCTGCTCTGGGTCGCGCTGTATGTATACCAGCCAGACCCTCCCTTCACGTGTGCCTAGTTATCGGCAGAGCGCCACGGCCGCCATCATCGTGTAGTGTTCGCCTGGTCTGCCGGGGGTGGGGGGGGGGGCTCCACACCCACCGCCGCGGGTATTTTAAGGGTTTTTGTTGTTTTGGTCTTCTTTTGTTCAGAAATATAATAATCTATTTTTTTCAGCCTCTGTGGATTATTTTTTGTGGTGTATTAATTGTGTTACTGTGTGTGTATTTTGCACAAATACTTTACACATTGCCTCTTTAGTTTAGTCTGACTGCTCTGTACCAAGCTACCAGAGGGTGAGCACACATACACTTTTTGTCTGTATCTTACGTACCCTGACTACAGTGGTGTTTCCTTCCTGGCCTGGGTGCATACCTCAGCCAACCAGGATTCCCATTTCTAACAGGCACATATTGGAAAAAATGTACCACTGTTCATCCACCCTCGTCTTAATATAAAAGAATGCCTGAAAGTTTCAAGCCTATACTCAGTCAGGTTCCTTCATGGGTCTGGACACAGCTTTTGATGTGTCTGATGGTAGAGGCTTGAGAAAATAATTTTCCCTGATATCGTAATAGAAGTCACTCAACTACCTTCCCAAAGAAATAAGGAGTGATCCTTATTTGGGGAATTCCTCATGGGGGCAGCTCTTTCCAGTGAAGCTTAGACAGGACCAATATGCTGGTATGGCTGAATACAGGATTATGATACTTTTTGCTATGCATGTGCGTATATTTATTTTCACAGGGTCTTGTCAGCGGTAATCATAGTTTTTTTAAAAGATTATTTTTTAATCTGTTTTTTTTTTATTCTAAGGTAGCTACGTGCTTAGTTCTCAGGTCTTTCGATAAGCAGCACCAATAACGTGTAGTCTCTTTCATGTGCTGATCTGTACTGATCAGTGCTGACAGATCTGTCACTTGTATGAAAGTGCAGGATTATAGAGTTCCATACGTTGTAATTTGCATAAAGCGCTACAATGAATTCTTCAAAGCGAAGAATCCCTCCTGAGCGCAAAATGCGTAAGAATATTGAACAGATTTTGGTGTTCAGCATATATAATGCGTTCTTCCAACTTGTTTCTTCATATTTTGAATCCTTATTCGATGACCATGATGGAGAAAGAAACCCACTGCTCAGTAATAGCATTAACTGGTTGTAATATTTTTTTTAATTCACAATTAATACTTATTTTTTCTTCCTCAAAACAACTACTAGACTGCTATATTTTACTACAAACATTTTAGTAGTTGTAAAGGTTAAGGTACAAACATGCATATGAACATCAGTACATCAAGAATATTCAAAACATTATTTAAAATATAATTTTCTTAAAATTTGCTTGTAAAACATTTTGCACGGCAATATTGACATTACTTGTGGCAGACGTAAAAAGTAGTTCAAAGGCTTGTGACACAGATCTAATACTCTCTTGATTAAACATGGGCTTCACATAAACTTTCGTTCAGTGAGAAAGGAAGGAAGGAAAACGTAAAAGTCTATGAGTCAGCTCGTCAGGTTTTTTCAGTACTTTCAGTGCTAACCCTATGGCTTTATCAGTCGCTCTTTTATTGACCTTAAATTGATGATCAATGGATTTTGGCGTGCGAGCAAAGCGAGGGACCTTACCTTTCACAGGCTGGTTCAGAGTTGTTTTCATCTGAGAACATTTTAAAGATTGGTGAAAAATGATACAATTTTGATAAGATTCCACCCCTTATATATGGTAACACATAACCTTTGATTTGAATCTTAGATCACTAATAACATTGTCCTCAGAGTGGGGGCACGAATCTTGCTCAAATCATGTTTAAAAACTCTCACTTTTTATAAATACTTCTCAAAGCGGTGCTATCATCTGATGTGCTAAGGTGAAACTCTTCCTTCCACGTCTTAAAGAAATGCATTTCTCTGAATTTTGAGAACACTTTGTCATATACTAATATGATCTTTCTTGCAATGATTTACATGCCAAATACTTTTTAGGCTTGTCTCGTGCAGAGGCTCTTAGAAGCAGGGTGCTCTTTGGTCTCGAGTCTGGCTCAGCTCTCTCTGTTAATTTGTTTCCTCCCCCACCTCTAGTGCTAATGCGCTCATTAGTACAAAGGAGAGCGCCTTGAAGTGTGTGAGCTCAGGATATGCTTTGAACAAAAAGGAATCCTTTGTATACAGTGCACATTACGAGCTCCAGCATTTTAAGATGCTCTCAGGTGCGCTAATGACAGACTACACACATCAAAACACTCATACAAATAGAAACACCACGCACTTCACAAATAAGGAGAACCTGCGACACATACGGCATCTCCTCCACTTTGTTCATCTATCACACATACTCATGGTGGATATCCTGACAAGGAGGACTGCATACCAATCAAAGGTGCCTACAAGGACTCAAACACAACAATAACATAATCACAGACCTACTACAGCTGATTACACCTCTCATCACTCCTGGAAAAACACTAGGTATCCAACATCAGCTGAGGCGAAGCTGCTAGGCGCACAATGCTACCATGGTACTGGATCACTACAGAGAGTCAACATTGATAGAGAGTTATGCTGTCAGTCATGTTGCCACCATCTAGATACGGATGCAAAAAGTGCAGAAGAAACTTCTATATCTTCGGCTTCCCCTTTGCCATTTGGGTTATTGGTTACAGTTGCAATCACATGAAGTCAATTCTTCAGGTGTAGATTAGCTAAGATGATTTATTAAGTTGCTATCATGAAGAGCCCCACCAGGAGCAGCCTTCTTGCTACTCAGTCCATTCTCCAACTGACTCTCTCAAACATCCAACATTCCACAGCATCACCACACACCAACATTCCACACCCCAGTCACACTGGCTGAGCAGCAGGTATAACAGTAAACCTTTCTGCACAGCGCTTGTTGGGACGCGCTCACCTTTGGCTGCTTACTGCGAGGAGGACTTTTTTAGACTTTTAGCCAGCAACTCGCCGCACCCGCTCCGCGGGTGCCGCTTCGCCGACAAGTGAGGAGGAGTGGGAGTCTAATACCACCAGAGGGCTGCAGGGCTGCGAGCGTATCAGGGACTCCAAATCCCAGGAGTCCCTGAGTGACCGCTGACCACTTCCGGTCCGCTCTCCCTGCCGGCCCGCCCACCGCCCACCTGAGGGTTTGTTAAAGCCCCACTAGCGGAACAGACTCTTGGGAAACCTTTCTGCACAGCGCTTGTTGGGACGCGCTCACCTTTGGCTGCTTACTGCGAGGAGGACTTTTTTAGACTTTTAGCCAGCAACTCGCCGCACCCGCTCCGCGGGTGCCGCTTCGCCGACAAGTGAGGAGGAGTGGGAGTCTAATACCACCAGAGGGCTGCAGGGCTGCGAGCGTATCAGGGACTCCAAATCCCAGGAGTCCCTGAGTGACCGCTGACCACTTCCGGTCCGCTCTCCCTGCCGGCCCGCCCACCGCCCTCAGTCTTTGCTATATCTGGGGCTACTCCTCCCGCAGCGCGGGACGCAGCCCGGAGCAAAGACCGGGCTAAGAGCGGGCCGTTTGAGGCCGTTCGAGGTCGGAGCGGTCTGGTCTGGGCCCCTCCTCTGTCACCCTTCTTCCACCATCTGGCTGCTGTTGGTATCCGGGATTGCCCTTAGCGACGCCCAACTTGGTCGGCACTGTTAGTCTACATGTGTACTCGTGTAACCCGTAACAGGGCGGCCAAGGTGGGGCCAGCTCCGAATGGACCCATGGATGACTTCATTACACGAACGAACATTGCCATAGACCATGAAATTACTAAATTACAATCTAGAGTGTCTCTTGACTTAGAAGCTGCTAGAAAATTGTCTCTGGATTTTGCCACCCGTAAAAAATCTTCCCTTGGGCATATTGCATCTGCCATCACTCCTATTCGGGCCCATAATACAGGGGGAACTGAAATTAAGGTTGATGTCCATAATATCCCAGTCTCCCCTACCCCCCTCTCACCTTTGTGTCCATTTGCTTTGCCCGAGGGTCAACTAACGGTTGTGGGTAGTCTTTCTGTTGCTCCTTCTTTTATCCTAAATTCGTCAGATTCTTCTTTTGCCTCCACTACCTATGGAGGACTAGATAGCATCCCTGCCAATACTAATAAAAGAAAACGCTCACCCAGCATATCCCCCCCACACAAAAAGATTTTAAATAGGGGAGGTAATTTGTCTGATATGGGTAGCACAGCAGCTAATGGTAGCACAGGGATGCCCTCCATTGCCCCACAGGCCGCTTGGTGCGCTAATATCGAGGGGACTGCTTCTGTGGCATCTGGTGGCTCTCCACCTAGCAGGAGATTGGACTCTGCCCAAAATGACCAAGAAGGAAGGGAAAAAGAATTTATGGGAGCGGTCTGGGACACCCTAAAAAGCCTATTGTCTCCCCTGGATTTAAGGCTCTCTTGAATTGAGAACAACCTCCTCGAGATGGAGAAAAGCATTATTGCTTTGGCCACTCTTGGCCTGAGAGGCCTTGAACACCAGGGTTTGATAGATAACAATAGAGTTACCCAGGCAGCTATCCCCCCCCCCATGGCCATCCCAGGTTTGCAGTCTAATCCCATTGTGCCTTGTTCTACTCAGCCCATTCCCAAACCGCGGACTAAGAGAGCTGATATCACAACCCCGGCTCCCCAGCCTAGGGCCAACATCTCAAGCGCCCCTACCACTCAACCACATGTTCGTGCCAACCCAGCCAATGCGAGAACACAGAATCCCATTAGGTCTAGTTCTCGTTCTGCTCATACCTCCCAAAACAAATTCAGCACTCGTTCTTTGGGGGGTCCCAGTCATAAGAGCAACTTCCGAGGGGGATATATCGATCTCCCACCAGAAGCCAACGACTTCGTGGCAGTATTGACGGGGGTGCCGGAAATACAGAATGGCCTCTATGAACATCAGCAATCCCTCCATAATAAAGTTATGCATTGGCTCAATTCCTACAGACCCATCCCTAATGGTAGGAAAAGCAGAGTCACAATGGTTCGCAGAGTCCCGTGGGTGGGAACAACTACGAAATCAATCCCCGGAGACTGCATAGTCGTAACTTTTGATGATGTTTTTACGGCCAACCACATCTGCTCCTGGGTGAGCCAGAATGGGGGCTCTTCTATTGCCCCGAGGCCCTTGTCATTCTTTTATCCACCCCGGGTGGTACACCCACAGGGGGGCAATTGGACTCTGGTTCCTCAGCAGCCCAGCTGGGGGTTTGCCCCTAGGGAACACAACCCAGCTAGTGGCTGGTTTGGTATCACCACCTTTAATAGGTTTGCCACCCTTGAAGATGTGGATTGACTTGTATCATTCCCTGCGCCGGCTCCATTACCCAAATCTAATACCCCGCAGGTGGAGGCTGAGTGTTCACCACTGTATACTACCTTGGACACGAGGGGCACTGGTCCTCTGACCCAGGTCACGCCCCTGGCCACCCCTGTTCGGGGTTTGTTGCACCCTCCCCTGCTCGATGGTAATGCTAGTTCTTCCACAGCAGCGTTCTTGCTAGCCCAGGACTTGCTGGAAACTGTGGCTCATTCTCAGCATCCTCCGCTCGACGGTTTCGATGCTGTGTATCCAGCTAATGCCGCCCAACCTTGCACAAGCCCGGTAGGCAGTTCCTCGTCCAAGATCTTAAGTTGGAACGTGGCGGGGCTTGTGCGCAATCTAAATAAACCTGACTGGAATTCCTTTGTGGAGCCTTTTGGGATCTGTCTCCTACAGGAAACCTGGTGTTTGGAGCCCGTGCACAGGGTTGGTTTCGCGACGTACCATGTGCCGGCCTCCAAGCCAAAAGGCAGTAAAGGACGCCCTTCTGGTGGCCTTCTTGTGTGGGTCAGTATCTCTCTGGGACTTTCTATAAAACATATCAACACCCGATCACCAGACCTGCTGAGACTTACCATTCGGTACCCGGGGGGTAGGACTATGGAATTGTTTAACCTATATGTCAGGGGGGGTCGGGGGGGGGACTCTTCTTCTCTATCCTCTTCTGGAGTTGAAGAAGAGCTTCGGGGTTGCGAGATTGATTCCTTCATCCTTTTGGCTGGCGATTTTAATTGTTGCTTCGAACCGCTGGCCTGTGAAGATATTCTGGACACTTGGGAGGATGATGCCAAGAGAGGTATCCCCTTGCTGGATCTCGACCCCATTAAAAAATGGTCACAGAAGGCTATCGATATTAACTCTCTCTGCTTGGAATATGCCCTAAGAGCCACAAACGGCCGTTCCAAATCAGACACTAGGGGTGCGCACACCTACAATAGGGTGGGCCACACCTCTAGAATAGATTATATATTGTTGAACCAGAATTTGTGGGAGCATTTTCTCGATATGGAGGTCCAACAAACAGCGGACAGTGATCACAATCCCTTGGTTCTATCACTTGCTCTCCCATGGGAGGCAGGCGCACTAGCATCACCGCGATCCACCTGGAAATCATCCAATGAAGTTGTCCCATCCAACTGTGGCAGACGGTTGAAATGGGCCAAAGTTGCTTTGGATGAACCAAGAATGGCCCAAGCAAGAACCATAATGCTGGAAGCCAAGGGTACCTTGAGTACGTTGGACTCCGATGAAGCAGTTCTAACAACCTTCACGGAGATTATTGCATCACTTGGCAACCTGTTCCTAGTTCCCCAGGGAAGGGGGGGGGCTAGGCGGAGAACTGTAGTAAGGGGCAGAGATCAATGGTATTCTTCTGCCTGCCGCCTGGCCAAAAGCAACCTTATCCGAGCAGTAGGACTGAAAGATCCTGGCTTGATTTCCTCTGCTAGGAAGGAATACAGAAAAGCCCAAGAGGTGGCAAGGGCAACACACAAAACTAATTTCTGGAGCGAATTAATGGATGCTGGCGCCAGGAAGGACTCAAGGGCCTTCTGGGCCTTGTTTAGAGGCAGGGACAGGCCGGTTGACTCATTGTTGACTTGCAACATCACAGGGGAAGTTTGGCTGGCCCATTTTTCAAAACTTTACTCTAATTCTTTGGGGGCTAGGGGCCATTGTAGGGGCGAAAGCCACATAATATCGGTTAACAGCTCATACTCTGATGCTACCTTCTCACCCAAGGAGGTAGAAACAGCAATTAGGTGCATCGTGCCCAATAAGGCAGCGGGCCCAGATGGAGTTCCTGGCGACCTGCTGCGCATAAACATAGAGGAGTGGAGCCTACTCATTGCCAAACTCCTAAATGAGGCCTTGGAGGGCGGTGGGTTCCCGGATTCCTGGAGGGGCGCGGAAGTTGTTCCAATTTTCAAAAAAGGGTGTAGGGATGACCCTGCCAACTACCGACCCATAAGTCTGCTTGATTCCACCCAGAAGGTAGCAGGGAAGGTGGTTTTAGGGAGGCTTCTCCAATGGGCGGAGGAAGCGAAGGTATTGTCTGATTTTCAGGCCGGCTTTAGATCTGGTACCGGCACAATTGAGCAGACTTTCCGCTTCCTTATGTTGTATTGGAAAGTGGTTAAACTGGGCAAGGGCAGTCTGTATCTTGCTTTTATAGATTTGCGGACTGCCTTTGACCTAGTCCCACGTAACCAACTGTGGGCTGTTCTTGAGGGTTTGGGTATGCCCGCTTACTTGCTGGCACTAATTATTAAATTCCACGAGGAAAATTTTGCAAGAATTAGATGGGGTGCGCAGGGCGAAAAAACATCTCGCATCTCTGTAGACAGGGGGGTCCGCCAGGGGTGTGTGCTAGCCCCCACTCTGTTTTCATTATACCTAAACGGAGTGGTGGAGCATCTGCTCCAGCTACCTGCAGATGCACCCTCCCTGGCGGGCAGGAAGATACCAACACTCCTGTTTGCAGATGATACCCTGTTGATCTCGAAATCCCCGGTGGGTCTTCAAACCCTGTTAAATAGGTTTCAGGGCTTCTGTGGCACCAGGGGCTTGGCTATTAACATCAGCAAAACTAAGTTCCTGGTGTTGAATCCCCCTAGAAAGACAGTCCACCCTCCATCCCTGGATTCAGTTCCCTTAGAAAGGGTAAGGGAATTTGATTATTTAGGAATCCGCCTTTGTGACTCTATGAGCTGGAAGGCGCACCATCAAAAGATCATTCTGGCTCATAGGAGGGTCACGGGAGCCCTACTAAAAGAACACCGTGCCTCCTCGCTTAAGCCCATTGGGGTGATACTAGACATTTATAGGGCAAAAGCTGTGAGTGCGGCTCTGTATGGGGCGGAGTTGTGGGGTACTCAGAAATTTGACACTCTATTCCATCTTGAGAACAAATTCCACAAAGATTTAATGAGGCTTCCTCATAGCTCCCCAACTCTCCCTCTTTTATTTGACACTGGTACACGTTCCATAGCTGAGCAGGTGAAGTTACGCCCCCTTCTTCTGTGGGCCCGCATATGGAATGGGCCTGAACTCTCGAGCTATGCAGATGCCCTTCGCGAGCTCCTCTCCAACTCGGGTTGGTATAAGATCGGTTGGCTCGTGGAAGTAAAGCGTCTGCTATGCGAACTCGGCCTGGATGATGCCTGGGCCAACAGATCTTCGCCACCCAAACAATTACTAAAGAAATTATTCTGGGCGTGGGTGGATAACGAGAGATCCAATCAAACCAACCTATGTAGATCTGCGGTGGAGTTTTTGACATTCAAAGGCCGTCCCCATAGAGAGCGCTATTTGGATGTGATCTCTAACCCAACAGATAGGGCGTTGTACTTTAAATTCAGGGTTGGTGTTCTGCCCCTGGGATCATGGACAGCAAATTGGAAACCCCCCTGGCAAACTGTATCAACTTGCCCTTTCTGTGCAAACAGTGTCGAATCCATCTCCCATTTAATGTTTGTATGCCCCGCATATTCTAGCCCTCGCCGTAGATGGCTGAAACCGCTTTGTTTGAGGCTGGGTACACGGTCATATGCGGAGGCACTATATTTGTTAAGATCAGACCCCCAACCCTTGCTTGCATGCGGCCTGGCGAAATATCTGGGGTGGGCCTGGAGGATAAGATCCGCAAGGATGGTGATCCTCCAGTAAATGGCTCCATTTTATAATCCATCGGCTCATTTACCTATTGTTGTGTCCCATTCCTTCCCCTAAGGTCGACTAAGTATCTGTCCCTATGATTGTCCTAAGATGGACGTTTTTAGCGCTGTTGCATATGGCACTTTGCAAATGTTTTTTTCTTGTGATTTTAAACTCAATAATTGTTTTTATTCTGTATCTGTTTTACTGTAATGCTTTTATGAAATGAAACATTTCGAAATAAAGCTATATACGATAGTTACCCTACTTACCATTGCTCAACGCAGACCACCTTTTGCCCACAATATCTACAAAGGAAACGTCAGCCACAACATATGCTAGTATATGACACATAACTATGTGTCATCATATACTTCAAAAGCTAGAGTCCTTGCATGACATAGTCAGCCAGGATGCCAGTTGAGTGTAGACAAAACAAAATAAAGGATATCGTAAATGTGTTGTGCAGGGCAAGCTGCGCCAGAACCTACATACACGCAACCTCCCCAGTGACCCTAATTGTTGCATTATTTGGTAGCTCAGAGCCACTCACTAGATATGCTTGTGGATCAGTGGGTCAATCCATGCAGTGATAAGGAACTGAAGTGCACAAATGTGGCTATGGGCAACTCAAAGAGAGTACTGAGATGTTCACACGGCTTCACACACTTATTTACCTCTGCATTTGTTTTCCAACTGCAATTATATACTATAACTACCCATACTTAACAGTGAGTGGCCCCTGAAGTCGTAGCTGATATCAGACTTCCACAAAACTAACCTTCAGAGAACAGTGGAAATACAAAAGTGTACATGCTGGACATTATCCACAAATGATGGAGCCACTTTGGTGCTCTAATGGAGTTTGAACCCTCTGGGTTATGAGGGCTTATGTTAAAGCCAAGTGAGTCAATTGAAGAGCTGCTTCTTCATTACTGGCCATCACTGGATGTCCATGTTTTTTCAACAACCACCACAGCCCTGGCCAGAATCACAGCTGCAAGTAACTGATGCCACAGCAGCATCCAGGTAGAACCAACGAGCACTGAAGGGCACAACTAGGACTGCATTACACACAAAAAGGCAAGTGAGAATAGCACATGGGTATATAATGTTCTAAAGGCTCAATCATAAGCTATGTCCGCCGGTTGTCCCTATGTTCACATTATCAGACCCACTCGATATTCATCTTTAATCCCGCTTTCTGCGTCTACACTCCTGCACAGTTTTAGCATTCATACAGTGAAATAGTTTTCACAAATATTTTATTTCGTCACATACAAAGAACAGGTACAACGTGTGCAGAAATAGTACACTAGTCATTGTGTATTGCAAATATGTATCTGCTACTGCTACCCATATACAACCTTTTCTGTAAACTGGCCAAGATTTAGTGCACTGTCTCATTAGGTTGAGCCTAAGTAAGTAACTTCTTTATTGCTGATTAATAAAAAATCGTCGCAATATGCACAATAATGTTAGAAAGTTGCATTTAGTATAGATAAAGTGCCAGGAACTTGATCATTCAAAATTTGCAGTGTGAAGGTTACCATTTAGTTAAATCCAGTCTAACATTAGCTGCATTTAAAACATTGCTGATGAGGGTCAGTCACATAAACGGCTACAGTCCAAAATATGATCTAGTGCAAAGAGTTTCACTTCGGGGAGTTCACGGTGCTTTCGGGCAGCCATCTCTGCAGCTAACGGTAAACAATCAACAGTATATTTAGGTGGCTGGGGTTTGCTGTAGAAACTGCCTTTTCACTTGCAGCAGAAACTTGGTGGCTATGCAGGAAAGCTGAATGCTGTAACAGTTCTGGAGCGCCATCACTGCAGTGGGACAAGACCTAATTTTAAGGGCCCTCGGGTCAGGATGTAACAGTTTCTGTCTGATGTGTATAAAGGCTGGACAGACGCACAAAAAGTGTAGTACACGTTCTTCTATGTGGCCTCAAAGTCACCATTGATGGTCCGGTCAGGATTGCTTTCAAACGAGGACCTGGTCTTGATGGGAAGGCACCTATTCGGAAGTAGGGCATTGAATGTTGAGTAGGTGTTAAAACATGGTTTGAGGGGTACGATTGTGGACTCTAAGCAGTGTACAAGTGCAAGACTGTCCATCTGTGCCTTTTAAGGGCAAGCTCTGCCTTGTCGGTGGTCCAAGATTGGGGTTATACAGCCTTGTTGGTGATTTTTTTTAAAGGCGGTGAAATCAAGATTTGATTACCAAGCATTGTCTAACTTTAGGTTACTTAGAGCTTGCTGAAGGGCTGTTGGCCAGGATTGCTTGTGAATGGGCTGCCTCTCCATTTCTAACCAACAGAAGGCATCAAGTGAGGCTGGTGGGGCTGCTCTGAGCTTCCAGCGTAGCTTGAGCCTACCAGATAGTGCAACTATGTGGTTGCGAAATTCATATTGTGGGCTCACCAAGAACATAGAGGGACTTGCAGCCTGCTCATTCTTTAACATTGGTTGGGTTTACTGTCACTCATTTCTTAGCTTCTGATTTGATGGCATGCCTTGTCCATGTTGTCTCCGCCCCGCCTTTTGAGCATAGCCATTCTACTTCTGTCCTTCTACTGAACAATTTCAGGGAATTACATTTTTCATTTGTCATAAAAAGAGTGCATGTGTTTTCCAGTTGTCTACATATAGTAGTTCTTTTCCCCCACTTCGCACTCTGTGGTGCTCTCTCCCTTGTATTCAATCCCATTCCTCTGTGATTTACTCACCCTTGGGTGCTGCTCCCCGCTGTGTTGTTTTCTCGTGTGTGTGCTTCTCCCCATCTCCATGTTGTTCTCTAATCTGTTTGATTTCCACCCCCACACTTAATACTGTTATTTTTTTCACCTGTTCTGTGATTCACTCGCCCTTGTTTGCTTCTCCCCGCTGTGTTGCTTTCTCGTTTGTGTGCTTCTCCCCAGCTCCATGTTATTATCTCACCTGTTTGATATTCACCCCCACACTTCACACTGCTCTTTTTTCTCCTGCGTGCTTTTCTGTGCCCCCACATGCAACCTATATATTTCTTCTCCCCACACATTCTGTTTTTCTTCCCCAACTACATCCTTCATGTTGCTTCTGCCTTCCCTCGCCCCCTTGTTACTTTACCTCCTATTTGTTGCTTCCCCCTCCAGCTTGAGGGCCTGAGTCATAAACTTGTATATGTTATTCTTCTTTAGCCACACTGCACAGCATCAGGGATGCATACATCATTGCTAAAAACCTTTGGCAAAGCCAAGAGGTCTAATAGGCAAGACCTATTGATCAATCCTTGTTTTCATAAGCCACAAACAGTGCTTGAAATGGAAACATAGACATTCCTTTACCTTACACCAGAATACCTATGTGCTTCTGAGAAGTGTTGGTACGCACCAGTTAACAGCATTTCTACTGAGAAGCACAGGTACTCTCCCGCTCAAAATAATGAAGCGCAGGTAGTCAGTACCTGACAGTACAGGTTCATTTAAAGCACTAGCCACAACGGGTGACAATGCCCCCGCTTGTTTATTTAGCTTCAGTGAGCTAAACTTTTTTTTTTAATGGTTTAGATCATTGAAACGGGAAAAGTTGTACATTGGAGCTGGAATTTAAATACTAAAATGTCGGCGTTTCATTGGTCCGGCGTGACCCCTGATAATCTTTGTATTTCTGAGAACTAACTAGAAGGAAGGAACTTACTAACTTACTAACTAGAAGTAAGTTCCTTCCCCTTCAAGCCCCTTGAAGCCGACACTCGTTGGCTATCCCTTTTTACCAACATACTGCATCTTTTCTCTTGCTAATATCGCCTTTTTTCATTCCTAGGTTAATACAAATGATGCCAAGGAAACCATTGTGGAGCATAATAATAAAGCGGAGCAAAGCGGCACTCAACGGAACAACATCTGAATGCACTTACTGGAAGGAAACCCTTTTTCCTTACTTTCATTTCTATTTCTTTTATCCTTAAGCTCGGCAATAAACTAGCACTCGCTGGTTAAAAAGTCAAAGGAGCAGATGTATTGTATGTGTATTTCAGAGTCAATGTTTCAACGATAGCATGTAAATTATCATAAAGCTCGTCCAGAGAAGGCTTGAGAGCATTAGAGTTATTTGGTTACAAAACCTGGTGCCGTTCAAACGGGCCACTGCAATCTGTATAATTTGCTTGCAGTGGTAGCGAAACTATAGAATAGTCCAAATGAGTGACGTGCAGTAGATTTTCATGTCGTGCAAATGAGGTACTGCAGTGTCCAATCTATGCACCTTGGCAGTTACCTTGTTAACACATAAAACATTTGTATGCACAGAAAGGATTGCTGTGTTGTATTATAAATGCATTCATATAGCGCCTAGTAGCCCTGGCGAGGACTTTACTCTAGGCAGCGCATTTATATGGAAATGTGTACAGAGACGGGGTACTTTTACCAATAAAGGTACTCCCTAACAACTCGGGGTTATCCTAAAAATTCACAAAGGAACCAAAACCGAGCAGGTAAAAGTTAAAGCATGTGTGATACAGCTAAAAACATCACCACTTTCTAGTGCAGTTTAAAAAATACAATCAAACTGTGAGGCGTGTGTGATTTCGAAAAGTGCTCATGTAAAAGTTACGATGCCTGATTTAGAGTTTGGCGGACGGTCACTCCATCACAAACGTGAGGACAGCATGTCCGAAATAGCAAGTGCACACAGGAAGTATTGCACTTGTAATAAGGCGGATTGGAAATCCGTCACGTTTGTGACTGAGTAACTGGTCCGCGGAAATCTAAACCAGGCCCCGAGGGAGCATTTTCCCAGTTCCGAAAAGCCTTTGCATACTCAGATGCGATTGAATTTGGGCCGCGCTGGAAACCAAAATGAACCCTGCCGAAACATTTTCAAACCAGCCCAACGCCGCTTTAAAGTAAATTAAATTGGGGCACAGAGGCATGCTTGGGTCATAGCAGCCCATCCTTCTCTAAAAGCAGCCTTCCAGGGTAATATGCCAGAGGCACAATGCCAAGTGCAGCCCTATTATCCTTCTTATATGGTTTTATACGCATTTGGAGAGTGCACGTTGTGTTTTTAGTACACACTGAGTTCTGGGTGCAATCCACATCATTAAATCCATAAAATGGCAGAATGTAGCGTGTAGGTTCTTTGGTGCTATGGTTTGGGTAATATATTCCGGGCTGATTCATAAAGATAAACTTACACTTTTGTGTAAGCTTACATCTTTTTTGCTATTCACAAAATCCAAGTTAATACTACGTTTATGACTGCGAAGACATCGCAGTTATGGGCAAAGAAGTCCACACATAAGCATGTCCTATCGTTTTATGTGCAGAGTTCTCTATCCCAAACGGGATGGAAGGGGGAAGAGCCGGACTGAAATTAGTGGAATTGAAACAGCTTCCATGTTAACTAACATAGTGAATTTGTGAAAATGTGGCACAACTAAACCACATTAATAAAGACACTTCTTGGGGTGTAGCCAAGATAGCGACCGGAGCAGTCACAACCTAAGGAGCTCCGTGTCCCACCCGTATAATAATCCTTTATAATGTCCTCCCAGCCCAGCCGATACATCCCAGAGCGGTTGCCCTGACTCCACAACACATGGGTGACCTGGAAGAGTACTGCCGACACTGAAAAACAGCCGGCGGATCCCGTGTGACCGGATCAACTGCGACACTGGGTGAGGCCTACTGTTGGGGTAGCGACCTGCGCTGGGGCACTGGGCGAGGACTCAGAGAGTTCTCTGAAACATCAGTACTGCTGGCCGGAGTTGAGGACGGCTGTGGCTGTCGACGTGGTTGTTATCTGTGGCAGTTCGGTCACTCCCCCCCCCCGGTGAGACGGAAGGCCAGGAGGCCCACGAGGTGGCGGAGGGGACCTGCTTTGGAGCGGGCCCACCGGGCACTCATGCCTGTAATGTTCGCGGCCGCGAGTTTAGTGGTCTAGTTGGCCGCGCACCAAGAGGTGCGCACACGCAAGCGTGTGACATAACGCGCTAGGATATAAAATAAAGTAGGCGTGGCCGGCGGGCAGTCCGGACCACGCGGTAAACTAATCACCGTGTCCCGAGTGTTATTACTGCCGCAGCGCTATAGACCCCATGCGCCTGCGGCTGTGGGACACGACAATGGCGACGAGGGTCTGAGAACCCATGCTGTGCCTCACCTCAAACTCAATCCGGACAAGACAGAGCTGGTCTTGACCGGAGGTGGTTGCAGTCCCTGGTCCCCCTCTTATTGGCCCCCATCACTCGGTGTTTCCCCACTCCCTGTCCCCAAAGTTAAAACCCTTGGGATTCTCCTCAACTCACAACTTTCGGTTCACTCCCAAGTTAGTTCAGTGGTGTCCTCCTGTTTCTTCTCCCTCAGGACAATCAGGAAGATCTCCCGCTTCTTCTCCCTCCCGGCATTAAAAATCATCGTGATGGCAATGGTGCTCTCGCGCCTTGATTATGGCAACATAATCTATAATGGCGCGCCGGCCTACGCCATCCACCGCCTGCAACTAGTGCAGAATCAGGCCGCTCGCCTGATCCATGGCCTGCCCAAATTTCACCGTGTTACTCCTTTGCTGCAGGCATTACACTGGCTGCCTGTGAGAGAGCGAGCCTTATTCAAACTTGGCTGCCTCACCTTTCAGGCCAGGATGGGCACCGCTCCTGAGTTCATATGCTCAGCCATCAAGCCCTACCTGCCGGTTAGAGAACTCCGCTCCACCCATTCGGCACTCCTGATCACTCCCCGTTTCAAAAAGAAGAAGGCGGGAGGAGCAAAATTCGCGGTTCTTGCCCCAGCTTTCTGGAACTCCCTCCCTGTGCGACTCCGCACTTCACCTTCCTACATCGAGTTCCGCAAGAACCTCAAAACCTTTCTTTTTTCCCGAGCTTTCGCTGCCTAGCCCCCTCTCGCTGCTGTTGCTGGTCGTAATCTGAAAAGCGCCATGAAACCGCTCGGTAAAAGTGCGCTCAATAAATGTTTTTAAATTCAAATTCAAATTCATGTGCCCCTGAGCACCCAGCGTTTTGCCGCGACCGGTAGCACACGGCTGTGCCCTATCCTCATCCAGCGGCAGGCCCGGCGCAGTATGTACGGGCAAGGCGGCGGATCCACGTGCAGCCCCAGAATAAGGCGGTTACGTCCCTGCGAGGCGTACAGCACCGCCTAGTGGCCGTGTGGGTCCCCGAGTGAGGAGCTAGTATCCGGACGGCTCACATGACGGTATGGGGCCATCGAACCTCTGAAAAACGAGGAAGAAAAGGAGGAGAGGGCGTGTACAGCCTACCCCAGCCAAGCGGCCCAGGCCAGGGCGACCAAATAGCAAGCCAAGAAGGCGGAAGGTCAGTGTCAGCGCGAGGGCAGCCCAAACAGATCCACGAATAAGGGCACGCGCAACCCACCTCACCCCAGAGCGCGGGACAAGGCCGCGTCCGAACCAGGACCGGAGCGCTGCAACTAAAAGTGACCCAGGCCGCAATCTAGGCCCTTCCACATTCCATCATGGCGTCAATTCCCGCCATTGAACCATTTGTGGTGGACGGTGCCCTGGCATCCCTGGCGCCTCGCTGGAAAGACTGGACAGATCGCTTGCAGATCTATTTCGAGGGCGCTGGAACAGCGAAAGAACGCCGCAGGGCGCTGCTCCTGCATCTAGGCGGGAAAGACATCCATAGGATTTACAAAACCATTGTGGAAGCCACACCCAAGACCTACTTTACACTCCTCAACGCTCTGAACGCACATTTCGAACCCATGGCTAGCAAAGACTATGAAAGGTTCATTTTCAGGCAAGCGAAACAAGAAGCAGAAGAATCGCTAGACGCTTTCCACGGCCGGCTCAAAGAACTAGCCAGCACATGTGGCTTCCGCGACGAGCAAGAGGAAATACGAGGACAGATAATATAGGGGTGCTACTCCTCGAAACTGAGAGTAATGATCTTGCAGGAAGGCGGGAAGCCATTAGCGGATATCCTGAAGCTAGGACGCTCCAAAGAACTATCACAAGCAAGAGCGTCACACATGGAGGCGGCTCTCCACCGACCAGTCAAGGCGGAGCAGGTCAACACAGCGGAACACGTCAATGTCGTCAGACCAAAGACAAGCCAATATGGAGGGAAGAAGCCGCAAGACAAGCGCAGAGACTGCGGATACTGCGGGGGTCAACCTCACCGCATTCAAGACTGCCCGGCGCGAGGGAAAAGATGCAGCTCGTGTGGATGGATGAACCACTTCGCTGCGGTCTGTAGGTCGGCCAAGTCCAAGAAAGAGGCAGCCCACACCATAAAAGAAAGTCAGGACAGCGAGGACATGGACGATGACGCTAACGATTATCCCGTCCACTATGTCTTCACCATCGACCAACCTCAGCGGAAGAAGCGGCGTCTCCCGAAGTGTCGCATCAAGATACACCAACAAGAAGTGAGAGCCACTATTGATACCGGAGCCTCCATAGAACTCATGGCATCGGATGTGTACAACCAGCTAAGAACCAAACCTCCGCTGCAAGCAGCCAAGATCAGAGTGTTCGCATATGGGCAGAAAACACCGATTCCCCTGATAGGATGCTTCCGGACTGAACTGCAGCACCAGGATTTGAAGGTTCCAACGACCATCTATGTCACTAAAGAGGGCAACAGCATGCTCATCAGCGGGCAGGCCGCAGAAGAACTCCGACTGATATCTTTTGCCATGGCCGTGCTGACAGAAGAGCTGGACACAATATTGGAGGAGTTCGAGGATACATTCCGGGGCATTGGATGCATAAAAGGGAAGGAGGTGTCCCTCCACATCGACCAGTCAAACCAGCCAGTCGCACTCCGACACCGAAGAATTGCCTTCCACCTCAGGAAGAAAGTCGAGGAAGAGCTGGAGGCCCTTGAACGGCAGGTCATCATCGAAAAGGTCAGTGGACCTACCCCATGGGTGTCCCCAATCGTGGTAGCGCGCAAACCGAAGCAACCTGGCCAAGTCCGCATATATGTGGACATGCGTCTGCCCAACGCGGCAGTCAAGAGAGAGAGGCACCTAACTCCCACAATTGATGACATCTTAGGGGAGCTAAACGGAGCACGGTGGTTCTCCAAAATGGGCCTCCGATCGGGCTATCATTAGTTACCCCTCCACCCGGACTCCCGCTATATCACCATGTTCTCCACTCACGTAGGCCTCCGACGCTACCGATGTTTCAATTTTGGCATATCAAGTGCTGCAGAGGTCTTCCAGAACACCATCAGGGAGGTGTTGAGTGGGCTCCCAGGAGTTTTGAACGTCAGCGACTGTAGAAAAGTCAGCCCATATCGCACCCGATGCCCAGGCTGCTGGTGCAGGACGACTCTTCGTTTCCATCTTGAATAATTACCAAATAAAGAGACGGGCGCTGGAGGCAGGAAAACAAGAACAGAGTTTATTACTCCAGAGGAGAGCATGTCATTTGGGACGCTCGCATAGTGTCTTCGGGAGGTGCTCTAACAAGTTTCTCCGAGGCTTCGTCTTTTATACACAGGTTTATGACACACACACATCCTTCATCACAATCAAGACATTGTAAAGTACGAAGATATTCCAACACGTGGCTACAGTAGGGGCCCTTTATCCTCCATACAATAGGAGGGGGCTGTCATGCAGCTGAGTGTGCTGTTGCTTCCGTTGGAATGTGTGCTCCTGATCGAATCTCAGGGGGTGGGGTGGTCATGATCAATAGTGGCTCCTTTCAAGAGAGGCGAGTGCATACAGTAGTGGACAATGAACTGTATCCTCAGGCTAAGGGATGACCAGCGGTCCGTGCAAACAAGGTTCAGAGGAAGAGGTCATCACAGGAGGGGTATTCATGGAGGGACAGGAGGTGTTGGTCAGGCGCGGGGTGCGATTCTTAGAGACAGAGTCATGCGGGAGGGGAGGGCTCATGACTTGTGCATGTGAGAGCGGGGGCGGTCAGGGTGCATGGGGGAAGCTTGCAGGGTCAGGGAAGGGGCGCTGGTGATCGATCGCAAACTGGGAGACCATGATACCTAAAATGGCTGTCGTGTACGTAATGTAATGTAGTAATGTAATGTAGGGGACACTTATATAGCGCATCTATCACTCCACGTGTGTGCATGGGTCTATGCTAGCGGGATAACACAGTCAGTGTTTTAGCGATTTCCATTCTGCTTACAACAAGGGGTACAGTGAACACAAATGAACGCCGCTTATGTGTATATACAATGCCAATTTCAACAGTCGCCGCTTTTAAACATAGCTAGTACATTTGTGTTTACCCCAACTGATGGAGTGTACATATAGTCATGTGGGGCCAATGAAGTAACGTTCGTCGAATGCTAGCAAATTGTGTGTAGCCATATGCAGTCGATACAATTGGCGGAATACGGTACATATGAATTTACATTCGCTGCGTTATTCATAGATCGGCATAACACGTAGTCGAGGGCAATCAGGAAAAACGTTCCGACATATTGTAGACTCAGGTTCTGACTTTCTTTTCAGTGACATCAACATATAGTAAAAAGTGCTATATGAGACCTTTGGACTTAAGTGACCAAAAACATTTTTGACAGCAACAAGAATTGAGGGAGAAAGTTCAGGAAGGGGGTCTTAGTGAAAATGTCTTTTTCAACGACGAGCCACCACTGGTAGACTCTGTTAGTCCGTTTTTCTTTTCGTTGGCGCTTTTGAGCACCGGCGGTGGAGCTATAAGTCCAGCTCGGAATCATCCTTCCGCGTTGCAGGGTGCGATCAGTCCTCTGCTGTTAGATCACAGTCCTGTTTCCTAACTCATTTTCTTAGGGGTGCCTCATGCTGGGCACCTGCGTGTCTTTCTTTTTCCGTGGCAAAATCCCAGTCCATAGTCAAAGTTTATATAAAAGAGTTTGTTGAATAATCGAGGGAAGAGAGGGCGGAGTGGGGCCAGATCTTCGAACACACCAAGGGACCAAGGGAGCAAAGGACAATGAGCAGGCAAGCCCACTAGTCGGACTCAAAAGGGGATGGGGAACTTCAGGCACGAGTGGGTCAGCGAGTCGAGGGCTTCAAGGCAGCCCTTCGTTCTTTCATCTGCCGAGTTTGAGAGTTGTGCCTCGTCCCGCGTCTCGTTGCTCTGCGGCTCCACCTTTGGTCGTTACACGTGTTCCATGATCTGTGGCCAGGCTGTGCGTCACGTCCAGCTCCTCTCCTCCGGTAATTGGATCTTTGAATGGGTAGAAAACAAGTTTTAGAAAAACTGGCAGGAGAAGACATTTATACATCTCAATTCCGTCCCCAATCCTATGTAGGTGGGGAATAAGTTCATCGGTCACAGTCAGAAGTCATCATTTATGGAGTCTGTAGGAGTGCATTGCTATGGAATTCATAACTCTGTTCGGCGCTCATTCGTGCGCGTACGTGGAGAGAAATTGGACCTTTATACACAGTGTATTATATCAATCTCAAAATCGAGTCCTTATGTAGAGACTCGCCCTTCCCTTTAACCCAAGTATCGACACTCTTACATTTCCCTTCGGGGTTGGCTAACCCTTGTAAGTGGGGCGTTATCGTCAATTTCGCTTTCGAGGGTAGATGACATGAAGCTGGGGTTAATCGGGGGAAAGGGGACGTTTTGGACAGGGAGCCGGGGTCGATCGGTAGAAGTGGGGTATTCTGGACATCCACATTTAAGTGCAGGGGGGTGGGACAATCGGGGCATTGGGGATCGTATTCCTACCGAGCTTGAGAAACAGAGGGCCATTGACGTTATAGTTCCCTTAGAAAAAGCCAGATTAGGGGACATCCGTCGTCATACCTGTCCTTTCCTTTATTACCAACTCGGGTTTTATCGTTTTGCAGAAAGGAGAGGTAGTAATATGGCAAGTCACAATTTGTTTTGGTCAATTTTTCCGAACACCTTTGCGTTCGAGGAGAACCCAATAATGTTTTGCGCCGGAGGGGCACAACGTCTTTATACACGAAAAGAGGAAACGGGGCTTTTGGAAAGAGAAAGAGGGAGAGAGAGAAAGAGAGAGAGAGAGAGAGAGAGTGAGAGAGAGAGAGAGAGAGAGAGAGAGAGAGAGAGATAGAGAGAGAGAGAGAGAGAGAGAGAGAGAGAGAGAGAGAGAGAGAGAGAGAGACCGCACCCTAAATGGTCCATTCGGTACACGTATGACATGGGGAGAGGAAGAGAGAGGGTGAGAGAGAGAGAGAGACGTGTACAATAATGGACCGTTCAGTGCGCGTACAACACAGAACAACAGGGGTTAAGTAACACGGAAACACAGGCAGAGGGATGACGTAGATTCAGGCGTCACGTACACACAAACTCAGACGGGGGAGACAATACATGTATTATATACAAAAATCCAAGACAAAACATAAAACAGTTATCGGCCAAAATTATCCCTTTCTGCATGCTGCGCGTTTTTAGCATCCTAAGCTCTTTTTATCTTTTTCTTCTCTTTTAACCGTCGGTTGCCCTTACTGGTGGCTTTGATTGTACACACTTACGCCTTGGGCAATTGGTCATGAACTAACCTGGTCGGGCTAATGCTCACGGTGGTTTATTCGAGTCATTTTTAGCAAATGCGTTTCCAGGCGGAGACAACAGTTGGTGTCAATTGGAGAACAATGGGGCAGCTTGAAGCTACATGTCTAGGAGGGTGCGAAGAAGGATGCAGTAGATTTTAAATGTACCTCACCTCAAAATATTCCTTAACCTTCCCCAGTCAATTAATTGTGGGGTGCTTATTCATTAGCGCACGTCATTTTAGTTGTACTATTCGGGGTGCCAAGCGAAGTTATATTTTGTGATTTTCCCTTCAGGCTGTCCTCCCAGGCGCTAAGTTCAGGGAGAGAAAATAGTCATGGTTTGCTAGTTGCGGTTAGGTGCCATAGTCAAACCCTTTTTCCCGTCTCTTCGTCCGTTAGATCACCGTTTTCATACACTGATCGATATTCCGATGCGACCTGCAGAGAGAGGGAAAAAGAAGGGGCAGGGGCTACATTGATAGACACATTTAGCGTGCATAAACCCAGAAAGGCTTTTACTTACTGCATACTCGGCCTATCTCCACGGGAGGCAGTCCCTGTCAACTGGGCGTTTTTAAGTCCGGGTGGACCGTTAGTGTGACTCTTTTTATACGAGTAGCACATAAAGTATAGGCTAAACACCAGGATCTTTAGTGGTTGTCTTTTGGCTGTACAAAAAGGAAAAACGCACACAACGAAAACTTGGATCCTTCATTTTTGCAATATTTCTACGTACTATATTTTTTACTTCTTTGAACAGTGGTCCTTTATTCGAAATTCACCAATTCACACGTGACAACTATGTTCGCTTTTTCCAAAAATCTTTAATAAGAATGTCGGTGCATAAATATGGGCCTACAACCCCGTGGGCCGGCCACGGAGCAGGCTGGAACTGTAGATGCGGGGATACTTTATTAGTAAGAACTTTAGTGGAGTCAGTGGTCGCTTATTTCATAATAAAAGTGCGAAAAGCGCAATAAAATCATGTCGAGACTTCAGTGTGAGCGAGTGTCATAAGTGTTGGGCTTCCAACTTTCAATAATCATGATGTGCAAAACTTAAACAACAATTCATTGTCCGAATGTTCAATCAATACCCATCTGATGTCAATTTACCGTCTGAACACATAATCAGTACCCATCCAATATCAATTCATTGTCCGAACCTATAACCAGTACCCATCCCATATCAATTCATTTCCCGAACTGACAGTACACATCCTGAATCCATTAATTGTCCGAACATGCAATCAGTACACATCCTATATCAATTCATGTGGTTAAGAAAACCTCCATACATATCTCATGACACCAGGGCTGAACAATCGGGGTACAACAAGGAGTTGAAAGTTTCATTGGCATCGACGCCATTTTGGGTGCAGTCAGGCAGAACCAGGCATAGTCTAAATGTCTACTAACTCGTGGTTGGCCCAGAGCTTCTTTTGGCAGTCCAAAAGTTCAGTTAAAGGGTAAAAGAAGGGATCGGTGGTCTGAACCATCAATCAAAAGGGGAGGGAGGCAACAATGTTCCTACCGGGTCATACTGTGCTTTCACCGGAACTGACCCGAACTGTGGTCTGCAGGATTCTAGTCATTCAAACTGAGGCTGGCGACAGCATGGAAGCGTCGACGTCCTGCGGCTACATTTCCATTGTTACGTGGGCAATCATGGCAGTCATTCCCCATCGGGGGTATCTGCGGGGGTCGGAGACTCCCGCGGCTCCCCTAGAATCTTCAAGGTTGTGGTGAACTATGGTGGTGGAGTCGACAAGTGACCGGGCCATTCCTTCATGCTGGGCCCGCTCTTGCCAGGTCGATCGCCATTTTGAAAGTTCGGCAGCTACCAGCGATCGTGGGGTCAAATGAGCAGACGGGCTCCACCCTGCCGGGCGAGGCGTGGCAGCATCGCCACAGTGGAAGAACCCTTTTCCGGGCGCCTGGAGCGCTGAGGGTGCAGCTGGGAAGCCTCCACCTGGGGAGGCGGGAGAGGCTTGTACGCACCGCCTCTCCCTCCCAGTGCACCCCACGGCGTCTCGCTTGACATTTGTTATGGCCGGACCAGGCGATGAGGACGAGGGGGGGGGGGCGGAGGCATGTGCAAGACACCCCCCCCCCAGTGTTGTTGCGGCCGTTACGGAAGAGAAGAGAAATGACCCGTCCGTCTTTGGGCCGGGCCTCTTGTTAATGGCGGCCAGACGCTCCTTGCCATGACTGGGAGAGAGAGAGACAACCTGCAACTCTCCAGTGTTACCGCCACTGCGGCCGGGTCCCGTTGGCCTCGGCCTCTGGTTGATGGTGGCCGGACTGGGAGAGGGAGGGGAGGGTCGAGGACACAGACATTCCCTCCCCTGCAACTCTCCAGGGTGGTCGTAGCAATCCCCCTGGCCGGGTCCCGTTGGCCTCGGCCTCGGCCTCTCCTCCGGCTACACTCTATGTGATGATCTCCTGTCGACGGTTGGCAGCAGGACCCGCCCTATATGTGTTGTTTCCGGCTGGGCGTAGCCGCAACCCTGTTGCACTTTGGAAGTTTCCAGAATGGGGCGGATGTCTGCTGACTTGTATCTTTCCCAAGTTTGCCGTTATTTGGGCGTGGCAGGCGGTGGGACAGACATGTTTGGGGCAGTGAGGGGCAGTGAAGCCTCGTTGCCTTGTGACCGTTGCAATGTCATGCTTGGTTTCTCTTACTGTTTTCAGGTTTCTTATTACGGACTTTTTCTAACGTTTCTTGTTTCTAGGACAGTCATAGGTTTTATCATTAAGTATTGTTATCGTTTCCTTGTTCGTTATTTAATAAAAGTTCATCAGTGGCCTACTGATTTTCGTTTTCCTATTCCTTTCTTTCCAGGTTGTTTCATGCTAAAGTTTCTGTTAACAGGGTATAGTGATCACTTCGTTATTATTGTATATGTCCTTTTCACTAGGGGTGCTCTCCGGTCGGGCCAGATAACCTTCCTCTAGTAAATGGTCCGGGTGAGACTGGCGTATCAATCAGTGGGGAGTAGATAGGCATGACAGATTACAACAGGGACCAAGGTCCGCGTTACCTACCCTTCACTATTTGCAAAGACTAGACAGAGCATGGCGACTCTGTGCTTGTTTGCAAATAGAGAATACCTCCAAAAAGAACCAATTCCAAACAGTCAATGTTCGGACAATCAATCAATCAATGAGGAATGAAATAGGTACGACGTGTTAAAGGTTTGCGTTACCTACCCTTCACTATCAGCAAAGGGAGAGAGAATATTCCTATTCTTCCCTGTTTGCAGGCAGAGAAGATCCTTAAGAGAACCAACTTCGAACAATTCAATGCTCGATTCAATCAATCAATCAATGGGGAGAAAAATAGGTATGACGGATTACCATGGGGACAAAAGTCTGCATTACCTATCCTTCACTATCTGCAAAGACTAAACAGAGTATGGCGACTCTGTGCTTGTTTGCAAATAGAGAATCTCTCAGAAGCAATCAATAAGTAATACTAGTATTTTCAAACAATCAATCAATCAATTTCGCAATTTGTCGTGAGTCACGACCTTACCCGGACCGGACCATGTGGACAGTTCTTCGCCTTCCTTTTTTCAGCGCCCGATCGTTCTCTTTTCTCTATGTTTTTACCGCAGCAGTCCTGTGGGATTCCAGTCAGGACAATAGGTCACTTGAGAGAGGTCCGTTCGGAATCGGTGAAGTTCATTCAATCGGCAGCCGGACGAGGGCCCTCTCAAGGCAGGTATACTCCAATCATTTAGATGTTCACCCCATCGTCTGGACCTCTCTTACCGGACCTTATGTCGCTGATGGGCCCCACGTTGGGCGCCAATTGTAGAAAAGTCAGCCCATATCGCACCCGATGCCCAGGCTGCTGGTGCAGGACGACTCTTCGTTTCCATCTTGAATAATTACCAAATAAAGAGACGGGCGCTGGAGGCATGAAAACAAGAACAGAGTTTATTACTCCAGAGGAGAGCATGTCATTTGGGACGCTCGCATAGTGTCTTCGGGAGGTGCTCTAACAAGTTTCTCCGAGGCTTCGTCTTTTATACACAGGTTTATGACACACACACATCCTTCATCACAATCAAGACATTGTAAAGTACGAAGATATTCCAACACGTGGCTACAGTAGGGGCCCTTTATCCTCCATACAATAGGAGGGGGCTGTCATGCAGCTGAGTGTGCTGTTGCTTCCGTTGGAATGTGTGCTCCTGATCGAATCTCAGGGGGTGGGGTGGTCATGATCAATAGTGGCTCCTTTCAAGAGAGGCGAGTGCATACAGTAGTGGACAATGAACTGTATCCTCAGGCTAAGGGATGACCAGCGGTCCGTGCAAACAAGGTTCAGAGGAAGAGGTCATCACAGGAGGGGTATTCATGGAGGGACAGGAGGTGTTGGTCAGGCACGGGGTGCGATTCTTAGAGACAGAGTCATGCGGGAGGGGAGGGCTCATGACTTGTGCATGTGAGAGCGGGGGCGGTCGGGGTGCATGGGGGAAGCTTGCAGGGTCAGGGAAGGGGCGCTGGTGATCGATCGCAAACTGGGAGACCATGATACCTAAAATGGCTGTCGTGTACGTGTGTGCATGGGTCTATGCTAGCGGGATAACACAGTCAGTGTTTTAGCGATTTCCATTCTGCTTACAACAAGGGGTACAGTGAACACAAATGAACGCCGCTTATGTGTATATACAATGCCAATTTCAACACGACGACCTACTGGTCTATGCCAATTCCATCGAAGAACACCACCAGAGGCTAAGAGGCGTATTGCAGAGGATCAAAGAATCAGGTCTGACACTACACCGGGAGAAATGCCAGTTCCTCCAGAACAAGATCAGTTTCTTCGGCTATACCTTCTCAGACCAAGGGATAGCCCCCGACCCCGACAAAGTGAAAGATGTGCAGGATACGCCAGCCCCTTCCAATATATCGGAAGTGAGGAGCTTCCTAGGAATGGTGAATTTCTGTGGGAGATTCATACCCAAATTATCAAACCTCACCCGACCTCTCCGGGAACTAACCAAGTCGGCACCCCCCTGGCAGTGGGGTGAGCAACAGGAGACGGCGTTCCGAGACCCCAAAGCGGCGCTGTCCGCAGACAAGACTCTGTCATACTTTGATCCAGCCAAACCCACCAACATAGCGGTTGATGCCAGCCTCTACGGCCTGGGAGCTGTGCTAACACAAAGACAAGGCAAAGATGAATGGGCCCCCATCGCCTATGCCAGTCGATCCTTGACAGACACGGAACAAAGATACTCCCAAATAGAACGGGAGGCAATTGCGATCCATTGGGCCTGCAGACACTTCCATGTCTACGTGTACGGACACCCGTTCTCCGTGTCGACGGATCACAAGCCTCTGATCCCACTATTCCGAGGGTCAGTGTCTAAGCCACCCCCCAGAATTGAAAAGTGGATTCTCCAACTGCAAGAATACGACTACCAAGTAGAGTACAAGCCGGGAGCGACGAACCCAGCAGACTATCTCTCCAGGCACCCCCGCGCTGCCACCTTAGTGGAGAAAGAGGACACGGAGGAGACCGAGGAATATGTGAAGGTCATGCTGGAGAGGTCGAGACCCCTACCCATGAGCCTGGAGATGATCATTAGGGCCACTCAAAACAACGAGGTGTTATAGCTGGTGGTGAGTGCCATTCAATCCAACGACTGGAGGGCAGTCCAAGCCTCATTGAGTAAACGGACACCATAAGCCAAGACTTCCTGAGAAGCACTTCTGAAAGTGAAGGAAGAACTATCGCTCGACAACCAGGGGTGCCTGCTGAGAGGTCCGCGGATCGTAATGTCCGAGAGTCTAACCCGGCAAGCGGTGGAGCTAACCCTTCGAGGACACCAAGGCATGGTCAAGACCAAGAGCAGGCTCCGAGCCAAGGTGTGGTTCCCAGAAATGGACACCATGGTGGAACAAGCAGTCAGGGCATGCCAATGGTGCCAAGCCGCAGGACAACCTGAAAGACCACCCCCGGTCATCACTGAAGACAACCCGCAGAGGCCATGGGAGAGTGTCAGTGCAGACTTCGGGCATCTCCCAGATGGAAGGTATGTGCTCGTCATCGTTGATGATTTCACCAAATACCCCGAGGTTGAAGTCGTAACAACCCTCACTGCAAAGGAGGTCATTGCAAAGTTCGAAAAGACCATAGCCACGCATGGGATCTTTGAGAGTGTCAAAACGGACAATGGACCACCCTTCCAAGGGCAAGAGTTCGCTGAATACCTCCAGAGTTGGGGAATCCATCACTGAAAAGTGGCCCCCGCTGGCCTCAAGCCAACGGGGAGGTCGAGAGATTCATGCGCACGCTGAACAAGGTCATCAGAATAGCCCATGCCGAAGAAGTTTTTCTGGAAAAGGCTATTTACAGTTTCCTAAGGGAGTACCGCCTCACACCACACCGAACTACCGAAGCAGCGCCAGGCCCATCAGCACTAGGATGAGTGGTTAGGGACACCCTCCCCAGTCACCCTAACTGGACCCCGAGCCAGGTGGACCCGCAAAGGACCCTCTCCAACAGGACTCGATCCAATAATTACGCCAGCTTCAGGCGAAGGGCCAAAGAACCGGAGATCCAAGAAAGAGACCGTGTATATGTGAAGGAAAGATATCCGGGGAGCAAGTTCCGACTCCCATTTGAACCCCAACCGTGGATAGTCACGCGACGTACTGGCACAATTGTAACGGCTCAACGAGGACCTGAAACAGTCACCCGCAATGTGTCCTTCTTCAATAAAGCTCACCCGGATACGACTGACTCCCAAGAGCAGGAACAGGAGGAAGGAAACCCCAACCAACCAGAGGGGCCAAACAGGCCAGAGGAAGGTGATCATGAGGTCCAAGACGGAGGCGGAGAGGCAAGTTCCCCACCATCCGGAAGTCCCAGGCTCAGCCCCCCCAGATCCTCTGAGGAGCTCCGGGACACCCGTGCGTCCCCTCAAGCGACTCCACGGAGGGTCCTCACCCGGGGAGAAGCGGCGGGGTATGGGCTGAGGAAGAACCCAGCGCCCTCCTCCCAACTCGCAGACTTTGCTGTGGGCTGATCACGAACTATCCACTCACCATACTGGTAACTGGTCGGATGGCCCTGTTTTCAATCTATTGTGACTCTAGTGATTTCATGCATGTTCTCTTTTGTTTAAATAAAGGTTACAAGGAATGTAATGTTCGCGGCCGCGAGTTTAGCGGTCTAGTTGGCCGCGCACCAAGAGGTGCGCACACGCAAGCGTGTGACGTAACGCGCTAGGATATAAAATAAAGTAGGGGTGGGCGGCGGGCAGTCCGGACCACGCGTTAAACTAATCACCGTGTCCCGAGTGTTATTACCGCCGCAGCGCTATAGACCCCATGCGCCTGCGGCTGTGGGACACGACAATGCCAGAGCCTCCTGCTGGGGCACCTTCCAGGACACTCATTGCCAAAGTGCTTAACTATAGGGACAGGGGCTACATACTAAGAGCGGCCAGGCAGGAAGGCAACCCTATGTATGAGAGCCATGTTTTCTGTATCTTCCTGGATTATACAAGATCAACACAACAGCAAAGGACATCTTTTGGTGAGGTAAAGCGGAACCTCAGGTCGATGGGTCTGCAATATGCACTACTTTATCCAGCCAAACTGAACGTAATGCACAATGACCGGGCTCATTTCTTTACCACAGCTGAGGCTGCATGGGACTGGCTGGAGGTGCGAGGAGAGTTCAGGGCAATCTACAAAACGTCAAAAGATCAAACATACCAGGCTCAGGAACAACTAAAAGAACTACTGGCATGGGACAAGATCCAGAAAATCATTGACATCATCTCAGAGAGTGGTGGTCTGCCAAGATGGCTCCCTGGACCTGGAGTCTGCAGATGCTGGTGGCTACGGCCTGAAACCCCTGTGTTGATCCACTTGAGCAGCAGGCAGACCGAGATGCGGCGAGGGCCCTGGTGGAGGTGATCACAGCATCTAGTTCCGATGCCAGCACAGGCAAAGTTGTGGAAGACACGCCGCAACCAAATGAACACTGAAATGGCCACAAATCGAACAATAGGAGTATAATTCCGAATGGGAAAGCTGTATGTGATGATGGTCAGAAAGTGTGTTCTGTGTAGAGATGGGCGTAGTTTGCGAAGTAGAGCTTCGCGAAGCTACGCGAAGTGCACTTTGCACTATGCGAGCTACGCGTAGCACTACGCGAACTAAGTAGTAGCATGTTCGCACTGTGCAAGATGCCGTTTTCAATGATTGCACAAGGCGGACAAGCATCCGGCACTGTGCAATCATTGAAAATGGCCTCTTGCACAGTGTGAGGTGTAGTTTTCTGCCGCTTGAGGAGATTTTTACTCGATCGGCAGCTTTCTCAATGCGGACTGGTAGTTTCTCATCGCGAGCGGTCGCCAGCATACGCAACCACTCGCAATGAGAAACCAGACCTCCCGGCGTTGAGAATCTCGCAGGGAGGTTTATTTTCCACGCTCGCGATCGGCAACTTGATGTTTGCACTGTGCTACGTGCAGTTCACGTAGTGCAAAGTTGCGCAAACTTCGCAAACTATGCGAGCGTATCGTAGTGCTTTACCCAGGCCTAGTTCTGTGACTGAGACCGAGTAGTTGGCTCATTGAACTCGTAAGGTTACTGTAAGGATTGGTGTTATATTTGCCTTTACTTCTGCCTCGTGATAGAGAGTGTAGAATCTGGAATCATACATTACATCAGCTTGATTCCAGATTCTTACCATTCCGACAGGGCGGTTGCTGAGGCAGGAAGACCTGTACTTCCCTCCATATCAATAAATAAACTAATTCATTTCAACTTACCTCGATTCCTGGAGCTGATTACATACAATATTTGGCGACGATCCTGGTTTGACGATCCTGTTCTGCCACCACGTTTTTTATCAGACCCCATCATCATCTGCTCCGCTGTTTGGATTGGTTCAGCGTTCCTGGAGTCTATTGAAAACATTACTCCTGCATTTTCGTGAGTATCCACCCACTCACTCTTGTCACAGGTAGCCTCCGCTTGTTTATTTTGGCACTTTTGGCAACAATATTATAACGCAAGACGTTGGTACACGCGCCATTCAAAAACCCCTGGTTTCACGTGCTGACCGCGAGACACAACAGTGAGACACCCCTACGCGCAAGCAGTGTTGCGCACGTCTCCGCATTGCGTCATCACGCTCTTACGTACAGCGGCGGATATTTTATTCTATTTGCCAACCAAGTTTTGCCACCCAAGCAACGTTTTTACACGCATTTATCGTGTTTAACGCTACCAGTGCCTCCAGCTTTGTTTTTCTTCACTTTAACATCAGTTTATAAACAAATATATATACATCATCCAAGAAACACGCATCCATAGTTTGGATTGACAATTTCTAATTAGAATTCATGAATTTTATTTTGCTGTGTCAAGTTTGACATTTTAACATTTTATTATTGAACATTTTCCTGCCTCAGCTTAATTCCGCATACATTACTTTATATTTTATATTAAAATGGCTACAACAGCGAATTCTACTATTGCACCGCCTCCTCCATTTCTAAGTGATGGTGATACACCTACCATTGAATGGGAAGAATGGATAGGTATTTTTGAAAATTATCTGGAAGCCATCGATGGACTTAGATTTCCTTTAACACGCAAAAAAGCAATTTTATTAAACTCTCTTGGTAAAGGAGGCCAACATGCTTTTAAATTTTTACCGGAATTAAGTGGTGCAGATGGTGAACTTGTTGACAATCCATATGTTGTAGCAAAAATGAGACTTGAAAAATATTTTGGAAAAAAAGTCAATATTGTCATGCAAAGACATAAATTTTACACTTTGCCGCCAAAAGAAAAGGAATCTGTGGACCAAATGGTTACTCACTTATGGGAACTCTCGTTGAAATGTGATTTTGGTCCCATGACTGATCAAATGATCAGAGATCAGTTGATTGTTCAATGTAAAAATAAGAGGATGCAACAAAAACTTTGGGCGGCTAGAAATCCAAGCTTAATGGAAGCTATTGCTATTGCAAAAGTCGTTGAAGAGTCCGATAAATGCATGGAAGAGATGCACAGTTTGGAATTGAAGAAGGATGACTCTATCAATATTGTGAACAGAGTGGATAAAAACTTTGTTTCTACGGATGTTAAGCCAAAAAACTTTATTTCTACTGATGTTAAGCCCAAATTTTCAAATTTTAAACAGAAAAACAAAAATGCTGTTCCTTTTGGGAAAAGTAAGTTTGTGGGTTGTTTTCGCTGTGGAAGCATGCCTCATGCAGCGGACTTTGCAGGTTGTTTTGCTAGAGATAAAACCTGTATGAAATGTGGCAAAAGAGGTCATATTAGCAAGGCCTGTAGATTTCCTTCACTTAATAAGGTTGCATATGTTGATGATGACACAATTTCTAATGAAATGTCCTTATGCATAGAAGAATGTTGTGACCTAGAGAATTGTCTCTGTGTTAGTCTTCAAAGACCAAAAGCTGTCTTTATAGTGAATGAGGTTGCTATAACGCTCTAGGTTGATCCTGGATTTATGTTTTCGATTATTCCTTTTCGTTTATTTAATAAATAATGGCCAAATTTATCACTCTACAAAAGTGACAATACTCCAAAGGGATATGGAGGCCAGATTATCAACATCAAAGGCGTTATGGATGCTTCATTTGAGTTTAAAGGCAGATGTTCCTCTGGGAAAGTCTACATTTCTGATGAGGGTCCTGCTATCCTAGGCTGGATACAACAATATGATCTGCACATCATTCTAGATCCAAGATCTGCAGAAAGTGTTCTTGTTGTTGATGATCTTCCCAACATTAATGCCATTTTGGATAAGTACTGTGATGTGTTTCGGACAAACTTAGGCAAATTAGAAGGTTATATGCATGAGATAAAGCTTAAAAAAGATGCTTCTCCTGTGAGACATGCTCTTAGGAGAATTCCTATTGCCATTCGTAATGAAGTGAAAGAAATGTTAGATGACCTGCAGGAGCAAGATATAATAGAGCCTGTAGAAGTCTCGGAGTGGCTTTCTCCTGTTGTAGTAACTCAAAAAAAGGATGGTAAACTTCGTTTTTGTGTGGACCGTAGGTCCCTCAACCAGAATATTATCGTGGATAAGTTCTCCCTCCCTAACATTTCTGAAATAGTTCGTCTGATGGACAAGGCAACGTTTTTTAGCAAGCTCGATCTCCGTTCAGCCTATCATCAAGTTGTTTTACACCCCAAGACCAGGGAACTTACTGCCTTTGTTACCGTTGAGGGAGTGTTCCAATTTAAAAGGTTACCATTTGGACTGGCCTCTGCGGCCAGCGTGTTCCAACGCATGATGCATTCTTTGTCAAAAGACTTGAAACATGTCCATTTTTTTCAAGATGATGTTTTAATTACTGGAACTAATGAATCAGAGCATAATATTAACTTAGCCAAAGTATTATATGTGTTTTCAAATGCTGGTCTCACTCTTAGAAATGATAAATGTCAGTTTTTATTAACGGAGATCGACTGCTTAGGATACACCATCTCTCATTCTGGTGTGGCTTTGGTGATGTGTGTTCAGATTGTTTCAATTCTATTTCTAGAGACTAGTGGCATCAAGCTGTTGTGGCTGATCCTGACTTTGGTGAATTGATTAGTGCTATTCGCCTTGGTTGGAAACGGGAAGGTAACGTGAAGCCTTCCTTACGTAGTTTTGTGAAGTTACAGAAGAACTTAGTTTGGGTAGTTCTGATGATTTTGTGTTGAGGGCTGAGCGATTTATACCTCCGCATTCACTTAAAAAAAGACTTTTTGTTTTGGCACACGAAGGTCACCTTGGTCAGAGTATGACTGGCAAACGTTTGAAAGCCAATTTCTGGTGGCCTGGTTTGGACGATGATGTTAAGAGATGGGTTGAGAATTGTTCATTGTGCAAGGAGAGTGAGAAGAGATTGAAGATTGATTCGCGTCCTTTAGGTTCAATTACTTGTGTTGAGGATTTGCCTTGGAGCAAGGTCTGTTTAGATTTTATTGGTCCAATGGACTATTTGTCTGGTGAATGTCGTTTTGCAATTGTCTTGGTGGATGTGTGTTCACGTTGGATGTGTGTCGAGTTCATGAAAAATATAACTACTGAAAGTGTAATTGGACAGCTCAAATCCATTTTTATGAAAGAAAGTTTTCCTGGTATTTTGTTAACAGACAATGGTACTCAGTTAACTTCTACTTCTATGCAGATGTTTTTATCTAATCATGGTATCAAGCATATGTGTACATCATTATACAATCCGCAAGGTAATGGTATTGTGGAGCGCATGAATAGTTTGGTCAAGGGCATTATTCAATTGGCTGTGCAAAGTCAATGCGATGTTCGTAGTGCTGTGGAAGAGGCCGTTTGGTCTTATATTACCACTGTTCATAGTGTCACCAATGAAGTTCCTTTTGAATGCATGCGTGGTAGATGTCCCAAGACTAAGATGGTCCCTCAATGGTTGTTTGAAGAAAAATTTCAAGATGTTAACAATTTTAGTTCTGGTTCTGGAAATTCTTGTAGTGGTTTCAAGGGTAAGGTTGGTAAAGTTGATGTTGGTGACTATGTCAAGATTAAATTAGGTAGAAAGGAATTTGGAGTAAACAAGTTTTCGGAACCTCCTAAAGTCAAAGAAGTGCATAAGTGGCATGTTGTTTTGGAGAATGGTCAGAATTGGAACTTCAGAAGAATTGCATTGTATTCGAAGGGAGGTAGTGGTGTTGCTGCCTCTAAGGAGTTGGTTTCTAGTAAAGATGTTTCTAGTTCCAAGACTGTTCGGAGCAAGATTGTACAAGTAAATAATTCTACACAAGAAGTTGTACACTCTACAAGACATCGTAGTGTGCCCAAGAAATATGATAATTTTGTCATGTATTAGTCTTTCTCTTTAGTTTCTACATAATTTAACTGTAGAGTGTAAATTTTATTCTGCATATTCTTATGTCAATTCATTCAATGCTTTTATGTTTAATATGTTTTATAACTGTGGAGTGTTAATTTGATTCTGCTCATTTTCATGGTTTTTATTCATTGTAGTTATTTTATTCACTTGTTCAATATTATTGTGTTTTGTTTTTCTTTCCCTAGCTGTTGCTTATTGTTCCCTAAGAAAAGAAGATATGTTATATTTGCCTTTACTTCTGCTCGTGTTAGAGAGTGTAGAATCTGGAATCATACATTACATCAGCTTGATTCCACATTCTTACCATTCCGACGGGGCGGTTGCTGAGGCAGGAAGACCTGTACTTCCCTCCATATCAATAAATAAACTCATTAATTTCAACTTACCTCGATTCCTGGAGCTGATTACATACAATAATTGGTATTGGAGACGGTTGTGCTGGGTGCTAATACACAACGGGCGGGGATGCACTATCTATCTACCCTCCACCTTATCTACTCTGTGTTGCTATCTTCTATCTCCTTTACAGTGTTAGTTCTCATCTAGTCTTACTTTTATCCCTTTCCTTGATGTGAACGGGTGTATGGGATGATTGCGGTATAAATGGGTGGATGATATGACTGGTAGCTGAGTGATATGAGGCTGTTGTTGTGCCTAGAGGCCAAGAGACGAGGTGATGAGCTGAGCAACTCACAGCTGTGGCCTGAGGCACCAACCGCTCTGGCAGTAAATTCTATATTGGACAACTGGAAATATAGCGTATGTGTGTTGGATGGTAGTATTGCATAGAGCTGTAATTGATATTAGAATATTGTCAGATCATAACAGCAATTGGATAATATGTGTTCTGGCATAATTGCTACAGATATTGCTGTGGATTTAATGCTATTGTGTGTTGGTTGGGGTTTGGGAAGAAGGGTGGGATTTTCGGGAGTTACAGCAATTGGGAATACACAAATTGTTTGGACAGCGTCTACCCGGGAGGAGGGAAAAGTTAAAATGGTACAGAAGGGGACTATTAAGTTTTTAACAGCAGTGACCGTGGAGGACCAAAGAGGAGAAATGCCGGGGCCGGGGGCTGATAGCCAGTTACATGGGACAATTTAAGATAATGACATGGAATGTGAGGGGCCTTAACATGTACACGAAGCGATACAGGGTACAGACCTACCTGATGGAGGAGACCCATTTATTAGATCCTAAAATTCAGAAATTACATAAGAAATGGAGGGGGCATCTATATGCGTTCCACATACTCCACTTATGCAAGGGGGGTATCGGTGTGGGTGGCGCCCCAAGTTCCCTTTTAGATACACAAATTACATAGCGGACAGTACATAATAATAAATGGCACGTTAGAAGGAATTGAGGTATGCCTCGTTAACATATACGCCCCCAACATAGACGATGGAGACTTTTTATGGGGCTAGAAAAACTCCTCATTACTTAAGCAGCTATACCCATCATCTGGGCCAGAGACTTCACATGCATAGCTGATGGTAGGCTAGGCAGACACCCCCAAAAATGCACACTAAACCTAACATGACTGCATCACTGCGGGACGTAATGCATCACCTGCAATGTGTGGTTACCTGGCGAAAGGCACACCCTGAGGTGCAGGGATATACCTGTTATACACTGGCACAGGAGGTTCACAGTATATTGGATAGGTTCCTCCTCTACGGCAAGACCATACCAGCTACCGTACAGACTTGTATCCTTACACGATGGAGGGTGCAGCATAACAAAGGGTAGGTGGCCTCTGTGACTGGAGGAAGGTCACAGGGCAAATGCAGAGCCATTATAGGAAGCGCTATTGAGCGCTAATGGCCATGTTAATCTCGGAAGGGAAAGGGGAAATTAGTTTGTTTCCTCATCCCCAAAACCCTTGTCCCCCGTGTGTCCCCCACTCCAAAATCTGAGGGGGTTACATCCCCCGCGTCCCCCGTACTTCCTACGCCCATGCCCATGTCTGGACGCGTCTCTGAACCTGCCACATTCTTGGTAATTCCAATACTTAAAGTGAATTCTGCCACCCATCACTGCTGTGCAACGTTATGGTTTTTGTTTTCTCTTATACTGTATGATTCTTATTATTGTAATTGCTAAATGTGGTCAGTAGACATAAATGATAAGTGAGTGAGCAAAGCCTGAGACCCGTGCATATTGCAATGTAATCCATGTTGAGAGTCCATGGGCAGATTACGAGTAAATGTAGAATGTTACAATTTCTGTGATTAACAATGCAGTAGTATAATACAAATAAGTTAAATAATAAATAAACACACTTCTTCAAATCATACTAAACTTGTTTCAACCGCAAAAACATTGTTGTACTATCTACATTAGACCAAACATAAAAGAATCATTATGTATTCACAAAAAGAAATTCTAAGAATGTTACTACACCCTTATCAATTGTGGGGAAGAAGACTTTTGCGTGCCAGGGCTGGCACCTTTGATTGCCTGCATACCTTTTCAGGTTGGGAAGAAACCTGAAACAAGCGCTGCAAGGAAAGATACATCTGCCTGAAAGGAGGAGGTTCTGCCTACTAGCTTTTCATGACTGCACACCCAGAATAGTGCCTGCCGTGAGGAAACATCAGGATAGATGCCTGGTGACTAGACTTGGGGGCGCTTCATCTGTCTTGAGGGAACAGGTCAAGTCACTGTACACATGGGTGCTGGAAGTGCAGAAGTACACTATCTAGAAGAGAAAACCGTATCTATACAGGCAGATCAAAGACTACCATCAATGTTGTGGGACCCAAGAGAGTACCAGCATAATACTTGTAGTAATTCCCTTTGTTACTGATCTCAGCGTGACTGTAGTAGCCCCAGCAGGACCTTAAACATGCTCTGTCCTGTCTGCTGGCCTGAAGGTGATCAGACAGGGTGCTCAAGGTGTCAATGCGTGACAGACCCTTGTAAACTGTCATAAAATACTCCCAGCAGTTGCCAAGATTTTGATGTTTAAAGTCTCACTTTGTGAGAGCCTGTGTGGGCCTGCTGTCTTTCCCACATCTTTATGGGTAACCATGCCATGGTACTGCCTGGCCACATTTGGTTTGATACTTGTGGCCCTGATGCTGTGCGTAATTGGCAAATTTAATTGCGATCATTCGATTCTTATATATGGGCCTATAAAGTATTCCATCACCCTTAAAACCTTATAACAGAAGACAGTTATGGCCAAAATCCACAACACCAGTAGCTAATTCCCTATAATCCACAAGGATGGTGCTTCTACCCCTGAGGTTCGACCACCCAAGAAACCCCACACAATTAATAAAATATATACAGCAATAGAGGGAACACTCAACAGGTAGTCCAATACACCTTGTAATAAACAAATATATTTACAATCCGAATACATGCATTCTGTATTCAGTCCATTAACTCCAGGAAACTAGTTTATTTTCCAAGTAACTTTATTCTTGCATCTTCCACAATAAATGTCGAGCCCAGTCAATGCATCAGGGTTGTACAATAACATACATAGATATAAACTAGTTACAATAAAAACTATTTTCATATACATTAAAACAATCCATACATAATTACTATCTCCATCTCACATCCAATGGACTGAACACATCCACATTCATATATCATTATACAATTGGTCAATCATATTCTATAAAAGTATAACAGTTCACATAATTCTACTCAGTGCATTTCCTATGTTCACAAGCTTAAAGTGCAGTGTTATAATGTAAATCAACACTCATCAGAGGATCCAACTCATTGTTCATCACACATAAAAATCTTACCTAAACTGGAATATTAACTGATCCAGTGATATAATTCCAATAATTCAACAGCACATTCCAATATAATATAGGATCCTCCTTCTTTATACATATTTCTGTATTACTTACATCCCAATTGTCATAATTCTTATAAGACCTCCACATCAACAATGTTATTTATTTTCCATTTCTTAAATGTTATAGTTCTAAAAATAAACAGAATGCCATGCTGATTATTCTAAACCCTTCATTTGAAACAAAAAAAAGGTTATCACGCTTCCGAACCTCTCATCCAATCAAAATTACACATCATTCTACAATGCAGATATCAACATAAGATAAAAAGACACAGAGTACTTACTAACAACCATATACACAATGATATTTAGCTTGTCCTATATAATCCTATTATGTTATAGGAGGACAAACAAACAGAATCCAAACAACCCTTCATCATTATCCTATTTCATCCTTCACATGCCCAATCATTCAAACCCAAAAACTATGATTACTATTTCCCCTTGTTACATCGTGTATACTATATACCTCTCCCTCAGATACCCAACCAAATAAATACAATTGTAAAAATAAACACCTCCATCATTATCTCACATACATGATATATTTCACACTCACACAAATCGACCAATAATTCACTACAACATTCCACACTTAACCAAATTCAAAACCTCTAATAATCTCCCAATCAATACCTCACTTGCACAATATTCCTCATGTGTAAGCAAACCAACTAGTATCAAATGTAAACATCTTACATTCAACCTGTTGCAGCAGAAGCGGTGTCAATTTTTATATGACAACACTCATTTCTTTGCCACAAGATTCTTTTTATAATCAGCAGTTTGGGCCTGTGAGAACTGAATTACCACTTACAACACCAGGTCCTACGATTGATCTTTTTGTAGAGCTAATAGGGACTTGGTAATCATAAGACGGAATCATTTCCTTCATGAGGACCCTAAATGAAAGAAATGTCTAACTTAACATCTGTCATAATATTTACAAAAACTGTCTATAACTCATCAATAACAATAAATTCTGAACACTTATAAAGTCACATTTTTCTAAGTTTTTAGTATCTGAATGGTCAGTACAATCAACACAATAGCAAACATTATAAGAATCTTCATCAGAACAAAGTTACAGATAAATCACAAATAAGAGAAAACAGTTTATAATAAATTCATCACAATATCAATTACAGGCAATGAGTGGAGAGAGAGAGACAAAAGGAAAAATAATTCATTGCAATTATCAATATGCAATCTGATTTCATATGAACCTAGAGAATTATTGCACAACGTGCTATTAGAAGAAAAGCTAACCTCTTGGCAAAAAAGGTATAGCTAAAAGCAACATCACCAGCCGATGAGGTGCAAAGGTAATCAGGAAATTCTCAGTCAGGTTTAGCGAAGACAGCAGCCAACCAGAGTAGCATTGAGAAAACAGCAGCAAGGCCCTCCTCTCATAGAAACAGCTTTCACTTAATTCTCTTCTTGTACAAATATTTTTACCTTAAATGTTAAATGCCCAATCTCCTAAATTATCATTTACAGCTTCACGATTTTATTGTCTTTCAGAATAGGGTGATAGTCTGACCATTCCCCCTCAACAAAATTCCTTCAGGCAATTCATTGTTAATTCTAAAGTCATCCTTCCGCGGAAGTAGGAAAACATTTAGCAACATTATCCACTTGTTCATGCACATTTCATGCTGGCTTGTAATATTTGTAGACAAGTTCATTCACAAAAGTATAAGCAAGAAGGAAATTACTAGAGATTAATTTGAGCACAGCTAAACAAACTAACACAACATTTTAGAACTTGTGAAGTACAAAATACATTTCTTTCAAGGCCTACATTTTTAAGAAAAAAAATCATTCAAGCAAGGTTTTGAGGCCTTCAGAGGATTTTGTAAAGCATCTTTCTCTAGGAAAAAAAAACACGTTTCAGTTAAATGTTCACAACAAAAATTCATGCAAGATCATTATTGCTACGATTCATTATTTTCAATTAAATCCACAAGCATAATCTAATTAGGCTCATTATTAATTATTATGTCTCTTTTACATTGTAAGTGAAGAAAATAAGCATTTTCCACTTAAAATTTTCATAAACGTTCTAATTATTATTTCAAATTCTCTTTCTCCCATAAATGTTTTAGTTCACATAAAAGAAAACTTTTTAAATTCATGCTCTCTGCACGTTTAATGGTAGTTTCATTTTTTACACATGTTATACTTCGTTTTGCACTTTTTCAAGAACACTTACAAAATGGTCACCCATGTTAATGATTTTCACACCATTAGCCAATGTTTTTATTAGTAACACAAATATTTGATCAAGCAGAATTTATTTAGCAAAAATCATGCTTCATCAAACCCAATTTAAACCAAAGCACATCCACAGCTAAAATGAGTAGCAAATAAAAATAACCTCCTTCATCAATACCTCAATGCATGATGTGTCTCAAGCATATATAAATCAACCTATAACTCATTGGCAACATTTTGCATTCAACTATATTCAAACCGCTAAATATCTCTTCGTCCTCACTAGTGCGATGTTCCTTACATCAAGACAAACCGACTGGTGGCAAACAGCAGACAATTTGCATTCAACACAATTTGAACCAGATCGCATCCACACCCATAGGTCAAGTCCATCAAAACCACACCCATCCATGTTTTCACAAACCACCAATCACCCCCTCTAAAGGCAATGAATTAAACAAGCAAAGAGGACTCAAATCCACCAGTGCCATTTTGTAATGGGAAATTCACAACTCTGCACTAACAAACACATCGGGGCCGATTCCGATTCGGGAAAAAACGCTCCGAATAGACGTTCAGAGCGCTTTTCCTGTACGAATCGTACCCTGCAACGTCCCCCGTACGTACGACGAAGTACGATTCGTACCAGGAGCCGTACCCGTACGAGTTGTACAGAGACCGTACGACTCTAATCTCTGTACGATTCTCCCTCGGAACCCGCTGTACGCGACATCTGTACGGTTCGCGGCTGGTTTTTATGACCCAGCAAGTACGATACGTGTCGGGTATGCACCGTACAACCCTTTTTCTACGGGAGCTGAAAACAGCCGAAAAAGCAGAGTTTGCGCCGAAACAGGTACGGAACGGCCCCCCCCGGGTACAGTGCGTACACCCCATGATCGCAGGGGTACGCACCCTAACCCTGTGATCATGGGGTGTACGGACCGTACGGGTTGTATGTGTTTGTGTGCTTTTCCGTAGGACTCGCCCTTACCTGACGTGGACCGTACAAATCGCGTCCTCATACCACGGTCCGGATCGTACTCAACGGGTCATACGGCATGTGTACGAGTCTTACGGCATGTGTACGAGTCGTACGGTTCACGGTTTCAGCCTTGCAATACGTACGGATTGCGACGATTCGGATGGATTCACGGAATACGGATCGTACTACGCGACTCGGACGGACGTGTACGATTCGTACGGAGAGGGCTCCGGATAGAAATCGTACGGACGTTTTTTTTCCCAAATCGGAATCGACCCCATAGTGTAACCCTTCAAATTATTAAATCATTCCCTAACATCTCAACATAACTGAGAATTACATCTAATTGCCCATACTCAACCTCTCCTTAATATTCATTACTTTGTTCTTAAATCAATATTAGCAGTTGGTCCAACAACTTCCAATGAGTCTCCTTTGCTAAACATGAACCTTTACCAATTCAAACAGAGCCACATTGAAATGGCTATTCTCAAACAATATACAATGCAAGTCTCAAATAGTTATATCTTCAAAACCAAACATCGCCATAAAATACCTCACATCATGCAACCTATTATTTCCCATTTATCACAAAGCTGCAATCTAACCTACCATATTGAAACACAGTAAGCATTTAGAGATCATTCACCTAAAGGTCTCCATTCTTGTGCAAATTTTAGCTAATTAAAATGCTACAACTAACATTAATCATCCTCTATATAATTTGCTTCAACATTCCATAAATAATTCATAGAAATCTTATCTCATGCAAAAAAATATGGCTCTACAATGTCAACAATATGAACCCAACAGTCTTATTAATACTTCTCGTAATATAATGCCATGCCTGATTTATAGGATTATAGTACACATTTTCAGGTTGAAAATAAATTCTGTTTGATAACCCCTCATTGTAACAATCAAAGAAAATAATAAACTTCATTTTTTATGTTCAAACCCTTCTCCAAGGTCCTCAATCTACTGATCCTGGAATCAAAAGACTGAATACAAAATGTATGTATTCAGATTATGGACACTGAAGCATTCACTATATATTTGTTTATTTCATGGTGTTTTGGGCTACCTGCTGAGTGCTCCCCCTATTGTTCTATTTATTTTATTGCATCACTCTTTACTGCATTCAGCAGTTTCAAAAGCTGTTCCAGTGGGCTGTGTTCAAAATATATTAACACAACTGAGCAGTTTCAGTTAGGGCACTCAATACACCTTTAGTCACTCTGAAGGAACCCCACTCAGCCCCTAGAGATGGATAGGATGTCCATGTCTTGAGGTGAAGGTGTTTAGCCTTGCCAAACAAATATCCTGAATTGTCTTTGGAGCTTATTCCCAGGGCTGCACAGGAACCTAATGTGGCAGTGGACGTGTTGGCATGGAGTGTGATCACACCCAGAAGCACAGCACCTTTAGGCAGCTTCCCTGCCCTCAGACACAGTTGCTTCTTGAAGCAGCAACAGCTGTCTCCTATCCTCTCAGTTGTTCAGGTATGTGCTTATGCACAAGATCCAGCAGGGTGGAATGTTTGGCACTTGAATCAACAGAACATATTCAAAGTCTGCAAACTGTAGTGTCTGGTGTACAGCACTTTCCATAGACCTTTTTGCCCTGTCACAACCCTTGTGTTAAAGTGTATGAAAGTGATTAGTGATGGTGAAAACCCCAATGTTGCCAGAGCCAAAAAGCCTTATTGATTATGATAACACTTTATCAAAATCAATGTGAAGAGGCTTCTTGATTGTTAATATTCTGTGTTAAAGCATGCAGGCAAATCTTTTGTTTTGTGAAATGCCACTAATTAGCATAATAGGCAAGGGTTTTTGGTGTTGGCTAAACCATCTGACAAAGCCAATAACTACAAGCTCGCATTGTGTTAATTTTTGTTTGATCCCCCTTAGGATGGGTTGTGTCTTGTCTGCCAACCTAAAACTCTGTGTATATTTGTCATTCTGTGTGCAGCATTTGTTTAAAGTAAAAGCACTGGTTGAGTTGGCAGTCTTCATAAGTGTTATTCTTCTCTGTGTTGAGTTCTGAATCTCTAGCCTGTATCAACCCCAAGAGTAAGCTTTGGACCACCTGGTGCTCAGTTTTCAGTAAAAGAATAAGGTGGCCCAGGAGACAGCAGAGGAAAAAGGCACTAACTGGCAAAATTGAAGGTCTGTAGCACCTGATTGCCCTCTGATCCATCAAGCCAGTTTCCACATCTTATCTTTTACCACCCCCCTAGATGCCCTCCTTTTCACTTTGGTACGGCTCACTTCCAAATCTGTATCTGTATCTTTGATCAGCTATTTCCGCATAGCTTCAACGTAATCAATCACGTTTATTTTATATTATACTGGTTGTGACCCCACTAAAAAACACAAATCCCCACTCTGTCCCCCTCTTCCCACCTCTCTCATCCACACCTTTGAATGCCCTCAGCAGACTTTACCCTCTCACCCACCCACTCCATCGAGCTTCATCTGACTCCCTGACTATGAACCAGAGTTTATTGATGGCTACTGCATCTTTGATACTCAACATCCACTTTAACACTGACAGGGCCTACCTTGGTGACTTTAACTCCATGATTCATTTCACGCCAAATCCATGAATCTCTAGTGAAACTGTCCTCAATTAACCTCTCCTCAGGACCTCGTTATCTCTGCTACTCCCAGTCTTGCTTGACTAAATTGATTCCTCCTTGACTGGCACACAACCTTTCACAATTTGCCATTTAAATGCTCATACAAAGGCCAACTCAAACATGCTTCAGTAACCTCCATGGACGGTATTACTGTTAAAGCGCAGTGTCCTTGTTTGACCACCATGCCCCTTCAAATAGGTGTGCCAGACACAAACAGGGACAATGAGCCCTATTAATGATAGTCTGCTGCCTCCAGTTCATCTACATACTAATGCCGCCATGGAGGCATCAATTTAGGGAAAGATAAACTGGCTGATTAAAGCAGTCGAGTCCACCTTTCCAGGTGTATTTTCAAGGAGTAAAGCTAGCCCCTTAAAGGTGGGTGCAATGAATGACTTTACCCCCCTACAGGGGATGTTTGGCGGGCTATGAAACTACCCTCTTATACCTCCAGAGGGGGGTCTCGAGGGGCTCACTGACTGTGCACCATTTCTTTGTGGTGCGCAGTCAGTGCACTTTCTGACTACCTCTCTGACATTGCCCTTGCATCTATAATACAGCGTGGGAGAAGAGACAAAGTGTTCCCCCTTATTTGCATGGGCCATGCCCTATGAAAATGAGGGTATACCGATTTAAGTTATCACTGGTGCCACATGTGCACCGGCACTATCTGTATTACAAAACAGGCAAAACATGAATCTGCAGCCCCTTCTGTAATATCAAAGTGACCCGGGGTGCAGATGACAGGGGCACAGACCCATTCAGTCCCCAGGGCATTTTTCGTAACATTGCCCCAGATTATTAAAAATATTTCTCTTTCACACCACTTAATTAACATTCAATGATTTACGTCAAAAGTCGCAAATATTTTGATATACTCCTCAACTACACACATTTCAGCTTCCATATCCTATACGACTTTCACAGTGTGGGGACAACCCACAGGGGCACAGGTTCGCAATATTCTTATCATCACCTGACAGGGAACAAAAAAATTATTTCAGGAAAGAAAAGCTTTTAAAGCTTCGCACAACCATTCAAATCCAAATTTGCATGGCTTCAGGACTAGATTTACAGCAGCAGTCAAATTGGCTCAAGGTTCCCAGGCTCAGGACTTTTGTAGCTTCCTGTCACATTTAAGTGAGTCGCAAATGAAAACTTGATGCATCTATTTTTACTTTGAAATAGATTCCATGTTATGCATGCCAAAGTGCTTAAACACAAATTAATTAAGAGTAACAAAAGAAATCAACAGGAAACAATATTTTTTTCCATCTAGCCACCCAGCTTCAAATAGGTGGTAAATCGATGCAAATTTGTTCTAGAAGTGGGCTCACCACATGCGAATTTGGACTCCACATATCTAGGTCCACCTGTTATTCCTCATTCGGGTGACAAGCACTAGTGACAGATTTATGCAATGACAGAAGGATTTAAGTGCAAGGGTATACGCTCCAAACATTATTTCCAGCCACACAGTATTCCACACATTAATCTGACCACCAAGTCAAGGCCTTAATGACATCTTTTATTACGCTGCTGGGAACGGCTGTGGTAGTGAGTTTCATTCATCCATCTTTTTCAAAATCCTCAGTATTTGGTCAAGGCTTAGTTTCTGGAGGAATAAAGATGTCATTCTTAAAGACACAGAAACAACCTAGCAATATCAAAGGTTAGATCCACTGTGAAAGATTAGTCTCCTTGGCACTCTCAGTAGCTATTGACTTGAAGTCAAAGCTTAACTCAAAGGATGAAGTGTGAGCAGAGTACAACACAATTATGTCAGATGCAAAAAACATTTAAAATTCCTAGGGATGAGGAAAGACCTTTATATAAGAGTTCTTCCCCAAGCTGGTACAGAGATCCAGCTTGAATGTCCAGTCCTTGGGAGGTGAGTGCATCCAACCACTGACCAGTGCCAATAGATCTTGGAAGTTCATATTTGCAGTTAATCAGGTCAGGGAATTGTTTCCTTCTTCTTAGATATTTCCGGAACTGATGGGGCGTGGCTTGCGCTCGGTAGAGATGGCGGCGTCTCTGTGACTCTCCCGGGTCGACGGAGGAGAAACGGCTTGCCGCGACCTTTCTTCTTGGATGCACGGACCTCAACTCCGAGATGAGGTGTGCGAACGTTGTGGGACCATAGTCGGGCGTTTCTTCAGCCTTCTTCTTCCCTGTGGCTGCACTTGCACATTGCGTGAGTAGTGGCGCAGCTGAGGAGACGCTGCACCCGCCATTTTGTGAAGCCGCTGACGGAGATTGTTCCTATGCGGCTTCCTACCCAACATACCTGCCGCCCTCCCACAGATTATATTTAAACGTTTTTGGGGCATTTAACCTGCATCTCCAACATTTTCTCAGATAATGTTGCCTCATCTTTTTTACATACTGTATTTTGGCCCCATTTAAACTTATGCTTATTTATTTCCTGCAAGCACGCTGTGCCGCTGACGGAGCTCACTTTCTATGCAGTAATTTTCCCAGCAACTTCTCTGTGCTCCTATGTGACGTTTGAAACCCATTTATATCGGTACTTGCTATGTCATTTCTTCACTATTGACCTTAGTGACTGTAACTATATCATCTCCTGTGTCGCAGCTACTTATTATGTGTTGCTGGTGTCTTCAGTGACTCTGTTTGTTTCCTGATTTATCTGCGCACCTCCTATAAATATCACAGCCACCACTTGATGCAATACTCTTAAGGCGGATAGTACCTACAATTTCAACCTTCCAACAGCGGCTTTATCCATATACGAGGAGACTCTCTCGGCCATTTTACCTGTTGGCTCTCATGCAATATTGACAGGGATTTCTCCTAGTATAGCATTTATATAATTTTCATGACACCCGTATGCAATATTTATCTGTTGTTGATGCATTTACTGTTTTTTGTGTTATATATCCACTTTCTTGCCCAGCATTTGTAACTATCGCAATGTTTGCAATTTTTTGTAAGTGATATTCTATTGTTTCTTTGCGGTCAGTTGGCATTCTGAACTAGAGGGAATATATTTATCTAAATGTTGAGTGCTCTTTATTCAGGCAGTGCATATTTCACGTTTCTGTATATATTACAAAAAATTACTTCTGGATATGCTCTTTTCTTGTTTATCTGATGTACCTTGTTATACGTCAATGTGTTCTCCCAAATTCAGACATATATAATCTCAGTGTTAAGTGACACTAGACATCTGCTTTTGTTGATTCTTTTCCTTTTCAGGTCTTTATTTCTCTTTCTACATGGGAAGAAAGTTAAAAGGTTTACCTCAATTCAAGCCTGTACATCATAAGTTTTCCTCGTCAAACTAGTTCACGTTATCAGTGCCTAGCTATGGATGATTCAGCTAGCAATGCATCTAAGACCTCAGTGACTTCAGTGACTACTGTATCTTCCAATGTTGCGAAGCCATCCACTATGAGATTGAGGAAAGATCCTCCCTCTCCTCCCAAACAAACTTCTTCGATCACTATGGACTTATTGTTAGAGGAGATTCGAGCACTACGTCCATTTATTGAAGAGACCAACTCAGCGCTTCAGGTTCTCACTTACAAATGGTCCACTATGGAGGAGCGTGTTACCACGTTGGAACAAAATGTTGATTTCTTGTCCTCTTCCACTTCCAAAGTGGAATCATTGTCTTCTCAAGTATTACTGCTACATAAGCAAATGGAAAATTGGGAAAACAGAAATAGAAGGAATAACCTTCGTATTTATGGGCTGCCTGAGGAAACTGAAGTTTCAGACTCAATTACTTTCTTTAAATCATTTCTTCCACAAATCGTTAAACTTCCGGAAAGCACCAATTTGAATATCCAAAGAGCCCATCGCTTAATTTGAAGGTCACATATATCATCATCATCTTCAGTTAAGAAACTGAGACGGGTGATCATATACTTTCTGGAATACACTGATTTGTTGAAGGTCTTGTCTGCAGCTAGAGCACTAAATAGAATCACTTGGTCTGGTAATTCCTTATTTTTTGCGCAAGAGTATGCTAATCCAACGGCAGCGCGTCGTAAGGAATTCCTATCACTAAGACCTTAGTTACGCTTGATTGGGGCACGTTATGGCCTTTTTCATCCTTGCCTTTTTAAGGAGACCATAAATAACAAGACTAATACCAATGAGGATCCGCTACAACTAAAAAGTTTCCTTCACTCATATCAGGCTCATCCGATGGAAACTGATTCTTCATCGCATGCCTAGTAGATGTTTGTAATGTATTCAGTATATTTTTCTTCTCTTCAAGCTTTCATCATAGTCACGTTTTATTCATAGCTTATTAAGATTTGCGATGCACAGCAGTTTGTCTTCTTCTTACTGTCTATTGTATCTGTTTGATATTTTTTTTTCCTTTTTCATCTGCAGATGGTTCCAGCGGTTTTTGTTTTTTCCCTATGTATTTACAGCTCGTTGGCTGTGTGTTCTCCTCTCCGTCCTCCCTTATGAGTCCGAGCACGTCATTATTCACTGTGGCCTTCCATCCCTCCACCCTACGTTTGTTTTGGACTTGTTGTAAGTCTTTTGTTTTTATATTCCTTATTTCTTTCTATACTATATTCTTCTTCTCTCTTACCTCTTTCCTTTTTCCTTGGTCTTTCTATTTACTTAGCATAGCATTTTTTCTTACTCTCCACTATCTCTCTATCTTTCATCTCGTGTTTATCCAGTATTGTTCTTTCTCTTCTCCTCTCTCTTCCTATTTTTCTCCACTTTCTTCTTGTCAATACTGTTGGTTCATTGCTCAAAATGGTTCTATTTGTTTGAAATGTTGCTTCCTTTAGCATGCATCATTTTGTTATAGTTTGAATACATGCCTTTGAAAATTGTTTCATGGAATGTCAGGGGTTTACACTCACCTATTAAGAGACAGAGGGTTTTAACTCATTTGACTAAATTGGACACGGATATTGCGTGCATACAAGAGTCTCATTTATCAGCTGAAGAATCTGTAAAGTTGAAGAGAGGTTGGGTTAATGAAGTTTTCTTTTCCCCAGGGGATGGCAAGCGTAATGGCGTCTCTTTTGCAAATCCCTTCCCATTAAGATACTTTCTCATTGTTCTGACCCAGCAGGGAGATGGATATTTGTTAAATTCTTGATAGATAATGTCCCACTCTCCTTACTGAACATATATGCACCTACAGCAGGTGATCCCTCATTTTAGAAATCTTTAGCATCACAAATACCACAGTGGTATGATGATAACTTCATTCTTGCAGGTGACTGTAATGAAATCTTTGTCCCTTTATTGATTGCAAATCTATGTCTTCTTTCATTCCCCACAATTCTCACAAATTATTCACACAAATAGTAAAACAACAAAAACTGATAGACGCTTGGCGACTTTGTAACCCCACAGTACGAGAATGTTCCTTTTACTCCCCGATGCATCATACCCAATCCAGATTAGATTATTTTTTCATATCCCACAACGTTGCTCAGTCACTTGTGAAAGCAGATATTGGTTCCATTTTAATATCTGACCACGCACCTGTTACTATGCATCTTGATGTCCTTGGCAAACCTAAATTAACTCGTATATGGCGTTTTAATAACTCCCTGCTTCTAGATTCAGCTTTCACTTCTTCCTTTACTTCTTTTTTTAACAAGTATTTTCTCTTTAATCAAATGGATAGTACCCCTATTCATATAGTTTGGGACGCATTTAAAGCTTCAGCTAGAGATTTATTATTAGGTATGTTTCTGACAAGCGTCAAAAAGCACGTCAAACCACTAATGCACTATTAATCAAAATTAAAGCATTGGAACACTCCTGCTATTCCTCCAAATCTAAGGACTGACTATCTGATCTTCTTAAAGCCAAATTTCAATTCAATCAAGACACAACCAACAATGCTTCCAATTATTTGTTAAGATCCAGTGCCAAACATTATGAAGGCCAGAACAAAGCTGGTAAATTGCTAGATCATTATTTAAAAGTCAAACAAAATAAGCTTAATATTGACTCTATTCTTGGTCGCGATGCTCAAATGAAATTTAAAGATGGAGATATTTTGAATTAATTTCTTCACTTTTATAAATCACTTTATACGTCTGAAACTTCATCCTCTGACCATGATATATCTCAATTTTATTCTCATATACAAAATACCCCTCCCATTAATTTGGATTTCTCACTCTTAGAAACTGATGTATCACAGAAGGAACTTCTAGATGCCTTGAAAACGCTCAAGAAGCACAAAGCTCATGGCCCAGATGGGTTCACTGTAGAGTTTTTCACTCATTTTTCACATCTACTTCTCCCTAAATTCTGCAACTTATTTCTGCTTTTCTGCAGTCGTGTCAATCTTCTGGCTCCTTTGCAGACGCTCTCATCTGTCTTATAATGAAGAAGGGTAAGGATCCGCAACATTGTAAAAACTACTGCCCTATTTCTTTAGTCAATATTGATTATAAAATCTTCTCAAAAGCTTTAGCTTTACGGTTAGAGTCCCATTTACCTGCTTTGTTAGGTGCTGAACAATCCGGTTTTGTTAAAGGACGCCTCATCACGGACAACACCCGTTCATTTTTTGATATTCTTTCTAAGGCATCACACTTCTCTCAGTCTCTAGCAGCCATAGCGCTGGACGCTGAAAAAGCATTCAACAGAGTTTAATGGCCTTATCTTTTCCATGTCCTTCAATGGTTTGGCTTTGGCTCAAAGATTATTACTTTAATATCTCTTCTATATTCCAGTCCTAGGGCAGCGGTATCAGCAAATGGTGACGTCTCTTCCTACTTTCATCTACACAGAGGTGTCAGGCAAGGTTGCCCACTTTCTCCTTTTCTTTTTAATCTTGCCTTGGAACCTTTTTTATTACACATCTGCCAAAACGCTGATATCCATGGTTTCACTTTTAAGGACACCACTGTCAAGATGGCAGCATATGCTGATGACGTTCTCTTATTCTTAACCCGTCCTCAGACTTCTCTTCCTGCTTTTTTAGCAGAAGTTCAATCCTTTGCATCTGTCTCTGGTTATAAGTTAAATAAAGATAAATGTGAGATCCTACCTCTTACCAAATATACTCTCAGTGCCAATTTCGTCTCTTCAGGTTTTACTTGGAGTCCCCAATATATTAAGTACTTAGGTTTACACTTTTCCCCGACCATTTTAGAGACAATCTCCTGTTGTATGGAAAACTGTATCCAAAAGCTATCGTCTTTAACGCTGAAATGGCATCCTCTTTATTTATCGTGGTGGGGTCGCTTGGACACCATTAAAAGGATGCTCTCGCCCATAGTCTTGTATACAATTTCTAATATCCCATTAGGTATTCCCTCCAAATATTTCAAGAAACTTACTTCCATTTTGTCCTCCTTTTTATGGAGTACTAAAAAAAATCATGTATGTCTATTTCAAAACTGATTCGTTCAAAATCGCAGGATGGGGTGAATTTTCCTGACCTTCCTGCCTACCACAAATCATTCCTTTTACACCAAGCATCAAAATGGCTCTCTGACACCTCTACATATCTCCCTAAATGGGCTATACTTGAAAAATCCTTCCTTTCACCTTTCTCATTTCAGGAGTACCTCTCCTTTACATGTCTACCGCAATCCATCTCTACCCCTATACTCAAATATACTTCCAAGATAGTACCGCCTGCTATTTTGACCTCTTTCCTTACCTCATCCATCTGGCATAATAAAAATATTCTGATCAATAATAAACCTTTTTACTGGAAATCTTGGAGACAGCGTGGTATAATATGGGCTCATCACCTTTATGACCAAGACCATATTATGTCATTTGAGAGGGCTAGCTCTTTGTTCAATTTACCTTCATCCTTTAAGTCCAAATCCATGTACTTTTAAAGTAACTTACCAAAATCGAACTTGGACTTTTCAAAATCCTGCTGAACTTAAAAATTTAATTCATATTCAATCTAATAGAGGCATGGATACTTCCACTTCTCCTAATGGCTGAATGTTTAATTGCTTATCTTTTTCTTCTTTGCAGCATTTCTGATGTTGTTCTATATACAGGTTTGCTTTTAGATGATTCTAATGTTTAGTATAGCTTCTTTTATTGCTTATTTCTACTTTAATATTCATCCCCATTTGATATTGTAATGTCTCAGATTTCTCTATGTTTTCACATAGATTGTTGGTCTGTTGTATGTATCCTAATGTATTTCCCTGTTGTTAACCACTTCTTATATTTATTTATATAGATTCCTTGGTGTGTCTCCCCTCAACTCATATGGCTCCCTTCCTCCATCTTCCATCCTGGTGCGGTTTGGACTCCCAATTTTCGGATGATTCATCTTGTTGAGTGTCGCCATTCCCCGTTGTCCTCTCTTATGATCCCCTCAGGTATGTTATTCTCAGTCATCCTTTTTGAATGTGTACTGTCTCTTTTGGTACTTTCTTCCTTTCTTCCTTTCTTCCTTCCCCTTTCTCCCTTCTTTCTCCTTCTTATTCACTGATTAACCTTATATTTCCTCTGCTTTTGCCCTTCTTTTACGCCTATATTTGTACAAACTTCTTTTCCTTTGCTTTACTCCATTCGGCACTTTCTCTGATGTTCTCTACTTTTCTCACTTCTTCTTTCTTTTATTTTTTGGCATTGTTTAATTTTATGTGCTATTGTAGTTTTAGCTTCTATTGATTTTATGCTACCATCACCCTCAACGCATGGACACCCATCAGCACGGTAGACACCACCCACGTCATGAACATCATCCACTCCGGATCCCCCGCTGGCCCATGCCCCACCACATCTTTCAACAAAGCCGACAGCATCATCGCACCCCACCTCTGGAACGTCATAAACAGCTCCTTCACGTCAGCCACCTTCCCGGAGAGCTGGAAGCAAGCAGAGATCAACGCCCTACTGAAGAAACCCATGGCGGATCCCAGAGACCTCAAGAACTTCTGCCCCATCTCTCTTCTTCCCTTCCCGGCCAAAGTCATCGAGAAGACCTTCAATAAACAGCTGACCGCCTTCCTCGAGACGAACAACTCGCTCGACCCGTCCCAGTCTGGATTCCGAGCAAACCACAGCACCGAAACCGCTCTCATCGCAGCCACCGATGACAGGACCATGATGGACAACGGAGAAACAACCGCCCTCATTCTCCTAGACCTCTCGGCAGCCTTTGACACTGTATGCCACCGCACCCTGAAAACCCGCCTCTACAACACTTGGACTCAAGGAAAGCCCCCGGACTGGATTACATCATTCCTCTCCGACAGAACCCAGGGGGCCCGCCTCCCTCCCTTCTGCTCCAAAGACACCAAGATCATCTGCGGCATACCGCAGGACTCCTCACTCAGCCCAACCCTCTTCAATATCTACATGATCCCACTCGCCGCCATCGCACGCAAACACAACATCAACATCATCTCATACACCGACGACACCCAACTGATACTCTCCCTCACCAAGGATCCAACCACCGCCAAAACCAACGTCCAGGAAGGAATGAAAGAAGTCGCAGAATGGATGAAGCTCAGTCACCTGAAGCTGAACTCAGACAAGACGGAGGTCCTCATCCTCGGACAATCCCTCTCCGCCTGGGACGACACCTGGTGGCCCACAGCGCTGGGCCCCGCGCCAACCCCCACGGACCACGCACGTAACCTAGGATTCATCCTGGACTCCTCGTCACCAGCCGTCTGGACTACGGAAACGCCCTCTACGCAGGAACCACAGCCAAACTCCAGAAACGAGTTCAGCGCATACAAAACGCCTCTACCCGTCTCATCCTCGACATCCCCCGCCACAGCCACATATCCGCCCACCTAAGAAACCTGCACTGGCTCCCCGTCAACAAGAGGATCTTGTTCAGGCTCCTCACCCATGCACACAAAGCACTCCACGACAAAGGACCCGCATACCTCAACGACCGCCTCTCGTTCAACACCCCCACCTGCCAGCTCTGCTCAACCAGCCTCGCCCTTGCCACCGTTCCACGGATCTGCAGAACCACCACTGGAGGAAGGACGTTCTCCTACCTGGCCGCAAAGACATGGAACTCACTCCCCACACACCTTCGACTGACCCAGGACCACCTCACCTTCAGGAAGAACCTCAAGACCTAGCTATTCGAGCAATGACAGCACCCCTCCCCTCAGCGCCTTGAGAGCCTCATGGGTGAGTAGCGCGCTCTATAAATGTATTGATTGATTGATTGATGCTGTTTGTAAATTCAGAGTTATCTCCTGGAAATGTAAAAGATTTTATTAGTCCTATTAAGCGGCAGAGAGTCCTTTCCCATCTAGCCTTTTATAACCCTGATATAGCTCTTTTACAAGAGACCCATCTTACAGAGGTTGAATCCCTTAAATTAAAAAGGAGCTGGGTGGGTATGGTCTTGTTCTTGCCTTCCACCAATAAAAAAGAATGATGTTGCCATTTTATGTCACAAGAAATTAAAATGTAAAGTTTTGTCACAAGAAAATGATGCCAATGGAAGGTGGATACTTGCTAAGTTACTAATTAACTCTGTACCTTTAACTGTCTATGGTCCCACACAACCTGATTGCTCTTTCTGGCCTTCAATTATGAAAAAATGTATTCAATATAAAGATGACTCATTTATTTTAGGTGGTGATTGTAACCAGATTGTAGATCCGTTCCCTGATCGTAAATCCACAGTTTGCTTCATACCTCACAAAACTCACAAACAATTTCTTGACACTATTTTGCAGTCACATTTTATTGATTCTTGGAGACTCTCTCATCCTGACACCCTGGACTATTCCTTTTTTCTCCTCCTTATGCGTCTCTTTCTCGTCTCAACTACATTTTTCTCTTTCAATCTTTATCTCAAAACGTATTGTCTTATTCTATTGAACCCATAGTAATCTCGGATCATGCCCCTGTTGTAATATATCTTGATTTACTCCCGCCACACCCCAAGTCTTCCCGCTGGCGCTTTATTACTTCCCTTCTTACTGATCCTCATTTCTCTTCCTCTTTTTCTGGTAACTTTGCTAATGATTTCTTTTTGACTAATTGGGATCCTAGCACTGCTTCTCATATTCTATGGGACACCTTTAAAGCCACTGCAAGAGGATTCATTACTGACTTTGTCTCTAAGAAAAAGAAACAATATCTCCAGAAATGGAAAACCTCACTAGCTCATATCAAAGTGTTGGGACATAAATTTTATAGCACTTCAGATAAGTCTATTTCACCCGATCTTTTGCGAGCTAAATTGGAGTTCAATAAATCTACTACTGATAATGCCTCATCGATACTTCTCCGTAGTAGTGCTCATTACTATGGTGATCGTAATAAATCAGGGAAGCTTTTAGCTAACTGTTAGACCTGACACCTTTGGCGTGGTTTTCCCCCCATCTTTTTGCCTCTGACTCATGTATTTTTGATGCTGTGCTGGATTTCGTTTTTGCTGGTTTAGATGCTTTGGACACTCTGCCACTGCTGATCAGTGCCAGAGTGTAAGTGCTCCCTCTGTAAATTGTCATATTGATTGGGTATACCTGATTGGCATATTTGTTTCACCATGAAGTCCCTAGTAAAGTGCACTGTGTGTGCCAGGGCTGGTGATGACAGATGCTACTAGTGGGCCTGCAGCGCAGATTGCACCACCCACATGAGTAGCCCTAAAATGGGGTCTCAGGCCTGCCAGCGCAGGGCCTGTGTGCAGTCAGTGACTGCAATGTCCGCCTGGCCAGTGTCCCCACTGGCTGGGCCTAACCCTTCCCTGTCTGTGCACATCAGTCACCCCTATGGAAGGCTCAAGGTACCGACCTGGGCAGGGTGCAGTGTATGGATAAGGTAGAGCATGTACTAGTGCAAGTCACATGCTCTGGTAGTGAGCGGCAGCCATTTTGTGTGCTCACTGCTGTAAGGCTATCTTGCTCCATAGAGCAACATGGGGGAGGCTGGTCCCAATGGATACCAGACTATCTTCCCATAGGAACAAGATGGGACATAAGTGTATGATATCCCTGAACTCAGAATTTAATAACACATCTTTTAGTGAAGGTTGTTTTTAAATTCTGAGTTTGAGAAAAGTACTTTTAGAAAGTGGCTGTTCTCTTGTCTAACCTTTCTGTGTGCCTGGGCCTGTTTGTGGATTGACTGTCTGGCCTGAGTGTGACAGGGGCTGCAGAGCCCCCAGGGGACTGTCTGAGTCAGCCCGTGGATGAAAGGCAGCATCTGCTGCCAAGGAAGTGGGAGGAGATCACACCTGATAGTGACAGGGCTGTGCCTGCCTGACCACAATGCTGGCTCCACCCCGCTGCTGGGCGACTGTCACCTCTGCCCCTGATACTGAGAGGGAGAAGGAAGCCAGGAAACCCCCAGTGCCCCAGCAACACCCAGAACTGGTTTAGACCGGGCTCAGGGCCCACTTGCACAAAGACTTCAAAGGACTTCAAAGACTTTTAGGGGTATAAGAGAAGGACCCCTGACTACAGAAAAGTTAGATTCTACAATCAAGAGGAACCTCTGCTGGAAGAAGGACTGCTGGAGAATTGAAGGAAGATTGCCTTGCTGTGTGCTCTAAGGGCTGACCTGTTCTGCTGTTGCAACTGAAAGCTGAGGAGGAGAAAGGGACTTTGCTGTGTGCTTTGACCCTACGTGCTTGATCTACTAAGACTTTTCTGTGTGCTGTGTCTTCACTGAATCTCCAAGGGCCTGAGAAGAGCTGGCCTCCTGTTGGGAACCCAGGGTTAAAGGTTCCTAAAAGCTTTGCCAAGAATTGCTGCAAGATCGTGCTATTGTGGCCTGGAGCGCGTGGTACTCGACTGTGGAGCGTGAGTAAGGGATCGGTGTGCTCATCGGCACATTCCCAGCGAGGGTCGGAGGTCTGTGGTGCCTCCCCTCGTGAAATCTGCTCCAAAGTGGTTGTGAGGCCGAGAGGGCGGTCTATTCGTGACCTGCGCCCTCAAAAACCATCTGCCGCCTGTTCACCGCCGCTGGCAGGGGCCAGGAATATCCCCAGAAGTTGCCGTTCGTGAACGGGAGCTGCAGCGGCGAAGATCGTTGCCGCCGCGCTCCCATTGGCTGAAGGAGCCGAGCCCCCTCACTAACGCCGCGATGGGATAGGCCCGTGCACCGCAGCGTCATCAGGATTGCCGTGCCGTGATTGGCTGAGGAGCGGAGCATCATCGCTTGTGTGTCCCGGGAGCCGCACTGCCATTGGCTGACTCCCGGGTGTGGAGAGAGGCTCGCCCCAAACGCCGCGACGGGATTGGTTCCCGTCCTCGGGACCTCTGGAGGTGCCGTGCGATCCCCGCCGAAGCCGGAGAAGGACTGACCTGACCTGGCCGAGGAATTCCTGGTGAGCGGTCTCTGTCCCTGGCCTGAGTCCCCGCGCTGAAGCGCCACGTCAGCACCCCGCCGCCCCCTGAAGACCTGAGAGCGGGCGGAGGGCTGCCGGGACCGGCCGGGACTGAGGGAAAGCCTACCTTGTTAGAGCGAAGGCGCGAGAGTCGCGGTGGGGCGCGCTGAGAGCGCCTGAGGCCACCGAAAGTGTGAGGCAGTGCCGCGCAAGAGAAAGGAGTTCCCCGTGGATCTGGTGAGGCGCGCTTGCAGCGCTAGGGGCCCATTGCTTTGCGGGCTGATCCTAACTAATAACAAATCCACTGATTGCAGATCTCCCGACGCTTCCCCGGGAGCAACGGTTTCATTTTTAATCTTCACGCAGACTTTTAAAGACTTGTGCCTACCTGTTCAGGGCACTCTGATCAGCGCCAGGAACGAGCGCTCAGCCATTCTCTGCCTGCCCCTTCGCCTGCAACCGCGACCCAGACCCTCAGACCGCCTCCGCCGATCGGCCCCTCCTTGCCTAGCGTGGGGAGCGGGACGGCCGGCCATTCCACCTTGGGCGGGTCTGGGCTGGGCGCGGCAGCTCTCTGGCTCCTCCCCCCTGACATTACAGCTTAAAGGGCGTGCAGCGCTTCACCTGCACTGATTGCAGATCTCCCGACGCTTCCCCGGGAGCAACGGTTTCATTTTTTAATCTTCACGCAGACTTTTAAAGACTTGTGCCTACCTGTTCAGGGCACTTTGATCAGCGCCAGGAACGAGCGCTCAGCCATTCTCTGCCTGCCCCTTCGCCTGCAACCGCGACCCAGACCCTCAGACCGCCTCCGCCGATCGGCCCCTCCTTGCCTAGCGTGGGGAGCGGGACGGCCGGCCATTCCACCGTGGGCGGGTCTGGGCGCGGCAGCTCTCTGGCTCCTCCCCCCCTGTCACGCCCCCTGGAAATCCCTCCTACATGTGTCCCTATATAATGGCCACTTCTTACCGGCGGCGCAGCGGACGGGCGCAGCGGGCGCGACGAAGGCGCGCCGAAGTTGCGCCTAAGTTAAGCCCATCTGCGCCCGTCCGCGGCCGACCGGGGTTAGGGGCACGTCTCCCTGCCCAAAGCATTACTTACTCTTCCTCCCAACTTCACAGTTTACAAGGTCCGTGGTCCCTACATGCTTCCATACACTCACGCATTTCCCTGTTTGATCTGTCCCCTGCTTCTCCCTGCTTTTGTTCATCTTCCTCCTTTACTTCCCCTCCGCTTCCTAAGGAGGACGCCAACCCAGTTCCAGCCAGGTCTCTTAAGGCCTATTATTTAAACACCCGGTCGGCGGTGGCTCATTCACATGAACTATCTGTGTTGTTGGATCTCCACGCACCTGATCTTCTCTTTCTAACTGAGACTTGGTTCAGCGATGACTCCTTGCCTGCCTTATTAGCCTCCCTTCCTGCTCCATATTATGCTTTTCGTGCCGATCGTTCATCTGGCAGAACTGGGGGCGGCATTGCAGTTATTGCCCTGTCTGACTTCCCATTCCAATTGCTTTCCTTGTCAGACATTGCTACTACTGAGCACCTTGTCATCCGTACTACCTCCATTTCCCCCCCTCTCACTTGTGTCCTCATCTATCGTCCTCCCCAGTCACCTGTACGTTTTCTTTCTGACTTTCAGGAGGTGCTGGCCACCCTCACGGTTAATAACTCTTCCGTTTTACTGCTGGGTGACTTCCATTTCTGGCCCTCTGACCCAGCAGAGTGTTCATCCTCGAGAGAGTTCTCAGACACACTTCAATCTCTTAATTTTGTTTCTCACGTTCACTCCTCTACTCATGTTAAGGGGCATATTTTGGATCAGATTTGGTCCTTAAACTGTCCGGTACACTCCTTGTCCATTTCACCTTGCACCTGGTCTGATCACCATCTAATATCTTTTTTTCTCCCCATAAGCTCTATCACTAGGCTCCCTCTTCCTAAAAATGTCTGGGTCCGCTTGTGGAGCAGAGTGGATCCGGCGAAATTATCTGCCCTCTTAGTTGATTCCTACCCCACCTTACAAGGCCTTTCCACTTTGGCTCAGGCCAGCGCCATTGATCAGTGGCTCTCTTCAGCTAGTGAGTCCATTGCTCCGCTAAAGCGGTTGACCTCGAAGCGGGAGAAGGATGCCAACCTGTGGTTTACCGATGACCTCAAAACCATCAAACTAAAGGTACGCCGTGCTGAGCGGGCCTGGAGGAGAAATTATTGTCCCATTCTCAGAGCTGATTTCATCGCTCTCTTGGCTCAATACAAGAAAGCTATTTTGGCCGCGAAAACGGCCTATTTCTCCTCTAAGATCCTTACAGCCGAGAATCAATCGAGGGAAATCTTCTCGATTGTCCACAATCTGGCATTCTCGGACCGGACATCTCTCAAACCCTCCTCTTCCCAAAACCTCTGTGATTCCTTGAACAGTTTTTTTATCAATAAGATTGCCACCATCAAAGCTAATATTTACTTACCTTCCCCCTTGTTTGTGGACCCTCAGTGTCCTCTACCTCAAGGCCAACTTAATGCCTTCCCACTTCTGACCAAGGAATCTTTCTCTTCAATAATCCCCCTTCTCAAATCTGGTTCCCCCCTGGACTCCTGTCCCGCCCACATACTTCGTCACATCTACTCCTCTTGTCTTGATCCCCCCCTTCACTTTCTCAATAGTTCCCTCTCCCAGGGGGTTGTGCCCAACCCAATGAAAACAGCTATCATCCTACCCATCTTAAAGAAGCCTGGCGCGGACCCCTCGGTCCTCGCCAATTATCGCCCCATCTCCCTCCTACCATTTTTGGCTAAGGTGCTCGAGCATCACGTCACCAAGTCTCTGAGCGCCTTCGTGGAGGAGCATGGGTCTTCTCGCCAGGCTGGTTTTCGCCCCGCACACTCTACGGAGTCCGTAGTGCTTTCGGTCCTTGATAACCTCAGGGAGGGAATGGACACCGCTCGACCCCAGGCTTTGGTCCTCCTCGATCTCTCGGCCGCCTTTGACACGGTTGATCATACCATCTTGCTTTCCCGTGTCAGGGCGGCAGGGATCGGGGGTACGGCCCTGGTGTGGTTGTCCTCCTTCCTGAGGGACCGCACCCAGGCGGTCCGCCTGGGTGACTTTTCTGCGGACTTCCGGGAGGTTCAGTGCGGGGTCCCCCAAGGTTCCTCCCTCTCACCTCTTTTGTTTAACCTTTACATTGCTCCCCTCATTTTTGCTTTACAACAAATGGAGGTCGCCGTATATAACTATGCGGATGACCTCCAACTTGTTTTCAACCTCACTTCTTCTTCTGCTTCTATTTTTAATTTTCAGTCTATTATGATTTTCATCCGGGACTGGATGGATTTTAACCACCTGAAACTCAACCCAGATAAGACCGAGCTGGTGCTGATGGGTGGTGCCTCCAGTCCCTGGTCCTCACTCTTTTGGCCCCCTTCCCTTGGTTCTCCCCCGGTCCCTTCTACCTCAGTGAAAACCCTAGGCATCAAACTTAACTCTCACCTCACCCTTCACTCCCAGGTTAGCTCCGTGGTTTCTTCTTCTTTTCTTTCATTACGCACCATCCGCAAGGTATCTCGTTTCTTTTCCTTCGAGGCCTTGAAACTGATCATCCTTGCCATGGTCATCTCCCGCCTGGACTACGGCAACGCCCTATATGCTGGCATGCCTGCATATAGTTTTAGGCGGTTGCAGTTGATCCAAAACCAGGCGGCGCGGCTGGTGTTTAAACTCCCTAAATCCTGTCACATCACACCCCTCCTTAAAACTTTACACTGGCTTCCTGTCCGTGAACGTGTCCAGTTCAAGCTTGCTTCCATCACCTTCCAGGCTCGACTGGGCACGGCCCCCGCCTTCATCGCTTCAGAGATTGTCCCATATCTTCCATCTAGGGAGCTACGATCTTCATCTCAATCCCTGTTATCAGTCCCTCGGTTCCGCAGGAAAAAATGGGGGGGGTCGAAGTTTGCGACCCTTGCTCCAGTCCTATGGAACTCCTTGCCCCTGGAGCTCAGATCCCTAACGCCTTATCCCCAGTTCCGAAAGAAACTTAAAGCTTACTTATTCACCAAATCCTTAAGTTAGATTATTTGTTACGTTGCTCCTCCCCTGCCATTTTCATTCTGAGATCTGTATATCATAGCGCCATGAAACCGCTGGTGAAAGCGCGCTTAACAAGTATTTTTAAACTCAAACTCAAACTCAGTTGAATTTCACTTACATTTTTCTGATCTCTTACTTCCCAAACTTTTAATGCTGTTCCAATCATTTTACTCATCTGGTAAGTCGGAAGGCACCTTTCAAGATGCTACTATCTGCCTTATCCCTAAAGACGGTCGTGATCCCTAATTCTGTAAAAATTCTTGTCCGATTTCGTTAGTCAATGTGGACTATAAATTATTTGCTAAATAGCTAGTGTTATGCTTAGATCCCATTATGCCGCATCTCATTGATAAGGAGCAATGTGGCTTTGTTAAAGGTAGACTTACCTCCAATAACTCTTGTCTTTTCCTTAATGTTTTGAATAAGGTTTCCTCTCTTTCTAATTCTTTAGCTGCTATCTCTGTTGACGCAGAGAAAGCTTTTGACAGAGTTGACTAGTCTTTCTTGTTTTCTTCATTACGTTGGCACAGCTTTGGTCCCAAATACATATCCCTTATTTCCCTGTTATATTCTGCACCTAAAGTTTCGGTCCTCGTGAATGGCCAGGTCTCCTCATATTTCACTCTCCAATGAGGCGTTCGTCAAGGTTGTCCCTTATCCCCACTTCTTTTTGTTCTAGCTCTTGAACCCTTTTAATCCTCCATCCATAACAATAGTTCCATTTCTGGTTTTCCTTATGGTGATAACCAGTTGATACTCTCTGCATATGCAGAAGATATTCTCTTATTTATTTCGGATCCAGAAACATCTATTCCCCCTTTATTATCTGAATTCTTCCTCTAACGAATACTTGTCTTCTTCGTCTCTTCTCCTCTACTGGGTTTGCTTGGAATAGCTCGAAGATTAAATATTTAGGTATTTGGTTCTCTAACTCTATTGCATCTTCAATCAAGTTAAATATTTCCGCAGTTTTGTCCCAAATTGAAAAATCATTTACCACTTAAAATCCTCTTTTTCTTTCCTGGTGGGGGCGTCTGGACTCAATCAAGATGATGATTGCCCCCATATTGATATATATCTTTTCTATGTTACCCGTTCATATTCTTGCAATCTATTTAAAGCGTATTGACTCAGGCCTTTTGAAATTTCTCTGGAGAAATAAAAAATCTGGAACTTATTTAGCAGCTTTCCGGAACTCCAAATCTAATGGTGGAGTTAATTTCCCAGACTTCTGTCTTTACCATAAATCCTTCTCATTGCGCCAGGCCTCAAGATGGCTTACATCAGAACTCTCTCCCTTCACTCCTCTTTGGCTCCTCATTGAACAAATATTATTGTTACCCTTCTCTTTCAACCAAGTTATATGCTTTTCTGCCAAAACTCCATACACTTCATTTCCCTTATTTAAATATACTTCTTCTCTCTTAAGGCCCTTGATTCACCCTACCAACATCACATGTGAATCTTTTTTAAACACCCCTATTTGGTATAACTCACTTATTCTTCTCAATAATAGACCCATTTTCTGGAATACTTGGCAATCAAAAGGCGTTATGTGGGTTAACCAACTCTTTGATGGAGTGTTGCCTTGCTCCTTTCCTCAATTTCAACTCTTATTTCATTGTCCTCGCTCCTTTTTACAGAAATGTACTACTCTTATGGCAGTTATTCTCGACCTTTATCATTCTCTCCCCTCCTAAACTTCTCTTGTACCTCAATCTCCCCTTCTCAAAATTCTTTTTACTCTACCTAAGGCCTCTCTTATTTATACATTTTTCTCTTCTCCTAATCCAGACCGTGTTAAATCTAAATTAGAACTCTCTCGGGAGGCGGACTTGGGATCTTCTTGGTATGTAGCTCTCTGGGATAGAATTTGGTCCAGATCCTTAAAAGTTTCTCATTCTGTTTCTCTCACTCAGGACTCGTTTTACCTATATCGCAGACTCTATCTTTTCCCTCTTTCTTTGTCACGTTTCTCCCCCTCTTCTAATTCTAATTGTTGGACATGTAGTTCTCCTAAGGCTGATCTTCTACATCTCTTTTTTCGCTGTCCCGTTGTCTCTAAATTCTGGGGAAAAGTTTGGCTATATATTGCTTGCATCTTTACACTTTCTGTTCCTTACTCTATTTCTCTTCTCTTTATAGGTAGTCTTCTGATTCTCTTGATCTTCCACAACACTCACATGATCTTTTTGATCTCATGATTGCTCTTGCATTTCAACATATCTCATCAAATTGGAAATCTCCTACAAATATCTCCATACAAGCTTGTTGGAACACCCTATGCCATTTTCACAGACTTGATGTCGCCTTTGCCTCTTCCTGTAAACCAGTCCGTAACACAGATCTCTTCTCGTTACCATTCACTTCATATTTGGATCGTTTGGCCCTGAAGAAATTTCCGCATATCAACTCAGAAACTTTAAACCTCCTTGAAGGACTTTGACTCTCTCTTTCTTGCCACCTTTTACAGGTTCTTTATGTTTCCATCATATTTCATGCTAGATATTATGTATTGCTTATTTACAACATGTGTTTGTATGCCATAATTGATATTTATATTTATATATTGCAATGTTAATCTCTATCCCTTTCCCCTCCTCATTCCTTCTTCCTCCTTTCTTCCCTCTCCTCCCCTTTCCCTTTGCCGTAAATCCTCATAAAATGCTTTTTGTCTTTTAATACTTGATATCAGCCCCGTTACTGTTCTATACTGCCTTTGAATATATTTCCTGTTTTTTTGTTGATGTCTTTATACAACAACTGTTGCCTAAATAAAGCTTTTCAAACTTAAAATTACTGGATTCTGAAATAATTTCTTGCTGAAACGCTCTGTTTTTAACAATTCTGCTGGTTTGTCCTTGCTGCGCAACAGCCTGCTCGTGCCGCTCTGAGGCTCGAGCTGAAGCGCGTGTGCACCTGAGTTAGTGTCGGCGAACTGTGCGTCCTACATGGCACTTCTCTGTTGGATTCCTCATTCATTTTAACCAGTTGAATTCTCCGCATGTACAACTTTGAATAAAAATAAAAATACAGTAGATTGACAACAAATTTACCTGTCTGCTGCTCCAGCGAGATTCCAACGACAGTCTTTGCTTCCCTCCTGCTTGCTTGTTTTCCCGGCTCCGATGCTGTGTGCTTCCTGCTACACTCCCATTGGTTGTGACATCGAAGGGGCTTACCTTACTGAAACAGGAAGACGCTGATGTCAGGTGCCTTCACTGATAGGCACTGCTTGATTTTAAAGTTAAAAGTCCTTTTCGTGTCTTTGCTGATAGGCACAGCTTAATTTTGATGTTAAGAGTCCTTTGGCAGTGTGCTGATGCACACAGCTTGTAGATATCATTTTTATGAACTGCCTTCGCTGATCGCAACAGTTTAATTTCTACCTGGTGTTTGTTTATTGCAATGCGCTGATGCACACAGCTTTTAAAGGCAGAAACTGACATCTTCAATTTTATTTCATTGCGCTGATACACTCAGCTTTTGTTAGACATATGCCTTCACTGATTGGCACAGCCTTTAAGGGGATTGAGAGTTTTATTATACTTGCTGATAGGCATGCTGAGTGCCTTTGGTTATAGTATTTGCATCTATTGTGCATGTTGTAAAAGGACGAATTTCATGCCGTTGAAATGTGTAACTCTGCTCTCTAGCATAGATAATTTAGGATTTGCAAATTTTAACACTGCGTTTATTTTAACTTCTCATATACTGTTTGTTTTTCATTCATTTATGTTTGGTGCAATGCAAAATTTAACTGCTGCTCCTTTCCACCTATAAAATGGAAGAAATGGAAAAAGGTGTTTGAGAGATATGTTTGGTGTGCGGAGCTTCTCTTAGTGCAGAAAGAAAATTGTATTTGCTCCTTCATTGTTTAGGCTTGGAGGGGCAAGATGTTTTTGATCATCCTCCTGATTTATCACCTTGTGAAGCTGAAGAGTTAAATGATTACAAGATTTGCATAAAAAATTTGGAAAGATACCATTTTGTAAAAAGAACCCAGAGAGATGAAGAATCTGTTGAAGGATATGTAAAGGAATTGAGGAAGCTTGCTTCATCTTGTAAATTTGTCAATTTAAATGTCAAGAGTATCCGAGATCAGTTTATGTTTGGGTGCAACATGGAGAAGGTGAGGGAAGAACTTTGGTTACGTGATGAACCAACTTTAGATGAAGTACTTGCTGTTGCCAAAAGAATTGAACATTCCTTAAAATGTGTTGCTGTCATGGAGAAAGAAAATGAGAAAGTCACTAGAGTTCAAGTGGTTAAGGACAGAAATCAAAGTAGGAAGGTAAATGAGAAAGGAAGATCCTTTGTGGATAATGGTAAGTTTAAAAAAAATGGTGGATATTAGATGTTATAGATGTGACAAAGTAAGTCACTTAGCTAGCGACAGATATTGTCCAGCTTTAGGACATACTTGTATGAAATGCAAGAAGAAAGGGCATTGAAAAGAATCCCCCGGGGTTCCACGCACGCTAAGGCGTGTCCACTCCGTAGAGACAGATGTAAAAAATAAGGAGAAAATTGTTTCCTTATCCAACTTACGGGGGATTCTTTTCACTGTTCCTGAAGAAAGCTGAGCTAAACATGCATTAAACAGCAGAAACATGTTGACCTACCGACACTAGAACACTGTGGTTCTAATACTAAACCATCATGTGGCCTCACTGTTTTTAATGTGAGCAACTGGTCCACTATTAAAGTTTTTTTGGGTCCAGTTGTGATCTTTTAACACTCACGCATATCACCAAACACCTTTTTCACGTAAATACTGTTTCACAATTACCCTGCTCCGCTGCAATTGCAGGCGTCGTAGCACACAGGGGGGGGCATTCTGTCCCTCCTGTGGGAACCCCATGATGAAGCATGTCACCACTAGGGTGAGTGAGGGTTCTTTTAAGAGATGAATTCTTTTCTTTTCCTGTTTTTCTTTCCAGTCTTTGGACCTTATTTAATAGCACTTGTTTTTCCACATAATGGTCTTTAGCAAGTAGGGATACTGTCACTCGCGCATTTTTAGTCTATCCCAATAGGCACTCTCGTGTTGTTGTAACGATATAAAATAGGGGCTGGAGAGTGTCCTCCTAGACCCTTACTCTCCTATTGTTGATATATAAGGTCAGAAATGTACCTATTTCTGTAAGAGATGATATGCAAAAAGAAATTTGTAAGCCCAAAAGCGGTGGAATAATAGAAGAAGTTGAAGGTACAGAGTGGTTGGCCCCAGTGGTCGCTGCTCGCAAGCCTATTGGGGATTTGTGTTTATACATTGACTTAAAACAATTGAACAAAAATGTACTTGTGGATAGATGTCCTCTTCCGAGTATAACAGAATTGCTGGTGTTATTAGGTGGAGGGAAAGTGTTTAGTACAATTGATCTTACCTCTGCTTATCATCAGATAGAACTGGAGGAGTCATGTAGAGCTTTCACTGCTTTTGATACACCTTTTGGCACGTTTAGTTTCATTAGGATGCCTTTTGGCTTAGTTTCGGCATCATCAGTGTATCAAAATGCCATGGAAAATGTATTAAAAAATCTTGCAGGTGTGTGCATATACCAAGATGATGTCATTATATTTGGTAATAATGAGGAAGAACATGATGCTCGACTAAAATTAGTCCTTAAGAAGTTGTGTGAGTGTAATCTGACCATGAAAGTGGAGAAGTGCAAATTCAGGTTGAATTCTATTAATTATTTGGGTCACAACATAACTGGTGATGGAGTTAAACCAAAAAATTATTTTGTAACTACCGTTCAGAAAATGAGTTCTACAAAAATAAGGAAGAATTAATGACATTTTTAGGCATGGTCGAGTATTGTGCTAAATTTGTCCAGAAATTTGCTGATTTAATGATGAACATGCATTCTCTATTATAAAAAGGTGTGAGTTTTGAGTGGTCTAATGTATGTGAAAAGGAGCTTACCTGTGTGAAAGAAAAGGAAAGTGCTGCTCCTTCCCTTTGGCGTTTTGACACAGGACTTAAACCCATCCTTACCACTAGGGAAGAGGTGTGGCGCCGCGGTCAGGGCGCCTGACTCCGGAATCTGGAGATCACGGTTCGATCCCCGGCTGTGGCAGCAGATTAGCCCAGTGTGACAGCAAGCTATTGCCCAGATGTGACACTGGGCAATAGCTTGCTTAATCTTCCCGACGGCCCCCAGTGCCTAGAGGCCCTTACGGGTGATTGTTCGCGCTTTACAAATGTGGATTAATTATTATTATTATGTCAGTGAAAAAGGTTTGGGTGCTCTTCTACAACAAAATGGTCCCACTGGAATACAAACCATAGTTTAACAGATTCTGAAACTCGTTCTTCTGTTGTGGTGAGAGAGCCTCTTGCTGTCTTCTGGGCCATAAAGAAGTTGAAGAAATTCTTGTGGGGTGTGGATTTTGATGTTAGAACAGATCATAAACCTTGGTGGAGATCTTCAACAAAAGAGGTTTAGACTTAATCTCTGGTTGGATTACCAAATGGGTCATTGGACTTCAAGAGTATTGTTTTTCTCTTAAGTATATTCCGGGTATTAAAAATGGTGTGGCTGATGCGTTGTCACGCCTTGTTGATGAGGAGTGTTCAGAAGATGATGGTTTAGATGCAACCAATGAGTGCGTATGTGTGTTGGATTATAGTTTCATATCAGAATATAGATGGCCTGAAGAAACTGAAGTAGATGCCACTCTTAAGGAGGTGATTTTATTGGTTCAAAATGGTTGGTCATGTGTACAATCTGGGTCCGAATTTATAAGGCCCTATTGGTACTTATGAAATGAATTGTCTGTAGATAATGGTCTATTGTTCCATGGAACAAGATTGGTTCCTTCCAGCAATCTTAGGAAAGAGCTGGTGTATTTAGCTCATTCCACTCATTCTGGTGTTACTTAAAAAAAGAAAGGTTGCATATGTCATATTGGTGGCCTGAAATGGATACATTTGCTGAAAAGTTGATAAGTGATTATCTCCCTTGTACTTTATGTGATAAATCTAAATGTCCTAGAGTGTAACCTATGGTCCTGAGGAGATGTCCTTCAAGTACTTGGCAAGACATTGCTTTGGATATTGTAAGACCGGTACATAGTAATGGGTCATAAGTCTTTCTCTTGGTCATCATGGATATCTATTCTCACTGGCCTGAAGTGTTTTTCTTGTCAGTTATTGATTCTGGACATTTCATTAAATGTTTGAAGGAGTTACTCGCCATAGAAGGAGTTCCTGCATCAATTTTAACAGAAAATGGTGTTCAACTTATCTAGAAAGAAATGGAAGATGTTCTTTCTCAGTGTGTCATAACTCATAAGACTTGTTCTCTTTATCGTCCTGAAGCTAACGGAATGATTGAGAGGTTTAATAGGGTGCTTAAAGAGACCATTGCTTTGGCCAAGTCCACATTCTTAGAGTGGAAAGGTGAAGTTCTAAAGAAAGTAAAGGAGAATAGAATGACTCCTCATGGTACCACGGGAAAAACTCCTTTCTTGCTTTTTCGTGGAAGAGTGCCAAATACACTCCTCGAACCTTCATGGGTGAATCGTTATGGCTTTTCCAGGGGTAAGGACAATGTTTGTGATACCAAGGATGTATTGTTGAGAGAACAAAGGAAGGCTATGGATAGGAAAAAATATTTTGACTCCAAACAATCTGTTAAAAAAGTCGAAGTTAAGGTAGGTGATTGGGTGCAAGTTAGACGTCCTGGCCTTATGGTTGGATCTTCTTCCAAGTATCTCAAACCAATGTTAGTTATTAAGGTTTTTATTAAGGTTTTTAGATATGCGATTAGAACGATCATCGCATTTGGAACCTTAACAGAGTTGTGGTGTTGAAGGGAACAGTTAATGATGTTTGCAATGCTAATGAAAAGTATGACAGTAATTGAACTAATGTTATGCTTCTTTCAGTAATCCTTCTCTTTTAGGTCATGGTATGGACATTAACTGACGGTCATCTAGGTTGACTAAACGTCCTAGTTATCTCAAAGATTATGTATAAATATTGTTTATTATTTCTGTAGCCTATGTACATAGTTGTTTAAAGAAGGGAGGTGTGTGATAACCTGTAGTTCCTCTCTATGGTAATGGATTTTCTGTATCAACCTGTTCTTTGACGCTCTATCATTAGATCTGTATTAGAATGTGTATATGTCATTGTGCAATTGTAAATGAGTTGTTTCTTGAAAATGGGTGTCAGTTGTAGCTGTACATCTCTGTTGCTGGATGAGATCTTCTTTATGGAATAAAACTACAGTTTCCTGATATATGGTGCCTGTTGGAAACCGGCTATTTCTGGTAGGCTAAGGCTTATGCCAAAGCCAGGCAGAAACCACCATTCCAGTCAGGGCAAGGAAGTCACACGCCAAGATAACCCCTGCTCGCCCTCTAGGTAGCATGGCGCGGGCAGTCTAGGCTAAACTCGGAGGCGATGTGTAAAGCATTTGCGTCAGCGCACGACAGCAACAACATACTAGGCACACCACAAAAGAGACTCCACACAAGGTTATATTAAAATAACTTTTGTATTGTCAAAACATATCAGATAGAAATCACACAGGTACATTGTGCCAACTGGCACGGCAATATTCACAAGGGATTATTTACAAGACAGGGCCACATGGGCCACTGTCTGAATCAACACTTTGCAGATATAGAAATACTTGTCAGAAATTAGAATAAAAGTATATAAACTTCACTGTAACACAAAGTAACAGTTATAGATCACATCCAGTAACTACTGGGAACAGGTAAGTACCACCTACGCAACCCTAAACTCCTTGGGAGACTGTCACGCAGGGGACCAGGACCTCACTAGGACCACCTGTACTAAAAGAACAACCCCCTAAGTATCACACAGCATTTAGGGGTCTAAGAAAAGAACACATTACCCATGATGCAATAACCTACATTCAGAGGAGTAATAAAGAGAAACACAGGATGCCTAAAGCATTCAGAGGTGTTAAGGATAAAGCACATGATGCAATAAAATACATTCAGGGGTGCAGCGCAAGAAGACACATGATGACTAAACATTCAGAGGTGCAGCGCAGGAAAAGTAAGACACATTATGCATAAACCTACACGTTCAGAGGTGTCAAGAGTAGAGCAATAGCGCAAGAATCACATGATGTCTAAAAACATTCAGAGGTGTAAGATCAAGGTGCGTAATCATACTACATGCATTACGTTTCCTAGCACCACATCACAATGCGCAAAACTCACATTAGGCAAATACTATCACATGAGCCACTACCTGTGGCAGTCCCTAGGCCAACGGCCTTGTTGGGGCTCAGACGCCCTGAGTCCAAAGTCAGGGTGCCAGTCTCAAAGTACAAAAAGCCTAAACGTGGCAGGTGCCCACAAAGTGCTGGGCACCTGGAGAACAACAAACTTGTGCTAGGGCCCTCACTGGCCCTTAGGCGCCAACTGCGCCACTGCTGGAGCCACACAGGCTCTGGGCATATCACACATGCCCTAGACGTTGGAGCCACGAAGGCTCTAAAGCACCATGCCAACCGTTGGAGCCACACAGACTCTTAGAACAATGATGCCCCCAGGAGCCTCACCGGACTCTAGTCCTCACACTCGGGGGCAGGAGGGGACGAGCACCGACAATATGCCCCGAAGCCCCCCCCCTCTCGAATATGGCCCTCTCTGGAGCCAAACGGGCTCTACACACCGTTGGGGCGGCCCGCTGCCATCTGGGGCCGCCCTGAAGCAGTGCCTCTAACCCGGCACCAACACGAAGCAATGCGGGCCCTCAAGAGCCCCTCGCGGGCTCTTTGCTCACGGTGGGGCGACCCACTGCCATTCGGGGCCGCCCTTCCTTGGTGCCTCTACCGGCACCACGAGAACCCATCTGCTCCCTCACGGAGCAGCAGCATCACGGAGCCCCCGTCTCACCCGGTCCACGCGGAGCCCCCCAGCCCTTCAACTCACCGGGCCTCAGGGGCGGCTCCTCCGGGCGGCGGCTCTCTTCATCTGGCCAGCGCGGGGCTCCTCTTCCACCACGGAGCCCCGCCGGGCCGCTCAGCCGCTCGCGGCCGCTCTCCTCTCGCTGCAGGGCTCCCTCGGCACACGGGAGCCCTGTTAACCGGCCGCCACCTTTCTCGTCTTCCCCATTCTTCCACGGCCTCAGGGGCGGCCCAGCCAATCGCGTCGCGGCTCCTGCGACGAGCCCCTCATGACGCGAGCCGCCAACCAATGGCAGCGCGGCCTCGCCGATGACGCGACTCTCCACCGGCCAACCAGAGCGCGTCCCTCCTCGGGTCTCGTCCAATCCGGTCGCGGCCCCTTCGTGGTTTGTTTTCACCGCGGCAGATCGAGGTGGGCACTCGTAATTGATTAAGTAAATACGGCCAGGAATCCTCAGCGCCTCCAGCGCTATAAGCGAGCACCAAAAGCGCTCCTAAGCACTAGAAAGTCCAGCGACAGCGCTCTCATGCGCTTGGGGGAAATGAAGCGCTCCAAAGCGCTAGACAGCAGGCAGAGCGCTCCCAGGCGCTCAAGGCGAAGCCCAGCGCCTCTAGGCGCTAGAAACCAACTCCAGCGCTCTCCACAGGAAAAGGGCAGCTTCTCCATGCTGCCATGGTCCCAGAACTTCCCCAGGGCAAAGCCAAGTCCCCCCTTCAGCCCAGGCAGGCAGAAGGGTCCCCCAGGAGTCCAGGAATCCAGGTGTCCAGGGGCTGGGCAGCGCCCACCCCTCGTAGATCCCAGTCAGCCACAAGAGCAAAGACAAGAACCCTTTGGAAGGAGACACCGTCCCTTCTTATACACAGAAATGCCTTTGAAGTACTTTGAAGCTTTCGTGCAAGGGGCCCTGAGTACTGGAATGTTTCTGGTTTACATCTCCCTGACAGCTTCAGGGCCAGAGGTGACAGTGGGCCGCCAGGATGGAGAGCCAGCAGGGTGGGCGGCAGGCACAGCCCGGCACCACCAGACGCTCTTTCCTCCCATCCCTGACAGCAGAGGGGCCTTTCATCTACCCCCTCCTCCGGGGCCTTGCAGACCCTGCAGACCCTGTTCTACTCAAACCAGACAGTCCATCTACCAACAGGCCCAGGCATGCCTGGGCCAGGCCCATCAGCCAATCACGTGCTAGCAGACTCACTACACAATTATGCCAACTTCTAAAAGTGGCGCTTCTAGACTACACACAGCCATGCCGCATACACCATTCTGCAGCATTCATTCTCACGAGTTCATACATATCAAACTCGCCCCTGCACTCCCCATGCATCAGGAATCTACCATGGGCATACAGATTCCCCATTCATTCCTATGGGAGGGCAGGTCACTCACCATCCATACACAGAAAGCACACGCACTTTACACTGTACCACAGTGAAAAAGTGCGCAGAGGCCTACAATCACCAATCCAGGTTCCAAAAACAGGCTAGGAAAAAGCAAAAAGTCACGGGGTAAACCTGCCCAAAGGACCGGGTCCAACACATCCCCCTTCCAGCCAAAACGCAGGGTAGACCAATCACTACACTGATGGTCTTCAATGCTTTGGGCGACAAAACCACGGAGACGGGCCTGCAGGGCAGGGCCACCTTACAGTTTTTCGCCACTCTGAACCCACAGGGATTTCCCTCAACAAAAGCTCTCTGACACAACTAGGATACCCCACTGGTACACACTAGTCATCCACAGCCAGGACCAGGCCCTAGGCCATCCAAAGATCACAGGTCCTAACCAATCCACAGAGTGGGGGCAGCAGCCCCTGGCACACAATAGCCAATCTCCACTCTCTCCCTCAGGGTAGCTACACTACCACTGATCCTACAACCTAGGGACCACACCCTCAGGCTGACTAGAGGTCACGGGCAAGCATGCCCCACCCTACCTCTACTCCATCAATGTTAGAACTGGGGGTCTCCAGTTGGCAGAGGTAAGTACCTTAGACCAAGTAGGGACCCTTGCTTCCAGTCAGGGTGAAGGAATAACCCTCACAGCGAAGCACTCACCAGAACACAACTCTCCTACCAGATCAGGACCTCACTCCGTCACTGGTCTATCACCTGGAAACGATTCCACTTCTGAGGTACAAGGCACACAGCACAGTCCCTCTTCAAGCAGGTGGGGGGACACAGCACACAGCAAAGCCCCCTTTCCTCTACCTTAGTGGAAACAACAAACTGCAGGTGGGCCCCAGAACACACAGCAAGGGCCGCCTCCTCAGTCTCTTCAGCTGATCCACCTTAGTAGAGACTCCTCTTGACCTAGAAGTTTCCTAATCTCCCAACCTAGGATTTACACCCTTAAGTTGCACCGGGGTCAGAAGTACACCGTCCTTCTGCACCTCCTTCCAGTTCCACTATCACAGGCACAGTATGTCTCAGGCTAGACAGAGCACACGCCAGCGGCGTAGCAGCGACACACTTTCCTCCCACCGGGGTCAGAAGTAAGGACACCGTCCCTCTGCACCCCCCTCCAGAGTTCTGCACCCTCCCACCTGGGAGTGGTACCCCTGGAAGCCAACAACCGGTCAGGACACTAACTCCAGATGCCCTTCCCTCCAGGTCAGGCTGAACCTGAACCTGGCCTCCCCCCTCCTCGGGGAACGACCTCCAGAGGCCCCACAAATGATCAAGCACTCTAGACGGACAAATGCCCAGCGAACCAGGACTTCTGCACCCTCCACTTAGGAGCGGTACTACCAACACCAGGACCGCCGGAGTTCTGATTACAGACACTCCCCGTCCTCTAGACACAGGAAGATCCTCTTCAAATGACTTGTAAGTACAGCCTAGGCCCCTGACCTGGCGCTCCCTTAGGGAACCCTCCAGGCCCCGAGACAGGGTTTCGGGCTAACGTGGGACACACCGTCCCACACCCATTCCGCCTCCACTGAGACAGGACGTGAGCCCCTACACCCCTACCATCCTAATGGGACATAGCTGGGCTACACATGAACCTCTTCACCTACACAGGATCATCAGATACACAAGCCACTACTTTTAGAATCACTTTCTAATGTCTCTGCACGACATCCAGCACACCGCCAGACATCCACCTTCCTGTCCAATGCCTCTGCAGGATCTCCTGCACACCACCAGAGGTACACCTCACGTGCAAGCTCCTTAAAAAAACCTCACACCAACTCCTCCAGTTCAAGACACCACACATCCACACACTCCCCCTCCAGACTGGTGAGACAGTTCCTCACTGCCTCTGACTCTCAACCTGTCACCCTCTTACTGAGCACCAGGCACCATACTCTGGGAACTGGGAATGGGACTTCACGCACTGGACACATGCATTACGTTTCCTAGCACCACATCACAATGCGCAAAACTCACATTAGGCAAATACTATCACATGAGCCACTACCTGTGGCAGTCCCTAGGCCAACGGCCTTGTTGGGGCTCAGACGCCCTGAGTCCAAAGTCAGGGTGCCAGTCTCAAAGTACAAAAAGCCTAAACGTGGCAGGTGCCCACAAAGTGCTGGGCACCTGGAGAACAACAAACTTGTGCTAGGGCCCTCACTGGCCCTTAGGCGCCAACTGCGCCACTGCTGGAGCCACACAGGCTCTGGGCATATCACACATGCCCCAGACGTTGGAGCCACGAAGGCTCTAAAGCACCATGCCAACCGTTGGAGCCACACAGACTCTTAGAACAATGATGCCCCCAGGAGCCTCACCGGACTCTAGTCCTCACACTCGGGGGCAGGAGGGGATGAGCACCGACAATATGCCCCGAAGCCCCCCCCCCTCTCGAATATGGCCCTCTCTGGAGCCAAACGGGCTCTACACACCGTTGGGGCGGCCCGCTGCCATCTGGGGCCGCCCTGAAGCAGTGCCTCTAACCCGGCACCAACACGAAGCAATGCGGGCCCTCAAGAGCCCCTCGCGGGCTCTTTGCTCACGGTGGGGCGACCCACTGCCATTCGGGGCCGCCCTTCCTTGGTGCCTCTACCGGCACCACGAGAACCCATCTGCTCCCTCACGGAGCAGCAGCATCACGGAGCCCCCGTCTCACCCGGTCCACGCGGAGCCCCCAGCCCTTCAACTCACCGGGCCTCAGGGGCGGCTCCTCCGGGCGGCGGCTCTCTTCGTCTGGCCAGCGCGGGGCTCCTCTTCCACCACGGAGCCCCGCCGGGCCGCTCAGCCGCTCGCGGCCGCTCTCCTCTCGCTGCAGGGCTCCCTCGGCACACGGGAGCCCTGTTAACCGGCCGCCACCTTTCTCGTCTTCCCCATTCTTCCACGGCCTCAGGGGCGGCCCAGCCAATCGCGTCGCGGCTCCTGCGACGAGCCCCTCATGACGCGAGGCCGCCAACCAATGGCAGCGCGGCCTCGCCGATGACGCGACTCTCCACCGGCCAACCAGAGCGCGTCCCTCCTCGGGTCTCGTCCAATCCGGTCGCGGCCCCTTCGTGGTTTGTTTTCACCGCGGCAGATCGAGGTGGGCACTCGTAATTGATTAAGTAAATACGGCCAGGAATCCTCAGCGCCTCCAGCGCTATAAGCGAGCACCAAAAGCGCTCCTAAGCACTAGAAAGTCCAGCGACAGCGCTCTCATGCGCTTGGGGGAAATGAAGCGCTCCAAAGCGCTAGACAGCAGGCAGAGCGCTCCCAGGCGCTCAAGGCGAAGCCCAGTGCCTCTAGGCGCTAGAAACCAACTCCAGCGCTCTCCACAGGAAAAGGGCAGCTTCTCCATGCTGCCATGGTCCCAGAACTTCCCCAGGGCAAAGCCAAGTCCCCCCTTCAGCCCAGGCAGGCAGAAGGGTCCCCCAGGAGTCCAGGAATCCAGGTGTCCAGGGGCTGGGCAGCGCCCACCCCTCGTAGATCCCAGTCAGCCACAAGAGCAAAGACAAGAACCCTTTGGAAGGAGACACCGTCCCTTCTTATACACAGAAATGCCTTTGAAGTACTTTGAAGCTTTCGTGCAAGGGGCCCTGAGTACTGGAATGTTTCTGGTTTACATCTCCCTGACAGCTTCAGGGCCAGAGGTGACAGTGGGCCGCCAGGATGGAGAGCCAGCAGGGTGGGCGGCAGGCACAGCCCGGCACCACCAGACGCTCTTTCCTCCCATCCCTGACAGCAGAGGGGCCTTTCATCTACCCCCTCCTCCGGGGCCTTGCAGACCCTGCAGACCCTGTTCTACTCAAACCAGACAGTCCATCTACCAACAGGCCCAGGCATGCCTGGGCCAGGCCCATCAGCCAATCACGTGCTAGCAGACTCACTACACAATTATGCCAACTTCTAAAAGTGGCGCTTCTAGACTACACACAGCCATGCCGCATACACCATTCTGCAGCATTCATTCTCACGAGTTCATACATATCAAACTCGCCCCTGCACTCCCCATGCATCAGGAATCTACCATGGGCATACAGATTCCCCATTCATTCCTATGGGAGGGCAGGTCACTCACCATCCATACACAGAAAGCACACGCACTTTACACTGTACCACAGTGAAAAAGTGCGCAGAGGCCTACAATCACCAATCCAGGTTCCAAAAACAGGCTAGGAAAAAGCAAAAAGTCACGGGGTAAACCTGCCCAAAGGACCGGGTCCAACACATCCCCCTTCCAGCCAAAACGCAGGGTAGACCAATCACTACACTGATGGTCTTCAATGCTTTGGGCGACAAAACCACGGAGACGGGCCTGCAGGGCAGGGCCACCTTACAGTTTTTCGCCACTCTGAACCCACAGGGATTTCCCTCAACAAAAGCTCTCTGACACAACTAGGATACCCCACTGGTACACACTAGTCATCCACAGCCAGGACCAGGCCCTAGGCCATCCAAAGATCACAGGTCCTAACCAATCCACAGAGTGGGGGCAGCAGCCCCTGGCACACAATAGCCAATCTCCACTCTCTCCCTCAGGGTAGCTACACTACCACTGATCCTACAACCTAGGGACCACACCCTCAGGCTGACTAGAGGTCACGGGCAAGCATGCCCCACCCTACCTCTACTCCATCAATGTTAGAACTGGGGGTCTCCAGTTGGCAGAGGTAAGTACCTTAGACCAAGTAGGGACCCTTGCTTCCAGTCAGGGTGAAGGAATAACCCTCACAGCGAAGCACTCACCAGAACACAACTCTCCTACCAGATCAGGACCTCACTCCGTCACTGGTCTATCACCTGGAAACGATTCCACTTCTGAGGTACAAGGCACACAGCACAGTCCCTCTTCAAGCAGGTGGGGGGACACAGCACACAGCAAAGCCCCCTTTCCTCTACCTTAGTGGAAACAACAAACTGCAGGTGGGCCCCAGAACACACAGCAAGGGCCGCCTCCTCAGTCTCTTCAGCTGATCCACCTTAGTAGAGACTCCTCTTGACCTAGAAGTTTCCTAATCTCCCAACCTAGGATTTACACCCTTAAGTTGCACCTGGGTCAGAAGTACACCGTCCTTCTGCACCTCCTTCCAGTTCCACTATCACAGGCACAGTATGTCTCAGGCTAGACAGAGCACACGCCAGCGGCGTAGCAGCGACACACTTTCCTCCCACCGGGGTCAGAAGTAAGGACACCGTCCCTCTGCACCCCCCTCCAGAGTTCTGCACCCTCCCACCTGGGAGTGGTACCCCTGGAAGCCGACAACCGGTCAGGACACTAACTCCAGATGCCCTTCCCTCCAGGTCAGGCTGAACCTGAACCTGAACCTGAACCTGGCCTCCCCCCTCCTCGGGGAACGACCTCCAGAGGCCCCACAAATGATCAAGCACTCTAGACGGACAAATGCCCAGCGAACCAGGACTTCTGCACCCTCCACTTAGGAGCGGTACTACCAACACCAGGACCGCCGGAGTTCTGATTACAGACACTCCCCGTCCTCTAGACACAGGAAGATCCTCTTCAAATGACTTGTAAGTACAGCCTAGGCCCCTGACCTGGCGCTCCCTTAGGGAACCCTCCAGGCCCCGAGACAGGGTTTCGGGCTAACGTGGGACACACCGTCCCACACCCACTCCGCCTCCACTGAGACAGGACGTGAGCCCCTACACCCCTACCATCCTAATGGGACATAGCTGGGCTACACATGAACCTTTTCACCTACACAGGATCATCGGATACACAAGCCACTACTTTTAGAATCACTTTCTAATGTCTCTGCACGACATCCAGCACACCGCCAGACATCCACCTTCCTGTCCAATGCCTCTGCAGGATCTCCTGCACACCACCAGAGGTACACCTCACGTGCAAGCTCCTTAAAAAAAACTCACACCAACTCCTCCAGTTCAAGACACCACACATCCACACACTCCCCCTCCAGACTGGTGAGACAGTTCCTCACTGCCTCTGACTCTCAACCTGTCACCCTCTTACTGAGCACCAGGCACCATACTCTGGGAACTGGGAATGGGACTTCACGCACTGGACACATTTAAGCTGCCACCACTGGATCCTACCATACTGGGGAATCCAGACACACACACACACTCAGGGAATAACCACCCTCCTGAGCAAGCAATTTCTCCTCCACCCTCCCTCTCTTCCATCTACCCACACAGGGACAGGAATAGGGATTGGACACTGGACCCAGCAAGGGATTCCTAACCTATGGGAACCTCCCCTATCTACTGGCGTCCCGCCCTGTCATTTTCTCTCATCTGCCACTAAACATAAAGCGCAGGAACACCATCTGAAAATGACACTTTTGAGGAAAAACAAAATCAAAAACAATAATCCCAAATATGTGACTATCTGAAAAACGCAGAGTTTTTTGTAATGTAGCCAGTTGTCGCTATGGCACTGGGCAAACGCAAGTCCAAATCCCACCGCTGCCACCAATGTTGGAAACCGGCTATTTCTGGTAGGCTAAGGCTTATGCCAAAGCCAGGCAGAAACCACCATTCCAGTCAGGGCAAGGAAGTCACACGCCAAGATAACCCCTGCTCGACCTCTAGGTAGCATGGCGCGGGCAGTCTAGGCTAAACTCGGAGGCGATGTGTAAAGCATTTGCGTCAGCGCACGACAGCAACAACATACTAGGCACACCACAAAAGAGACTCCACACAAGGTTATATTAAAATAACTTTTGTATTGTCAAAACATATCAGATAGAAATCACACAGGTACATTGTGCCAACTGGCACGGCAATATTCACAAGGGATTATTTACAAGACAGGGCCACATGGGCCACTGTCTGAATCAACACTTTGCAGATATAGAAATACTTGTCAGAAATTAGAATAAAAGTATATAAACTTCACTGTAACACAAAGTAACAGTTATAGATCACATCCAGTAACTACTGGGAACAGGTAAGTACCACCTACGCAACCCTAAACTCCTTGGGAGACTGTCACGCAGGGGACCAGGACCTCACTAGGACCACCTGTACTAAAAGAACAACCCCCTAAGTATCACACAGCATTTAGGGGTCTAAGAAAAGAACACATTACCCATGATGCAATAACCTACATTCAGAGGAGTAATAAAGAGAAACACAGGATGCCTAAAGCATTCAGAGGTGTTAAGGATAAAGCACATGATGCAATAAAATACATTCAGGGGTGCAGCGCAAGAAGACACATGATGACTAAACATTCAGAGGTGCAGCGCAGGAAAAGTAAGACACATTATGCATAAACCTACACGTTCAGAGGTGTCAAGAGTAGAGCAATAGCGCAAGAATCACATGATGTCTAAAAACATTCAGAGGTGTAAGATCAAGGTGCGTAATCATACTACATGCATTACGTTTCCTAGCACCACATCACAATGCGCAAAACTCACATTAGGCAAATACTATCACATGAGCCACTACCTGTGGCAGTCCCTAGGCCAACGGCCTTGTTGGGGCTCAGACGCCCTGAGTCCAAAGTCAGGGTGCCAGTCTCAAAGTACAAAAAGCCTAAACGTCGCAGGTGCCCACAAAGTGCTGGGCACCTGGAGAACAACAAACTTGTGCTAGGGCCCTCACTGGCCCTTAGGCGCCAACTGCGCCACTGCTGGAGCCACACAGGCTCTGGGCATATCACACATGCCCCAGACGTTGGAGCCACGAAGGCTCTAAAGCACCATGCCAACCGTTGGAGCCACACAGACTCTTAGAACAATGATGCCCCCAGGATCCTCACCGGACTCTAGTCCTCACACTCGGGGGCAGGAGGGGACGAGCACCGACAATATGCCCCGAAGCCCCCCCTCTCGAATATGGCCCTCTCTGGAGCCAAACGGGCTCTACACACCGTTGGGGCGGCCCGCTGCCATCTGGGGCCACCCTGAAGCAGTGCCTCTAACCCGGCACCAACACGAAGCAATGCGGGCCCTCAAGAGCCCCTCGCGGGCTCTTTGCTCACGGTGGGGCGACCCACTGCCATTCGGGGCCGCCCTTCCTTGGTGCCTCTACCGGCACCACGAGAACCCATCTGCTCCCTCACGGAGTAGCAGCATCACGGAGCCCCCGTCTCACCCGGTCCACGCGGAGCCCCCCAGCCCTTCAACTCACCGGGCCTCAGGGGCGGCTCCTCCGGGCGGCGGCTCTCTTCGTCTGGCCAGCGCGGGGCTCCTCTTCCACCACGGAGCCCCGCCGGGCCGCTCAGCCACTCGCGGCCGCTCTCCTCTCGCTGCAGGGCTCCCTCGGCACACGGGAGCCCTGTTAACCGGCCGCCACCTTTCTCGTCTTCCCCATTCTTCCACGGCCTCAGGGGCGGCCCAGCCAATCGCGTCGCGGCTCCTGCGACGAGCCCCTCATGACGCGAGGCCGCCAACCAATGGCAGCGCGGCCTCGCCGATGACGCGACTCTCCACCGGCCAACCAGAGCGCGTCCCTCCTCGGGTCTCGTCCAATCCGGTCGCGGCCCCTTCGTGGTTTGTTTTCACCGCGGCAGATCGAGGTGGGCACTCGTAATTGATTAAGTAAATACGGCCAGGAATCCTCAGCGCCTCCAGCGCTATAAGCGAGCACCAAAAGCGCTCCTAAGCACTAGAAAGTCCAGCGACAGCGCTCTCATGCGCTTGGGGGAAATGAAGCGCTCCAAAGCGCTAGACAGCAGGCAGAGCGCTCCCAGGCGCTCAAGGCGAAGCCCAGCGCCTCTAGGCGCTAGAAACCAACTCCAGCGCTCTCCACAGGAAAAGGGCAGCTTCTCCATGCTGCCATGGTCCCAGAACTTCCCCAGGGCAAAGCCAAGTCCCCCCTTCAGCCCAGGCAGGCAGAAGGGTCCCCCAGGAGTCCAGGAATCCAGGTGTCCAGGGGCTGGGCAGCGCCCACCCCTCGTAGATCCCAGTCAGCCACAAGAGCAAAGACAAGAACCCTTTGGAAGGAGACACCGTCCCTTCTTATACACAGAAATGCCTTTGAAGTACTTTGAAGCTTTCGTGCAAGGGGCCCTGAGTACTGGAATGTTTCTGGTTTACATCTCCCTGACAGCTTCAGGGCCAGAGGTGACAGTGGGCCGCCAGGATGGAGAGCCAGCAGGGTGGGCGGCAGGCACAGCCCGGCACCACCAGACGCTCTTTCCTCCCATCCCTGACAGCAGAGGGGCCTTTCATCTACCCCCTCCTCCGGGGCCTTGCAGACCCTGCAGACCCTGTTCTACTCAAACCAGACAGTCCATCTACCAACAGGCCCAGGCATGCCTGGGCCAGGCCCATCAGCCAATCACGTGCTAGCAGACTCACTACACAATTATGCCAACTTCTAAAAGTGGCGCTTCTAGACTACACACAGCCATGCCGCATACACCATTCTGCAGCATTCATTCTCACGAGTTCATACATATCAAACTCGCCCCTGCACTCCCCATGCATCAGGAATCTACCATGGGCATACAGATTCCCCATTCATTCCTATGGGAGGGCAGGTCACTCACCATCCATACACAGAAAGCACACGCACTTTACACTGTACCACAGTGAAAAAGTGCGCAGAGGCCTACAATCACCAATCCAGGTTCCAAAAACAGGCTAGGAAAAAGCAAAAAGTCACGGGGTAAACCTGCCCAAAGGACCGGGTCCAACAGTGCCTGATCATCATGTCTTAAAATTCTACAGATACCTCAAACAGTGACAGAGGAAAATGCAGTAGAACCGTAAGACAAAATGGTGAAGGAAGGGCCAGCTAGAAGAGTTGAACAGGGACTTTCAACTGTATATTTGGTGCAGGGTTGAAGAGGTATTCAGATGATTGTAAGGAAGCGTAACATTGATAACATCACTTGTACTTTAGTGCTGTTTGGAGATGTGTGACCAAAACTGCATTCATTTCACTGTATACATTTTGATGATATAGATACCGTCTATTATAAGGCTCCCAGCTCTGGGATTTGTACTGTTTTGTTAGTTGTTATGCTTGTGTGTTTTATGTTTTTGCTTTCTGTGTTGTTTTTCCTATAATAAAAGATACATTTTGAGCCAGGTATTCTTTGTGTATGTTGTAATTTGTATTACGGGTGCTTTTATATTGGTGGGTGAGCGAGTAAATATGCTTAGACGTTTGTGCTATACATGCTAACTCTTGATTTCAAGATTCAGGTGTTAGTGAATGGCAGTAATCATTTTCTTGAGTGGTGGTTCTCTTCGAAATGTGTTGGCAGGCACTTGGTGATGAGATACAATCTGCTACAGTCTCTTCTGTTGATGAGTCAATTTCTTTCCACAGTAGAATACAAAGATCTTCATGTGCATGTATGGCAGGGAGAATGTATGTAGCTGTCATTAGTGCAGTAGTGCGGAGGCCGACTGCACCCCAGTATTGATGCTTTTTTACTCAACCAAAATACAAGGAGGCACCTCTGTTGGATAAGACCCTTGCACCACAGTTTAACACTTCATTATCATTGCTTAGACATACTGTTAGACCTGTCAGCCTTAGGGTGTTCTTCAGCCAAACTTTTTGTCTTAGCCCTCTTCTTTTTGCTGAAAATCGATTTTGTTGGCTCTAGGACTCTGTGCACTTTACCACTACTAAACAGTGCAAAAGAGTTTGTGCTCTCTCCTTTAAACATTGCAGTACTTAGTGTGCCACGCTATTAAGTAGCCTCTTAAAACATCCTAGGCATGCCATGTCACACTGAATGCAGTTTTAAACTGCCAATTTGACTGGGCAATATAACCCCCTTGCCAAGCCTTAAACGCCCCTTTTATTGCATATATGTCACCCCAGAGCAGTATGGGGGCAGAGCTGGGTACAGTCCCACTTTCATCTAATTAAGCTGTTCTCTGCCTTCACATAAAGGAACTGTCACCCAAGGTAGGAGACAGCCATGGGAGTCAGGAAACTTCGAGCACTTTAAAAGGAAATTCTATAGAAAATTGTCCCACTTCAAAGGAGGAAAAAGGTATGAAAATAGGACCCTCAGACCCAATCTTCAGTTCACTTTCTGGACCTGCAGAAGGAATCTCAGAGTCCTGCCTGCTGCTGTGGATTGATGTGTATTTAGAAGACTGACATGCTACACCTGGAAGGACTGCTCCACTGCCTGAAGTCTCCCATGTACCCCCAGAGGCCTGCCCTGCTGTTTGAGCCTTGTTCTACTGCTAAACCCAGGAATACTAGAGTGGCTCCAAGAGCTAGTTGGCTTACCTCCTGATCATAGCATCAGGGAAAAAAAGGCTCTAACCATCTTGAACCTGCACTAGGACCTACCATGAGGGAGTCCTAACCCCCCAAGTGGTGCCCCTCTAGTCCTGGACCCGTGGTGGTTGTGCTAAAGGTGCCCAGTTTGCTAAAATCCATAACTTGGGACTTCTACATTTTGTGGCTTAAACCTGCTCTGAGGGTAGAGAGGAGACCATGACCAACCTGCTCATCCATCCACCAAGGTGCATCGCCGGTTGTCATGACTTTGCGGCAGCTCCTGCTACATTCTTTTCAGCTGCATATCCTGCTCAGCGGTCCTTCTCCAAAGGGGTATCTGGCCTTATGGATTTCTCATCAGCTACAGCATCCAGCCTCATCTCTCTGGAGATTTGTTATCTTCCAAAAAAGTGACTAAGCCCAACTGAAGAAATTGTCACCGTGACTTTGTCCAGCGACTCCCTGGTAGTGACGTTCCCTCCTTGGACACTACCTGCAGCTTTGCCCCACTGAACGTTAACTTCTCCAAACATTTTCTTCAGAATTTCTTGTAGGTCTCAATGTAAGCGCCAACCAGGCCCAACCCCTTCTTTGCATCCAACCTCTGTTCCTTCATGGTCGGACATATTTTTGGCTTTGACCCAGTCTTTTGCGACTAGATGTCCACTGATGGTACTTTGATCTTTTAAACACTAGATTTTACCTTAAACTTAAAAAAATATTAACTCCGGTTCTACTAATTGTATTCCTGTCATTTTGGTGTGAAATCATTTACTTACACTTACTCTATTATTATAAATTGGTGTGTTGAGTTTGCGGTTTACTACTGTTTGTGCGCCTGCATAAATACTTTACACATTGCCTCTAAGTGACGCCTGACCACTTTGATGCCAGGCTACCCGAGGTTTAAGCACATGTTAATTTAGTGATTTTTGTGGTTCACTTTGTCAAGTATTGTGACTGTCACTTGAACAGGGCTCAACCCCTCATTCAACCAACAGCCCAATTTCTCACTCATATAATAAAACAATACAGATGGTGTTGTAGAGCGACTTATTATTATTATTAATTATTGCTTTGTAAAGCGCATAACTACCCTAGTAGGGTTTCGAGCGCCTTTCTCAGTTGTATGTTCCATTTGGGAAGAATATTCATTAACAAAATATGAGTATATGGAAGTGAATCAACCCATTGAACTGCATATTATTTTCAGAGGTTAATTTATACTATGTGACCTGAATTATAAAGTGCTAGGCTATCCAATTTTAATTTCTGTACTTTTCATTATCTTTCTAGATACCACAGACCGACTTAAAAAATAGAATCAATGTTTTTGTCACAAAGAACCTTGATATTATACAATAAGACATTTTAGAGGATTGGATCGAGCATCCTTTAATAGTTTTCAAAACCTAGTAAAACAAATTTTAAATATGTTATTCACTTTGCCCACTACTACACCTCATGTTCCAGAAAACGAATGGCTTTCCCACACCCAGGACTTGGATCAGACCTGGCTCTAACAATGTTTACCAGAGGACAATGTGTGCAATAGAAATACTTAAATCTATTTAACAAAATTAATTCCAAAGGATTACCTAAAGTATTAACTTTGTTTGCTGTACACATATTTTGCTAATAATGGTTGGTAGGACTTCTCCCCAGATCCTGTTCCCAGGCACTATTTTAGTTTTGGATTATGTGTGCACATTTAAATCTTCTGACTGGTATCTTGAAATATCATATTATTTCTTCTTTATGAATTAATTATAATAAACAGTTCACCTCCTGTTGAACCTTTGCATAATAATCACATGTAACTGTTTCTATACTATACAGTGATCTGTAAATAATGTTACCCTAGCTTCGTCTGGTATTCATAGGGTGTTGGCTTACCACTTTCGCTGAAAAATCATTGCTGTGTGGTTCATTGTGTTCATGGTGGATTGCACAGTAATGTTTTTCTTTCTCTGAAGCAGCCCCCATTCTAGGGATTTGTGTCCGAGAAACAAACCCACATGGGGTTTTCTTGTGTTGGATGGGCTACTGACTAAAGGTTTTCTATTGAGAAGCCAACTGTGGTCTGTCAACTGTGATTCTGCCATCGGAAACCAGGTGATTTCCTCGCATTTTAAAGATACGGGTGGACAATGGCTGGATGGGGGAATTGACAATGATTTACTAAGGTTCCATAAATGACTGAAAATTTGGCTTCATATTTTGAGGGCATAATTCTTGTCTAGTTCTATTTTGGTAAAACATGAAGAGAAACCCCAATGATGGTCTTCATCTTATTGGTTAAATGAACAATGGCCGTGTGACCATTCCTACACTTTGGTTATGTTATCTGAAGTGGTAAACAGTGATCTGTATATTCTCTTAGCTCAGCAAAACAAAATCCCTGGTGAGGTCAGTAGATACTGCAGAATTCAGTCACTTTGCCTGCTGTCTACCATGGCCAATCTTTTACTGCCTACCTTTGAAGTCTAAAGAAGACAAGCATGATAAAAGTGTGCTGGTCAGCATCAACTTGTGGTTGCATAACTTCTTTTTTACTAACAATCATTTATTATAATGTTTCCAGTGCACAATAAAACACTTCAACTAGTTTGACTGCAAAAAGACAATAAAGAATTATGTTTTCTTCTATGTATGCAAAGGAAGTCTGTACAGTAAAAAAACAAAAACAAAAGAGAAAAAATAGAATGAACAAAATAACCTCTGAAGGACCAACCATAATGTCCTATCAACAGCGAGTTTATGACAGTATACCCATAGTAGTCTTCCAGAAAAGTTCAAGACTGAAAAAACACTTCCCGTAAAAGAAAAAAACTTCAAGTAGGTTGAACTGACATCAATGTAAATGGAGTACAGTGTAAATAGCTAACAAGAGTATGACCACAGGGAATAAGAGATCCCACCCACGGGGGAAAGAATAGAGAGTGTTCCTGAAAACCATAGCACCACAAAGTACCGTGGGCTACTAGCCGGGACTGCTATCGGACAATGGGCCTTAAGGAAGGACAGTCATGGGGGGCGTGGCCACGGCGCTGGTGAAGATGGCTGCCTGACAGATCCCAAATTTTGTAAAAACTACCACCACGTTTCCTTGATAAATGTTGATTATAAGATCTTCGCCAAACTTTTGGCATTACGTCTTGAGTCCTTTCTTCCTCGTTTAATAGGCTCTGAACAATGTGGATTTGTCAAGGGTAGACTAACATCAGATAACTCGTTTATTTTTAAATGTTCTAAATAAAGCTTCTACTCTACCTTTTCCTCTTACCGATTTCCTTTGACGCAGAAAAGGCATTTGATAGGGTAGATTGGTCCTTTTTGTTTAAATCTCTTTGATGGCATGGTTTTGGTGCTCAATTCATTTCTCTTGTCTCTCTTCTTTATTCTACGCCCTCTGCTTCCACCATCGTTAATGGTCAAATCTCACAGCATTTTTCACTTCATCGTGGTGTTAGGCAGGGATGTCCACTATCTCCCCTTTTATTTGTTCTATCTCTTGAGCCTTTTCTATCCCGTATTCGTCATAACCCATCTATTTTGGGTTTTCCCTATGGAGATCATCATCTGAAATTATCCGCTTATGCTGATGATATATTACTCTTTATCTTCAACCTGGATACATCTATCCCTTCACTACTAAAAGAGATCTCCAATTTCTCGGCAGTGTCAGGCTATAAAATCAACTCCGATAAATCAGAGATCTTACCAATTACTAAATTTTGTCTAAAGCAACAATTTGATTTAACTGGTTTTTATTGGAACAGTTCTAAATTTAAACATCTTGGTATTTGGTTTTCCAACTCCATTACAGATTCTGTCAAAAGAAACATGACTGTTGCTTTAGATCGTATTTCTAAACTCTTCTCTTCATTTTACCCCCTTTTTCTCTCTTGGTGGGGTTGTCTTGATTCCATTAAGAGGATGATCACTCAAATTTTATTATATTATTTTTCAATGATTCCAGTCCACATCCCTGTCACCTTTTCTTAAAAAATAGGTTCTCTACTTTCTAAATTTTTATGAAAAAACAAAAAATCCAGAATTTCTTTATCTCACCTAAGAAGACCGAGATCTGCTGGTGGGGTAACTTTTCCAGATTTTAGGTTATATCACAAGGTTTTTTGTTTAAAACAAGTCTCTCATTGGCTCCTTAAGGAATCCTCTCCTTTCACTCCTTTATAGGTAAATATTGAACGATGTCTACTTACTCCCTTCTTGACTAATAAAGTTATTTCTTTTACTGCTAAGAATGCCCTTACTTCACTTCCACTTTTTAAACATGCATGCTCACTGTTAAAACCTTTCTTTCAACCAAAACTAATCTCTAGAATTGATTTTATACAATCTCCTTTTTGGCATAATCGTCTCATAATCGCCTATATACTGGTCCTCATGGAGGGCAAGAGGGATTATATGTGTCAAAGACTTATTTGATGGTACGTCTCCTTGTTTATTTCCTATTTTTCAAGATACATTTATATGTCCTCTTTCATTTTTATATCAATTCTGCCTCTACTACTCAATCTATAGTTTTTATATATCATAGATTATACTTCACTCCCATCTCCATAGCTAACTTCACACACACAGATAATAAAAAATGTTGGTCTTGTGACTTTCCATCTGCAGATCTTTCACATCTCCTTTTTTGATGCCCCCCTGTAGTCTCTTTTTAGTCACAAATTTGGGACCGTTTATCCACCATTTTTAAGCTCCATAACCCCATCTCCAATCTTCTTCTCTTTATGGGAGTTTATCAGAGTCCATCATTCTACCATCCTGTGAAAGAGGGCTGTTTAATCTCATGTTGGCTTTAGCTTTTCAACAAATTGCGTTAAATTGGAAAATGTTTTTCAAAACTTTCAACTAAGTCATGGTGGAATACTGTATGCCGATATCATAGGCTAGATGTTGCTTATGCCTCCCAATGTAACCCACATGTTAATAGAAATTTATTTTGGTTGCCATTAACTATTCATTTAAATAAGGTTTCAATTAATGCTGTTTCTCATCATCGTTCTGTGTACTTTTAACCCCCTTGAATTCCTTCCTCTTTATTCTCTCCTTCTTCCAATTCTGGTGTTTTTTTATTTAAACAGTTAACTTGTTCACTATATGTTATGGTTTATGGAGCATAATATTACTTCTCATTTATGGTTTGTAAAATATATTTTCTACCCCTTCTTCCCCTCTTCCCTCCCCCTTTTCCCATAATATCCCTGAAATGTAAACGGCTTTCTACTATGATTTGTTGCCTATTATATTTTGCTTACCTGATATCCTATATATTGATATATTTTAGGCCTATGTTATATTGTATTATTTTTCTGTCTCAATAAAGCTTATTAAAAATGAAGGAAGGACAGCCATATGTGGTCAAACACCTCTGTCTGGTCTAACAATCGGTATATAATTTGTTCATGCGATGCTGTAAGGGATATGTCATGCATCCAGTCAGAATGGGAGGGAGGAGCCCATTGTTTCTACTGTCACAGAATTACCAATATGGCTACAGCTAGCGCCATGTTGATCCAGCACTTCATGTGGCCGTAGAGGTCTGGAAGTCCAAAGTGTCATGAAGGAAAATCAGCCACTGAGTGCTATTGCTGCAGATTGTTAGTATTGTTCATTGTTCGGATCACCTTTGTCCAGTAGGTGTGGAAAGGGGTTCATGAGAACTCCAGATGGACTATGTCTTCGTCATGGTAGCCTCACCACCAGCAGCTCGCCATACAAATTAAATTTGACCATTCAAGTTTGTGGGGGGGCCAATGCCAATTGTGCAAAAGCTTAAGCTTGGCTTTCCTTAGGAACCTATTGTGGGTGCTGAGGATTTCAGTCCAGTCCAAGTTGGGATATTTTATCTCCAATTTCCTTGATCACCGCCCCCATAGGCAACTTTGGACAAGAGAGGAATGAATGTTTTCCAATAAAATCAAATATAGAATGGACACTTGGCCGGTATAGGATTTCCATCGCCTGAAGTTGTCATGGACCCCTGATTAGAGGGGGGGAAATGGGAGCTGCGTAGGGGCTACAGTCAAGCAACTGAAAGTATTGCCAAGATTATTGAGAATTCAGGAGATATTTCTCTCAAACGATCTCAGCTCCACATCCTGAAGAAGCTGATCCACCATATGAACACCTCAGTCGGACCAGGCAGCATAGGACATCATTCTTTTGTCTATGACTAAAGCTCGGCTGTTTCAGACTGGGGCCTAGATATGCACTTATGTGGGTATCCACAACTGATTACGCATCCCTGTCAACACAGATTTTGTTTCTTGTAGAGGTGGATTCAGACATCCCGCCTCAGACTGTCGGAAATGGAAAATAAAGGCAGAGCTGATCAGTTCACACAGGATTTGTTGCTCAATAAGAATCCAGCTTGGACATTCCAAATCAGAGGAAAAGAAGTACGCCAGGTGAGCTAGTCTGTGGGCTTTATAGCAAAGATCGGTAACCAAAGGCCTCCTAAGGTCAGATTTGTATGTAGCTTTGACATCTGATTAGTTGCACAAAGCGTTCTTTAAAACCAGCGTGATGTAACATGCAAAATAGGTTTGATAAAGTCAGATGCCTTTTCCGCTTCCCGACATATCGCAACCTTCTTTTCCTTCTCTTTGTTTGCCTGCCCTTTGTTGTGAAATAGCAGCCTCCTTTGGTTAGCAGAAGCCCGCCTTGGAACTAAGCCAACTTGGAATCTGTGGACCAAGTCAAGTCAAGTCAAGTCATAAAATTTATATAGCGCACTACATACCCAGAGGGTTTCAAGGCGCTTAGGAAGGGGAGGAGGATTATTTGTCAAAAATCCACGTTTTAAGCTGTTTTCTGAACGCTAGGTGATTCTGGGTGAGGCGAAGGTAAGCGGGGAGTGAGTTCCATGTTCTGGCAGCCAGGTATGAAAAGGATCTGCCTCCCATGGTGGTCTTGTTGATGCGAGGTACAGTGGCGAGGGCTTGGCTGGAAGAGCGAAGTTGGCGGGAGGGGGTGTAGAAGGACAGTCGATAGTTGAGGCAATCTGGTCCGATGTCGTAGAGTGATTTGTGTGCGTGGGTAAGCAGACGGAAAGTAATCCTCTTATTGACGGGTAGCCAGTGGAGGTCTTTAAGGTGACCAGAGATGTGTTCGTTGCGTGGGATGTCTAATATTAGCCTGGCTGAGGCGTTTTGGATTCGTTGTAGTTTCTTCTGGAGTTTAGCGGTGGTACCTGCGTAGAGGGTGTTTCCGTAGTCCAGTCGGCTCGTGACCAGGGCATGGGTGACTGTTTTCCTTGTTTCGGTGGGGATCCAGCGAAATGTTTTTCTGAGCATGCGAAGAATGTTAAAGCAGGAAGAGGATACGGCGCTGACTTGTCTGTTCATAGAGAGTGAAGAATCCAGGATGACGCCAAGGTTCCGTGCGTGGTCTGTCGGGATGGGTGCATTTCCGAGGGCTTCCGGCCACCAGGAGTCGTCCCATGCAGAGGGAGATTTACCTAAGATGAGGACTTCTGTTTTGTCTGAGTTTAGTTTTAGACGGCTTTGTTTCATCCATTCGGCAACTTCTTTCATTCCTTCGTGTAGGTTAGTTTTGGCGGTGCTGGGGTCATTGGTGAGAGAAAGGATTAGTTGAGTGTCATCCGCGTAAGAGATGATGTTGAGGTTGTGTTGGCGGGCGATGGCCGCGAGGGGGCTCATGTATACGTTGAAGAGGGTGGGACTGAGTGAGGATCCTTGTGGTACGCCGCAGATGATTTCAGAGGCCTCGGACTTGAATGGTGGGAGGCGGACTCTCTGGGTTCTTCCGGTGAGGAACGAGGTGATCCATTCCAGTGCCTTTCCTTGGATTCCGATGTTTCTGAGGCGTTGTAAAAGGGTGCTGTGGCAGACTGTGTCGAAGGCTGCAGAGAGGTCGAGGAGGATGAGGGCGACTGTGTCTCCATTGTCCAGTAGAGTTCGAATGTCGTCTGTTGCTGCGATGAGGGCGGTCTCAGTGCTGTGTTTGGCTCGGAAGCCAGATTGTGAGGGGTCGAGTGATTTGTTGGCTTCGAGGAAGGCGGCGAGCTGGTTGTTGACGGCTTTCTCGATGACTTTGGCCGGGAATGGAAGGAGCGAGATGGGGCGGTAGTTTTTGAGTTCGGTGGGGTCTGCTGTTGGTTTTTTCAGAAGGGCGGTGAGTTCAGCGTGTTTCCAGTCTTCTGGGAAGGTAGCGGAGTTGAAGGAGCAGTTGATGACGTCTCGGAGGTGCGGAGCTATGATGGAGTCTGCTTTGTTGAAGATGTGGTGAGGGCATGGGTCTGTGGGGGATCCAGAGTGGATGGAATTCATCAGGCGGATGGTGTCCTCAGTGGAGATTGGGTTCCAGGCGTTAAGGGTGTTAACGAGGGGAAGATGGTCAGCTGATGGTAGGGTGGGTTGGCTTCCGGGTTGGTTGTCAAAGCTGTTGTGGATGTCAGCAATCTTGTTGTGGAAAAAAGAGGCTAGGGAATCGCAGAGGGTTTGAGAGGGGGTGATGTCGTTGGAGTTGGCCGAGGGGTTGGAAAATTCCTTGACGATGTTGAAAAGTTCCTTGCTGTTGTGGGCGTTGTTGTCAAGTCGATCCTTGAATGCTGTTTTCTTGGCTTTTCGGATCAGTTGGTGGTGAGTACGGATGGCGCTTTTGAAGGCGTCCTTGGTGTTGGTGGATGGGTCTTTTTTCCAGGCCTTTTCAAGGGAGCGGCACAGTTTCTTGGAATTCTTGAGGTCATCGTTGAACCATGAGGCCTTCTTGATGCCAAGTTTGTGTTGACGTTTTTTCAGTGGTGCTAAGGTGTCGGCGGTGTTGGATAGCCAGAGGGTGAGGTTGGAGGCGGCTTCGTTGGCGTTAGAAGAGAGGGCTGGGGAGGTTTGAAGGAGCGATGTGGAGATCTGCTCCGTGGTGATTTTGTTCCAGTTTCTTTGTAGAGTTGGTTGGAGGTGGATGATGGGTTTCGGCTTGTTGTAGGTGAAGTGAACGCAGCTGTGGTCAGTCCAGAGGAGATCCGTAGTGTGGCTGAAGGAGACATGGTTGCTGGAGGTGAAGATGGGGTCGAGTGTGTGACCTGCGATGTGGGTGGGGGAAGTGACCAGTTGTTTAAGTCCGAGGTTGGCGAGGTTGTCCAAGAGGGTGGCGGTGTTGCGGTCGTTGATCTTTTCAAGGTGGAAGTTGAGGTCTCCCAGAAGGATGTAGTCTTTGGAGGGGAGCGCGTGTGGGGTGATGAAGTCCGTGATGTCTTCACTGAATTTTGCGCGGGGTCCTGGTGGTCTGTAGAGGAGAGTGCCTCGGAGTGTGGTTTTGGGGTCGATGTGGATCTGGAAGTGAAGGTGTTCGGAGTTAGCGAGGTTGGCGTCAGAGCTGGTTGAGATGCGGATTGATTTCTTATGGACGATAGCGATTCCTCCTCCTGTATGGTCTGTGCGGTCCTTGCGTGTGATCTTATAGTCATCAGGGATAGCGATGGCGATGTCAGGGGCGGAGGAAGCGTTCATCCATGTTTCCGTTAGGAAGGCGACGTCAGGAGAGATGGTGTCTAGTAGGTTCCAAAGGTCAATGGCGTGCCTGTGGACCGAGCGGGTGTTGAGAAGGATGCATTCTAGGTGGTTGGGGTCGGTAATCTGTGATGTGGTCGCAGCGGAGATGTTGTCGGTGACGCTAAATTTGCAGGAGAGGCAGGAGAACGGTCCATGGGTGCGTCCAGGAGCGGCTTGGACGCAGTTGGGGGCGCGACCGGGGTTAAAGGCTAGGAGGGTGGCGGCATCGTAGGTAACGCGGGGGGGCTGGGCAGCGCGAGGGGCAGGGGGACTGGCGCTGGGCGCGGTCCAGGCGCGGACGGGCGTAGACGGGCTTACCTTTGGCGCACCTTCGGCGCGCAAGGAGCGCGATCGCTGCGCGTTATCGCTGCGCGAGAATGCATATGTCATATATGGAGGAGGGGGAGGGGGCGAGGGAGGGTCAGCAGGGAGGCGGGGCGGGCTGTGGGGGCCAGGCTCTGAGGCACCAACAACAACAAGCGTAATATGGCGTCAGCGTAGGGAAAAACGAAACTGGAGGTAGGCTGGGGCTCAGGAAATTGACTAGGCTAGTTGCACAATCGCGCTCCTCGAATCAGGGTTCCAGATCAAAGCGCCGTGACTACAATGCCCCCAGAGCGTTGCAATGCCCAGATCTAGAAGCACCGTGTAAATAGTCCCCCAGGAGCTATTTAAATGTCTCAGTAGCGTCGCAATGGCACTCGCGCTGCAGCGCTATGTAGAGAGCTTAGGCGCTAGAAAAGGCAGAGCACAAATACAAAGCAGCTGATGAGTTAAATGTAGACGATACCTCGCAGGAGCAGGACACAGGGAGCGACCGTTTCTGAACTAGTCAGGACGGTCACAGCGCAGGCGGGGTCAGAGCAGGCTATGTACTTCGTGGGAGGGAGGGTCAGCAGGGAGGCGGGGCGGGCTGTGGGGGCCAGGCTCTGAGGCACCAACAACAACAAGCGTAATATGGCGTCAGCGTAGGGAAAAACGAAACTGGAGGTAGGCTGGGGCTCAGGAAATTGACTAGGCTAGTTGCACAATCGCGCTCCTCGAATCAGGGTTCCAGATCAAAGCGCCGTGACTACAATGCCCCCAGAGCGTTGCAATGCCCAGATCTACACAGAGGGTATATAGCGTTTCAATCTGGAGGCCAGGATTTTTGCGATGATTTTCATCTCTTTATTTATTAATGAAATATGTCTATAAATGCCAGAAAACTGCAGGGCTTTGTCAGGTTTATGAGGGTAATACCAGTAGTTGTATTAAATTCTGAATGGATAGAGGCCATTTCTTTCATGTTTTTGTAGAATTTGCAAAGCAAAGGAACTAGATGTCGGGCATTCATCTTGTAAACAGTACTCTCCTGGTGCCTTGCCCATGGACATTTGTGTGATGGCCTCAGAGATTTCCTCTGCTGTTATGTCATTGTCCAGATCTGCAGCCAAAGTCTCTGTAGACATTGGAGAGTCAGATTTTCAAAGAAAGACTCCTCTTCAAATATTTGGCCCATCCCTGTTGCAGAAGAGTATAAGGCCTTGCAGAGAGTTGAAAATGTGCCTTTAGTCAGTGCTAGATGAGCGATGAGGCCCTTCTGTTATTAAAAGACTGGTATGGGGCGGTGAGCTTCAGAAAGTCTCAACTGTTGGCTAGCATCCCGCCTGCGCTTTCTCCAAATTCAGAATGCTGTTGTTTAATACATCCCAGCGTGTTCTCTAACAGTGGTGTAAATATTGAGTTAAAGTCCATCTTAGCCTGAGTAGTTGCTCCAACTGGTGCTTAAACTCTGTACATTTCTTCTGGTGGAGGGCGGACTCCTTTATTAATTGATGCCTCATGTAGGCTTTGCATACCACCCAAAGGATCGGCAGTGTGCCACAGCGCTCTTGCTATTTGACATTCAGTCATGTAGGTGCTCCAGTAACACTCTTTTCACAACAGGCTCCTTCTGTTTCCACATTGGCATTCTCCAGGGTCCTTTAGGTAGTCTGAAGGTCCCCAACTCCAATTCTATAGTAATGAGGGAGTGATCTAAAATGCCGTGATCCACAATATCACAGCTCGCAAGATTGCATGACATAGAGTCAGACAGAAGAAAGAAATCAATGTTTGAATCCATAGCGTGGAAGTGATAAGGAAAAACAAAATACAAAGTGTCGGGGGTGAAGGAGGTACCAAGGGTCCAGAAGGGAGGGATCTTTCAATAGGTCAGTAAGCATCATCCTCTCTTTGTTGTGGGCGGTTTCCAGGGGGCATGTGTGATCAAGGACTGGGTCCAGTATGAGATTGCAATTACCTCCCAAAAGATAATTCATTTGCTAATTATCCACCAACAGTCTATTTAAATGGAAGAAAAAAGTTTAACATAGTGGCTGAGGACGTTTACATTAAGTGGGACCACATTAAGCTCTAGGTGCGATGGTTCGAGGCTTTGTCTGGCCTAGACAAATAGAGAAGCAGTAAGATATGTCAAAGGATGGAACCTGTGTAAACAACCAGACTACTGAAAGTTCTTGAGCTTTAGCTAACCTTGCAGTGAAATGTATTTTTGCTTAAGTATGAAAGCCGGTCCCGGCAACGTGATAGAAGATAATGCAACATATAGGCTGAAAGTCCGATGATGAGGTCTCGATTTACTTTGGATGGTAGCGCATGTTGCTTCTGGGGTGATCTTAATTTGCTTTGGACGATAGCGCATGTTGCTTCCCATGTTGATTAGATGGAAGGCGGGGAGGTAGGTGGCCATGGCATCCTTTCATGAGTCTGATTGTTCGTCCCTTTGGGGATTCTCCCCCGAGAGTTGGTAGAGTACATGGTGTCAGACCTGTTATGTCAAAGCCAAAGCCAGGATCTGTGTCCAAGAAATGCTCCAGTGCCGCAGGGTCTGTGTATTCATTGGTAATGCATTTATTATAATGATCATAATTGCCAGTACTAGCATGCCATACCATATGGCTTTAAGTTTTAAAGTAGGACGCAGCGCCTGGAATCTTTTTCTAATATGGCTAGTCTCCATCGAATAGTCTATTGCAGCAAAGATTCTACGCCCCTGATAGTGATTGGGACCATGCTGCCTGAATCTACGAAGCACTGGGCAAACCAGACCATGGTGAAGCCAACCTGCTATGATAGGTCTGGTGGAAGTCTGAGGCTTGGGCTCTTGGCCTATGCACCCTTAGGAATTCAAATGCCAGGTCAAACATGACTGCAAGAGGGTAGTTAGCCAAAGTTACAGAAAGATATTCATGTTCTCCCCCTCTTCTTTTTTGGGAACACCATGTATGTGAATATTGTTCTAGGGGCATGGTCCTCCAAGTCCTTCAGTCTGAGCTGCATATTCCTCAATTCTGAGCCCTAATCCAGCACCCTATCCAATCTTGTTTCTAGTTCTGTGAGCCTACCATCCCGTTGTGCTACATGTGAGTAGAAGGCATTCAAATCAGGGCGTGTGTTCTCAATTCACTGGCTGTATCCAATATCACTTGTTCTAAACAGGCCAAAGAAACTGTAATTGCCTGGAGTTCTGTCATTAAAGTATTCGAACTGGAGTGCTAATTGCCTCAAGACTTTATGACCCGACTTGGACATGCCCTGCTATGTGATTGAAGGGGTTTCCAAAGTCAAGTGGATGGTACTGCAAGTGAGTTGTCCAGGACTTAGAAGAAAGGAGGGGTTGTCACTGGCCCCTTCAAATAGATCACAAAGCCAACAAGTACTCAAATAGACAAGTTGCATTCCTGGTACAAGCTGGGGGCTGCAGTACAGTCACATTGAAGTAGGTGGCACTCAAGCAGTGGTACATTCTCAGACCAGTATGAAATGGTGGTACCCTCCAGGCTGGTGACGTCAAATGCTTGGGCTGAACCCAATCAAAATGGTCACCACTGTTACAGACCGTAATCTGTTTGGCAGGACTCAGTAGATCTTTCTCTTTGGGTCTGGGAACTGGTAAGCACATCTGTGTAGGCCGAAAAGGGGTGAGGTGCACCAGGGAGCAGCAGGAGGCAGCACAGTTTACCGGCTAGGGAACAAAGAAAGATGGTAACACCACACTCTTCCTTCAGGCTCTAGAGTGCTCGAGTTGCGGGACTTCTGTATCCATGGGACCAGGGTTCTGCCGTTCGGGCACCAGGGTCTGCTGTGAGGCGGGCAGGGCAGCAACTGGGGAAATAGCTGCATCAGCTGATATCCAGAGGGTTGGGAGCTGTTGGGTAGAGGGATTGACCCAGTATAGATAAGTGAGGAAACCCTCATAGCTCAATTTGTGGCCAGGTTCAAAGTAGACGCATTAACGAGCCACTATGCTTGTCCAAGGTGTAACTCGGCCCCTCAATCCATAGCTTTTAACATTTACTAATCATAATGTTGGCAAGAAACATATTTGCAACATTAATCAATTACATTGATTTAAAGAGTGGCCTCGTTTTTAAATTCAACAATAGCTTACATAATATGGCAGACTGGGCCCAGTCACTGGTTAGTGTCACTCTCTGAGTGCACAGCATACATTGCACCATCGGTACTCGCTTTTTCTTATGCATGTTCGTCAACCTATGATGAAATAAAAAAACAATAATCTTCCTTCTTTTTATTTTGTTTAAAAGCATTATTTTTTTGCCTCCATGCTAGTGTTTTGTGTACATTGTCAGCTAAACATAATAGATACTCATTTCTGGTATTGTACTATCTCTGTTCATATAGTTTTCCACAATACATGTGTATATACTCCCTAAGACACAAGAAATGTCTTTTACTCACTCTCACCAGTACATCCTGCATTGGATAGCCTAAACAAATGGTTTAATGCTGAAAATAAATATAATAATGTGTATAACAAATGTTATTTTTTTATGCTTGCACCACTTTCCAAGAAGTGGCATTGTTTGTAATATCTTCAGGGAAATGTCTCCCCCAAATAAACCATTCTAACAGCCTTCCTGTGGTGGTGGTGGTGTGGTGGTGGTGGTGGTGGTCTGCCAGATAGGTGGAAGCTTGACGTGGTAGAGTCTAGTGTAAGTGTATCTCAAGCTCTACTTTGCACCTGTAACTAACAGCGACAAGTCTGCACCACTGTCCATTGTGATTTTGGAACACTCACCTCTCCTGGCCTTCTTTATTTTTAAGATGTTTTCCAACCGTTTGTGGCTCTGTTTGTGCATGGGTGCTGACACTCAGGGCTCACACCCTGAGTGAGTACTTACCTTTTTTAATCACATTATATTATACATACATGCCACTCAGTTTGTTCTTGCATTCCAATTCCAATTCCAATTCTTGGATTTCAGGAAGTTTCAGGATGCCCCTTATTTCTTTTCTCCTGATGAGACCTCAGGATCTTAGCCGAAGGGACGACACATCGTCAACACGGCTAAGTAAAAAACAAACAAGGAACTTTCTTCATTTCAATGTGTTTTGAGAATATTTTCAGTTTTTTATTACCTATACATTCACTATTTTTTGTCTTCTAGATGTTGTGATTACTTGAGTTATAGCTTTGAAACTGGGGACACATCGCAATGTGTTTTAGCCTGTAACTGTGCCCTTTTATGTATCCTGTTTAAATCTGCATATATAAATTGCTATTACTCTCAATTTAGGTGGCTTGGTGTGATACAATATGTATATGCGATTAAATACATGTGGCTATTTAGTCTATTCATTTGAAATATATTTCATAGTAAATGATACCAATGAGAACCATTGTACCTTACACGGGTTCCCATAGGTTAAAGGGTCACTCTTGTAGCCTGGTAAGAGTTTATTGAGAATAAAGCACAAGATCTTTGTGGCTGAATTAATGGAGCCTTGAGAAAAACCTACCTTCCTTATTCCCAATTTTTACTTTGTCTCTTATCTACCCATCTCCACAAAAGATATGGAAGTGATTTTGTTTTAATCACTGAAAGTCCGATGGTCAAAACACCTGATTATAGAAATCAGCAACTAAGAAGTGACCAGTTAATTTTGCAAAGGTTCTTCCATCGCATGCTACTAAATGTGGGACTATTTTAGTAACTTTTGATCCATATAGGTCAGAATTATCTTTGGGGGTTGAAATCTGACAATTATGTAGCAGGTGGTGTGTCATGTGGCAAGTGGGAAAAATCAATAATTATGCAGAAAATACCACAGTTGCAAGAATATGTAATTCCACTTCCACTTGCCTTGTTATGGATTATCCAGATCACTGACATAATATCAATCACAACAATGTAATGATACAGAAATATTGTGTCAAAAATATCAATTACAAAAATATAGTTTTCCTATAATTATGATAGTAAGTACAAAAATATCAACAAAAATTATTGTTTCACACTAATATCATTACAAACTATCCAAAAAAGTGTTTATAAATATATAATGTTTTATGAAGTGTACTTTAAGCAGAGTGACCATTGTGAAGTATAGTCTGTCTCAGTGGCACTGATTGTTGCAGACCACGTGACTGGTAATATCCGATGGTTTTTAAAAACGGTGATTGTAACTGACGCTTTATGTGTGATCAAGGCGAGTATTGCCGAAACACGTAACAGCAGCAAATAAAATCTAAAAGCACAAATACCCTAAGGAGTGGTGTGGTGTCTTCACCGGGGTGGATTCCTGATCCAGTAGGGATCTGGGACTGGTAATAGATGTTATGACGTTGGGAGTCAGAGAGTGGCTGAATCCACGCAACCTCGGTCAGGAGTTTCACGGAGTCCGGCAGTTTGGTGATTTATGTGTCAACATACCGAGAAGCCCCTGCTTGATTCAACTGAAGTGATAAGCCATGAAGAGATTGTAGAGTGAAGAGCAACCGGGAGTGGTGTGTCGGAGGACGCCTGTAAACGGGTAAGCCCAGCGGTGAGCATAAGCGGTTTTTCAAGTATCGCTTGGAGAGGTACTGGTTATTGCAATCCGGCAGGGAGACGCCTGAGCGCAACACAAAGCAGTGATAATATCAACAAGCATTTTTTGTATAATTATTAATGAGGGGAGCCAGAATGGATGTCTGGTTAAAAGAAAGGGAGGAAGCAGCAGATGCTGTTTTTAACGAACAAACTGTAAGCATGAGTGCATGGAACAAAAGACCGGACACACCAGCACCAGACGTGAACCTACAAGCGCAGAAGCGAAAACTAGAAAAATTAAAAAGAACTGATGTCTCCAAGTGGTGGGAGGTAAAGTCACTGGAAAGATACCTAGCAGTTGGCAGGGTGCTAAGGGGCTGGAGAGTATTGATCGCCCTGATTCCGATATGCTCCGTGAATGGGCAGCAAACAATACAAAATCATCCTACAACATGATGAGAATATTGGTGAAGCATGCAATTTGTGACAGGGACAAGGTCCTAAATGAAATTGAAATAGTGAAAAAAGAGATCAGCAAACTAGTGAAACCGGAAGAGCTCATGGTAATTGAAAAAGCAGAGTAAAGAAAAATTAAAGAAACATGAACAAACTATAAGAGAGAGGAAGGACACGGAATTCACCAGGGATCGACTTGATTATGAAAGATGCCAGATTTACACATTTGCTTGGCGTTTCGATAATCTGCCATGCCAAAGACTTTCAGGCAGCATGAGCCAAGATAAAACATCTAGAGAGCAAACATCAATAACTTATTTGAGTACGGAGGCAAGCTCCAACATAAGCCCGGAGGCTGACACTGAATCTGACAATAATTCAGTAACAGCAGGAAGAAACAGAGATGTCCAGACCCCTCAACAAACGTGGACGAGTTGGGTTTTTTACGCTTGGACAGGACTCAAAACACACAACAAAAACCTCAATGGAGGGGAAAAAAGTGGCAAGGGACTGGAAAAAGCAAAGGGGAGGGCATGGAACAGTGTTCAGGGGCAAGAACAAAGAACAAGAACCAAAAGAAGTAGAAGATACTTTGATAACAGTCTTGAATTTGACAGACTTGAAACTCACGGAGGAAGAGAAAAGTATACTCTCGCTGGGATTGTAATTCTGTACAAAAAACAATTTTAATTACGCTCACACCCGCATATGCTTTTATAAATATGTGAGGAACTTAAAATTGAAAAAATTATTTTATAACAAGCAACAAGGGATTGTAATAGAAAAAGAAATGCAAATTGACAAACAAGAGTTACTGGAAGTTAAAGATCTAGATTTGCTGCATCAACTCCATGAATTGGAAAAAGGGTGTAAAGGGATGATACTCCCATGGACTGTGGAAGAAGCAGTAGAATTCATGGCTATGGATGTGTACAGCAGCAGTAAGACCCCGTTCAGACCAAAATGCAATTTTGGCCCGATGACACCTAAGGACTCAATTGACTTATTTACCAATACAGTTATAAAAGACTTAAAATCTCAGTCCATTAAATCCAGTGAGGGTTTCTTGAAAGGCAATGGGCAAAAGGAGAGAAAATATGATATGATTGGGCATAAAATAAAAATGCGGAAAGACATAGTTGTTCGACAATCCGATAAGGGTGGGAACGTAGTTCTTTGGCCTCTGAGTATGTACAATGACCAAGCAATGTCTCAATTGAGGGATAGTAGGTGCTATCACAAGGTACCAAACAGCAACCTTATAGAGATAAAAACAAAGCAGTACAAATGTCTAGCAAGGTGGAGAGGGCTGGGTCTTATTTCCCAAGAGGAGTACACATTTTTGAGAGTTGACAATCCAGTAACTCCAATTATGTATCTTATTCCTAAAATACATAAAGACATCAATTTCCCCCTTGGTAGGCCAAACATATTGGCAATAGGTAGCCTATTTGAATCTGTATCAAGATTCTTAGATTTGTTTCTATAAGAATATGTGAAGGAACTGCCAGCCTATATTCAGGATACCCTTGACTTCCTGAGGAAGGTGGAGATCATTAGATGGAAGAACATATTTTTGTTGATGACACTTGATGTGTCATCACTATATACAAGTATTCACCATGGAGATGGTTTGAGGGCAATGAAACATTATCTCAGCAAGAGACCCATTACACTACACCAACATACATCAATGTTGGTAGAAATGGGTAGACAGTGCCTCGAAAATAAAATTTGCATGTATGGAATGGACACATACAGGCAGATGCGAGGAACTGCGTTGGGCACCTGCTTAACCCCCAGCTATGCAAATTGGCATGTGGGCTGGTGGGAGGAGCAGGTGCTCAGGACACAGTATGCTGACATATGGGATAGGAATGTGGTACTGTGGACTAGGTTCATTGGTGATCTGTTTGTGGTGTGGGACGGATCATTGGACACTGCAGAAGTGTTTGTCAAGAACTTGGACAATAACTCTTTGAACCAAGCATTTACTCACTCCATCAGCAATGCAAGAGTCTGTTTCCTAGACGTAGAAGTCTATGTGCAGAATAACATCTTACACACATGTGCCTATTGAAAAACTACAGCTGGGAATACTATCCCACACGCCAAAAGCCATTGTCCTCAAAAATTGAAAAACAGCATCCCTTATGGGGAACATTTAAGAATTAAAAGAAACTGCAGCGAAACACGTGTCCTGGAACAAGCACAGAAAGACCTAACGACAAGATTCATGCAGAGAGGAACTCTCAGTATTGGATCAAGCATTAAGCAAAGTAAATACGATGGATAGATCTAGCCTTTTATATCCAAATGAAAAAGAAAAAGATAGGAAGGTAAGTGAGAACAAAGAAAAAACAAGGATGATTACCACCTACAATGCCTAACAGAGCAGGGTGAGAGACTGTCTGAATAGGCATTGGTATTTGGTGAGGAGTGAACCTATAATGAGAGAAGTGGTCTCATGGAGACCCCTGGTCACTTTTAGAAAAGCACGGTCGATGAGACAAGATCTGGTCAATATTAGTCCAGAGCTAAGGACAACAGAAGGGTGGTTGCGGGCAAGTGCAGGAGTTTACAGATGCATCACATGCAAAGCCTGCACAATAGGACAGCATGCAAAACAGATTAAGTCCTCACTACTTAAAAACCCTTGGACAATTCAAAATCCTTTGACCTGTAGAAGTGACTTTGTAGTCTACATGCTTCAGTGTTCATGTCAGAAATCTTATGTGGGCAGCACCATTCATAGGGCATATGTTCGAATGCTACAACATATGAGGGTTGTCACTAATAAGGAAAAAAGCTACCACATAGCAAGACATGTCAATGAGGCCCACAATGGTAACATCCAGGATCTAACCTACTTTGTGATCGACCAGGTACCAAAAAATAGGAGGGTTTGGAATCGAGAGCGAAGGCTACGCCAACTTGAATCTAGGTATATAATACTTTTTAATACTAAAATCCCATTTGGACTTAAATCCGAAGAAGGATCTTTCTGTGCATCTAGGAGTTTAAATTAGAACAAGTTGGCCCCTCAGTTTTTTAGATGGTTTTAACATGAAGGAGAAGTAGGAGGTCACAAAGCAAATATTGAATTGTGTTGATTAGCGGGTAAAGAAATCATGTGAGTAGGCACAAAGAATGCATATTACATGATATGGGGCACAAGCCCAGGACCACATATTACTCTACAAATATTGAAAGCATAGGACATAGGGAGGGAACTGTGTCAATATATGTTTGGTAGCAGCAAACAAGGTAGGGGTAACCAAAATGGGTATACAGTGAAAAATTACTTGATACAAATAGCATTTTCCAGCAAGAGATGAGGAGGCATGATATCTAAAGCACTAGCATAGACTTTCATAGCTATTCCTTTGTTACTGGGATCCCATTGGTTAAGACTTCCAGGATATGTAATACAATTGAAAAGCACTTGCTTTTAATTGTATTAACAAGTCTGAAATGCGTATTCAATCTCATGAATTTAAGAGAATACAAACAATGTGGTGGTTTCTCCCTTTTTGAAAGGAGATTGTGGAGGTGGCTGTTCATTGTTACCAATCCAAATTAATTTTAATTGTGTGCTACTCAACAAAATAAATTAATGTTGACATGTGAGCTATTGATGGATAAATGAATCTGATACTTTACTAGTTGCACCTTGAGTTCAGCTACCATTGTGTCCCATAGTCTGTTCTCAGTGGGAATGATTGTTGTTGATTGTGATCAAAGGAAATCAATTTTAATTTTGTGCTACTCAACAAAATGAATTATTGATGAAATCTGAGCAACTGATTTATAAATGAACTTAATGTTTTATTAATTGCACTTTGCGCAGCGCGACCATTGTGAAGTATAGTCTGTTCTCAGTGGCAATGATTGTTGCAGACCACGTGACTGGTAGTATCCAATGGCTTTTAAAATCAGTGATTGTAACTGTCGCTTGTCGTGTGATCAAGGCAAGTATTGCCAAAACGCGTAACAGCAGCAAATAAAATCTAAAAGCTCAAATACCCTAAGGAGTGGTGTGGATTCCTGATCAATGGGGATCCGGGACTTGGAGTAGATATATAATATTTAAATATATACTCATATAAACATACACACATACATTTATATGTGTATGTTTATGTACATACACATATATAGTTATTAGTAAAAAAAATTACATTCTATTACATTTTTTGTGTCTTTTTAATTTTACTACTATAAAAAGCATATATATAAATATAGGTAAATATGTATATATAAATATATAAAACATAACAAATGTTAACAAATCAAATGCAGAAAATGAAATAAATTAACAGTTAGATTAAAAAATTGAAACGACAATTGTCCAGTGCCGGGAACATTCTATTCAAGGCTGCGGAGGTATAGTATGCCATCCAACAAGAGAGGAACGACATCATCTTAAAGTTCGCCACTCTCGAGGACTCATGTCCTAAAAGTGATATGGTCTGCCAATCTCCAGATGAAAAATGGCAATGTGTTGTTACAAAGATTTATCTAAAATATTCTTAATAATATTGGATTGCCCCTCTAAATTCCATATTAACCAATACCAATTCCCTATCCCAACCATTCCAGACCTAAAAAAGGCTCAAAGTACAGATTGGATAAGTACACTAGAATCAAAGTGTTGAGATCTTGAAAGAGAAAAAATCTGATGATAACCCAGAAAACGTCATGACCCTTCTTCACCACACCGAGCAACAATCTCAAGCCATGTCATCCATCTACCTTGAAGAAGAAAATGCCCCAACTCTCTCTACCCAGAATGGCCCCAAAGACTAAGATGAACTTTTCTTGAGTTATATGGAGGCTTAGATGCAAAGATACAGAGAAGTTTGCACACAAAATAGAGTAGCAGTCAGAGAAAATTAGATGTATCTCTGAATCTTCTGATCAAGTTTTACATATTTTATCTAGATGTCTCTTAGGTGGCACAGTTATAATATTCTATCAAATGTGGAACACAAATTACAATCCCACCCCAAAAACTAAAAGCTGAGTTTACTACAGTAGTCTGCATTGATCCATAATCCGAATATTTTAATTCCTAAATAAATGTACAATGTAGATAGCAACAGTTAAACTCATATTTATAGAAAGCAACGTTTAAAATAAGTAACTAAAAATGGTACAACGACACTGTCTGAGTCAAGATTATTCTTTAGAGGTATACCACTGTTCATCTAAGACCTCCAGCAAAGTTATTTATTATTATATTTAATGAGAAGGTTATATCATTAAGAACTCTCTAAAATAAGGACTTATATAAGTCCTGAGAATTTCCAAAGATGTCAAAAACCCTCTTTAAGAGTGATTAATGAACACAAAACTAGCTTGTGTTCAGGTGATCGCAGAGCTACACAAAACCCCAAAGTAATATACCATTTGCCAAAGGGGTCCTTCAATTTCCATGTCTAGCAGTAAGCTCAGAGACAGAAATACTCTACTCCAGTAATCAAAACCCCACTCGCAAAACAACAGCATGCAACAAACAGAATCAGAGCCATGTCACAACCCCCACAAACATATACCTCTATCAGTGTTCCTTCATGCATAAACACTGATAGGCATTATTTCCTAAATATTAACCATGGATTAAGTTACATGAAGAGAAGAGAGTGAAGAAAAAGTTCTAGTATGATAGATATCAGTTGTCAATTTTTAAAAACCTGATCAAAAGGACAAGCGATTTACATGGAAGAAAGTGGGGGAGTGTACATATCAGGACCCCCACCGACTAACTAAGAGTCAAAAAGATTGAAGGACAAAGGAGCTGAGACCCCTCCAGTATAAGAATCACCAAAGGGATATTGAAGAGATTTAATCTATTTTAACATGCGCATGACGAAACTGTGACAATGGGAGTGAGGACCCAACAATAGGTGAGCATTAAGAAGTAAAAGGTAGAAATAATTGTGACCTTGACAAGAAAATAGGTATCTCGAGATAGGAAGGGGAAACAATCCCTAAATTTGAATAATATAGTGAAACCATCAAGAAAAATCCAAGGGTGCTACATATTTGTCATTTTGGGATAAGCAAAATATTGTTTTAAATTGTACAGGGATATTGATGAATATTGTAGATGTTGCTGATAAGTGTCTTTTAAATTTTATTTAGATGTTATTAAAAGCGTAATGGAATATAAGTGCAATAAGGATGGATTTGTATGTAATATGTTTTTTTTAAATATTGAGCTATGATTTTGTGAAACGTTAAGAGTTGATTATGTTTAATAAAATTAGAAATGTTTACATAAAACTGTGTTCAGTGATAAGATATTAATATTTTAGGAATTTGCGGTGGTGCATTTTTAATCCCCTGGGACCAGTATATGGCAATAATGTTGTGAGTAAGTGGTATAAAAGGGACCCCTCTTTATCTTAAATTTGCAATTAACCCTGTCACTTTTGGTTATTAAGGGTATCTCTCCCATACTTGTGGAGCAAAATAGTACAAAGACACTCTCTTTGTAAAGATTATTCTGTATAGGTATACCACTGCTCATCTAAGAGCTCCAGCACAGTTGTTTATTACTATATTTAATGAGAGTTTTATATAATTAAGAACTCTCTAAAATAAGGATGTATATAAGTCCTGGGAATCTCTAAAGATGTAGAAAACCCTCTTTACCAGTGATCAATGCACACTAAACCCTAATGTAATATAGCATTTACCAAAGGGATCCTTCAATTTCCCTGTCTAGCAGTAAGCTCGAGACAGAAACACCTCCTTCCAGGAGTCAGAACCCCAGTCACAAAATGATAGCATGCAACAAACAGAACCATAAGCCATGCCACAACCCGCACAAACGTGAACCTTTATCAGTCTTTCTTCATGCATAAACACTGATATGCATTATTTCCTAAAGATTAACCATGGATTAACTTATATGAAGAGAACAGAACAGAGAAAAGCTCTAGCAGGAAATATATCAGCGGCGGCTTCACCGTTAAGGTGGAGGAGCAACGCCCTACTGCCCTCTGAGCAATGAAAAAAGGAAAAATAAAATGATAATAAAACAATGTTCTTATCATTTTGTTTTTCAGTGCTGGGGCAGTGCTATCCTGACGGACAGCAGCAGTCAGAAGGAAGGAGGAGTGATGGGCACCATAAGTGTGCATGACAGTTTGGCCGGCAGTCTTAGGATGGCCAAACCAACATATGCCTTTAGCATTTCTCTACCCTGCTATGTTGCAAAATAGACCCCAGTCACTGTGAGAGCTGCAAACCAGGCCGCTCAGACCAAATAAATACTAGTAATACTAATACCAGCATGACAGCAGCGTTGTGGTTGGCTTAGGGGAGTCTGGGAGCCTGTGTCCTGCTGGGAGTCAGGAACAGAACAGGATGGAGGAGAGGCGGAGGCTGTACACAGGTAAGTGAGATTTTATTTTTATTTTTCAAACATCCCCACTCTACCCTTTCCACCTCCCACCGACCATCCCCTGTCCATCCTTCCCCACCACTGCTGGTTGCCAGCAGCTGCCTCTGATAGATATATTGAATTCCGCAGAGAATTCAAAGGTACCTTGTTAAAATTAACTCTAGATATAGATAAAGCTTAACTATTACACCCAAATATGTCATGGAAGCTCCTGACCACTTAATGTCCACTTTTCCTATGTGCCCTTTTATGCAGCCCTTCAGAGAAAATGCTTCTTATTTTATATTTAAATTGTCGCCTGAAAGTTATCCACCTATTCATACTAAGGGTAAAGAATGACACAGTGAACCTTTCAATATAAACAGTAAACCCTTAATTTGCTTGCGTAAGATAATATAAAGCATACAGAAAGTGATGGGAGAGTGCTTGTAAGAAGTCAAACCACTGGCAATTGGTTGGGATCGCACTCCAACCCATCATTCTTTGCTCACACTCCCACCTCAGCTTGGACCCAGCCAAATTCAAATCAGTCTTGACCCTGTTCCTCACGTGAACAGTCCAGCCAATCAGCCAAAGCAAGTCCTCCCTGAACCAAATCACAACCAACCCAGGACCAGTTTTCCCTAGTTATGGGCTCATCCATCAAGTAAAGGTTGGTTCCAGTGACACAGTGAGCATGGAACCCACATCAGGGTGATACATGAAACAAACAAAAGAGGATGGGAAGTTGCTTGCAATAAGTCTAATCACTGGCAATTGCTTGGAGTTGCACTCCAACCCATCGTTCTTTTGATCACCATGCCACCTTAGTTCCGACCTAGCCAAATTCAAATCAGTCTTGACCCTGCTCCTCATGGGAAAAGTTCCAGCATGAACTGTCAAGCCCAGATGTGGGTCCTGTGCTCACTGTGTCATTGAAATCAAGCTAAACCTGGCTGATGAGCCCTTATCAGGGCCAAACCAGTCCTAGGCTGCTTGTATTCCAGTTCAGGAAACACAAGGCTTGGCAGTTTGAGATGGACCGCTCCCATGAGGAGAAGGGTCAAGGCTGATTTGTATATGGCTGGGTCCAAACTGAGGTGGCATGATTAGTAAAAGAATGATTATTTGGGATGCTACCTTGAGCGATTACCAGTGGCTAGAAAATTTGCAACCATTACTCCCATCACCTTTTGCATGTTTCATGTATCACCCTAAGTGGCAAGGTTATGCCCAGACGTGGGTCTCATGCTCACTGTGACACTGCAATCAATTAATACCTGGCTGGTGAGCCCTTATCAGGGCGAAATCGGTCCTTGGTTGCTTGTATTCCGGTTCAGGGAGGATAAAGCTTGGCAGTTCAGGCTGGACTGATTCCATGAACATCAGGTTCAAGGCTGATGTGCATATGGCAGGTTCCAAACTGAGGTGGCATGATGAGAAAAAGAATGATGGGATGGGATACCACCCCAAGGGACAGCCAGTGGTTAGACAAACTGCAGGCATTCCTTCCACCCCCTTTTGTGAGTTTCATGCATAAAATAACATCATATATTCCGTGTCCTTATAAAAAAAATCCCTGAAATTCCTTCTTCATCCCTTCGGGAGGCACCATAAGCTTCAAATAATGAGACAAATAAAAGGAGAGAGCAATTATAAACTTGGCTATTGCCCTTCAGAAGTTAAAATATAACTGATAAATTAACACTCGCAGAATCGTATGACAAGCTCTGTTATGTTGAGTTAAGATCATATACAAAAAACATGAAGAGAATGCAAATGTATCCGAGCTCTTTCTTAAAATTAACATCTTCCCCTACCAACTGCTTTTTCTACATCAGGAAAATCACAGCCAAACGAATCTCACTTGAGCCTTTAATAACAATTTTATCTAAAGGGGTTCTAATGTTGGAATGATTAAACATCCGCATAAATTGATTGGTCATTATATTTTCTAGCCTAATTGCAAGAATGTGTGCTTTAATTTCAAATCAGTATTTAACAGGGATGTTGGCCTTTTTTGGGCAACTTCAGTGATCTTTTCTGTCCTTGGAATTAAGATTTTTCTGCCACATTCTAACATCTATCTTCTACTGCTAAGAGAAGTAATAATTCTTACAGCTGTCCATTCTTCAACACCAAGCACTAAACTTTTTCCTGCATTTTCACCAACGGCCCAAAATCTTGCCTGCTTCTTGAAAATACATATCCTTCCTTTTAAACAAATCCCCATATCAAGATCTGGCTTTGGTGAGGTTATGAAAATCCACTGATGTTTATTTCTGAGCAAATAACAGATTCATCTTTAAGAGTTGTTTGGACAAAGGTAACTCTTTCTGAAATTATTTTTGGTGGATGAGGTACCTACAATCACTAAAAAACATTAAGCGCCTCCCAAACAACACTAAAAGAGGATACTGAAAGTTCACTGAGCTTCATAAATGTACTAAGATGTATCACATCCTGCAAGAGTCATGTAATCAACCACCACGTTTAGGCCAATCAGGGCCAAATATATAATACTCTATGGACATAAATATTGGAGCCTAATCAGGGAAATCAATTTTAGCAAAATCAAAATGTTTAACAAAATTAGAAGATGTGAATACAGATAATAATCAATTATTGAGTAGCAGAAATGAGGAGGTGAAATGGAGATGGTCCGTTTTAATGGATGAATATTAGTACAAACATCAGAAGTGTTCGAAATATTTATCATCTGTTGCGTCACCTACTATTTCTTATTCTCTCGTTTTGTAAGGCTAAGTTATATTATTGATTGCTCTCTTTGGTTTCTTTTTCTTTAATCCATTTGATGCTTTAATTAGAACTACCGTTATGAGTGAATAATGGTGATGGCAGCCTGGTAATCAGAAGACAATGCTTACAAGAAGTCGAACCTCATAGATGTCAACTTATGTCTGCAGAATTTCATGTTGTAAAATTAAATTAAATTTGGACATCACAAACATTGTCTGAGTTTCTGTGTTATCCAGCATCTTGCATGGAAGGGATCATATCATCACTGTGGATTTCCAGAGAACTTTGGTCCATTTAAAATTAAACCCTACCCACCACAGTGTGATGAATAATAGCCTGAGTATAACGATGAGTGTAGTCTTGAGTGCAGACATAAGTTGCTGTTTTTGCTCTTCATTTAGAAAGTGGTTTTTGCAGGCATTTAGAATAAATTGATAGCATCACACTGGGTAATGCAATTGTAGCATCACGTCACATGCACAAAACCCATTGAAAATTGGCACAAAAAATGATGCTGATATATAATAGGAAGTAAAATGTGCAGAATGTATGATAATTCTGTTACCACACATTTGTCCATATATTGTGCCAGGCTGGTTTTAGACCCGCACACTCGAACGAGTCTGTCATCCTCGCTGTGATGGATGTACTATGGGGAGGCGGATCTAGGCACTACCCAGGCCCTGATTCTGCTGGATCTATCGGTGGCTTTTGACACGGTCGACCATGGTATTTTGATCGACTGTGTCAGCAATGCTGGTTTCCAGGGGCTGGCCCTTAAGTGGCTTTCCTCCTTCTTGAGCAATCGGACACAAGTGGTGCGCCTTGCCAATTTCTCTTCTAACAAAAGAGATATTACCTGTGGGGTTCCCCAGGGCTCCTATCTTTCTCCACTTCTTTTCAATCGTTATCTTCTCCCCCTAATTCACTCTCTGAGGGAAAGGAATGTCAGCATTTTTAACTTGCTGACGATCTTCAACTGGTGTTTAGTGTCAATTTATCCCCATCATCCGAGTCCAACGTCCAAGATACAATGGTTTTTATAAGTGACAGGATGAATAACAACTAGCTGAAGTTGAACCCGGAGAAAACAGAGCTAATCCTCACAGGTGGGTTGGCTAACCCTTGGCACTCCAATTTTTGGCCCACTAAACTTGGTAATCCCCCTACGCCAGCTGTCTCTTCGTAGAGTCTGGGGATTATTATTAGCAATGATTTGTCTATGAAATCCCAAATCAGCTCGGTAGTTTCTGCTGGCTTCTTTCAGTTGCGAAAAATATAGAAGATCAGCAGATTTCTGAGCAGGGAAGCCATGATCTTGGTCACTCTGGCTTTAGTGATCTCTCGTCTGGAATATGCCAACTCACTGTACATGGGCATTCCAGCATACCAGCTTCGGCATCTTCAGCTAGTTCAAAATCAGGTGGCCAGGCTGATTTTTCATCAGCCTAAATGGCAACATGTCAGCCCACTAATGAAAAGCTTACATTGGCTCCCAGTGAGTAAGCGGTGCATTTTTAAGATGGGCTGTCCTATTTTTAAAGCACTACATGGCAATGGTCCGGCTTTCATCTCGGCGTGTCTCCACTGTTACACTCCCTCTCGTAACCTCAGATCCTCTCATCTCAACCTGCTGGAAATTCCCCATGCCAAATGGAAGAAGTATGGCAGACTTCGGTTCTCTGTTATTGCACTGCAACTTCCCTTCCTGTGGCGCTAAGGTCTTTGTCCTCTGTTGCCCAATTCAGGAGACAGCTAAAGACCTGGCTGTTTACCCAAGCATACTCTGATTGAGCTTCCCTCTTGCCATGGCCCCGATCCTCACATGTGCGCCAAGAAACCGTTGGTGTACGCTCGCTTAATAAGTGCTTTTAACATAACATAACATAACAAATCTCTAATTTGAAAGGTAATAGCCAGAAGAAATACACTTAACACTACCAGGGCCCGTATTATGATTCAGGCACCCTGTTCATGTTTGCACCACAGCGCACCTTTAAACAGATGCGCCGGGTGCAATCATGAACAGTGCGCCAGATTACAATGAATGTGCTGCCCTCAGGGCAGCTGCAAATTCGTGGATGCCCTGGGGGCAGCGCATTCAGTGAAATACGCAGCAGCTGCTTTAAACAGCTGTTCCGTGTTTCACTGTGCAGGCAGTACCCATCTGCACTTTAGAGAGAGGACAGGGATCCCCTTACAGGTAGGTGCAGTAAGTGACTGAAGCTGCTTGCAGGAGATGTCTGAGGGACCATGGTACCACTTTTCGCCCCTTCAGAGGTAGGGTGAGCATATGATGAAAAACAAAAACTGGGACATTTAGCAAACATAGAAGAACTACACTTTTACATGAGAGAAGGGGCACAAAATGACTTAAATGAGAGTATGCATCAACATAGAAATACAGACAATGAGACACTAGGGAACTAAATGAAAAGCAACTTTTATACCCAGCAGCATGGGTGTTACGTAAATTGCACTCTGAGAAAAGCAGCAAACTCGTTCTGCTTTTGTGCACATAAAAACCTGCCTCTCTATGTTTTCAGTTTTCGTTCTTTTTCTTCTAAATAACTGGGACATGAGATAAAGTTTTCAAAATCTGCCAGGACAGCTGGTGAAAAACGGTGACTGTCCCCGCAAGTCCAGGACACCTGGTCACCCTATTCATAGGGGCTGCCATCAGGGGATTCAAAGAGCTTGCTGCATTTGAAAGGGGCCACACCCCTATGCAAATGCGGGAATGCCCCGTGAGATAGCGCTGGCGCTACATGTGTGCCGCGCTATCAGTATTACACAAGAGGCCGCACAAGCGCCTGCTGCCCTTTCGGTAATACCAAAGTGCCCCGAAGCGCATAAAGCGGGCACATCTACTCGTAGTGCCTCCGGGCACTTTCTGTAATACGGCCCCCGGTAATTATCTACAAAGTTTTGCAGGGAAGTCTAAACTAGGGCGTTGGTAAGCAAGTGGTAAGCAAACAATTCTGAATTTGCATCACTGGAAACATGCTTCAGAGGCTTGTGTTACCAGTAAGACGCAGAATTGTTTACATATGTAAGACGCAGAATTGTTTACATATTATTGCTCTTACAATATGTATATCCTCAATGATGACAGCCCAATTTGTGAGTAAAATCATATCACGTTTCAGCACTTTGGCACTGCCCTGATGTATTTCACTGGAGACAAATACATCAAAAGCAGTTAGGTAATCCAGTGGTCTGCTCAGTAGACTGTCATCTGTACCATGACTCCAGACGTGGCTACTCTTCTATAGAGGCGGCTCTTTGAAGTCCAGCGCAACCTTTCTGTATGCAAGCTAAAACTAATACAACAGGACATTAGATATTGGCCAAACAGATTAAGCTTTGGTGCTAAATGACTTCATTGCAACATCGGGTTTGTTCATATAGAAACCTAAATAAACAAAAGAAGCATGAGGCACAACTCTGACAAACAATTCTAGCCTGCAAACAAAAAACGTAAATGTTATTTTATGTTACATCCATATGTATATCTATATCCAGAGATGTTTTAAGGCATGGGCAATGTGGGCTCTGGCCAAGGGCCCCAGACTTTCAAGGGGACCACCGATAAAGTCAGCTATATTCTGCACAGAGTCTTGCCCTGATGACCTTGAATAATAAACAGATTGTTGTAAATAGCGTTTTTCTATTATTGATATTTAATGTGTGAGAGGCTATTACAGACATTTTGCAGACAATATGTGTTAATGTTTCATGCAACATCCATATAAAAGTTTCTTTTAGATCAATACAGGACCTCGCATATGAGAAATGGGAGGGCGTGACAGAGATTATTTGCAGTAATATTAGTGAGCTGCTGCTGTGTTACAATTTTGAAAACACACATCACTATCCCTGAATATCAGATGTACACACATTTAGAATTTGACCAGAGAGGGCATGAAATAGCTGAAACTGAATCATAAAGTCAAAGCTGTACCAAGCAGGGGCCCCCAAAATCCTTAATACGTACCTGTGTATAGCACACAGCTCACCTGGGATGGTAACCTGGTGCTGAGAATGAGGTGTAATATTTAATTATGGAGCTTATTTTATAAAAGATATACACATTTGCAGATGTGTAAAGGCTTGCTAAAAAAAACTACCTGTCACTCATTTTGTTTGACTTTCTTTTTATCGCAGCACAGAGTAATAATGTTCGATAGCCTGGTTTGTTAAGGCTTGCTAAATAAACTACCTAGTACCGTATTTGTGTGACCTTTTTATCACAACACAGTGTAATAATGTTCGATAGCCTGGATTGTGAAGGCTTGTTATAAAAAATATTTTTATCACAGAACAGTGAAGTAGTGATCAATAGTCCGCTGCCCTCCATTGCTCTACAATCGGAATTGACCTTTCAGCTGTTGAATGCTATTTTAAGAGTATGTGCCGATGTTGTGCAGTTTTAATACGTTTTCTAAGAATACCCCAGTAATGCTTCAATGTAGTAATAAGATTACCACATTTCAAAGGTCTACTTGTAGACCATTATTTACAGCCCTAGCATACCACTGTAATAAAATGTGCAGAACAGTGGCTGCACATATCTTCTAGAGCATGGGTTCCTAACCTTTTGACTTCTGTGGATCCAAGAAATTTTTATGATTTGAACCTCAAAACAATACACAAAAAATACAAAACAAGTTTAGACCAAACAAACGCTCAAATATTTAAATGTAATTCACAGTCAAAAACATAAAAAGGTTTCATGTTTTCGATTTTACTTCAACTGTGTATGCTTTATTAATTGTAATTTTTTTTGATTTTGTTAAACAGTCGCATACCACCTGATTGTGGACCCCCAGGGGTTCCCGGACGACAAGTTAAGAACCACTGTTTTCAAGCATTTTCTAAGTTTGTCATGATAGTGATGTAAGGCCATATTAATGTAATATTTAAAATCTGCAGGAAGGGAATTTTTAGGGTGCTTTAATCCACTACAGCACAAACTTACAGATGCAAACAGCCGTCTGTACGAGTGCAAAACCCCTCTTCTAATTTAGGTTTATGAATGGCCACACAATTACATGTTTTTCAGTATACCAAACTCCTCTCTGATTTCTTTTTATCCTCTAACATGTTGGAAAATTACATAAAAAGGGTGGGAGCACATTTCCTTCCAGTGTGAAAGGTTTAGAGTATGTCCCCCAAACAGGTGAGCTATAAGGAGTTTCACCTCAGGAGAAACGCTTCCTGTGAAAAAATAGAGAACAAATAATCTTGCATGAAAGGAAAGTCATTCTCCTTGCACATGTGTACAGAATGGAATGCTTCTGTATGTGAACAAATGGAAATTCGCAATAAAAGGTAGACCTGTAAACTTGCAACTGTTGCAGGTATCACTGCATAAATTGAAACAGTTTTGTGAATTCCAAAAGTGGGTAGACCTACACCCATCCAAGGTCACAAACTTTACATTTAAATTCACTCACTTCATTGTGTATCCGACCCAACAAGTACAACAAGTACAGATTTCAAAGCACAGATACAAACAGGTAGTAGTTTTCCCCAACAGGGAAGTGTCCTCACATTCATTAGATAGTTAGAATTTATCAATATAAAAGAGGCAAGGGATTATACATATCCAGCTTACAGTATTCAACACGGGTGCTTAATTCACCCTAAACACCTACTACCTAAAAGTGGTAGTAGCACATCGAGATGTGTAACAAATACAGAAAGAAAACTAGGGTTTTTACAGCACACCACTTATCATTATTCAGTCATTTGCACGTATGTCTCATATATGGGTATGAATAACCCCAATTACTCCACTCAGAGACAATATCAACACTAACAATCCAAAATTGGGAATCCAGAACAATCAGTCTTCTTGCTGTTCAGTAGCCTTTATTTAAAAATTAATTCAATTCAGATTGTAGAGCCTTTCGTAAAAAACTCCCAGCAAATGACTAGCTGACACGTGTTTTGTCTTTTTCAAAGACTTTTTCAAGGCTGGAATGTCAAGACATAACCAATAAATATACTATATACACATATACATTTGCACAGGGCAACATATAAATGTTTTTTGACATTATTTTTCCATACATTCCATATACACATTATACTAGTAGACAGTACCAATATATATACATATACACACACACATATATATATGAGACATACGTGCAAATGACTGAAAGTGATGTGCTGTAAAAACCCTAGTTTTCTTTCTACAGATTGCAAAGCATGAGCTAACAAACATCATAGTACTTACACCCAAATTAGCAAATATTGTGTTTTATCAAAATGGTCACTGTGCCCAACATTTTCTCTGGCAATACCTTGGATACAGAAATAGTCTGTAATACCCTAAAAGGATGGCCACTTTGGAGAGGTAAGAAATGACAGACAGGCTTACCTCTAAACTGTGGCCAGATTTAGAATTGTGTGGACAAACACGACGGAGTACCCTGCTCGACAAACTAGGGGTCTGTACGCCTATTTTGGAGACTGGCAGACCTTACGTTTTTTGTCCTGTTGACTCCAAAGATGGAAAATATCCTCCGATAGGCCGGAGGATTAGGGGCCATCGGAGGATGGACAGCACACCGCCTGCTCTATTTAGAGTGGACAGTGTAAAGTCTTTTTTCTCATATAATTACTCACTCCCTGGGATAAAACTTCCTGGGGATCATTAGTTGTTTGTTTTTCAGAACCAAACTACTGCTTTGGGAGTTTGGTTCTCAAATGCATTTGAAAAGTCTGGTGCACAACCATCAAAACTGACCTCAAACATCCAGTAAACCTTTTGTACATTGAAAGGAACCCTGTGACACCAGTTCCTTTCGATGTACAGAAATGACAGATGGGCTAGTGGATGTAATGTCCTCGTCAACCTGATGGACAGAGTACCCTCCATCAATTTCTAAATCAGGGCCTATATAAGGTACCTGTAAAAGCTGCACTAGAAGAAATGAGAAAGTGTTAGAGTGACAGAGTGACAGCCTCCATTTTGAGTCAATCAATAAAAGAAATTATTGACAATGGTACATAATGATAATCAACATCATCTCAATTATTACTTGATGCATCACTGACAGGTTTTTCTCCTTTTTGACATATTTCATATTGTAATGGTACATGAATTATATATTTAAACAAAACATATATTTAAAAACCAAAAGTAAGGGAATTGAATACATTGGTTCGACAGATGAATGATGATAAGTACACTACTCAAAGATGGTCATGTGAATTACATTGCAATGTGGTTAAACTAATCATCGAGGATTGTCATGCCTATCAGTCATACATTAATATCAGTGAAAGAAAAACAAGGAGCTGAAGATCAATAGGAAATGGTAGGTGTGAGTAAGAAGGTTGTATCAGATATTAATCAACAACTTCAGCGCAGATGGCAAGTATCATTCACAAAAGGACATGACACTCCAATCCTTACAATTTGAAAGACCTTCTACCACTGCATCACTTATGTAAATATTATGACACAGTGCATGATTTTGTAAGGACTGTGGTAATCATCAATGCAATTATTATTGTTTACTTTAGTATACTCTTTTGTTATGTTAGGTATGGTATTTATAGATTACACTTAAATCCTAAGGTCCTTGATGTGATGAAAGACTGTAGGCAGTGATGAATGACTATAGACCAGTGAGAACTGTGTTAGAGTAACAATAGATGAATCTTAAGTTTCTTCCTAAAATGCAAGTAGGAAGAAATAGACTTCAGGTCTGCTGGGAGATTGTTCCATAGCATGTGTACCAAATGAAAAAAATCTGCTATCAAAAGTGGATTTGTTAAAGCAAAGAATAGACACAATAGTAGTAAAAGATGAGTGTAGAGATCATGAAGGGAGACATTAAGTTAATTTATATTTGAGAATGTTAAATACTGGTCCCTAAATACATTTATGGACCAAACAAATAGTTCCTACTCTCCTCAGGTTTTAGAAGTACTGAATGTGCAGTCTGCTTTTGAAAAGTTTGAAGTATGTTGATATTCTGCTTAGAAGTACCTGGGTAACGAAAATTACAGTATCTAATTATCGATCCAATAGTAGCTGCAATTGCAGTTCCTCTATCTTCTTCTGAAAGAAGAGGAAGAATTGGCTTCAATCTATTACAATAAAAAGAATATGAAAAAACAACTGCAGAGATTCACATGTCCAGATTGATATGGAAGTCTGATTTAAAACCTAGTAATTTTCCATGTGATTTTCGTTGTGGAGAGGGGCCCAGAGAAGGCAGTCATCAAACAGGAAATCAGGCTGCTGAATCTTTTCCCACCACCTAAACTAAGGTGTTATACATATTGATTTTGAGGCAGCATTTATCCATCCATTTTTGTACACTAGAGAAACACTCACCTCACCTTGGTAGGTGTTAGTGGTGGTTAAACCGAAAATTAATTGAATGTTATCTGCATTCATGTAAAATGTTCAGCCAAATCTCCTAATATATTTTGAAAGAGGTAGGATGTAAATTTTGTAAAGGTAGTGGGAAAGAGCTGGCCCTTAAGGCATACCTATGTTTAAAAAGTTGGGAAGAGATGTAATTGTTCCACATGAATATCTCTGTACACCACAGTCAGCCAGTCTAGTAGGTAATATATTGTGGTCGACTACAGTGAATGCTTCCCACAAATCCAATAGGATCAAGGCATTCATTGAGTTAAAGTCATCAGTCATTTGAAGATCACCATAAGTTATGTGCAGTGTGAATTCAGTACTTCAGTTTGATCTAAACACTACCTGCACACCATCTGTGATAGAATATTGTTCCAAATAGGTGGACAACTGAGTTACCACAAAACGTTCTGAGATCTTATTTACTACCATGAGAAGTGTGATTGGAGGTAGTAGGAAAGATCTTCAGGGTCAATATTAGATTTCTTCAGGATGGGTTTGACAATATATTATTTAGGTTCTACAGGTACACTACCTGAACTTAATGAGATATTAATAATTTGATATTAGATTTTAGTATGTTCCTGTAAATTGTGTAAGTTCTGGTACATTTGTATACCGGAATGCTATTTTGAGGGCATTCATGAATATTGTCTAAAAGAAATGCAATTGTTGTATCACCCAAGCCCACAAGGGTATAAGGGTTAAACCAATCTTCATTCTAACTTTCTAAAAGTGGCATTTGCAAAATTGTAATGACAAATCGGAGTTTACCATCAAAGAGGGTTTTCACCACAATTTCATAGATACAAAACATGATATAGGTAACCGCTCCCAATTGGAAATGACAACTTATTAAATGTAATAATAAGTCTCCATTGCTATCCATGGGAGCGGTAGGCCTCACAGTAGTGTAATGTTAATTTAGGAGTTTTTCGCTACCTGGACATGTAAAACTTGAAAGTACTTGTCCAGCCTTTTAATTGCACAGCTCCATGCCCTATTGGCTTCCCTTGGGCCTACCTTAAGGGTGATTCATATGTAATAAAGGGAGAGTTTAAGGTTTGACAAGTGGGTTGTGTTGTCAAGTCTACTTTGCAGTTTAAGACTGTATTCAGAGTTGAATGGCAGGCCTGGGACATGATTTAGGTGCTACTTAAGTGAGTGTCCTGATAAGTGAACAAGGCCCACTGGTAGCATTTAATCTACAGGCCCTGGGTATATGGGACACCACTCTACAAGGTACTTAGAAGTAAATTAAATATGTCAATCAGATGTAACCCAATCAAACCATGTTTAAGGGAGTGAGCTCAAATACTTTAGCACTGGTTAGCAGTGATTAAAAAGCACATAGTATTAAGGACAACAAAAATGAATTTCAGCACAGACATGAAGGTAAGTAGGCAAAGAGTTTGGGGGAGGCCACCCTAAGGCTAATAGGTCTAACAGCTGGGGAACCGGTTTTGCAAGCTTTGATTGATTTAAGAAAAGAGTCAATGGAGGGGATTGAACCTGCTCCAGAGAGTGAGAGCTTGCTCCTTCTATTATAAACTGAGATGGTTCTGTGGTATATCCTTGATCATTCCTATCATTGATTTTATCATTACAGGGCAGAAGAGGATACCCTTGTACACTGTCACAGATGCAGATTACCTTTTAAAAAGTGGAGAATTTAATGCAGAATGTTTGAGTACATATAGTGTGACGGATTGGATTGAGGCACTAGAGAGCTCATTTATTATTTTAAAAGCTCATTTGTTGCATTGCAGAGATGATTCAAGGCGTACTTCTTGTGAGAGTCTTGGGGGGACTTTTTATATTGCAAAACTTTATTTTTGTATTGTCATCAAGAGCATAATGAAGGTGCCATATTCGTTCTGCCTGTCTTGTTCTAGCTTGGTTTCTGTAAATGATCTATAATTCAGGGAGATTGCTTAATAGATAAGGGCGAAATTCTGTTGTCAATTGCTGTAGACCATGGAACATATTAAAAGTAGCTTGAAACTGGACAGCCTATATCTGGTGAGGAATGATTCTGTTAATTGGTCTAGTCTTATTTTATGCTACGGTCTATTCTTAAATGTAAATGTAAATGTATGTATACTTGTAAAGCGCACTATCACCTTTCAGGCATCCTGGCGCTGTATACCGCTGTGGAACCCTTCCTGGCTTTCCCTGTGAGATGCCCCCTACTGGGCACCCCCAAGATGAAGCCAGGCATCCGAGCGCTTTCGGGGCTGTTGTGGAGATTAAGCAAGCTATTGCCCAGAGTTGCAGAGTGGGACCCATGATTAGAGTAGGCACTGAGGCGAGAATTATCGAGTCCGTGGACATTGAGCCCAAGACCCTGCCGCGTTGGGAATTGAACCCTGGTCCTGAGTCAGACCTCTGCATCAGGGTCTGCCGCTGCT